>NC_138776.1:64165626-64765626 GCF_965119305.1 Pelophylax lessonae
TATTGTGAAGACTAAAAATTTGCACTTTTTTACAATCCATCTTTCGTTGAGTGGCAAGCGCATTAAACCTTCTTTTAATTATGGGGTCTCAGCGTCTGATGAGTTTGGCTGGTGATGGATCACTATTGCTCACGTGGTGTAAGAGGGTTATATAGCAGGGGCACTTTGGATTTGACTTTGCACTACATTCACAAAACTTTTGTGAGTAAATTAATGTTCATGATAATTTAATTTGTTTTGATTTAATTTTGGTATTACACTATGGGGTTGAGTTCGTAAAACTGGAGCATGCAAAACCTAGTGCAGCTGTGCATAGAAACCAAAACCAATCACCTTCCAGTTTTTTTTTTCTTTTTTTGTCAAAGCTTAACTGAACAAGCTGAAGGTAGAAGCTGATTGTCTACCATGCACAGTTGCAACAGATTTTGCACTCTCCAGTTTTAGTAAATAAACCCTGATATGTGTTTTGTCTTCTTTCCTCCATTAGGTATGACTTCTACTGAGTCTTTGGAGCCAAAGGAGAAGTAGAGGACCTTGCTGAGACACTTATTCTACACCATATTATTCCCTTACATCAGGGATCCTCAAACTACGGCCCTCAAGCTGTTGCGGAACAACACATCCCATGAGGCATTGTACAATTCTGACATTCATAGACATGACAAGGCATGTTGGGAATTATAGTTCCTGAACAACTGCAGGGCCATAGTTTGAAGAGCCCTGCCTTAGATGAAGGGCAAGCTTAGAATGACCCTACGATATTAGCCCCGGAAGATTTTACCCCCTTCCTGACCAGGGCCTATTTTGCGATTCGGCACTGCGTGACTTTAACGGACAATTGCGCAGTCGTGCGATGCTGTACCTAAACTAATTTGACGCCCCCTTCTTTTCCCACAAACAGAGCTTTCTTTTGGTGGTATTTGATCACCTGTGCGATTTTTACTTTTTGCGCTATAAACAAAAAAAGAGCGTCAATTTTGCAAAAATAACAATATATTTCACATTTTGATATATGAAATTCCCCCAAAAAAATGTAAAAATCTAAATTTTTTAACATTTTAGGCAAATTTGTTTTATGCTATATATGTTTCGTAAAAAAAATCGCAAAAAGCATTTGCGCAAAAGTTATTTTGTTTACTAACTAAGGGAAAGATTTTTGTTTAACGCGTAATGGCGGCGATCTGGGTTTTTTTTCGGTACTGCGACATTGCGGCGGACAGATCGGACCCTTCACTGACATTTTTGACACTTTTGGGGTTACCAGTGACATTACTACAGTAATCAATGCTATATATATGCACTGTTACTGTAAAATGACACTGGCAGTGAAGGGGTTAACTTTTTTTGAGAGGGAGGGGTTATGTGTGTCCCTAGGGGCGTGATTCTAACTGTGATTGGCTGTGGCTTGAGGTGTAGGAACAGTGATCAACGGTCCTACATAGAAGAACCGTATGATCACTATTCAAACACAGGGGAGAATGACAGGCGGCTTGTTTACATTAGCCGCCTGCTTTTCTCCTGCTCTGACGGACGATCGCGAGTGACCGGCAGACATCGGGTCCACCAGGCACACGCGCGCGGGGGTCTGTGACCGTGCGGGAGCGCGCCTCCGGTGGCGCGCGCTCGTTACCTACCCCTACGTCGCTTTGCCTGTGAGGGGCTGACTGCCGACGTAAATAGTCGTGCGGCAGTCGGCAAGTGGTTAGAGGTCTTACCATCTGGTAAGCAGGTGAAATGTTTTAGTGATGGATAAGACTGCTATTTCATTGATTCTGTATAGAAACATTGCAAATGACTGGACACAATTTCTGATTTTTTGGGGGGGGTTTTATTTAGTTGAAGATTTGTTTTAATGTATTAACAGATATCTATTTGTGGGTATCTTGAGGGCTCCAGTCACTTACTTACAGTGGTTTGCACATGATTGAGTTAGTTTATTGTGCTAGACATCAAGTGCAGAATATTATGAACTTTGTTGTGGGTTGGCCAGTAATGTATGTTGGAGTGGGATTTATTTTATGCATATATCTGTTTACATGGGGATTCCCAGATTCAGTCATTATATACACAGGCTGTGCTCCATGCTTTGCTATGCTATACAATGGCTGGGCTTTACTGCTGCTCATTACAATTCAGGTAATTTGGTCCTATCCAGGCTTTAGCAGTGCTTTATCGTGTTTTACCTTTAATTTTAAAACAGAACACTACAACACTTTGTAGTGACCACACTAGGAACATTGAGGTGTCTTCTGAAATGAATGGCACCACAGCTAGTTTTTTGTATTAACGGCATGCACAGATGGTATTTCGGTCTATGAGTCTGCTGACTTGTTAAACTGTTACTAAACCCACAACAGTAGAATCAGTTTGTATTTGCAGTAAAGCATGCTTGTTATACTCACTGTGGAACCTAAGGGGTTAATCCTCCGCATTGTGTAAAAAAGTTGTTTGATCCCGTCTTCTCTGATCCTCCCCTTCCTTCACAGTCCCCAATCTATCTCCTGATAGGACAGAGCCTTGGGGGCACTGCGCACATGCTCAGTTTGGTGTGTATAGTTTTCTTTTTTTTTTTTTGAATGTGATCAGCACAGGGCCAATCTGCACTGTCCAGACAGAGGGTCAGGGGTCATGCAGCCTCATAAGACAATCAGGGGAGAATGAAAACTCCTCCTACAAGCTTTTCCCAGTGCTCTGCCAGGCAGTGATAGAAGTCCCAAGACTGCTATATACTGCTGATGAGAAAAGGTATTTAGCAGTTTATATTTACTAAAATAATTGCATTTCCCTGTTCTTTCACCCTGCTAAAAGGACAGCAATAAGGTTGGCAATACAGTGACTGTTATTAACAGAGGGTAGAAGGCACAGGCTATGCACTGTACATTCAAGCATCTTTAGGGAAACATTTTTTTTTTCTTCTTCTTCTCTTACCTCGATCTCTGCTGCAGCTTGTTTTCACAGGAATTCCGTCCCCACCAGCACAGGAAAAGGCTGTGTTGTGATAGACCGTGCACCCTGTGTACTCATTGGCTAAGGAGGCAGTGGGAGGCGGAGCAGCCAGCCTCCTGCTGCCTCCTCTGCCAATAGGTAACTGAAATTGTCTAAAGTCCCTCCCCCATAACATCTCCTGAGTCCCGCCCCTGCCAGCTAGCTTACTATGCAATGCAAGCTATGCAGTCGGGAGGGCTGGATTAACAGACAGGACCAGCAGCCTCCGTCTCATCTCTCGTGTACACTTCCTGGTTGCCGGGACCCCGTACATGTGTATCACCTGTACCCCCCTGATGGCGGTCCTGCTGCTGTGGCTGACAGCCGGGATATCGTGCGGCACTTGCGGGTGTCATGGAGCCACAGCCGAGATGCGGTAGACTCCTGCACCTTGCAGGAGACTAGGGATGTCTGTTATTAGTACATTTGTTTTGTATGATTGGAAAAATATTTTGGAACAAATCTGGTGTTTATACAACCTGAGTCGTAGTGGCTAGGTTATTACAGTGTTGTTATGATTATTTGATGTGTTTATTGAATTTTGAAACCAGTAATAAACGGCCGCAGCCTTATTTTTTTTTTTTTTCAAATTCAACTTTATTGAAATATCAAAGAAAACACAGTATACAAAATGCGTAGAAACAGAGGTATCGCACAGCAGCAAAAACCACGATTAAGTGCATACATTAAGTATAAATGTCAGGGAACTGAGAGATTCATCATATACACGAATGCAAGACGTAGAGGTTAAGGCGTCTAAGTACAGGGCATCACTGCAGTGTGGTAGCGAAAAGCAGCAGAAGAGGCAGAGGAGCGCATGTACCGAAAGACCGAACCATTGGATTTATACGCTTAAGGTGGAGTGAGGTGGAGTAGCTGTGTGTGTAAAGAGGGGACATGAGGCAAGGGGGGGAGAGACGGATAAGAAAATAGGGGAAGAGAAGTAGGAATGGAGCATGGAAGAAGAAGAGGCCAGGAGGGGGCGAATGTAAATGGAAGGGGGGTGACGGGAAGCGGTGAAAAAGAGCAGTTACAAGTAACCTGTGCGGGTGACCCCGTCCCCAGTCAGGTGGTGCCCGATGGGGGGGATGCGCTCAGAGTCTGTCCCTCGTCTGAAAGAATAAACATGTTCCAACATGCCCATGTTTTAGAGTATTGCTCTCGTCTACCCTGCGTGGAGAGTACCAGGTCTTCCAGGTCATGAATCCATTTCACTCTACGCAACCAGAGGGAGATCGTCGGGGGGTCGTACTTTTCCAGCAGAGGCTAATACAGGACATCTGTGAGATGTCGGAGATGTCAGAGTACAGATCATTTGTAGCGCTTCGGAGCCATCCCAGAGCAATGTAGTAGAAAGAATGCTGGGTCATCTGGGATAATATACTCGGTCATTAGTTGGGAAATCCTGAGTACTTCAGTCCGGAAAACCCAGAGCAGAGGACAGCTCCAAAAGAGGTGGGACAGGGTGCCCACATCCTGTTGGCAGCGCCAGCATCTGTCAGATGCCTCTGGGAAAATATGACAGAGTCTAGCCGGGGAGTAATACCAGTGGGTAAGAATCTTGTAATTAGATTCCTGGATGCGGGTGCATATAGAAGATTTAAGGGAGAACCGGAGGATGTTACGTCTCTGGGGTTCAGAAAACGTCTTGTGGAGTTCTCCCTCCCACTTAAGGATTCCCGGGAGGACAAAATCCTCAGGGGGGAGCGAAAGGAGGGCATACAGTTGGGAAAGAGCATGAGGCATGTGGCCCGAGGTGGTCTGAAGAATCTCGAATGGCGATAAGTCTCTCACGAACAGTGATGGGGGCCCTGCTCCCTGAGAAAATGGAGAAGCTGCAGCGCCTGCCAATGAGACAGGCGAAATTTCCCACCTGTGGCGGTCAGCCGGGAAAGGTCCGGCCACTCCCCACCCTCGATAAAATGGGACGCCTGGAACAAGCCCTCATGCTGGAGGTCACCAAATCTATCCCCCGCACAACCCGGGGGGAATTTCGGGTGACCCAATGCCGCGGCCTTATATATCCAACTCAGTGCCTGGTGTGTTATTTACATTAATGCTTACTTCTTATTTGTGAGTAGTTTGTTATATTACAAATTCCGGCCTACTATCCCATGACATACCCAACTGGAACACACAATACAAATCTGAAAGAGGTCCAAATACCTCAGCATTCTATTCAAAAATCTGAAAAACAGCTTTACCCAGAGTCATACTAATCTTGTGTGAAAGAAAAACACTTGTATAGGAAGCTTTAGACTTGTAGGCTATATTCTACATTGAGTTATATCAATATAGTTCTATTGCCACAGAGCTATGCAGCCTAAAATTCATGGAAAATCAGTTTCTGTGTAAGGCCCCTTTCACACATACGGTGTGTTTGTCCGTTTTCATCCATCCATTGACGGATGAAAAATGAACATCAATGCATCTCTATGGAAAAACGGATGTAAATGGATGATCATCCATTCACATCAGTTTACATCCGCATCCATCATCGTCTGTTCTTTTACAATGATCAAAGCTCTATTTTTCTTCCCTCGGGCCCTTTTCACACATACGGACCGTTCATTTCATCAGTTCGGTCACGTTTTTTTTTTTCATCAAATTTTTTTTAGTTAACATCAGTTTTTCATCCTTTATCATCTATTTTTCATCCGTTGTCATCTGTTTTCATCAGTTTTTCATACAATCCGTTTTTTTAATGGATGAAAAATAGGGCTTTCAGCCGTTCAAAAAAACAGATGTTGAAAGAAGCGGATGAAAAACGGATGTAAATGAATGATCATCTGTTGTCATCCGTTTTTCCATAGGAATGCATTGATGTCCGTTTTTTATCCATCAAGGGATAGATGAAAAATGGATGAACAGTCCGTATGTGTGAAAGGGGCCTTAAAAAAATAAATAAAAAACGGATCGTACGAAAAACGGATTTACGCTGACAAATAGTCAGTTTTTCATCCGTATTTGCATTGATAGTGGATGTGAAAAAAACTGGTGACCACTGATGAAAAACTGATGAATACTTCATCCATTTTGGCGTGACTGAACTGATGAAATGAACACACATACGGATCATTCATTTTATCAGTTCAGTCCCATTTTTTGTCATCAGTTTTTTTTCAGTCAACATCATTTTTGCATCAGTTTTTCATCCTTTGTCATCAGTTTTTCATCCCTTTTTTTATCTGTTGTCATCAGTTTTTCATCCCTTTTTCATCCGTTCTCATCCATTTTTCATCCTTTGTCATCCATTGTCATCCGTTTTTCATCCATTTTTTTTATCGGATGAAAAATAGGGCTTTCATCCATTTAAAAAACAAATGTTGACAGAAGCGGATGAAAAACAGATGTAAATGAATGATCATCCGTTGTCATCCGTTTTTCTATAGGAATGCATTGATGTCCATTTTTTATCCGTCAACGGATGGATGAAAAACAGACGAACGGTCCGGTTTTCCGTATGTGTGAAAGGGGCCTAAGGCGTCTCATTGAGGTACCTTATTTTGTGACTGGAATGCATGTAAATATAGAAAAAAGAGAGGGGGATGTAAGAAAGAACCCCCCCCCCCCACGTTTAGTGTGCTTGCAACCTGTGTATGCCAAAATATATATATATATATAAATATATAGTGTTAACACCCTAAATGTGCAAACAACTACTATGTGCAAATATTGCTTATTAAACCGTGTGTATCATCCAACTGTAAAAGTATATAAATTAGATACAAATCCTGTAAAATAAATAAATAGTGTCCACAATAATGTCCACAATATAACATCCACAATATAACAGTCTATGTGGGGTGTAAGGATTACACCATATACGGGTGAGAGTCCAAAGATTCCAAGATGAATATTCCAACCAGGATAGTAAATCGGTGGTAGGGATATATTATAAGGGTCACCACAGTGCTCAAGGGAAAGTTTGTCAGGGAGGCTCACCAGAAAGGTTGGATCCCCTCTTACCTTACGGCAGGGAGATCATACAGGCTTGTAAAGAGTGAACCTTTATCTTCCCAGGATTGGGGGCTGTGTTGCTGGTCCTCACGCTACTTCTGGGTCCCTTGTATGTGCACTCCGTGGCTGACGAGTAGTATTAAAAAATATAAAGCCTCATAGTGAGATCCGTTTTAAAAATTTTATTCAAATATGATGTGTCATATAAAATCTTTGCATGCATAAGAGACAGATCTAAAAGCATAAACTGGTTAAAAACATAAGGATAATGCCAAAAAATAGAAATAAGAAGGCAGGCACGGCTGGTATGGTATCACCGGAAGTGTGAACAGGACGGGGAATGCTGGCTTCTGCGTGGGTTCCACTCCGTCCTACCAGACTACCGGTCAAGTGCCCCCTGCGTGCGTTCCAAAATGACACGTTTTGTCATCAATATGCGACGTCTTCAGATTCTGGAATGTGCGCACGTAGGCAGCGTTGTAATTTATAACCACCTCATATTAATTTCATTGGTTAACATGTACCCCTCCTCATTACATCACCATAGCAGATAGGAGGGACGGCTATTTGCTATTTATATAGACCTATCGTATACTCATAAAAGTAAAAGGGGTCTATAAAATCCAATAACCCTAATAGGTGGTTATACTAAACGCTGCTATAAATACATATTAGTATTTGCTAATCATTAGTCAAATAAATATTTAAGAGAGTTAATTAAATAACAAGTATTAATGCTAATTAACATTATTATTTACACATTCTTATATTCATAAATAAATTAAATTATGCAGAGACATGTATACATTTAAACAAATGAAATTTGCTACTCGTCGGCCACGGAGTGCACATACAAGGGACCCAGGAGTAGCTTGAGGACCAGCAACACAGCCCCCAATCCTGGGAAGATAAAGGTTCACTCTTTACAAGCCTGTATGATCTCCCTGCCGTAAGGTAAGAGGGGATCCAACCTTTCTGGTGAGCCCCCCTGACATACTTTCCCTTGAGCACTGTGGTGACCCTTATAATATATCCCTACCACCAATTTACTATCCTGGTTGGAATATTCATCTTGGAATCTTTGGACTCTCACCCATATATGGTGTAATCCTTACACCCCACATAGACTGTTATATTGTGGATGTTATATTGTGGACACTATTTATTTATCTATTTATTTTACAGGATTTGTATTTAATTTATATACTTTTACAGTTGGATGATACACATGGTTTAATAAGCAATATTAGCCCATTTAGGGTGTTTACACAGGTTGCAAGCACACTAAATGTGGGGAGGGGGGGTTCTTTCTTACATCCCCCTCTCTTTTTTCTATATTTACTTTACCTGCTCTGTGGCAGGAGGAGTTTATTGCTGCTGCACTTTAGTAATTTTATATATTTATCTACTTATTCACAAATTAATATCTATTATAATACTTATTTATGGTGCACATATTTAATATTTAATATTTCATTATCCAAAAACCCATAGGCACAGGTGCACACCTTCTTCTTTTGGAATGCATGTAGTAAGTAAGCATGAAACATTTTATGGTGTACTAAGAAAGTTTTTTTTTTTTACCCATGAATGATGGAGTTGTGCATAACCATCAACTGTGCTCACAGATTAAAAGAGAAATCTTAGCTTGCTGAACAACTAAGGTGCATCCTGGGAGCAGCTGTCAATCTTGTGTGTGTTCATTCTGTGGCAGGTACAAGAGGAGCAGGTGCAAGTGCAGCACTTCACATTATTCTATTACTCACAGTCAGAAGAACCTTCTTGCTTGTCAATAAAATATATAGCCTTTAGCTTACAGCTTTTTTTTTTCCCCTTTAATATGTTACAGTATGGGGAAAGCATCATTCTTTACACAAGCAGGCTTATTCCAAATAAAAGGCACAGTGCAGTAACCCATTGCTAACCCTTATTTCTCCAGGAGAGATAAGCAGGCTAATTCTACCCACTGCCACTGTGCTAATAATACAAAGGCTATTTGATTTAACTTAAAGCAAACCTGTACCTTGTTGTAGAGCAAATTAAATGTATATAGCATGCCTTAGGTTTACTCATCAAGGCCCATGGTTAAAGTGGAACTTCACTGTATCTGAGCACCACAGACCAAAAACCCATTTAATTATTTTTTAATATTCAAAGCAAACTCTCCCATCTATTCATGTCAATGTGCTTTTTTTTTTTTTGGTGAGAAATCAGTTTGAAAACATTTCTGGCCGTCTGTCCGTTCCCATCCGATCCGATCGCCTGGACGGATGGAAAATAGGGTTTCCATCCGTCCAGAAAAAAACGGACAGGTGGATCTGAACGGTCCGCCTGTGTGAAAGAGCCCTAAGACTCCAATCACACCTGAGCGTACTGGAATCATGGGCTGAATCATGCGATTCTGCCCGCAATTCCAGAATTACAGCAAAACACGGGTCGCGTTTCCAATGCCATCATTTCCTAATGGCACCCCAAAGCAGTGCAATTTTGCTGTTGTAAGAGAAAACACGCTAAAATTCCGGCAAAAAATGCAACGCCAAATGCGCCGGGCTCTGTACCAAAAATTGTTACATGAAGTTCTTTGGCACATTTTGGAGCGGAGGGAGGCCCATTCAAATAAATGGTACTGCTCCAAAAACGCACCGCAAAAACAGACAAAAAAGCTAAAAATAACGCGGTGCAGCAGGTGTCACTGCAGTATGCTTAGGGGTGGATGGAGCCTTAAAAGCTAAACTTCAGGAATTCAGCCATTTTGTAAAATGTGCTGGCATACTAAGGGGTTGATTTACTAAAGGAAAAAAGACTGTGCACTTTGCAAAGTGCAGTTGCACTCTGCAAGAGCAGTTGCTCCAAATGAGCAGAAGCTCTGCTGACTTCCATCATCCAATCATGTACAAGCAAAAATGCTGTTTTTTATTATTTTCCTTGCACACGATTGGGTATTCTTTGCAAAATGAAATTTTATGTAATTTACTAAGCTCTAGAGCATTTGGAGTTAAGTCCAGCAAGGTGCCCGCAACCTTGTGGACGTATTTTTTTTTATTAACATCTGACAGTTTTACATTTTTCAGTAAAATGAATGCCTTAATTACGTTTTTTAATGAGTACATTTTTTTCCCTAAAAAGTGCACCTTTTACATCCACATATACGTGTATCAGACTTGCGGGAATCTCCCGCCTTTGTCTGGCGGCTCACGGACACCCGCAAGTGCCTTGCGATATCCCAGCTGCCAAGGGAGACTTAGGATGTCTGCAATTCCCCGCTGTGCAGCTATTTAGAAAAAAAATGTCTCTGGGCCCCATGTGTTCTGTGGGAGCGGGAACAGTAAGTGGATTATTTTATCAGTTTCGGGTCTAGGTGGATTAATCCACCGCTCTGTGTATTCCCCAGCCAGCAAGGAGGGGGCAGGGCCAGAAGCTTTACTGGCGCTCTGACCTCGCCCCATGAAGCCTGTGTGCTCAGGGCTTGGGAGGCCACGGGGTAGGCCCTGAAATCGGATTGGGAGCGGCAGGTGGCATCACTAAGAGCCCGCGGATGGTGAGCCAGGCATCCAGGAGCAGGTAGGTGACACTCCTCACCAAAATATATACAAAAGCTTTTGGGACTTACTGCACTTAGTCCCATGCTATTGGAGAGTCCGAGCAGGAAACAGGAAGCTACAGCGTGCAGTGATCTCTATCTAATAACCAGGGATTTGGAGAGACTACCGAAAGGCAATAACATAGAGGCTTTTGATCTTTTCAGTCTGGTGAGTGTTAAATCAAGAGGGGAGCACTGGAGGTGTGGTGGTGGACCCATTTTATTTCACCCTGATTGAAGTACCACAATTCATTTGATCTGGGATTATGGACTCCATGTCACTCTGTCAGTAGAAGACCTCACTGGGGAGCAATAGAGACTGCTCTATGTATATTACATGGACACTTACATTCATATGATGGTCTTGCTCATTTTATCTTATATTTGATGTTTCTGATACTTAGAGTGGATAAATTTAAGTATAGCGCTGCTGAGTGTTATTGATTTTGTGTATCGACACAGTATTAACTGCACTTTATTTACATTACTGCTTTAGTGTTTATCACATGAGATTGTCCTCCAAAAAAAAAAATACATTGCATTCAATTAAACCCACTTAGAGATGTACAGTATTAGCACAAGAAGTTTTCTTATTGATAAAATCTGCAAGCTCAGAAATGTTGCTTTTAGTGCAAGAAAACCCCCTGTCACTGGGGAATATGCAAGCTCAAGACTGCATGCACTGTATTTGGTGTATTATGATCAACAAGTACATTGCTTAAGGTAAGCGTCGCGGCGGCGCCCAGGGGAAGGGGGGGGGGGGTGGCAGCAGCGGCGCGGAGTGCTACCTCAGTGAAAAGAGTTTTTGCAGGTTGGGATGCCTGATGTATACATGTGTTTACATGCATACCTGATTACGGATCTGAATGCAGTACATGTTTATGCACCTGTGTGTGATTCTCCATTGAAAACAATACACCTGCATTCAGGACCTGTAATCAAAAAATGCTTTTTTTTTAAACTTCCGTATGCATGAGGCCATATTCCTCAAAATCTGAAACACCCGATACGAAAAATCGAAACAAATAAAACATAAAATAATGTCTCACAATTAGGGTTGAGCGGACACCTAGATGTCCGTGTTCGACGGGTTCGGCCGAACTTTAAAAAAAAGTCCGGGTCCGTGTCCCGGACTTTTACCGAACTTTTCCCGGACACCGAACCCCATTGAAGTCAATGGGGACCCGAACTTTAAGGCACTAAAATGGCTCTAAAACACCAAAGGAAAAGGCTAGAGTGCTGCAAATGGCAGCAAAACGTAATTAAGAGCATGGCAAGTGCTCTGCAAACAAATGTGGATAGGGAAATAACTTAAAACAACAAAAAAAAACAGAAAAATAAAACAATGTTCTTCTTCATCTCTGAAGGACGAGGCCCATATGGAGTAGGAGGGAGGTTGAGGTGGTGGTGGATGTGGCGGTGACATAGGCGTGCGCACAGGGTGTGCTGGGTGTGCCTGGGCACACCCTAATCACCTAGGGCACATAGCATTGCTAGTGAGGAGATGGGAAAGATCTCCCTGGGACCTGCTCTGCTCTATTTCTCCTTGCCTACAGGTACATGGCCCCGATACATTACTCTCCCTGCTGGCAAACACATGCATGTGTATTTCAACTTTGGGGTGCACACCTTAATGCAATAGGCTGCGCACACCTATGGGCGGTGTAGGTGGAAGCGGCGGTGGAGGAGGACCAGGGCCGGATTAACAGCATCATGGGCTTGGTGCTGAGGATTTTGAAGGGCCTTAAGGGCCGTGCCTTGCCATGCACCCAGAGGAGGAAGGGTGCAGCCATGCATGCCTAATTCAACATGGGATGCTGTCTCTGAAGCCCATAAACACATCCATGCATCGCCAACTGTCCCTCCTTGTCCGGCCTTCACGCTGTGTGGGGAGGTTCTGAGGGTGCTGCCTGGGGAAGCGAGCATAGAAGCCAGACTTCTGTGTTTACAAGTGACAGAAGAGCGGTAACAGTGAATATGGCCAACCCGGGGCCTATATAAAAGGTAGGGGCCTGGAGCTGCAGCTCCAATAGCCCCTACATTAATCTGGCCCTGAGGAGGAGGACGAGGTAGCCAACACTGCTTCTTTTCAAAAATTTTAAATGAGGGTACACCCCAAAAGAGTGAGAAAGAGCAAAAATGGAACAATGGGTGGGTAAGGTCGGTATCCATTGCTATTCTGCATAAGGTACGGAAAAGTCCCGTGGGATCCATGCCTGGTTCATTTTAATGAACGTGAGCTTGTCGACATTGTCTCTGGACAGGCGGCTGCGCTTGTCTGTTATAACGCCCCCAGCCGTGCTAAATACCCGTTCAGATAATACACTGGCTGCAGGGCACGCCAGCACCTCCAAGGCGTAAAGGGCAAGCTCAGGCCATGTGCCCAATTTGGAGACCCAGAAGTTGAAGGGGGCAGACCCGTCATTCACTACATGTAGGCGTGTGCACACATACTGCTCCACCATGTTGGTAAAATGCTGCCTCCTGCTAAGACGTTCCATCTGAGCTGCTGGTGCTGCTGTTTGTTGTGGCGTGCTGACAAAGCTTTTCCACATTTCGGCCATGCTAACCCTGCCTTCTGAGGTGCTGGCGGTGCCCTGGTTGCGTTGGCGACCTCCTCCTCCTCCTCCTCTGCCTTGTGCTTCCACTGTGGCCCCGCTGTCAGATGGGAATGCCAGCAGCATGGCGTCTACCAGCGTGCGCTTGTACTCGCGCATCTTGCGATCGCGCTCCAGTGAGTGAATTAAGGACGGTACGTTGTCCTTGTAACGGGGATCCAGCAGCGTGGCCACCCAGTAATCAGCACAAGTTAGAATGTGGGCAACTCGGCGGTCGTTGTGGAGACACTGCAGCATGTAATCGCTCATGTGTGCCAGGCTGCCCAGAGGCAACGAAAGGCTGTCCTCTGTGGGAGGTGTATCGTCCGTGTCCTCTGTATCCCCCCAGCCACGCACCAGTGATGGCCATGAGCTGGCCTGGGTGCCACCCTGCTGTGAACATGGTTCCATCTCCTCCTCCAGCTCCTCCTCCTCCTCATCCTCCTCATCCTCCAGAACTGTGCCCCTGCTGGACAATTGCGTCCCTGGCGTTTGCGTGTGCAGGAACCCACCCTCGGAGCCCCTTGCGAATGACTGCCCTGAAAGCCTTGGAAATGTTACCTCTTCATCCTCCTCCTCCTCCTCATCCTGTGCCACATCCTCTTCCATCATCGCCCGAATTGTTTTTTCAAGGAGGCATAGAAGTGGGATAGTTAAGCTGAGAACGGCGTCATTGCCACTGGCCATGTTGGTGGAGTACTCAAAACAGCGCAACAAGGCACACAGGTCTCGCATGGAGGCCCAGTTATTGGTGGTGAAGTGGTGCTGTTCCGCAGAGCGACTCACGCGTGCGTGCTGCAGCTGAAACTCCACTATGGCCTGCTGCTGCTCGCACAGTCTTTCCAGCATGTGCAAGGTGGAGTTCCACCTTGTGGGCACGTCACATATGAGGCGGTGAGCGGGAAGGCCGAAGTTACGCTGCAGCGCTGCCAGGCGAGCAGCAGCAGGGTGAGAACGCCGAAAGTGCGCACAAACGGCCCGCACTTTCTGCAGCAGCTCTGACATATCGGGGTAGTTTTTAAGGAACCTCTGCACCACCAAATTCAGCACATGCGCCAGGCAAGGGATGTGCGTCAAACCGGCTAGGCCCAGAGCTGCTATGAGATTTCGCCCGTTATCGCACACCACCAGGCCGGGCTTGAGGCTCGCTGGCAGCAACCACTCATTTGTCTGCTGTTCCATGCTCCTCCACAACTCCTGCGCGGTGTGTGGTTTGTCCCCCAAACAGGCAAGTTGTAAAACTGCCTGCTGTCGTTTACCCCTGGCCGTGCTGAAGTTGGTGGTGAAGGTGTTACGCTGTCCGGATGAGGAGGCGGTAGAGGATGAGGAAGCGGAGTAGGAGGAGTTAGGAACAGGAGGCAAACTGAAGCGCCCTGCAATCCTCGGTGGTGGAAGGACATGCGCCAAATTGCTATCCGCCTCAGGCCCATCCGCCACTGCATTTACCCAGTGTGCCGTTAGGGAGATATAACGCCCCTGACCGTGCTTACTGGTCCACGTATCCGTAGTTAGGTGGACCTTGGCACAGATGGCGTTGCGCAGTGCACACCTGATATTTTCCCCCACTTGGTTGTGCAGGGAAGGGATGGCTTGCCTGGAAAAGTAGTGGCGGCTGGGCACGACGTACTGTGGGACAGCCACCGACATAAGGTTTTTAAAACTGTGCGTCTCCACCAGACGGAATGACAGCATTTCAAAGGCCAATAATTTTGAAATGCTGGCATTCAGGGCCAGGGATCGCGGGTGGGTAGGGGGGTACTTCCTCTTCCTCTCAAGTGTTTGGGAGATGGAAAGCTGAACGCTTCCACGGGACATTGTGGAGATGGTTGTTGGTGACCCAGGTGGTGGTGTTGCTGACAGATCGTCTGTTTGCGGGGTGGCAGGTGCCGGTATCACTACAGATGTGGCTGGAGCGGCCGAGACTGCAGCAGAAGAGGAAGCAGGATGAGCCAGAGACGTTTCTTGGTTTTGAAGGTGTGTACTCCACTGCAGCTCGTGCTTTGCACTTAGATGCCTGATCATGCAGGTTGTGCTCAGGTTGAGAAGGTTTATGCCTCGCTTCAAGCTCTGATTGCACAGGGTGCAAACCACTCGTGTCCTGTCATCAGCACATTTTCTAAAGAACTTCCACGCTAGAGAACTCCTTTGAGCTGACTTTGGTGCGCTCGTTCCCTTGCTGCGTTGGGCAGTAGCGGGCGTAGTGTCTAGGGCACGGCCGCTCCGCTTCTGCACCCTGCTCCCTCTTCTGCTGTGCTGGTGGCTCTGTGCGACCACCGCCTCTTCCTCCAAACTACTCAGGTCACCTGCATGACGTTCATTCCATGTGGGGTCGAGGACCTCATCGTCCTCCACATCATCTTCCACCCAGTCTTCACCCCTGCCCTCCTTGTCGGTCTCCACAATGCTGAACGCCGCAGCAGTTGGCACCTGCGTTTCGTCATCATCGGAGACGTGCTGCGATGATCCTTGCATGTACTCATCTTGAGAAATAAGTGGTTGGGCATCGCTGCACTCAATCTCTTCCACTTCTGGGGCAGGGCTAGGTGGATGGCCCTGGGAAACCCTGCTGACAGAGTCCTCAAAAAGAATAAGAGACTGCTGTATGGCTTGGGGCTCAGACTGCTGGCCTGATTTGCAAGGGGGTGAGGTGAAAGACGGTTGGACATTGGCTGCAGGTGCCAACTCTGACCTTTCTGCAGTAGACTGGGTGGGAGACAATGTGAAGGAACTGGAGGCACTGTCAGCAGCAAACCAATCTACTATCGCCTCAACTTGTTCTGGCCTCATCACTTCTAGGGGCGTTTGATGCCCTACCAAATACTGATGCAGGTTCTGTCGCCTACTCACACTTGAGGAAGGTGTTTCACTTGTGCGTGTAGCTGGCACAGATCGACCACGTCCTCTCCTTGCAACAGGAGCTCTACCAGCAGCACCACGACCCAGGCCACGGCCCTTATTTGACGGTCTCCTCATATTTCTGTAATTTAAGATCTTGCCCTAGAAAGGTTTTTATTGAATAGCGGAATAGGAAATATGATCCAAAAAAGTGTATGTATCTCGCACGTACAAAACCACACTAGGCCCCAATTACTATTGTTTCTACCCCTAAAAGGATGGATGAGGAGTAGGAGGAGTATGGAACAGACAGCACCCTCAAATCTTCAGAAGTATGAGATGAACCCCAAAAACTTGGAAAGGTGGATCTCACACGTACCGACACAGACTATCCCGCAATTCAATTGATCCTCAAAGGTTTTTATTGAATAGCGGAATAGGAAATATGATCAAAAAAAGTGTATGTATCTCGCACGTACACAACCACACTAGGCCCCAATTACTATTGTTTGTACCCCTAAAAGGATGGATGAGGAGTAGGAGGAGGAGTATGGAACAGGCAGCACCCTCAAATCTTCAGAAGTATGAGATGAACCCCAAAAACTTGGAAAGGTGGATCTCACACGTACCGACACAGACTATCCCGCAATTCAATTGATCCTCAAAGGTTTTTATTGAATAGCGGAATAGGAAATATGATCAAAAAAAGTGTATGTATCTCGCACGTACACAACCACACTAGGCCCCAATTACTATTGTTTGTACCCCTAAAAGGATGGTTGAGCAGTAGGAGCAGGAGTATGGAACAGGCAGCACCCTCAAATCTTCAGAAGTATGAGATGAACCCCAACAACTTGGAAAGGTGGATCTCACACGTACCGACACAGACTATCTCGCAATTGAATTGATCCCCAAAGGTTTTAATTGAATAGCGGAATAGAAAATATGATCAAAAAGAAAGTGTATGTATCTCGCACGTACACCACCACACTAGGCCCCAACTACTATTGTTTGTACCCCTAAAAGGATGGTTGAGCAGTAGGAGGAGGAGTATGGAACAGGCAGCACCCTCAAATCTTCAGAAGTATGAGATGAACCCCAAAAACTTGGAAAGGTGGATCTCTCTCACACGTACCAACACAGACTATCCCCCAATTTAACTGATCCCCAAAGGTTTTTGATTAAATAGCGGAATAGAAAATATGATCCAAAAAAAGTGTATGTATATCACACGTACACAACCACACTGGGCCCCAATTACTATTGTTTGTACCCCTAAAAGGCTAGATGAGGAGTAGGGGGAGTATGGAACAGGCAGCACCCTCAAACCTTCAGAAGTATGAGATGAACCCCAACAACTTGGAAAGGTGGATCTCTCTCACACGTACCAACACAGACTATCCCCCAATTTAACTGATCCCCAAAGGTTTTTGATTAAATAGCGGAATAGAAAATATGATCCAAAAAAAGTGTATGTATATCACACGTACACAACCACACTAGGCCCCAATTACTATTGTTTGTACCCCTAAAAGGCTAGATGAGGAGTAGGGGGGGTATGGAACAGGCAGCACCCTCAAATCTTCAGAAGTATGAGATGAACCCCAAAAACTTGGAAAGGTGGATCTCTCTCACACGTACCAACACAGACTATCCCCCAATTTAACTGATCCCCAAAGGTTTTTGATTAAATAGCGGAATAGAAAATATGATCCAAAAAAAGTGTATGTATATCACACGTACACAACCACACTAGGCCCCAATTACTATTGTTTGTACCCCTAAAAGGCTAGATGAGGAGTAGGGGGAGTATGGAACAGGCAGCACCCTCAAACCTTCAGAAGTATGAGATGAACCCCAACAACTTGGAAAGGTGGATCTCTCTCACACGTACCAACACAGACTATCCCCCAATTTAACTGATCCCCAAAGGTTTTTGATTAAATAGCGGAATAGAAAATATGATCCAAAAAAAGTGTATGTATATCACACGTACACAACCACACTGGGCCCCAATTACTATTGTTTGTACCCCTAAAAGGCTAGATGAGGAGTAGGGGGAGTATGGAACAGGCAGCACCCTCAAACCTTCAGAAGTATGAGATGAACCCCAACAACTTGGAAAGGTGGATCTCTCTCACACGTACCAACACAGACTATCCCCCAATTTAACTGATCCCCAAAGGTTTTTGATTAAATAGCGGAATAGAAAATATGATCCAAAAAAAGTGTATGTATATCACACGTACACAACCACACTAGGCCCCAATTACTATTGTTTGTACCCCTAAAAGGCTAGATGAGGAGTAGGGGGGGTATGGAACAGGCAGCACCCTCAAACCTTCAGAAGTATGAGATGAACCCCAACAACTTGGAAAGGTGGATCTCTCTCACACGTACCAACACAGACTATCCCCCAATTTAACTGATCCCCAAAGGTTTTTGATTAAATAGCGGAATAGAAAATATGATCCAAAAAAAGTGTATGTATATCACACGTACACAACCACACTAGGCCCCAATTACTATTGTTTGTACCCCTAAAAGGCTAGGAGTAGGGGGAGTATGGAACAGGCAGCACCCTCAAACCTTCAGAAGTATGAGATGAACCCCAACAACTTGGAAAGGTGGATCTCTCTCACACGTACCAACACAGACTATCCCCCAATTTAACTGATCCCCAAAGGTTTTTGATTAAATAGCGGAATAGAAAATATGATCCAAAAAAAGTGTATGTATATCACACGTACACAACCACACTAGGCCCCAATTACTATTGTTTGTACCCCTAAAAGGCTAGATGAGGAGTAGGGGGAGTATGGAACAGGCAGCACCCTCAAACCTTCAGAAGTATGAGATGAACCCCAACAACTTGGAAAGGTGGATCTCTCTCACACGTACCAACACAGACTATCCCCCAATTTAACTGATCCCCAAAGGTTTTTGATTAAATAGCGGAATAGAAAATATGATCCAAAAAAAGTGTATGTATATCACACGTACACAACCACACTAGGCCCCAATTACTATTGTTTGTACCCCTAAAAGGCTAGGAGTAGGGGGAGTATGGAACAGGCAGCACCCTCAAATCTTCAGAAGTATGAGATGAACCCCAAAAACTTGGAAAGGTGGATCTCTCTCACACGTACCAACACAGACTATCCCCCAATTTAACTGATCCCCAAAGGTTTTTGATTAAATAGCGGAATAGAAAATATGATCCAAAAAAAGTGTATGTATATCACACGTACACAACCACACTAGGCCCCAATTACTATTGTTTGTACCCCTAAAAGGCTAGATGAGGAGTAGGGGGAGTATGGAACAGGCAGCACCCTCAAACCTTCAGAAGTATGAGATGAACCCCAACAACTTGGAAAGGTGGATCTCTCTCACACGTACCAACACAGACTATCCCCCAATTTAACTGATCCCCAAAGGTTTTTGATTAAATAGCGGAATAGAAAATATGATCCAAAAAAAGTGTATGTATATCACACGTACACAACCACACTGGGCCCCAATTACTATTGTTTGTACCCCTAAAAGGCTAGATGAGGAGTAGGGGGAGTATGGAACAGGCAGCACCCTCAAACCTTCAGAAGTATGAGATGAACCCCAACAACTTGGAAAGGTGGATCTCTCTCACACGTACCAACACAGACTATCCCCCAATTTAACTGATCCCCAAAGGTTTTTGATTAAATAGCGGAATAGAAAATATGATCCAAAAAAAGTGTATGTATATCACACGTACACAACCACACTAGGCCCCAATTACTATTGTTTGTACCCCTAAAAGGCTAGGAGTAGGGGGAGTATGGAACAGGCAGCACCCTCAAACCTTCAGAAGTATGAGATGAACCCCAACAACTTGGAAAGGTGGATCTCTCTCACACGTACCAACACAGACTATCCCCCAATTTAACTGATCCCCAAAGGTTTTTGATTAAATAGCGGAATAGAAAATATGATCCAAAAAAAGTGTATGTATATCACACGTACACAACCACACTGGGCCCCAATTACTATTGTTTGTACCCCTAAAAGGCTAGATGAGGAGTAGGGGGAGTATGGAACAGGCAGCACCCTCAAACCTTCAGAAGTATGAGATGAACCCCAACAACTTGGAAAGGTGGATCTCTCTCACACGTACCAACACAGACTATCCCCCAATTTAACTGATCCCCAAAGGTTTTTGATTAAATAGCGGAATAGAAAATATGATCCAAAAAAAGTGTATGTATATCACACGTACACAACCACACTAGGCCCCAATTACTATTGTTTGTACCCCTAAAAGGCTAGATGAGGAGTAGGGGGGGTATGGAACAGGCAGCACCCTCAAACCTTCAGAAGTATGAGATGAACCCCAACAACTTGGAAAGGTGGATCTCTCTCACACGTACCAACACAGACTATCCCCCAATTTAACTGATCCCCAAAGGTTTTTGATTAAATAGCGGAATAGAAAATATGATCCAAAAAAAGTGTATGTATATCACACGTACACAACCACACTAGGCCCCAATTACTATTGTTTGTACCCCTAAAAGGCTAGGAGTAGGGGGAGTATGGAACAGGCAGCACCCTCAAACCTTCAGAAGTATGAGATGAACCCCAACAACTTGGAAAGGTGGATCTCTCTCACACGTACCAACACAGACTATCCCCCAATTTAACTGATCCCCAAAGGTTTTTGATTAAATAGCGGAATAGAAAATATGATCCAAAAAAAGTGTATGTATATCACACGTACACAACCACACTAGGCCCCAATTACTATTGTTTGTACCCCTAAAAGGCTAGATGAGGAGTAGGGGGAGTATGGAACAGGCAGCACCCTCAAACCTTCAGAAGTATGAGATGAACCCCAACAACTTGGAAAGGTGGATCTCTCTCACACGTACCAACACAGACTATCCCCCAATTTAATTGATCCCCAAAGGTTTTTGATTAAATAGCGGAATAGAAAATATGATCCAAAAAAAGTGTATGTATATCACACGTACACAACCACACTGGGCCCCAATTACTATTGTTTGTACCCCTAAAAGGCTAGATGAGGAGTAGGGGGAGTATGGAACAGGCAGCACCCTCAAACCTTCAGAAGTATGAGATGAACCCCAACAACTTGGAAAGGTGGATCTCTCTCACACGTACCAACACAGACTATCCCCCAATTTAACTGATCCCCAAAGGTTTTTGATTAAATAGCGGAATAGAAAATATGATCCAAAAAAAGTGTATGTATATCACACGTACACAACCACACTAGGCCCCAATTACTATTGTTTGTACCCCTAAAAGGCTAGATGAGGAGTAGGGGGGGTATGGAACAGGCAGCACCCTCAAACCTTCAGAAGTATGAGATGAACCCCAACAACTTGGAAAGGTGGATCTCTCTCACACGTACCAACACAGACTATCCCCCAATTTAACTGATCCCCAAAGGTTTTTGATTAAATAGCGGAATAGAAAATATGATCCAAAAAAAGTGTATGTATATCACACGTACACAACCACACTAGGCCCCAATTACTATTGTTTGTACCCCTAAAAGGCTAGGAGTAGGGGGAGTATGGAACAGGCAGCATCCTCAAACCTTCAGAAGTATGAGATGAACCCCAACAACTTGGAAAGGTGGATCTCTCTCACACGTACCAACACAGACTATCCCCCAATTTAACTGATCCCCAAAGGTTTTTGATTAAATAGCGGAATAGAAAATATGATCCAAAAAAAGTGTATGTATATCACACGTACACAACCACACTAGGCCCCAATTACTATTGTTTGTACCCCTAAAAGGCTAGGAGTAGGGGGAGTATGGAACAGGCAGCACCCTCAAACCTTCAGAAGTATGAGATGAACCCCAACAACTTGGAAAGGTGGATCTCTCTCACACGTACCAACACAGACTATCCCCCAATTTAACTGATCCCCAAAGGTTTTTGATTAAATAGCGGAATAGAAAATATGATCCAAAAAAAGTGTATGTATATCACACGTACACAACCACACTGGGCCCCAATTACTATTGTTTGTACCCCTAAAAGGCTAGATGAGGAGTAGGGGGAGTATGGAACAGGCAGCACCCTCAAACCTTCAGAAGTATGAGATGAACCCCAACAACTTGGAAAGGTGGATCTCTCTCACACGTACCAACACAGACTATCCCCCAATTTAACTGATCCCCAAAGGTTTTTGATTAAATAGCGGAATAGAAAATATGATCCAAAAAAAGTGTATGTATATCACACGTACACAACCACACTGGGCCCCAATTACTATTGTTTGTACCCCTAAAAGGCTAGATGAGGAGTAGGGGGAGTATGGAACAGGCAGCACCCTCAAACCTTCAGAAGTATGAGATGAACCCCAACAACTTGGAAAGGTGGATCTCTCTCACACGTACCAACACAGACTATCCCCCAATTTAACTGATCCCCAAAGGTTTTTGATTAAATAGCGGAATAGAAAATATGATCCAAAAAAAGTGTATGTATATCACACGTACACAACCACACTAGGCCCCAATTACTATTGTTTGTACCCCTAAAAGGCTAGATGAGGAGTAGGGGGGGTATGGAACAGGCAGCACCCTCAAACCTTCAGAAGTATGAGATGAACCCCAACAACTTGGAAAGGTGGATCTCTCTCACACGTACCAACACAGACTATCCCCCAATTTAACTGATCCCCAAAGGTTTTTGATTAAATAGCGGAATAGAAAATATGATCCAAAAAAAGTGTATGTATATCACACGTACACAACCACACTAGGCCCCAATTACTATTGTTTGTACCCCTAAAAGGCTAGATGAGGAGTAGGGGGAGTATGGAACAGGCAGCACCCTCAAATCTTCAGAAGTATGAGATTGTGTTCACTGTACCCCACAAAGATTGAGTTCACTGCACCCCACAATGATTGTGTTCACTGCACCCCACAAAGATTGTGTTCACTGCACCTCACAAAGATTGTGTTCACTGTACCCCCCAAAGATTGTGTTCACTGCACCCCACAAAGATTCTGTTCACTGTACCCCACAAAGATTGTGTTCACTGCACCCTAAAAGGATGTTGTTCACTGCACCCCACAAAGATTGTGTTCACTGCACCCTAAAAGGATGTTGTTCACTGCACCCCAAAAAGATTGTGTTCACTGTACCCCCCC
The DNA here is from genome assembly GCF_965119305.1 of Pelophylax lessonae. NCBI lineage: Eukaryota > Metazoa > Chordata > Amphibia > Anura > Ranidae > Pelophylax > Pelophylax lessonae. The sequence continues at coordinate 64,188,761 of NC_138776.1, forward strand.
AAAGATTGTGTTCACTGCACCCCACAAAGATTGTGTTCACTGCACCCCAAAAAGATTGTGTTCACTGTACCCCCCAAAGATTGTGTTCACTGCACCCCAAAAAGATTGTGTTCACTGTACCCCCCAAAGATTGTGTTCACTGCACCCCACAAAGATTCTGTTCACTGTACCCCACAAAGATTGTGTTCACTGCACCCCAAAAAGATTGTGTTCACTGTACCCCCCCAAAGATTGTGTTCACTGCACCCCACAAAGATTCTGTTCACTGCACCCCACAAAGGATTTTGTTCACTGCACCCCAAAAAGATTGTGTTCACTGCACCCCAAAAAGGATTTTGATCACTGCACCCCAAAAAGGATGTTGTTCACTGCACCCCAAAAATGATTTTGTTCACTCCACCCCAAAAAGATTGTGTTCACTGCACCCCACAAAGATTGTGTTCACTGCACCCCAAAAAGATTGTGTTCACTGTACCCCCCAAAGATTGTGTTCACTGCACCCCACAAAGATTCTGTTCACTGTACCCCACAAAGATTGTGTTCACTGCACCCCAAAAAGATTGTGTTCACTGCACCCCAAAAAGGATGTTGTTCACTGCACCCCAAAAAGGATGTTGTTCACTCCACCCCAAAAAGATTGTGTTCACTGCACCCCACAAAGATTGTGTTCACTGCACCCCAAAAAGATTGTGTTCACTGCACCCCAAAAATGATTTTGTTCACTGCACCCCAAAAAGGATTTTGTTCACTGCACCCCAAAAAGGATGTTGTTCACTCCACCCCAAAAAGATTGTGTTCACTGCACCCCAAAAAGATTGTGTTCACTGCACCCCACAAAGGATTTTGTTCACTGCACCCCAAAAAGATTGTGTTCACTGCACCCCAAAAAGGATGTTGTTCACTGCACCCCAAAAAGGATTTTGTTCACTGCACCCCAAAAAGATTGTGTTCACTGCACCCCACAAAGGATTTTGTTCACTGCACCCCACAAAGATTGTGTTCACTGCACACCAAAAAGGATTGTGTTCACTGCACCCCAAAAAGATTTTGTTCACTGCACCCCAAAAAGATTGTGTTCACTGCAGCCCAAAAAGATTGTGTTCACTGCAGCCCAAAAAGATTGTGTTCACTGCAGCCCAAAAAGATTGTGTTCACTGCAGCCCAAAAAGATTGTGTTCACTGCAGCTCACACACAGAAAAATGGATGTGGATCACTGACACCTGCCTATCTCCAATCCCACACCACACAGCAATATCGATTGTAGTTTGTAGAACACAGTTTCCCTAAAATTCAGCAGACTCTGTCCCTAACAGGATTGAGAAGAGATCGTAGATCAGGATTGAGTGCAGATTCACCCCACCCCCCACACAGCAATATCGATTGTAGTTTGTAGAAGACACTGACCCTATAATTCAGCAGACTCTATCCCTAAAATGCCTACAACTCGCCCTGCCTAAACACTCCGACCTGTCCCTCAATTCTATCCGGACACAAATGGTTTTTTCCTGCCTATCTTTCCCTAATCAGCAGCCAGCACATTGATGTGTGCTCTGTCCCTTAGCTAAGCAGCAGAATGACGCTGCTGCGGCGGCTGCCTCGAACTTATAAAGACTTGGTCACATGCTTCAGACGGCCAATCACAGCTACTAAGACATTTGCAGGCATGGCTGGGATGGCTTAAGGCACACCAGTTAAACGATTGTTGATTGGCTGTTGAAAGCCCGCCATGAAAAGAGCGCCAAAGCATGCAAAACCCGGAAATAAAACGACCGAACACGGATTTTTACCCGAACATACAGTAAAGTGTCCGTGTCCGTGTTCGGGTAAAAAAAATCCAATTATTCGGTACGAACACGAATAATACAGTCCGTGTTCGCTCAACACTACTCACAATGAGTACTTTCTGAAAATGAGTATAGTTACCCTGTAATCAGTAGGCCGGACGATGCACTATGATACAGGCTTTGCTTGCTGTAAGCACTGCAAACGTATTGCATACAATCAGTCGTGCTGTATAAAATAGGCTCTGATTATTTAAAGATTATTAAAAAAAAATATTTATCCATGCTAAAATGCGTATGATGTGGAATGCACCTGTTCCCTTTATGAATGTTTAATTACTCATGCAGGACTACAGGGATAACATTCATTGGCAGGTTTTGCTATAAATGTTCCAGAACATAAAAATGACCATTATTACTGAATTAGAAATCTGCTTGTAATGAGCCTTATCTCATATGTGCTATTCAAGCTAAAAAGCTGCATACTACTGGGAAAAGGTAGAAAAGCTAATGATAAAAATGTATGGTCCATAGTAACCAACCCAACCACCCATTTCATATTTTTAAATGTAAGGTTACGCATCTAGGCCATAGTATTAATTTTCCCCATATATGAAAGGGAATCTCTGGCTTTGTTTAAAAAGTAGCCTAAAATATATCAACTATATATACTGCAGACATTTTGCCAAATAATTACAGATTCTCCTATTTTTAGATTGGTCACATTTTTTAACAGTAGAGTATTTATTTCACACTAGTGTGTTGATCAGCCCTTTAGCGCACTTGTAAAATGCAGATTAACTAATAGACACATAAATAACAATTGTTTTCTATGTGTCCTATTCACACTACAACGCTGAGTTGACCATGCAATGTGTGTAAAAGGCAAGTCAAGGCAGTAAAGTAAAGAAAACAAACTTTATCTTGTCATTAATTTTGTCCCTGACTCACAAACAGGAACAGGATGTGATGTCACAGGAAACATATAAAATGCATAGCATTTTAATGTGTGCTAAAACACATCAACGCACTTAAAAATGTGCATTAACACAAGTCAATGTACATCCATTTGCCCTGCATACCACAAGGCAGTCAGCCTTAGGGGTCAGTGCAGAGATTGCCAGTCTAGAAAGCCAGCCATGTGTGTTTCCCAAAATATTGACTCTTCTGCGTATCAAAGGAAAGTGGAAGTGATGTATCTTTATCTAGTAGACACTGGGGACCCATTTAAATATGACTAACTAAATTTTAGTGACGTGTTCCTTGGTATGAAGGACAGGTATTAGAGAGCCAGTTGCGGGTGATGACTAACCTCGCAGATAATATAATATTAGTAACAACACATCTAAATGAGGGAGGGAAATTGTCAATGCCCAACGTTAAGATGGCTAGCTCAGGCGATGGAATAATTTGGATTTGTGTAACTTTTTGGATTAATAGGAATATGTTGGACCAGTAATCCGTTAGGGCATCCCATGGCCAAAATATGTGTATAAGGGTGCCATAGAACTTACAGTTCCTCCAACAGAAAGGTGATAATAATGAATCTTTTGTATGTAGTAAGTGGGGAGTTCTGTACCAGCGGAAGGTAATTATGTAGGATAATTCCCAAAGGCTAAAATTCTTAGAAGCCCTAAAAGGGGCGTTTAGTGCAGCTACCCCTTGATCATCTGAAAAGGAGGTCCATAGATCCGGTTCCCATTTGATCTGGGAGATAGATTTGGTGAAGTATAGCTTATCTTGTAACAGCTGATAGAAGAGGGAGATGCCTTTCATATTAGAGAGTTCGTCTATCTAGAAATTCTATGAGAGCTTGAGTATATGTTGAATTATGTTAGAAGGATGTAAAAGGCAATGGGTTATTCCGATGTATTGAAAGTTGTCAATAGAGGGTAAAGTAAATTATTTTTGCAGTGTTGGAAATGGTTTCAATACTCCAGAAGCCTATAAATCCGATACCTGTGTAATGCCTTTTGCCTGTCACAATCGAGTGTTGAGATTAGGAGTCAGTAATGTGATGGTGGTTAGGGAATTGGTACTTGGAACCAGGATGTGCTTTATGGTGCTTTGGACACTAGGTGACGAAATGCTGACAGAGAGGCCAGAATGGTGAGTGACAGGGATTTGTCTTTCTTACGTAACTGAAGAGTGCTAATAAACCAGTCATAAACAGTATGATCAGACACTTGAATGGCTTCTAGGTCCCTCCAAATACACTGAGTGGGGCATAAACCAAGGTTTAAGTTGGGCCAGTAATGAGGCAAAACAGTAATCCTTGAAGTTAACATAGCCTAGGCCTCCTACTGATTTGTGTTTTATAAGTTTGATGTGGGAACATCTTGCGTGTATTCCTTGTCAAATAATTTGGCCTAATAGTGCTTGGAGTTTCTTAAAGTAAGAGGCAGGAATTGGGATGGGAAGGGCTCTAAAAAGGTATGACAATTGTGGGAGTTTAAACATTTTGAAAGCAGTCAATCTGCCCAGCCATGATAAACTAAATTTAGAGAGGTGTGATAAGTCTGCTTGTAGGGACTCTAAAAAAGGGATAAAGTTTTCCTGAAATAGAGATTGAGGTCCGGTTCACACTTATGCGGGTGCGGGAAGGCTGCGAATCCGCAGCCTGTTCCCGCATCGCACACGCACCCCCGGCAGTTCACACTGCCATATGCGATATGCTGGGGGTGTCAATGTAATCTTAACGACACCCCCAGTTTGATCGCATATCGCAGTGTGATCGTGCAGTTCGCACAGGATCGGATCGCACAAGTGTGAACCGCTGTGCGATCCGATCCTGATGCGGCTGCCAAAAAGGGTCCCTGTGCGTGTTTGGTGCGGCTGCGGTGCGAATTTAGCCATACAAACTGTATGGCTAAACTCGCACCGCACAGCCGATCGCATGTAATGAAGGAGCAGTGTGAACCGGGGCTTAGAGTTAGCTGTGGCCTGCACTCCTAGATATTTAATGGAGTGTTGTTCACAAACATGAAGCGAGTGATGAAGAGGGATTGGATATCCAGTGATATATTGAGGCCTAGTATGTAGGATTTGGAATCATTCACTTTATAATAAGAAATCTGACTAAACTGCTTTAGAACAGAGTGAACCGCATCTAGGGAGGAGGTTGGTGTGGTCAGCATCAGAATGAGATCATCAGCAAATAGGTTGATTTTGTGTTCTCTATCACCGAGTTTGAAACTGGAAATGTTAGAGTGGGAGCAAATTTTTTGGGCCATAGGTTCCATAAGGAGATTTAAGATAAGAGGGGATAGGGGGCACCCATGTCACGTGCCATTTAATATGGGAAAGGGGGTCAAAGCATCGCTGAGCAGTAGAATCGAGCTGATGGTTTAGAATACAGTGCCATGATTGCGGACAGGATAGAACCCTGAAAACCAAATTTGCTCAGAGTTTGCTCTAGATAGGACCAGTGGACTCAAATGCCTTCTGTGCGTCCAGGGAAAGAAGCAGAGAAGGCATTTTCTGACACTTGGCATGATAGATAATATTGATTAAGAGCCTTGTGGCATCTGCTGTTTGTCTTCCGTTAGTAAACCCTGATTGATCTGGGTTAACAAGGCTGGGTAGTATATCAGTTATCCTATTCGCTATAATCTTTGCATAGAGCTTTAGATCATGGTTCAATAACCAAATAGGATGACATTTTTGGGGAGAGTTGGGTTCCTTTCCAGGTTTCGGTAAGGTAACTATTAACCACTTGCCGACCCCCCACTGCAAATATACTGCGGAAGGCTGGCTCAGCTACGCAAACCAACACACAGGTACGTTGATTTGCGGTCACGCGCGCCTCCCCATTAGGCAGCGGGAAAGCTGATCCACGGGACCAACGGCCGCGATTGCCAAATCGCTCCTTGCTCCTTGTGGAGAGAGAACTCAACAGACCATTGTTCTCTCTGAAATGATCACAGAGCGCCTGTGACCCTCCTAATTAGGATCACAGGTCTCTGTATTGATTCCACAAGTCCCTCCCACATACAGTTAGAAAGCACTCCCCTAGGCTCACACATAACCCTTTGATCGCCACTGGGTTAACTCCTTCCCTGCCAGTGTCATTATTACAGTAACAGTGCATATTTTCAACACTGATTACTGTAGTAATGTCACTGGTCCCCCCCCCAAAGTGTCAAAAATGTCAGTTAGTTAAAAAACGCAGATCGTCATCATTACTAGTAAAAAATAAATAAATAAATAAATAAAAATGACATAAATATTTACCCTAGTTTGTAGACGCGATAACTTTTGCACAAACTAATTAAAATATGCTTATTGGGATTTTTTTTTTACCAAAAATATGTAGCAGAATGGAAATGTTATATCTTTTTTATTGGGAATGTTATATAGCAGAATGTGAAAAATACAGTTTTTTTTTCAGAATTATTGCTCTTTTTGTGTTTATAGCGCAAAAAAAAAAAAAAAAATATCACAGGTGATCAAATACCACCAAAAGAAGGCTCTATTTGTGGGGAAAAAAGGACATCCATTTTTTTTTTGGGTACAGCTTTGCACCACCGTGCAATTGTCCGTTAAAGTAACGTAGTACCGAATCGCAAAAAATGACCTGGTCATAAGGGGGTAAAACCTTCTGGTTCAGAAGTGGTTAAAGCTGTTAACATTTCTTCAAGGAAAGAGGAAGAGAGTGCAGCAGCATTGAACAGCGCAGTAAGAGGTTCCGCCAGGATGGAAGCTTTTTCTTGTAATATTCAGCCACAAAACCATCGGGCCTAAGTGCTTTGCTATTAGGGAGCGATTTGATCTCTTTAACTATATCTTGGGGGGAGAACAGAGAATTGAGGATCTCTAGTTGTGAATCAGACAACTTAGGTCGTTGGATGGATTGTAAGAATGATGCTAAAGCCGCGGGAGAAGGCTGTTTGGTATTGGGGTCATTCTTTTGTTTGTATAGGGAACTATAGTACTTGTTTCTCGTGAGTTAAACAGCTTTTCCTTAGTGAATGGGTGGTGCATGAAAGGGATGGTCCTTCTGGTACGTTGGCCCTTTATATGCTTAGATAAAAGTTTTCCTGCTTTGTTGCTGTTAGCATACAAGGTTGTATTCAAATTTATCTAACAATAGAGATCGGAGTTCAAATCGGAGGTGGCCTAGTTTGTTTTTCAAGTGATGAGTTGCTTGCTGTTTGATCAATGCGTCTAGATCTTATATTTCTCTTAAGAGACTGTCAATGTGCTGCAATCTTTTTCTCCTAGCCTTAGAACTCTGTGGAAAAATTATGCCATGCATATAATCGTTGTGAGCTGCCCATACCATGGCAGGGTTGGATACAGAGTCTTTGTTGTTGAAAAAGAATGCTTCTAGATGGTCCTTCAAGACGGTGTTGTAAGGGGAAGATTGTGGAACGTGGGTGTTCAAAAAAATAGGTGAGGAATGAGGAGAATCTATGAAAGTGATGCTCTCAGGAGATTGGTCCGATCACGTGATCGAATGGATGTGGAAGGTTGATATTTTTTGGAGGGTCCACTGATCAGTTAGGAACAAGTCAATTCTTAAATATGAGTTGTGGCAAGGGGAAAAAAAGGTATAATCCCACTCTGAAGGTTGCTGACATCCCTAGACATCTTGTAGTTGGTGTTCTATCATGAAAGAATTAAGGAAGAGATTGTGATGTGTGGCTGAAAAAGAAGTGTCCATACTGGTGTTTGGGGTTATATTAAAATCTCTGCACGACATATGAACTTTTTGTATTGTGTCTATCTTCTTTCTCAGTTTCCTCAAGAGACACAGTTGGTGGGTGTTGGGTGCGTATACATTGACTACTCACCTGACGTTAACATAAAAAAAAAAAAACATTTGATCTTCAAGGGTTGTAGCCCAGCGACCTGGGGTCACAAAGGGGGTCACGCTATAACATAATCATTTAATATTTATCTATTTACTGTGAAATTACTGGTTTGAAGTTATAACTTCAAACTTCAGTAATTTGTCCGTTAGGCCACCTGCTTGAGTAAAGTTTTTTTTAAATTTAGTAAATTACCTCAAAACAATATATAATACTTATTTGTACATTACTTACTTATGGTAATTAACCACATGCCACCCAGGCCAATTCTGACTCTTCTCTCCTACATGTAAAAATCATCATTTATTTTTGCTAGAAAATTACTCAGAACCCCTAAACATTATAGATATAGATATTTAAATATTTTATTTTTAGAAGACACCCTAGGGAAGAAAATGGAGGCCATTGCAACTTTTTATGTCACACGGTATTTGCGCAGCAATTTTTCAAACGCATTTTTTATTTTTTTTTTAAACTGTTTCTTGAAAAAAAACTGATGTTAGCCCAACTTTTTGTATATTGTGAAAGATGATGTTACGCTGAGTAAATAGATAACTAACATGTCACGCTTTAAAATTGAACACACTTGTAGAATGGCACCAAACTTAATTCCATAAAAAATCTCAATAGCCAACGCTTTAAAAATGTTACCAGGTTACATGTTTAGAGTTACAGAAGAGGTCTAGTGCAAGAATTATTGCTCTCACTCTAACGTTGGCGGTGATACCTCACATGTGTGGTTTGAACGCCGTTTACATATGCTAAAACAAGTCCTTATGCTGGTTTATTTAGTAAACTATGAGAACTAATGAAGGTGCTATATATAATTTTTATAATCAGAGCATGGTTCAGATTCTAGTATTTTATGATATAGATTATATATGGCACTTTCATTAGTTCTCATAGTTTATAATTTAACCAACATAAGGACTTAATAAAATCAGGACTGTTGGCAGCTATGTAGAGCACAGTGTCATTTTTATTTTTTATTTCTGCATTCTGTAACAGCCCTGTACTTGACCAGTGAAATCTCAGCATTTACAAGGCTGTTACAGAATGCAGAAATAAAAAATAAAAATCTGCTCTCCAATAGATTCTTTTCACTAGACTCCTATTTGTCTGGGGGAATCTTAATGACTGCTTGCGTCCTGATGCCCATAAGAGTAAGCCAATTGGCTGAAGAGGAAGATGACATTTTTCATCTTACAGCACTCGGCTACGCTGTGGGGGTTTATTCACTAAATGGTGATGTGGGGTTTATTCACTAAATAATGTGGGGGTTGTATCTGGCTCTGATACTAACCACTGCCTCATTAGCCACTGACCTCACTGCATGTCCCTGGTTGACTAGTGTAAAAACAGAATTGTTCAGAGAGCACACCAGGATTATAAAGCGACTAGCTGGATCCAGAGTGCTATATTGTAGTTGAAATGGGAGAATAGATTTAATTGCTACTAGAACCCTTCTCTTCTTGGAGGTGGCATTAGCCGAGATGATTTGTGGGAATTGGTTGTGGGAACAGAGTGGCGGTGACGAGGCCTTGAAGTGTGTTTCCTGCACACAAAGGACGTCACATTGAGAGTCAATAGCTAATTTCCAAAGGGAGGACTGCTTTACTGGGTGATTAAGGTCATTACCATTTATGGTAAGGAGTTTAATAGTAATGGTTAATGGTAAGAAACTGATTCAGTAGTAGTAGAGGTAAAAAAAGCTAAGGGAACAGCAAGTTTGCTAGTTGGTTTAGGTAGACTTCTTCCAGTATGACCACGCTTAAAAAAAACCCCAGATGTTGATCTCAGAGGATGGGTGTCCAGTATCAAGGAGGTCCAAAAAAGTGTATGAGCATGTAAAAAAGAGGAAATATTGAACAAGGATTGGAAGGGTAGCCAGGTTACTCAAAAGAAGCAGACTGCGTAACCAAAAATAAAAACAATACAAACAATGAACCAAGTGCTCGGAGTACCGAACCTGCAATTGAGTGCTATGCACTAACTTGGTTATGCAGAGGGGGGGAAAAGTTCCAAAAGAAACCGAGCCAGTGCCTAACAGCTAACTGCAATATGTAGGCATTTATATATACCGGGACCATAATTCGTGCTTGTGTTGGTAGCAGGTACGTTAGGGGAGATGGTAATCTGGAGGTGAAGTGTGAGGTCTTCAATGTTCCAGTGACGGATTTGGGGCATCCGGGATTATACCCCATGAATGAAGATGGTGCATGCCCTCTGCCAATTTAGACACGTTGTACTTTACGCCATTATACGTAATCAGCAGCTTCGCGGGGTAATGCATTGGTATTGGATGTTGTGGTCCCTCAACGCTTTGGTAACCGTATTGAGGTTCCTGCACAATTGAAGAGTGGGCTGCGATATATATCTGCAAATATTTGGAGGTGCGCATAAGGATCAGGTAGGGATTGCATGTGTCTAGACTTCTGCATCAGTTGTTCTTTGAAGTTGTGAAAGTGTATGCCCAATGTTTACGTCTCTTGGGACAGTCCCAGGCAGAAACAGTAGCCGAGGTAGACAGTGGATGCGATCTATTACTTATTCCACGCTTTTGAGGTCAGGTAGCAGTGTTTTGATTAGGGCTTTGGCAAATTCTGCCAAATCCTGATTTTGCACTGTTTCCAAAATGCCTCTTATTTTGATATTATTTTGGCGCGACCTGTCCTCCAATTTCTGTTTAATCCATGCCCTCTCTTTAAGGTTATCTTCATGTGTATCAACTAAGTCATAGACAGTCTTAGCAAAATCTCCCATTTGATTTTCCATATGAGAGACTCTGTTAGTGACTACGGACATATCAGAGTGAAATTGCTATAGGAGAGATATCATAAACCCCTTGCAAAGAACTTCTTAGTGTAGTCAACATTTCTTTAAGAGTGGTGTCTAAAATAGGTTGCCCGGTTGGTGGCAAAGGGATCAGAAGCATTAGTGTTGGGAGTAAAGTAGGCAGTATTGTGGCTCACCTCTGAAGGAGCTGTGGAGGCTGCATCCAATCTCATCCTTGCCTTGGCAGGGTTGTTAGCATGTGGTGTGCCCAGGGGTGATGAGGGTAAATGCTGGGATGAGCCTGAGAGCTTCATATCTCAATCTCCTATGTTTCCTTGGGTAGTGAAGAGCGCTGCTGTTAGCTGTGGGGAAAGAGCCAGGTGCTGCAGCCGCGGTGCCATCTTTGCCGGCTCCTGCGGCCGGCTGGAGGAGGAAGGCCGTGATTTATTTTGGATGTCTGCCCCTCTTCCTCTTCAGAAACATGCTGTCATGCTAGAGGAGGTTGGTGGGAGTTATTGGCAGTGGAATCAGCTGTAGATGAGGTTCCGGTGAGCTGTGAGGAGTCGCTGAATCCGGATCGGTTTGCAGAGCTAAGAGGAGAATTTCCATGCTGCTCCAGTCTTGGCCATGCCCCGCTTTGTGTTGCATTTCATTGGACACAGCAGATGCTACTGAAGTAGGTTTTTCAGCACACAGGATGTAAACACTGCGGAAGGTTGCCACAAAGAGGTAAGTACGTACTAGGATTGGGTTCTAGGTTTGAATAGTTTGTGGGGCTGTGTATTTTTGTTACAAAAGTGTCGTTTTACTTTAAACCAACTTACAGAAAGCTTTAAAAAAATAAACAGAAATGAATTTGGACAAACATGAAAAATTAAAAATTGCAACTTGCACTGTAGTACTTGCCTTCCCCCAAATCTCTTCCCTGTCGACACCCCACTCCGACTTCTTGCTGCTGCTGCTAATTTGGTTGAATTACTTTTCGTGTCATTCAACCCACTTTCTGTAAGCCCAGGTTGTCCCTGAAGGTGAATCAACATACTTCATGGGCTCATAGGGAGTATTGCATAGAACAGAACTTACACATCACAAGAGTTGGGCATTAATATACAGTATGGAATAAACTACCCAAAACATAGTCATGGTACAATCAATAATGGGGTTTAAAAATAAACTGGATTGCTTCCATACAACTGATCAGATGCACACTTCTAAATATAAACAAATAATATGGAATTGTTTTGACCCAGGGAAAGTAATCAATCCTCCATTTATGGGGTCAGGAAGGATGTTTCCATCTATGAGGAAAGATTGACAACATCTGCCAGGCATTTTCCTTTTTGTGTTCTTCTGAAGCAAAACTGTTGGATGTAATTGATGATCATCTGTCTGTTTTCAGCCTGGCTGATATAACTATGTACACTGCACTGAAGAAATGGCAACAAGAAATTGATGGACTTCAATGAGCGCAGGTACGTTTACATTTGTTGAAGACAACATAAAAATATTTTATTGAAGCTTTTGTGGATCATATTGGATTTTCATTAAGGCTATCTTCTGTTTTGTATGTATGCCTTCTATGATAAGACATAAGAAGACAAGCTTATAGGTATCCAAACCCACAACTGCATAAAATCTATGTATCTATGCTATCTATGCAACCTTTTTTAGTCTAATTTAAAAACTGAACCTTTAGCTACAAACTATAACACCTGAGTTTTTTAGTTTTTATATTTTTACTTGCTCGCTTTTCTGTCTTGAAGAATTCATTTCACATACATGTTAAGAAATACCCATTTCATTATCTGTAGATTGGATTACAGTGAATAGTGATGGGTGAACATCGGCCGGGGCGGTTCGCGAATGCCAGCCGCAAATTTTCTTAAAAGTCCGTGAACCGCGAGTTCGCAGCGGGCCCCATTGACTTTAATGGGAGGCAAACTTTAAAAACCTTTAAGTCATATTTGCAGCCACAAAAGACGTACTAGCTGTGCACAAATAGTCCCAGCACATGGACAATGTCATAACAGAAGTATTGCAATTGAACAAGTTGCCCTAAATTTTTTTATTTTTTTTTTTACAGCAAAAAATATATATATATTTTTCATAAATCAGCCAGAATTGACAGCAGCTGGTAAATACATGTCTAATACATATAGGGTCCATTCACACATCTGTAAAATGGGTCCGCATCCATTCCACAATTTGGCGGAACCTTTACAGACCCATTGTTTTTCATTTCCAGTCTGAAAAATTAGGCATTCATAGGATAAAGAAGTAAGTGTCGGCCATTCCAGGCCCCAAAAATTAACCCACATGCGTTTACCTGACAGCTAAGAACGTAGTATTCTGTGGCTGAAGGTACATTAGGCATTCACAGGTAACAGAAGTAAGTGTCGGCCATAAAAGGCACCAAAAAATAGCCCACATGGGTTTACCTGACAGCTATGAATGTAGTATTCTGTGGCTGAAGGTACATTAGGCATTCACAGGATACAGAAGTAAGTATTGGCCTGTATAGGCTGCAAAAATTAGCCCACGTGGGTTTCCTTGACAGCTAAGTACATAGTATTCTGTGGCTGACGGTACATTAGGCATTCACACAGTATACAGAAGCAAGTATCGGCCTGTATAGGCTGCAAAAATTAGCTCACATGGTTTGAACTGACAGCAAAAAACTTAGTTATACTGTTAAATAACACCCCACTTCAATATGTGGCATTGGTGTAGCACACCAGTTCAAAAAATTGGCCAGTGAGGTTGGCGCAGTGTGTACCAGACTTCACTCAGCAAACTAGGCAATATTGTTGCATGACACAAATATACTTGAAAAAGCTTACTCAGAGAACACCCCACTTCAATATGTGGCATGGGGGGGAGGGGGGGCATCGGTGTAGCACACCAGTTCAAAAAATTGGCCAGTGAGTTAGGCGCTGTGTGTACCAGACTCAGAGATGTATAGTAACTAAGTAGAACTACTTCACTACTGTACTTAAGTACCGAAAGGCGGTATCTGTACTTTCCTGAAGTAGAATTGTTTTCTCCTACTTCCACTTTTACTTCACTACATTTTTTCGATGATTTCAATACTTCTAATCCGATATTTTTTTTTGTGCTGCATAGTTACTTGTTACAATTATAAAAATTACCACTGCCAGAACAGTAGATGGCAGGGTTCATGAAGCTCAAAAAAATGTGTATAATGTCATGTGTAAATCAGCGCATACGAAAATAAATGCTACTGTATGTATAAATAAAATGGTCTACATATCTGCTGTTAAGGGGAAAGAGAACCTCCCCCCCCAACCAAGAAGAGTCACAAGCGTACATAGACCTTTTTTCTGGTAAGAGGCTGATTTTCCTTTTTTCACTGGAAGTTGAGAGCACAGGTTTTGCAGTTTTGTTTCACTAGAAGAGACTATTTGGATATTATTTTGCACTTACCTTCATCTGCCGGGTAAGGGGGAAATCCACAAGGTGGTGGGACTCGGAGTCTGCACCTATTATTTGGAATAGCACCTGTTTGATTCCTGCACCTTTGAAAATATATTCATCTTGTTTTGTCACATATATATGGTATTATGGCATTATATATATATATGGACTTTTTATTGACTTTGATTTCATACACTCTTCCTTTATTTCATTATTGGAATATATTGTTGTATATCACATTGGTTTATATATGATTTTGTGCACCAATAAGCTGTGGAGAAAAAAAACATGCAGGGAAGAGAAGGAGGGATGCTTTAAAGGGGGAAGGGAGGGACATACTTTATCTGTTTTTGTTTACAAAAAGTTACAGCCAAAGGAATTGTGATTGTCCTTTGGGTTAATCATTTGAAATAATAAAAAACAATATGATGTTCAAACTTTTGACTTCTTTCTTTAATAACTATGTAGCGGGGTCTTCCATTATACAAGTTGTAAAAGACTGCTGCTTGACATTTGAGAGGAACTCGGCTCCATCTAGTGGCCAAAAGGACACATTGCAGCGGCTATGGAATTTCTTTTGATGTGATTTTCCTTTCAGGAAGTTGAGCAGTCTTCATCGCCCATAGTGCTTTGAGAGTACCAGGATGCACTGCTTCACCGCACAGCCTTCTGGGGGAAGCTTTATAAAGGAAGGGAGGAGCCAGGCTCACTCTCTTGGGAAAGACACAGTGAGACAAGCAGGAAGCCAGCGCTGTGGGCTGATGCTGCATGCTAGGCCGAAACTCCTGGGCCTTAAGTGACTAAGTTGCAGTGTTTCATCTCCAGTAGAGGATCCCTCCTGGAGGTCCCATCGATGTTCTACAGAGACCAGACTCATCCACCCCAAATACCTAGCGCGGCTGGTGACAGAGGCCGGAGACTGAGACAGCAGCGGAGGCTTCCTGGGAGACAGTCCTGTTGGTGAGAGGGCACCTGCCCAAAAACTGACTCTATCTATCAAAGAAGTAACTTTAGTCAGGGTTAGCCTTAGAGTAGTAGAAGGCAATTTACCAGGTGGCCCAGTACATCTCTCACAGAAGTTTTACCGCCAATCCTGCACAGACACCCCGCGGTGATTACTAACTGTTTGCTGCCATTCTCTCTATTGATCACCCATCCTCAATGTGGATTACAAATCGCGAGTGCACCAACGTTGCTAGCGAAGATATAGAGAAGAAACAGCGGACTCAGATAGGTCTGACTGTCTGGTACTGTGTCTAACTGAATGCTGAGCCTTATTTCCAAAAGTGTAATAGTGATTAAGATGGTGGTCCTATAGGCTCGGAGACATTTCCTGAAACAATTAATGTGCCCTTGAGGAGTGATATCACAGTATTTATCTTATCTTTGATTAATTAATCAGTATATCCTTTTACAAAGTCATATTTTACTGTATCGAAACTGTTTATTTGATTTACAGTAAATAACTTTCCTGTTTAAAAGCAAGCTTGTGTGTGGTCACCTTGTATTACCCAGAAGGACTGCAGCTGGAGAGAGGTAACAGGTCATTATTATTTATTGAAGTGTTATATTCCAATCTGTGTAGCCATTTGGTATTCCAGTACTATTCTGGGTCAGTTGTGCCTAGGGAGGGTTCGAGCCAATTCTGTGGGTTGTTAGGCAGGACGTAGACCCAATAATCTAATCAGCAGCTCCTGCGGGGGTGGTGCTACAACTACATAACACAGTACTTGTACTTTTACTTTCAGTACTTGAGTAGCAATTTTTTAAAAAAAAAAAAAACTACTGGTACTTTTACTTTCAGTTCTTTAGTAGCAAAATTTAAATAAAAGCTACTTGCAATACTTAAGTACAAAAAATGTTGAATACTTTAATACTTCTACTCAAGTCACTTTTTGATAGAGCACTTCCACTTCTACTCAAGTCACTTTTTGATCGAGCACTTCCACTTTTACTCAAGTATGGGTTTCGAGTACTTTATACAAGTGTGACCAGACTTCACTCAGCAAACTAGGCAATATTGTTGCATGACACAAATACACTTGAAAAAGTTTACTCAGATAACACCCCACTTTAATATGTGGCATTGGGGGGGGGGGGGCAATTTGTCTATCACACCAGTTATAATACTTTATAAGTGCTTTTGTCACTGTGTGTAGTGTTGCTGCAGAAACGCTCAGTCTCACCACCACACCTGTCACAATGCTGCACAGTGCACAATAATAGTACTAATCCACTATAATATGCTTTCTACAAAGTATATTATACTGTGGATTACCCCCCCCCCCCTTTTTAGTGCATTGCACAGCAATACCAAAAAATTTGCAGCCCTTTACATGACTTTTGTGGACATTGACAAAGCGATTTCTGTGCGACTGCAGCCAATATCTAACTGCCCCTAAAGCAGCCACAGGATACCTGGCCCTCATGTTAAAGATACTGTAATAGACCCTAAAATGACATTGGAGCATTTTAAATGACTTTTGTGGATATTGACCAAGCGATTTGTGTGTGACTGCAACCGATATCTAACTGCCCCTAAAGCAACCACAGGATTTTAAACCGTAACATGTTGGGTATCTATTCCAATAGATGTGACATCATCTTTCACAATATACAAAAAAATGGGCTAACTTTACTGTTTAGTATTTTTAAATGCAGTGAAATGTGATTTTTCAAAATTTTTCCAAAAAAATTGTGTTTTAAAGACCACTGCGCAAATATTGCAATGACCGACATTTTATTCTCCAGAGTCTTTGCATAAAAAAATTTAAATAATATTTGGTGGTTCTAAGTAGTTTTCTAGGAAAAAATACTGGTTTTAACTTGTAAACAAAAAGTGTCCGAAATAGGGCTGGGGCTTAAGTGGTTAAAGAGACTGTAATAGACCCTAAAACGACATTGGAGCATTTTAAATGACTTTTGTGGACATTGACAAAGCGATTTCTGTGCGACTGCAGTTGATCTCTAACTGCCCTTACAGCAACCACAGGATACCTCTCCCTAAGCTCAAAAGATACTAGACCTATACCGAAATACCAGCCCTGAGAAAGACTTTTGTGGACATTGACAGAGCGATTTGTGACTGCAGCCGATCTCTAACTGCCCCTAAAGCAACCACAGGATACCTCTCCCTAACCTGAAAAGAGACTGTAGAAGGCCTATACTGAAATACCAGCCCTGGAAAGGACTTTTGTGGATCTTCACAGCGCTATATGTGTCTAGCAAACTCTCCCTGACAAGCACAGCAGACCTCTCCCTACACTGGCAGAAAACGGAATGTGAAATGGCCGCCAGGTCAGGTCTATTTATAGGGTAGGGGGACTGTCCATGTGCTGGAATGTTTCAATTGGCTGTCCCGTTCCATCCTATTGAGCATCTGTGGGGCATCCTCAAATGGAAGGTGGAGGAGCGCAAGGTCTCTAACATCCATCAGCCCCGTGATGTCATCATGAAGGAGTGGAAAAGGACTCCAGTGGCAACCTGTGAAACTCTGGTGAACTCCATGCCCAAGAGGGTTAAGGCAGTGCTGGAAAATAATGGTGGCCACACAAAATATTGACACTTTGGGCAACATTTGAACATTTTCACTTAGGGAGTGTCCTAACTTTTGTTACCAGCGGTTTAGACATTAATGGTTGTGTGTTGAGTTATTTTGAGGGAACAGCAAATTTACACTGTTATACAAGATGTACAATCACTACTTTACATTGTCAAATTTCTTCAGTGTTGTCACATGAAAAGATATAATAAAATATTTACAAAATGTGAGGGGTGTACTCTCTTTTGTGAGAAACTGTACATTGCACGATTTAAATTAAGCTGATCAAATCTGAATCTGAAAAAAATCTGCAAACAGACTGCATTTTTTGCATTTAGGCTAGGTTCACACACACGCGGGTTGGGGAATGAGTGCATCCACTCCCTGACCTGCAGGCAACACATGCTGCTCTTTAGCAGATAAGTGGGGGTGCCACTAAATCTTTATAGCACCCCCACACACCAAAAAATGTGGCACATTTTTGGGTGCACAAAACCACATGGTGCCGCAGCACCATGAGGTTTTGTGCAGTCAGATTATGAAAAAAGGGGCAGGGACAGTTTTCTGCAGGTACAGGAGCTCTTCAAATGAAAATCCTGCTGTGCCCGTGCAAATGTGGCATGCAGGACCTGGACAAATGTGAATCCAGCCTTAGACTCCAAAAATCTCAAGTGTTTTTCGTTACGATGGTAGACAGCTTAATTTGCAGTAGATCTGGCCACCCACAGTGATGGCATAATCTGACAGCTATGAGCAGACTAGATGATGGGCAACTGCTCAAAGTATTGTCCAGAGGAGATTGAGAGCTAGTCCTGTACACTTTCATTTTCTGTTCCTCCTTTCTTATCCATTTATTATTATAGGGGATGTCTTGAAAATGGACAGCAATAACAGGAAAAGTCTAACTTGACCTTTTTTTTTAATTTTCACATCAATGAATGACCCAAGTGGGTGTGTGCATTCTATATTGTGAACCTGCTACAATTCAGTCAATGTGTGGGTCCAGTAACTGCATAATGGAGACGATTTAATTTCTGCTGATTTTGAGTAAAAAGTTTACATCCAACTTTTGCAAAGAAAATGAATGTACGCTTTACATATATTACAGTATATCTGTTATAAAGGCTGTACAGAGCTTTAGTGTGGATTAAAAAAATATATAACTTTGTCAAGAAATACTGGCTAAAAAGACGGCAGCCTAGTTTTACTATTTACCATCCTGTGAATCTCACCTTTAATATTTGGATAACTGGAAACATGTTGACTTGCTTCATGGTCATGAACATTCTGCTGCTCCTCTTGACTCTTTGGATGCTCTTTATACTGTGTACACTGGATTTCAGGGATTGGTTTTGGTGGCTGAGTTTGATCTGCTTTACATTCATTATTTCCCTTAGTACCTGGCATTGAGAAATAGCGGCAGAGAGAGTAAGCAGGTAATTTCGGAGTCTCACATCTACTAATTCCAGTTTGCCTTCTTGGCCTGGGCTTTATTTTAAAAGACATTGTTGATTTATATGTTCTTGGGTTGGCTACCTGACCAAGAGCAAGGAAAAAAGACCTGTCTATATAATAAATGCTTCCTGGAAACGTATGAGCCACTTTAATGTGAAGACTAGAGATGAACAATCTTGAATTTCTCTTGTGGATGCCGGTTAAATATTTGAGAGTACTGGCGCTTGGCTGCTGTGGCAATTCCTGACAATGAAAAAATCCACAAGGCTCAAGAGCCTTAGTGTTATACTCTTCGCTATTTAAATATCTACATTGCTGATCATGTTCATCTGATGAAACAGAAGCCTTCATTAATAAGTCATTACTTCTGCACTGAGAAGGAGCTGGGTCAGTGGTAATTTCCTTTGGAGCATGGCTTAAAGATGCAATATATCTTCTGGCTGTAATTGTAATAGAGGAAAATCCTTTCTTCTTAGCCGGGCTGCAATCTTCACTGGCATGGACGACTGTTCCATGTATAGTTTTATCCGAAGAGTTTTGATGCTTTAATGTGATGGGAAGTGGCGTGAACGTTCTGTTAAAGCTAACTGAATTGTGATTAGTCAGAAATGGCTTTATATGACGGCAAGTGATGCCAGGCTTGGTGATCATACAATGTGCAGAACCAAGCTTTCTATCTTCTTCAGTATCACTCTCATCAATCATCTGAAAAACAAGGACAGATACAATCAGCTTAAAATTATGCAATTCAAAAATTTAAACTATTCCAATTTTTTTTTGTATAATACATTGTTTTTCATTTAGAGGGGTTTGTAGAAATTGATACTATGTGATCTGCATCTCTTGCTCAAGGCAAAATATAAACCCTGATCCAAAAACTGTATTAATTTAGAGCTGAAAAACTAAGGCTACATTTAAAGTGATTGCAAACCCATATTTTTTTAAAATAACAAACATGTTATACTCACCTGCTCTGCGCAATTGTTTTGCGCAGAGCAGTCATTATGCTTCTCTTCTCGGGTCCTCTGCTGACACTCCTGGCTACCCCCCCCACACACTGAGTGCCAACCATGGCAAGCCGCTTACTTTGGGTACACTGGAGTGGGCTTGCACCCCAGCTGCGCTCTGTATGTGCATTGACAATAACCCCTTGGCGCCAGCTATACACAAATGTGTGGCCTCTCGGTGCCTGGTTCTTAGAGCCGAGGGGCCGCATATTTGCGTAAATTGGAGTCAATAGACCTGTGCCTAGAGAGCGTGCTGTGTGCTCCCGACACAGTTACCGCTGCCTATTCTAGAGGGATCGGGAGTTTTTGGATCATGTGACTGCCATGACAGCCAATCACGGCAGTTATGTGATCTTAAGCCCTGCCCCACCTCTCGGCATCATAAAACCCCTAAAGGGTGGCGCCAGTGCTAAGAGGTTAAATAAATTATAGCTAATCATTTTAAGCACCCCTGTTAAATGGTCTGTCTCATCCCCTTAAAGCGGTGGTAAACTCCACTCTGTCACTTTCACCTACAGGGAAGCTTATAATAAAGCTTACCTGTAGGTAAAATTAATATCTCCGAAATATGCACCATTTAGGAGATATTCGCATGTTTTGCAGCCGGTAACATCACCAGTGCATGTGCACTGTTCTCTGAATAGACAGCATACTTGAGTGTGCCGTCCATTGAAAGTAATGTGTTGCAACCGTGACTTCTGTGCGCATGCGTGTGAGTGATAATATCGGGCCATTAAAAAGGTTTCAGCCCACTAACTCGGAAGGAAGACAAGGTTTAGATAGAAGCCGTAACATCGTGCCGCTGGAGAAATTAATTTTAAGATAAGTCTTTCACAATGTGCTAAAATGTCAAGTGTACTAGCACATTAACCGCTTGCCGACCGCCGCAAGTACATATACTGCGGCGGTCAGCCCCGTGCAGGCAAAGTGACGTATGGGTACGTCACTCGCCTGTGAGCCAACAGGGGGCGAGCGCTCGCCGCCGGAGGCGCGCTCTTGTCCCCGCTCGTTCACGGACACCTCCGCGCGAGTGACCGGTGGACCCGATGTCCGTCGGTCACTCGCGATCATCCGTTACAGATGGAGAAAGGCAGGCGGCTAATGTAAACAAAGCCGCCTGTCATTCTCCCTTGAGTAACAGCAGAGATCATACGGTCCTGCTATGTAGGATCGTCGATCTCTGCTGTTACACGAAAAGCCACATCCCTGCACAGTAAGAAGCACGCCCCTAGGGACACACTTAGCCACGGCATCACTAATAAAGTTAACCCCTTCCCTGCCAGTGTCATTTTTACAGTAACAGTGCATATGTATAGCACTGATTACTGTAGTAATGTCACTGGTACCCCCAAAAGTGTCAAAAATGTAATTCAAGGGTCCGATCTGTCCGCCGCAATGTCGCAGTCCTGCAAAAAAATCGCAGATCGCCGCCATTACTCGTTAAAAAAAAACAGCAAAAATGACAAAAATCTTTCCCTTAGTTAGTAAACGCAAGAACTTTTGTGCAAACCAATCAAAATACGCTTATTGCGATTTTTTAACCAAACATTTGCAGCAGAAAACAAATTGGCCAAAAATGTTAAAAAATTTAGATTTTTACATTTTTTTGGGGGGAATTTCATATAAAAAAATGTGAAAAATATTGTTATTTTTACAAAATTGTCGCTATTTTTTGTTTATAGCGCATGATCAAAAAATTGCACAGGTGATCAAATACCACCAAAAGAAATCTCTGTTTGTGGGGAAAAAAAGAACGTCAAATTAGTTTAGGTATAGTGTCGCACGACTGCGCAATTGTCCGTTAAAATCACGCAGTGCCGAATTGCAAAATAGGGCCTGGTCAGGAAGGGGGTAAAATCTTCTGGGGCTTAAGTGGTTAAGACATTACCTTCAGGAGAACCAGATTTTAATTTATTTATTTTTTTGGTAAGAGTTTACTACTGCTTTAACTGCAAGAGAGCTTTTCTGTTGAAAAACAACAGACTTACTGTTTGGATCACCAGATGAAAATGTAAGAAAGAAAGCCTTAAAAAGGAAACTATACAATCATCACATCTAAGAATTAGTAATCTGCAATATAATACATTGCTTTTGGGTTTAATACTGCTTTAAAGTGGAGTTCCACCCATATTTGCATCTTTACATAAATCGCTGCAATCCCGCAGGAGCAACATTGGGCTTTTTTTTTTTCTTGCTCTGTTTACTTTGTTGCTATGGTGTATGCTGCCTTCTTCCTCTTTCGGCGCCGCGGCGAGGTATGTCATATCCTGCGGCCACAGGCTCCTGGGAGATGTGTGTCATTCCCAGGAGTCAGTGGGCATCGTCGCCTGTTATTTCCAAACAGGAAATGACGCGATGCAAGTTGATGCTAAGCGCCATTTTTGAAAAGTACACTAGTGGGCTTCACATGTCCAAAATTAAATTGGGAGCCCGCTGCTGGAACAATATAAAAGTTAGTTTGAGAGTAAAAATCTGCTATACTACAGCGACTGTTATTATCTTTAGCTTATGTAACATGGAGTTAAAAGAACATCTCTGGGTTTTTAGAAAAAAAAAGAATTTCGGCTGGAACTCCGCTTTAAGCCTATTCTGATAAGCCTTTTAATTATTTGAATACATGTATGTTAAGTAAAAAGATTTAGCAATATCTTTTGATGACACTAAACCAAGAGAAATAGCCTTATGATATACTTTTGAACCTCTACACTTCAATCAAACACGAAAATGTTGGTTTTACAGAAAACTTGTACAGTTTGTAGTTTACCTAACTACCGTAGGTTGTTAATATACCAAGAGAGTATTACTGCTGGAGTTTCATTTCAATTAAGAAGTTGCCTTACCTTTCTATGATACTCAGTTTGGCTCTGTTCTTGTTTAATGTGGCCAGGGTACCCATTGCCATCTTGAAGACCTGTGTAAAAAAAAAAAAAAAAAATGAAAATAAAACCAGGAAAAACAAAAATCATGAATTACTAATGAATGTTGTAAAATAAGTTTACATTGCATGTGCATTTCTCGTGCCCCATATTTAAATTTCAACCCCTTAGTCAACCCCTTAGTGAGTGAGAAATGTTAATGCCTGAAAAAAATTGTGCAACTTTGACATGTTAGTAAATCTGTACATATCATCACTACTTTGTGTATCCAGGTGAAATATACCTTGTTTTTCTTTTTCAGGACAAATTGGGCTTTCTTTTGGTTGTAAATGGTAATAGATATTACCTATTGTTTTTTTATTATTATTATTATTATTATTATTATTATTATTATTATCAAAGGAAAACTGGCCTAAAATTAATAAAAATATATATATATATATTTTTTAATGTAGCTGTTTGTTTTTTGCTATTACCATAATTTACCACCAAAGCATAACCCAAAATAAATTCTCCTGATCCTGACAATCACAGCAATACTGCATATGTGTATGTTATTTGTTGTTTGTACCAATAGTAGGACCCAGAAGCAATGGTGCACAGTTTCTTTTTTTTGTATTCTACATTAAAGCGGTAAATGATTAAAACTGCGCTTTCCATGCCTCGCGGCTGTTCTCCGGTGTCTGTATGTGAGACTCGCGCCATGCTCACCGTACCCAGAAGTGGGGACCTTTTATACAGTAGTGGTGTGACAATTTTTGTTTTATTTTGTGCAAATTTATTGAAATTTATTGCACTTTATGGACGTTATTTATAATTTATTTGTGGAATAATACATGAACAATTGCCAGCACATATATTGCACTTTATGGATGTCATTAACCCACCTAGAGATCATTGTTGATTTATGTTTGCACTTTATTAATCACTGATGGTGAAATATTTTTATTGCTTTACATTTATAATTATTGTGACAATTTTTATTAACCACTTGCCGACCAGTCACATTGACTGTACTGCGGCAAAGTGGCTCGATTCCGTCCAGAGACGTAGACCTACGTCGCTGGACTCCTCCCCCTGTAGGCGGCGCTCACGCTGTTTTCAGTCACAGCGGGAGTCGGGCCAGGGGAGGAGCGGCGGCGATCGCCGCTGCTCTTCCCCGATCGTCGGGGAATTGAGTTTGGAGATCCACCCGCTTGTGTAAACAGAGCGGGCGGATCTCCTAAGTGACAAGGAGTGACAGATTGCAGTGTTCAGCATAGCTGAACATGCGATCTGTCCTTGTGTCACTCAGTCACCTCCCCCCCCCCCACACGTTAGTAAGCACCAGGCATACATTAACCCCTCCCTCTCCAATAAAGTTAACCCCTTCCCTGCCAGTGTCATTTTTACAGTAACAGTGCATATTTATAGCACTGATTACTGTAGTAATGTCACTGGTACCCCCAAAAGTGTCAAAAATGTCAGTCAAGGGTCCGATCTGTCCGCCGCAATGTCGCAGTCCGGCAAAAAAAAATCGCAGATCGCCGCCATTACGCGTTAAAAAAAAAAACACCAAAAATTACAGAAATCTTTCCCTTAGTTAGTAAACGCAATAACTTTTGCGCAAACCAATCAAAATACGCTTATTGTGATTTTTTTTACCAAACATAGGTAGCAGAAAACAAATTGGCCAAAAATTGAAAAAATTTTTGATTTTTACATTTTTTTGGGGGGGAATTTCATATAAAAAAATGTTAAAAATATTGTTATTTTTTCAAAATGAACGCTCTTTTTTTGTTTATAGCGCAAAAAGTAAAAATCGCACAGGTGATCAAATACCACCAAAAGAAAGCTCTGTTTGTGGGAAAAAAGGACGTAAATTTTGTTTGGGTACGGCGTCGCACGGCCGCGCAATTGTCCGTTAAAATCGAACACCCCTGAATCGCAAAAAGTGGCCTGGACGTAAGACAGCAAAATCCTCCGGTGGTAAAGTGGTTAATATATATGATTTATATGGGCACAAGGTAGTAATACCTCAACACAGTTTTTTGTCACATTATATATGCAGTAGGGTCTCAGAGCCCTCTATCATCAGAGGTTAGCGCAGTTTTTAATCATTTACCGTTTTTACAACTATACCTACAGTTTGAACTAACAGCTTTCCACTCTATATTTAATACCCCAGAGGCGCGAGTGATATCACAATTACAAGTCTACATTAAACACTGACATTGACACTAATACTAATTAAAAAAAAATGCTTTTTTTAAAAAATCCTACCAAAAAATATAGACCCCAACCTTGACCTTTGACCATTGCCTTGACCCTAGCATTGACTCTGGCTCTAATCTACATCTAATGATGATATATCTATTTTGTTGTTTATTTTTTAAAATTGTATTTATTAATTTTTTACAGACATCTTTTATTTTTATGTATTTTCTTGTCCATTCAGAAGAGAAAGTAAACATAGGGGCTATCACAGAGATCAGGTGACCCGGGTCTCAATCGTTAGTACATGCCCGAGGCTCTGGATGAGAGCCCGGTCTCTGTGCTGGGAGCATGCGGTGCATTAAAACCTGTAACATGTACAATAAAGCCTGTAAAGTGTACATTAACCACTTCTGGACCGGAAGGATTTGCCCCCTTAATGACCAAGCCATATTTTGAGATTCGGCACTGCATTAATTTAATGGAAAATTGCGCGGTCATGCAACGCTGTACCCAAATAAAATTGATGTCCTTTTTTCCCACAAATAGAGCTTTCTTTTGGTGGTATTTGATCACCTGTGCGATTTTTATTTTTTGCGCTATAAACAAAAAAAGCGACAATTCTGAAAAAAAAACAGTATTTTTCATATTCTGCTATATAACATATAATAAAATGTAAAAATCAACATTTTTTTAAATTTTAGGCCAATTTGTTTTCTGCTACATATGTTTGGTAAAAAAAATTGCAATAAGCGTATTTTGATTGGTTTGCGCAAATGTTATCGCGTCTACTAACTACGTGAAAGATTTATGTCATTTTTATTGTTTTTTTTTTTTTTTTACTAATAATGGCGTCAATCTGCAATTTTTTTGCAGGGCTGCGACATTGTGCCGGACAGATCGGACCCCTGACTGACATTTTTTGACACTTTTGGGGGGACCAGTGACATTACTACAGTAATCAGTGCTAAGCTCTGTGATCATTCCAGAGAAAAGGACAGTTTACAACAGTTGACCGTTCTTCTCTCTCAGCAGGGAACGATCGCAGGTGGCCGGCGGCAATCGGAGCCGCCTGCCCCGTGCATTGGAGTCCCTGCTGAAGAGTAGGGGTGGGAGCTTCCCAGCGGCGGCACGCCCTCGCCCCCTAGCTGCAGGCGCATGACCAATGTATACCTATGTCGGTTCGCGCAGGAGGGCCGCCCTGCCACAGTATAACAGCGGCGGGCAGGCGGGAAGCAGTTAAAGCCTGTAAAGACTGTGTTCAAAGTCTGTCTGGGTTAAAAGAAAAGGACTGATCTCTAAAGATTAACATTCTGAGTATTTGAGGGATTTTCCACGCCAATCACAAGGAATGAGTTCTTCAGGGCATTCATCTAAATTAAACAAGTATATTATATTACAACAGAATAATTAAGCTTAAAATTGCTAACATATTATTGATGGTAATGATGTTCTAGGGGAAGTTACATGAAGTAAGAGATCATTTGCATATGGAATGAGTTTAAGCTAGTAGTAGAGTCTGAAATTGCCTTTACTAAGTAATTGGACATTAACCCTATTGCAAGGTGATCTATTACTGAATTGAACAAATGGTGAGAGGGCAACATTACAGATAAGCTCCAAATAAATATAAAACAAGCCTTTAAACAAATTACATAATTTCTAAATCATTAAATGTGTTTGAAATGGCACTGATATAAGCTCCTCAATTTCGTTTTTTATGTGTTTTCTGTAATCCTCAAAACTACAGAGCTTTGAGTGGGAGGAACAGTACTCTAAGCCAATAAGTCTCTTTTTCTCAAGTATACAAAGATGGTGACTGCACACCTATTCCATTAATTTAAAGAGTAACTCCACTTTTGTTGAGAAAAAGCCATTCCCCTCTGGGTGATCTATGTACATTACAAGGATTTTAACAAACTTTAATGCAGATTCCTACCATTTATTATTCTGAAGAAATCCCTATTTGTTCCTCTGTGCTGAGTGGGTCAAATGGGAGTGGTTTCATAATTATCTATCAACTGTGGCAGCTGCAGAGCTCTAATGAGGAAAGCTGCTGGGCCTGCATCCCTTTAGACGTCTTCCTATTGGGAGTATCTAACCAAAAATGAAATTTTTGTTGCAGGGGATACCAGAAATCTGACTTGTATCTTAGTGCAGACTTCTGGGAAAATTGGCGAGCCAATCACACAAGCAGGAAATTATGTTTCTGGGGTGTGGTCAGTACACATTCTGTATACAGAACAGGTCCAGGTAGCCATATTGCATTTCATTTTCAGAAAAGTACAACAGCTGCAGATTGAAAAGGAAAGGTCATTTTTAATAACATTCAATTACAATATGATTTGTGTCGCAATTGTATACACTACATTATTTTTTCTTTATTTGCTATTTTTTTTCCCCACGAAAGTGGAGTTACCCTTTAAGTTAAACCACGCAGTGTAGTATGCAAAAAAGTTTAATGAAAAAAATGTTAAAAAGCACATGGAATACTATCCATTAGGAACAAATTCCCACACCTTCCAACAATTAGACAACAACATTACATACACAAAACAATGTTAAAAGCAGTAAGACCCGGTCCACACTAGCGCGACTTGTCAGGCGACTTGTCAGCCTGACAAGTCGCGCTCCCTCGCAGTCCATTGACTGCTACAGGACCCGTTCTAATAGGAGCGACACAAGTCGCTCCGACTTAGAAAAAGGGTCCTGTACTACTTCGGGGCGACCTCGGAGCGACTTGCATAGACTTCCATTATGTGAAGCCCATGCAAGTCGCTCCGAAGTTGTGGTGCATGGGAATGCACAAGTCGCCCCCGAAGTAGTACAGAGTCGTGTCGCCCCAGTGTGAACCGACTCTAAGTCGATTTACATCCTAGTGGTAGCACCACAGCTTGGTAAGTGGAGTTACCCTTTAAAAACAAACCATAAAAGCTCCTCCGTCTAACACATTTCACCCCTAGGGGCCTACTCATAGACTCAAAGCCCCTTAAGAGAAAATGCAACAGAGGGAGGAGCTTTTGTTGTCCAGGTTTACATCAATAAAGCTAAGCAAGATTAAATTGTATCATAAACTTAGTGTATGGTTAAGGATAAGTTCCAGGAAGCAAGTGCCTGAGATGGAGTGGATTTGTGTGTTACCCTTCATATTATAAAGTGTGCCATGGTTGTGTAAATCACTAAAGTGACTCAACAGAATCGCAGTTTGTAGGGTAAAAACAGTTCACAATTTGGTATAAAGACGTAGGGCTGGAGTTAACACATTTTTAACCTTTTTGATAGTGTATCATCCTGGAAAGACCAATAGGCAAAGATTTCTTCGGAATACAGTCAATAAGCAAGTATCTTATTTGTGGAGTTATGCAGCTCATCCCAGGGGCAAGGCCCAATAAATCTGTTTAAAGTTAATGAGGATACATTGTGGTAGTCTTTGGCTCCAATGTTGAAAAATGTCTGCCTAAGAAAAGGATGCAATATCTTCAGGATGTCAGCAGGTTGGAATATGCACAAATGTTTACTAAAATATTTGTTATGTTTGTAGTAGACCTGTGATGGTTTCATTAAATGTCTGGTTTACCTTTAAAAAAAAAAATGGATGTTTACAGCAAGGTGCCACTGGTCTGTTAGACATTTAAAAGATTATCTTTTAAAGGAGAATTCTAATCAGATCTTTCATTTTTTAGTTCTGTTAAATGCACAAAATGAAATCTGACTTGTATCTTAGTGCAGACTTCTAGGAAAATTGGTGAGCCAATCACACAAGCAGGAAATGACGTTTCTGGGGTGTGGTCAGTATACATTCTGTGTACAGAACAGCTCCAGGTAGCCATATTGCATTGCATTTTCAGAAAATTACAGCGGCTGCGGATTATAAAGAAAAGGCCATTTTTAATAACATTCAATTAAATTATGACTTGTGTCACAATTGTATACGCTATATTAAACTTTCGCTATTTGTTTCCCAGGAGAGTGGAGTTACCCTTTTACATTATCCCCTCTACTTATGGCTTCCCCCTTACTTTCTCTACTGGCAGCAATGGTCCCCCAGGACAAATAGTGTGGTTTGGTCTCCTCAATGGATCACAGACAATGTTAGAAACCAGACAAGGGTTTTAATCTTACTATACTGTAGAATAAAGTTTGGTTTGAAATACACTTTAAGTTTAGAAGTCTAAAGCAATGGATTTAAAGCAGCATGCACAAAAGGCATTTGAAAGATATGATTTTCATCATTACCTCTGTTTTATTTCCTACATGAGATGATGAAGTGAGGAGCTTTTGAAGTTGTGTATCTAGCTGGATTCAATGTTTTTCAGTATTATGTTTTTTTTTTTTTTTTTTTTAAGTTAAGTAGATTTTGATTTTATCTGCAGCCTCAACAGCACATAACTAGTAATTGGATTTTTATCAAGAAAACACAAAGTTCTGAAGTTCTATAGACAAAACTGTATCAGTCGTATGCCCTTGATAGCCTAGACAGGTTCATAACAACGTGTAACTGAATGTCCAGAGCGTAATATAATATAATGTTTCTTTTTAATACCATAAAAGCAATCTCATTGTTGCAATATTAAGGTTTTCTTTAAAATCATTGTGTGGTGTTATTCCATATATTATATTCCATGATAAAATATTACAGCAGAATGCTGGGTGGCTAAAAATCACTAAATTAAGGCGAAA
This sequence comes from Pelophylax lessonae, assembly GCF_965119305.1. NCBI lineage: Eukaryota > Metazoa > Chordata > Amphibia > Anura > Ranidae > Pelophylax > Pelophylax lessonae. The sequence goes on from NC_138776.1 coordinate 64,218,318, forward strand.
CTGATCAGTAGCCCTAATTATAAAACATATCTGATATGGACTATGGAAACAGCAAAGACAGGAACACACTATTTACCATACCTGTGATGCTAGAGTTTATGGTGTTCTGCATCTAGTTGCAGTCTGTTGCAGCTTTCTCCTCCCTAAAATGCCACTGCCCCCTCACCAGCTTGGCACCTTCCCCAAAAAGCACACGGAACGATGTAGACACAATCAATACTTCATCTACATAGTGACATTTTGTAAGCAGGATTCAAAAGACAAGGGGGGTTAATTTACTAAAACTGGAGAATGCAAAATCTGGTGCAGCTCTGCAAAGAAACCAATCAGCTTCCAGGTTTTATTGTCAAAGCATCATAAAACAAGCTGAAGTTACAAGCTGATTGGCTACCGTGCACAGCGGCACCAGATTTTTCACTCTCCAGTTTTAGTAAATTAATCTCAAGAATCCTGCTGCTAGATTTCATACTTGGAGTTTGAGCTTTACAATTCTCCTAGTAATGAACAAAAGAGTGATGTCAATCTAGTGCATAGAGTTTTGGAGAAGCATAGTTTCGGTCATTGCAATCAGGTAATGGGACTCTACTTTTCAAATTCCATCCCCCAGCATGGCATCATTCATTCATTCATTCATTACTAGGAGATTAGCAGAGTTTACCCCATGCTTATAATTCAGCAGCAGAACTTTGGAACGAATTAGGCGGACAGTCTGTCTGCCAAAGTCCGGTCACGTGAAAGAGTGTTAGAGCCGCTGTGCGTGAAGTCTGGAGAGGGTCCTGTGTGCAGATTGATACTGCAAGCCAGGCTTAATTACCGTGGATGAGAGGAACCATGAGGATATGGATGGATGATCTCTAGGATCTTTTACCTATGCGCTTTTTAATAGAGATCTAAGGTGAGCACCTACTCACAAGGGGGTGCACTTGTCTGTCTACTGTGAGACTCTGGTCACTTGTCCCTGGGAGCACAGATCACCCTAAATTGGTTGATTCACCATTTTTTGGACTATATTTTCTAGCACTATTATTCACGATTTTCACTGGACTTTCTTTGCAATTTTCGCACTTTTATAAGGTTTTGCATATTTATATTGGCACTATTTGCACTTTAATGTTATAATACTATTTCACTCTGCTATTCTGATTATTCTGGTTTTATATGCCATTTTGATGATATACCGGTAGATCTTTTATTTTTCACGCGTTGCAAGTTTTATGACCTTTTATATTATTGATATTTTCTATTTGCGCAGCACTGTTTATTTACTCAAACATAAAAAACAATTGTTTCCTATAAGCCATGTTCACACAACGATAGTGTTTTGGTGTGCGGTGCGGTGCACTGCAAAAAAATGCTAAGGAATAATTTACCTGCCTTATCAACATTTCTAATTGAAAGCTAAGAGTTATGTTAGCCATGGATATTGCCAGTTTGGGTGACAAACTATGGATGCCTCTAGTCCTGCAAATAAATGCTGTCTGCGGGTACATTTGAAAATACAGATTGAATCATGTGCTATGTTCCTTTCTGCAATCCTGACAGATCCTGCTGCTCATTTTTCCCATTTCTTGGCCTACCCAAGAATGTTCAGCTATGTTGAATGCTGGTGTTTAGTGTATGTGTATGTTAGTGTATATTAATCTATAAAAATAGGTGGCTGGAAATGCCCAGTATCAGAAAATTGTCCTTGCATCAGATGCTGAAAATATTCCAAAGTCAACAGGTCCTCTTTAATTATTCAGAGATAACTTAGTGTAATAAATATATATATATATTTTTTTATCATGGCTTAAGCTGTAATAAGATGATAAAGCTGATTTGTCTATACATTCAATGTGTCAATACACCCACACGGCCAAAGCACAGAAGCAGTTATTTCTGAACAATGTAAAAGAACACTACAATTCAGCAGGAACCCAAGATGTAAGAGAAGAGGTGAGAGCTCAGATTCTTAATGAAATGACTGGCTACATTCTCAGGAACATTAGTTCAACAAACAAAATAGATGCCAGCAGTGATTTGAAGGCAAAGTGATATAAGGTAAGCTACAGTTAATGCTCCTGACTGAACAACACACATGGAATGGAGCTGACTAATGTAAAGAACACACTAATAGATCATAGCGCCATGCAGTGTTATTATTGGAGTCAAAAAGCAATACAACACCGGCAGAAAAAGTTTATTCCACCTGATATAAAAGTGGTGGGGAACATGTTGAAAACATCATATTCAGGCGAACAGCAAGGTCCCTGCAGTGAATTCTGGGACAGCTGATAAGGAATTTCAGTGCATGCAAAGCACACCGAGTGGGCATCTTTACAAGAATTTTGTTTAGAGCATCCGCTACAGAACTCAAATTCACCATTTGTAAATTGAGCACCTCAAGATCAGAGGCTTCTAAGGTGCTCAAGGAGGTACAGTATATACTGTAGGTATATTAGCTTGGGCAGTTTTTAGGAGTTGCGGTTGGGCTTTGGAGGGGAGGTGCCCAAACAACAATAGCTCCAATATCCATGCACTGCTAAGTGTACCTGTTAGTTTTCAAATAGTTCTTTGTGCCCTTGTAGAACCCTTTTGATTGTTGACCCAAGACACCCAAGGAACACTTTATTTTTCTGTTTAGATCCATATTATACAAGGATGGCAATACACGCAGCTGCCGGGCAGGAAATGCCTTGGCAGTGACAGCTTCCTGGCAGGATAGCTTGTGAGGGTTCAGACTAATATCTGACATGCCTGAGTTCATGATATTCCAAAACAGTATCTTTTTTTTTTATATGTTTTTATTAAATTTTTTTCGACAATACATGAAATGAAAAAAAAAAAGAAAAAAAAGAAACAACAAATAACAAGTAAAATTAGGTTTATACCTCTATACATCTGTGTCAAATACCAGCTTTACTGCACCTTAACCACTTGCCGACTGCCGCACGACTATTTACATCGGCAGTCAGCCCCTCACAGGCAGAGTGACGTAGATCTACGTCGCTAGCCTGTGAGGGTCTAGGGAGCGAGCGCGCGCCCCCGAAGGCGCGCTCACGCTCCCGCGTGGTCACGGACACCCCCGCGCGTGTGACCGGCGGACCCGATGTCTGCCGGTCACTCGGCGATCGTCGGTGCAGAGGGAGAAAGGCAGGCGGCTGATGTAAACAAGCCGCCTGTCATTCTCCCCTGTGTAGAAACAGTGATCACACGGTTCTACTATGTAGGACCGTTGATCATTGTTCCTACACCTCAAGCCACAGCCAATCACAGTTAGAATCACGCCCCTAGGGACACACACAACCCCTCCCTCTCAAAAAAGTTAACCCCTTCACTGCCAGTGTATTTTTACAGTAACAGTGCATATGTATAGCACTGATTAGTGTAGAAATGTCACTGGTAACCCCAAAAGTGTTAAAAATGTCAGTCAAGGGTCCGATCTGTCTGCCGCAATGTCGCAGTACCGCAAAAAAATCGCAGATCGCCGCCATTACCCGTTAAAAAAAAACAACAAAAATTACAAAAATCTTTCCCTTTGTTAGTAAACGCGATAACTTTTGCACAAACCAATCAAAATACGCTTTTTGCGATTTTTTTTTTTACCAAACATATGTAGCATAAAACAAATTGGCGAAAATGTTAAAAAATTTTGATTTTTACATTTTTTTGGGGGGGATTTCATATAAAAAAATGTGAAAAATATTGTTATTTTTGCAAAATTGACACTCTTTTTTTGTTTATAGCGCATGATCAAAAAATCGCACAGGTGATCAAATACCACCAAAAGAAAGCTCTGTTTGTGGGAAAAAAGGACATCAAATTAGTTTAGGTACAGCTTTGCACGACCGTGCAATTGTCTGTTAAAGTCACGCAGTGCCGAATCGCAAAATAGGCCCTGGTCAGGAAGGGGGTAAAATCTTCCAGGGCTTAAGTGGTTAATAGTTCCTAAACCAAAGGGAAGAAAAACAAAAAAGGCCCCAAGAGGGTCTCTCTTGTGATATTATCAAAACATTTTGTGAAGTCAGAAGTCAGAAAATTATTGTGAAGGAAAAACTTGTGAAAGAGGGAAAAAAAAAGGGGGGGGGGTTAAGGAGGTCTCTCATTGTGATATTAATATCAAAACATTAAGTGAAAAATTACCCAAAAAATGATCGTTAAGGAGAAACTTGTGAGAGAAAAAAAAACCCCAAAGAGGGTTTCTCGTGATATTATTATCAAAAACATTAAGTGAGTAATTTCCCAAGAAGTCAAAAGATTATCGTAAAGGAAAAACTTGTGAGAAAAAAAAAAAAACCCAAAGAGGGTTTCTCGTTGTGACATTATTATCAAAACATTAAGTGCAAAATTTCCCAAGAAGTCAAAAAATTATCGTGATGGAAAAACTTGTGAGAAAAAAAAAAGAGAGGGTTTCTCGTTGTGATATTATTATCAAAACATCAAGTGCAAAATTTCCCAAGAAGTAAAAAAAAAAAAAAAAAAGGGGGTGGGGGGAAGGGGAGTGGTCTTCAAAAATATAAGTAATAACAATAGGAACAGTATCTTTCCTGCGCTCAACTGGTATATGGGAAGGTGAATGGTCTGAATGGTCTTTTTAGCACAAAAATAGGCAGTCTTGCTGCCTCCTCAGGACCAAGGGTATCCAAAAACACTGAAAAACAACAACAAGAGAAGGGCCTACATTATACAGTGGCGATTTTGGCTCTGAGGAAGAGGGTTCTACCTCAAAACGCACCAGCCAGGTCATTGTGGATGCCATCATGCCATCCAGCAGTATAGAAATGTCCTGGAGGTGATTGGTTCCCATTTCCTTCATGCATGTATATATCTTACATTTGTGAGTATAATGTATGCTACCTATTTGGATTTTAATAAACTTATTTAGTGGTAATACACAAGGTTGGTACCCCCTTCTCTTGTTGATGCCTGAGTTCATCCCTGTCCATTAAGGGAAACATGTCAGAGGGGTCGTCCTAGGGGATGCCCATGTGCTGAAGCTTGTTGGCTGATTAAAATTTGCCTGTGAAGACATCATCGGTGTTCTGCTTTTCTTTTGGATTATAATGAGCCTTATCATTATTGTTACTTAATAAATCAGGGATAATACCCTTTACCTTCATGTGCATGTGACTAAAGAGCATAGATGCATTCTAAAACAACATGCACATGTAAATAATCCCAGAGGCTAATGGTCACCATAAAGAGCATTTTTTTTCACACAAAAGCAGTGCTTTAAGTGGCCCAAAAGAGGTGCCGGTACTCTATTATAGCCTATAAATTTTGTCGACCCCCCACCCCACATCAGGGTCCCCACAGAGCACCCCCCCCTGGCCTGGGCTGGGACTCCGGAGCAGGGGGGCTCACTGGTGGTGACTGGTCTGGCTCTGGAGTGGGAAATATTCTTGGGGGGGGCAATTGAGGGTGCAGATGTCCAAAATGAGCGTACTGGAGGTGGCGGTATGCTCAAGAGCCATATTTGGAAGTGGCGATACTGAGAACCAGTGCATACCGGCCCGCTTAAAGCACTGCACAAAAGGTATAGGTTTCTAACATTAACATGAGGTTAAATCATATATACTTTTTAGATTAATATTGTGCCTAGTTGGGGTATTCTTGCTATCAACAATAACAAGTTCATAAAAGTGAAGAACACAATGATATGCCAGCTGGCATTTCCCTAAGGAGCAAACAGTTTCTTTAAATAGAGAGTTTAAAGTAAAATTAAACAATAAATGTTTTAATGATATGGTCATATTACAAATAACATGCACGTTACAAAATATAGCTGTGCCAAATTTAAAAAAGAATCAAAATATAAATCCTTTTTTTTTTTTTTTCATTTGCGAGCAGCTAAGCTTTTCCCTTGAATTTTATTACGCTCAGAACAATATATTTATAAAATACACTGCCGTTGGATTTGATACTGTTACTTAAGTTTAAATAATATGAGCACGTCCCAGCTGTTCATGATCCTATAAAATCCATCCATTGAAGCAATATTATTTTGTGCAGTTGAATACTTGTAACATTTCCAAGAAAAGGAGAAATCTGTTGCTAGGCAACACACCAAATTCATGATTATGGCTTATCCCATATGTAAACCTTAAACCTTTGAGACACGCTAATGCTGCGTTCAAAACAGAATTAAATAATCGGTACAAGAAGACTCATTTTGAATCCCCTTTAATTTATGTTAATATTTTTGTCCCTTTTCGACCAGGGAAAATTAGACTGGTGGGTGATATTATTTTTCCCAGATTCCCCTTACGAATAAATACTAAATGATCCAGGATATTCCGAGTTGATATAATGATAATTAGTTAGAGATAAGAACAGCAAACAGTGTATGCTAAAAAAAATGTTTGAAGATGTTATGTTCATTAGTCAAAACTTGTGCATTTTAAAGCCAATGCATTTAGGAGAAAAGACAACTTTTACTGCATGTTGTTGTATAGTCCATCGCATTAAAGTTTTAATCCCACATTGCCTGCAATACCGTTAGCTCCCTGTCAAGGTCTTACCTTGTCCTCCTGTTGGCAGCCATCTTGGACATGTGCAGACTGCTGCCTCCTATAAACTCTGATTGCATCATCACTTGCCTGCTGCCTGGGTGTCACACAGTGATGATGCTGCACACCTGACTACATCTATCACCTGAGGGGTTGCAGTCCTTGCCCTTGCATTTGTGCTCCAAGGTGCATCTCTGCTAGCAGTCTTCTGTTCTCCGTGTTCCTCCATATATGACCTGGCTTGGCTGACGTCTCTCCTGGCTCTCGACCTCTCATCGGCAGACGACCCTGCATCGGCAGACAACCCTGCATCGTTAAACTACCCACTTCTGGACTTGACCCTAGCTTTATCCTGCTCCCCCTTCCTCACTCTTGCTGTGCATTTATTTTTGTTTGCTCCAATAAACTGCTTTATTTTACCTGCATCCTCATGTGGTCTCGTTTCCTGGCACCCTGACAGCACGCAAGGGCCATGAATCCTAACAATGCAGGTGCTCCTACACTCTAAATGCTGGCTACCAGGCTCAATCAACAAGATCACCTTTTGGGTCAGTTCACTCAGGGGTTGCAGACGTTGCTTGAACACACAGCGCAAAATGCTCCTGGTGTCCCTAGGCCGGTGATTACTCCTGTTGTTGCACCTGTTCTGCTCCTGTAGCCGCTCCTGCTCCTGCAGTTGCAGCTGGGGTTGCTGTTACCTGGTTTAGCCCCCCTCCTGCAGCACTATGGGGATGAACCAAGTCAGTGTTGTGTCTTCCTAAACCAAGTGGGCATTTATTATGAGATGGTTCCTCAGGCATTCCTTCTTAAAGGTCCAAGGGGGGCTTCCTAATCTCGTTGCTCTCAGACAAGGTTTTGGCCTGGGCGAATTCCTTATGGGAGAATGATAATCCTGTGATACTCGATTACCCGAGTTCTGTTGCCTCCTTTCGTAGGGTATTTGATGTGCCTGCTTGCTCTGCCTCTGCTTCAAAGCTGCTCCTGTCCATTTAACAGGGTATATGAACCGTTGCAGAGTAGGCCATCACATTTCATACCCTGGTACCAGAGGTTGGCTGGAATAATGAGGCTCTGGTGGCTGTCTTCTCTCATGGTCTCTCCGATGCATTGAAGGACTAGATTGTAGCCAAGGATCTCCCTGACAAGCTCGAGGCTCTCATTTCCTTCCTGATTTTGATCCATACCAGGCTCAGGGAGAGACCATCGTTTAAGGAGTGCCTGCAGAGGCCTCCTACCAGATTGGCGCCTACATTTTCTTTCCCACCCATTCCTCCCTCACCTCCCATGCCTCCTGGGGATGGTGCGTCTGGATGTGAACCCATGCAGCTGGGGTTCATTTGCCTTTACGAGGCTGAGTGGGCCTTTAGGAGGAGGAAGGGCCGGTTCCTGTATTGCGGTCAGTCCGGGAAACGCTCGCACTTAAGGTCCTGTTGGGGGCAGATCATAGGTGGAATTTCCTCGTCCCTAGTTTCCCTGTAAAGATAAACCGCTAATCAGAGTTGTCCTCTCCTGGGCAGCGGGTTTGGTGGTTACTCTGGCATTGGTAGGCTCCAGTGCTGGTGGTTATTGTATTGCTTCTGTGAATTCTATACCCTTGCTACCTCGTATTTCTCCACTAGTTATCAATTGATGGTAGACCCCTGCAACCAGCACAGGTTACCCACAAGACTATTCCGGTTGATATGACGATAGGGGCTGTTCACAGGGAGTTGACCTGTTTACAGGTTATTTCGTCCCCACACTACTCTGTTGTTTTGGGGTACTCTTGGCTTCAGAAACACAATCTGACCTTTGATTGGCAGTCGGTCAAGATCCTCACTTGGTCTCCACAGTGTGGTGCTATTTGTATCCATGAGCCTGTTAGGGTACTTTGCACCTCCTCGGATTCAGTGTTGCCTACTGAGAATCGTGAGTATCAAGATGTATTTGACAAGGTGCGCACTGGTACTCTTCCTCCTCATCGTTCGTACGATTGCGCCATAGACTTTCAACCAGGTGCTATTCCCCCTCGTGGCAAGGTTTTTCCTCTCTCGGTTGCTGTTAATAAAGGCCATGGAGGAGTAGGTTGCAGATGCACTTACCTGGGGGCACATTCACAAGTCCACTTTTCCAGCGGGTGCCGTTTTTTTCTTCGCAAAAAAAAAGGGGCGTGAGTTGAGACCATGCATTGATCATAGGGGCTTCAAACACATCACGGTCAAGAATGCATACCAGATGACGTTGATTACTGAATTGTTCGACTGCCTCAAGGAAGCAATGGTCTTTACCAAGCTTGACCTAAGGGCTGCATATAACCTCATAAGAATCAAGGAGGGCAACGAGTGGAAGACCGCGTTTAACACCAGAACCGGTCATTACGAATCTCTGGTGATGCCCTTTGGCTTGTGCAATGCACCCACTGTCTTCCAGGAGTTCATCAATGAAGTCTTTCATGATATGTTGGTCATGGTAGTCTATTTGGATGACATCTTGATTTACTCGGACTTCATTGAATCACACTACCTGGATGTCAGACGAGTGCTGCAACGGTTACGTGAGAATGGGCTTTTCTGCAAGCTTGAGAAATGTTAATTCCACCTGTCTCAGGTTGCCTTCTTTGGCTACATAATTTCTGCTGAAGGGTTCTCCATGGACCCTCAGAAGGTTTTGGCTGTTCTACAATGGCCTCGCCCCAGTGGTTTCTGTTCCATTCAGTGTTTCCTTTGGTTTGCCAACTACTATCGTAAATTTACCAGGAACTTTTCCTCTTTGGCCAAACCTATCTCAGATCTGACCAAGAAGGGCAATTCCCACAATTGGATGCCTGCTGCCATCCAAGCTTTCAAGGCCCTCAAGTCTGCTTTTGTTTTGGCTTCCAGTCGGTCTCATCCAAATCCTGGTTTGCCCTTAGTCCTAGAGGTGGATGAGTCTGAGACGGGAGTATGCGCCCTCCTGTCTCAGCGCCGGACACCTTATTTCCTTGTGAGTTCTACTGCAAGGAGCTGTCTCCAGCTGAATGCAATTACGAGACTGGAGACTGAGAGCCAGGATAATGACCAAGAGCTCTCTAAGAGTGGAGACACTTGCTCGAAGGTTCTGTGGTTCCATTTCTCGTTCTCACCGATGATAGGAATCTGACGTACAGTATCTCTTGGAGGCCAAGAGACTCACACCCGGCACCCCAGATGGGTTTTATTCTTGTTTCGTTTTAACTATGTGGTCTCCTATTTGCCCGGCTCCAAGAATGTTAAGGCTGATGCCTTGTCTCGCCAGTATTCTGAGTTGTCCAGGGAGCACTCTGAGCAGACACTGGTCATACCTTTAGATCATATCCTGGCTGCCATCTGCACCAACCTCTCCTCTGGGGGAACAGATCTTGGCAGCCCAACCTGATGCTCCCACAGAGAGACTCGCTGGCGAGTGTTTTGTACCTGAGGGGTTGTACATCAGACTGTTGCACAAGTACCACAATTCCAAGACTGACGGTCATCCTGGCAAGAACCAGATGTCCTGAGCTATTTCCCATTAGTTCTGGTGGCCATCTCTCCGCACTGATGTTGCTGCGTATGTGGCTGCTCGTTCAGTGTGTGCCCAGAACAAATCTCCTCGGCACCTTCCCTTGGGCTTACTGCATTCCATTCCCAATGAGGAACATCTCAGGTCTCACCTGGCTACGGATTTTATTGTGTCTCGAGGTTACACGGTTATTCTCATGGTTTTCGACCAATTCTCCAAAACGTGCCAGTGTTCTGTTTAAGCGGCTGCCTGCTAAGGAGCTTGCCTCAGTGTTTGCCAGGGAGGTCTTCTGTTTACATGGGTTGCCTAAGGAGAGTGTTCCAGACCGTGGGAGCCACTTTGCCCCCAGGTTCTGGCACGTCCTTTGTTCCCAGTTGGGTATTCAGCTCTCCTTCTCCTCTGCCTACCATCCGCAGTCCAATGGTGTCGCTGAGCGTTCCAACCAAGCTTCTGAGCAATTTCTCCGCTGCTATATCTATGACCATCAGGACAATTGGATTGATCTGCTACCCTGGGCGGAGTTTGCCAGGAACTTTGCCATCAACTCATCTTCTGGAATGTCTCTATTCGTGGCCAATTATGGGTTCCAACCTGATGTGTTGCACGAGTCGTTCTCACCGCAGGACATCCTGGCTGTGCAGGATCCTCTTCCTGCCCTTTGTTCCTCTTGAGTGCAGATGCAAGAGTCTTTACTGGTCTCTGCAGAGCGTCAGAAGCTCCAAGCAGACCAGAGGCATTTATCTGCTCCTTCCTGCCAGGTAGGGGAGAGGTTGTGGTTGTCGACCTGTAATCTCAACCTCAGGGTGCCCACTCCAAAACTGGCACCCCGTTTTGGGCCTTTTCGCATCCTCCGTAAGGTGAACCCGGTGGCCTATGCCCTTAGTCTTCCCTCTGGCATGCGTATCTCAAATTTCTTTCATGTGTCACTTTTGCAATCGCTATACTTCTTCACTTTCTCGCCCTCATCCCCTTCCTGTGGGTAATCCATGAGGAGTATGAGGTTAGCAGCATCTTGGATTCTCATCTGTTTGGAGGTCAGGTTCAATACCTGGTGCATTGGAAGGGTTATGGTCCTGAGGAGCGCTCCTGGGTCCTGGGCTGATGTCCCACCCTTCTCTGCGCTTTCCATGTTCGGTTTCCTCAGAAACTGTTTTTTGCTCAGCGGAGGAGGGGCCATTAAAGGGAGGGTACTGTCAGGGTCTTACCTTGCCCTCCTGTTGGCAGCCATCTTGGACTTGTGCAGACTGCTGCATCTTATAAACTCTGATTGCATCATCACTTTCCTGCTGCCTGGGTGTCGCACAGTGATGATGCTGCACACCTGACTATATCTATCACCTGATGGGTTGTAGTCCTTGCCCTTGCGTTTGTGCTCCAAGGTGCATCTCTGCTAGCAGTCTTCTATTCTCCTTGTTCCCCCGTGTATGACCTGGCTTGGCTGACGACTCTCCTAGCTCTCAACCCCGCATGGACAGACAACCAGGCATTGGTAGACTACCTGCTTCCGGACTTGACCCTGGCTTGGATGACTACCCACTTCTTGACTTGACCCCGGCTTGTTCCTGCTCTCACTTCCTCACTCTTGCTGTGTCTTTATTGTTGTTTGCTCCAATAAACTTCTTTATTTTACCTGCATCCCCGTGTGGTCTTGTTTCCTGGCACCCTTACACTCTCATTGAACTCCAAACTTCCAGCCCTCCCTACAATTCTTTAGAACACATTTTCTTTGTCCCTGGTAGTGGTAGTTCTCAAATGGCTGTGCAGGCTGCCGCCCCCACAGCACTGGTGCCTGGGTACAGGACCCAGGCAGCTGGGTAATTGGCATGGCAAGGGGGCAATTACTGTAACCCATTCCCTGTATGGTTCTTTCTGCAGCAGCTGAAAGCTGGCTTTTTCTCCTCTTTCTCCCGCTGGCTTTCAGCTACTTTGGTTACAACTAGTGATCGACCGATATTGTTTTTTCGTTGGCGATACCGATATTTTCCTGATCGCATATCGGTATCGGCCGATATTGGCCAATATTTTTACACATGAAAAAATGACCCACAAAAACACACATTTTGACACAAATCTCTTAACAAACATGTTAATCTTTATTTATTAACATTTTTAGCATTAAGTGCTCTTTCTTCACACCTTAACTGCATAAAAACTATGCTGATGGGACTATGCTAAACTATGCTAAAATGATAGGAAAACTTCAATTGCAATTAGTTGGACATTAGCATTTCACATCATCTGATTGTGCATTATGTATAATAAAGTGCTGCAGTAGTGGACTCACTCACTGCAATATAAAAAATTGAATTCACTACTGCAGTGCAGTCAGCGCAAAACTGCTAGGAAAAAAAAAAAGGCAACAACAACAGCTACACAATAAAATACACATACACACTGCACAACTGCTATAAAAAGAGCAAGGCAACAGTTACACAATAAAATACACATACACACTGCACAACTGCTATAAAAAGAGCAGGGCAACAGTTACACAATAAAATACACATTACACACTGCACAACTGCTATAAAAAGAGCAGGGCAACAGCTACACATGTCACAGCGGATTGGACTGGACTGGACTCTGAGTCAGCGGAGGACTATTTTCACTGCAGTAGGGCACTCACTGCAACTACTGCAGTCAGTGCAATGCTGCTAGAAGAAAAGCAAGGTAAGTAGGCAACAGCTACTACACATGTCACAGTGGATTGGACTGGAGTCAGTGGAGGACTATTCTGCACTGCAGTATGGCACTCACTGCAACTACTGCAGTCAGTGCAATACTGTTAGAAGAAAAGCAAGGCAAGTAGGTAACAGTTACAATGTCACAGTGGATTGGACTGGAGTCAGTGGAGGACTATCCTGCACTGCAGTATGGCACTCACTGTAACTACTGCAGTCAGTGCAATGCTGCTAGAAGAAAAGCAAGGCAAGTAGGCGACAGCTACGCAGTGGATTGGACTGTGTGTACTACCGCTGCAGTAGGGCACTCACTCATTGGAATAATTTTAAATCACTACTACACTACTGCAGCAGTGATTTAAAATTATTGCAGCAGTGAGTGGCGTTCTACTGCAGCAGTAGTCCACTGGCACTGACTCTAATCCACTGTCTATTTTTTTTTTTCTAACCCTTTTGCACTGACTGCAGCGCAAATATACAATAACTGACCACCACAGTTATTACAACTTTGAATTGTGTATAGACCATCCCAGAATATACTGCTTCTTCAGGACCAGGTCATCAGGTCACTTGCAATCCCTTTAGAATCTTGGTCAGTTGGTTGTAACTAGAGATCGACCGATCTGATATGGACTTTCCCCGATATTTCGGAATCGGCTTTTGATTTACCGATATTGCCGATATTTCCGTGACGTCATCGTGTATGTTGCGCCATGCGCCTCCATGCACTGGACAGCTCTTAGGCCGCCTCCCTCTGCCTCCTACAGTGTCTTACTCACCGCTGCCACACGTGAGTCTGCATGGTCGGTCAGGAGAGTCGAGACAAGAAGAACTCATCTTTTTTTAATGAGAGTAGACAGCTGTCCATACATTTTATTCTTTTTATTTTTTTTATTTTTTAGAAACAATGTTGTCAATAAATTAAATAGTTATGGCTTTTGTAATACAGTGTACAGTATATGGTATTTAGCAGAGATGTATAGTAACTAAGTAGAACTACTTCACTACTGTACTTAAGTACCGAAAGGCAGTATCTGTACTTTCCTGGAGTAGAATTTTTTTCTCCTACTTCCACTTTTAATTCACTACATTTTTTCAATGATTTCAATACTTCTACTCCGATATTTTTTTTTTTGTGCTGCATAGTTACTCGTTACAATTATAAAAATGACCACTGCCAGAACAGTAGATGGCAGGTTTCACGAAGCTCAAAACGTGTATTATCAGTGCATACAAAAATAAAAGCTACTGTATGTATAAATAAAAGCTGCATTTGAAATAATAAAAAACAATATGATGTTCAAACTTTTGACTTCTTTCTTTAATAACTACATAACACAGTACTTGTACTTTTACTTTCAGTACTTGAGTAGCAATTTTTGTTTCAAAACTACTGGTACTTTTACTTTCAGTACTTGAGTAGCAAAATTTAAAAAAAAAATACTTGCAATACTTAAGTACAAAAAATGTTGAATACTTTAGTACTTCTACTCAAGTCACTTTTTGATCGAGCACTTCCACTTCTACTCAAGTCACTTTTTGATCAAGCACTTGTACTTTTACTCAAGTATGGGTTTTGAGTACTTTATACAACTCTGGTATTTAGTGCTAAAAATCAAAGACCAATTCATTTGCTCAATAAATGGATTATGTAAAAAGGTTGTTCATGCCACTCTTTGCTTGAACTATCTTACTGGTTAAAAAGGGGAAAGGGGATAGGGGGGACAGACCATGCTACATACACCCTATGTATTGTATTTTCAGGCCTAAAAATTTTTTTTTAGAACCTGTATTCAGCTGGAACTGACTGGAGCTGGACTGGAGCTAAAAGGTGCTCCAAGGTCTAAGGTTAAATGTTGTAAATATTTGATGAATCTGACTTCTTTTAGACTAGGATTTACAACTAAGATTAAAGAATTCCTAGTGTTAAGGCCTAAAATTAAAACATTTGTTGGAGAATCACTTTAAAATTCTTTGCTTGTACACCATTTGGTCTAGCTAGGAAGTGTACTATCCACTTTTGGATGTGCCTGCTAAACTTTTGCGTGCTTACTGCATATGACTCACATATGCTTCCACCAACCTAATAGTGACCTTCACTTAAGGGAGTTTAGTATTATCACAGGATACACCCACTGAACTATTTTTACCCTTTTTGTGGAAGGTTTTTCACTTTATCTCCTATTGCATTTCACTGGGATTACTTATTTGCTAGAAAATAATGATATGGAGAATAAGTTATTCAATGTGTATCCCACATTACACTGATAATTATTTTAACAGATTCTGCCATACAGTCAGATGGAATATTGGGCTGGGAAGGTTTCCCTCATTAATAAATGTTAAAATTCTGTTGCCGACACATGCTCCAAGTTTAAAGGGGCAGTTGCAGAGTCTGTTATTGTGTCCTTGAAAATGGATTTAGTCTTAAAGTCTATGTGAAGTTTTTATATTTGATGAACACGCATTTTTCGTGCATGTGAAGTTAGCATGTCAAATGTTTATAAAGTAATGGTATTTTTTCAATGCAGCTATTGCTCCATGCTAGACGAGGGTAGGAGGGACTGAGCAGGGATTTTACATAATTTTTCTAAACTCCTGCAAAAGGAGCAATTTGTTTTAAATGTGGTGCGGCTGTTTCCTGATACGGCTATCAGCCTTGCCAATATTAAGCATTCATGCTCATCCAATGTATTTTCTGAGCAAAAAACTTCCAGTTTTTACAAAAGTATTGCTTAATACAGCCATTCACTTGTGTGGCAGGCTGTATGCGGCACCCTGGGTGCAGGAAGGTGCTGGAAAATTTACACTAGGTATACAAAAAAGCCTATTAATATCCATTTGCAGGAACCCTAAAGCAGCTACAGCAGCAGCAAGGATGACAATGCAAAGCTCATTTCACTGCGGAAGGAAGACATTGTCGTTGTCTTCAAAAGGGGTACTGTACCCATCCAATAGTTCCCCTGGCAGAATCAACGGGTGTTTACAAAAAGTTCCAGGGGGTATTTTGAAACTCAGAGAATCCAGGCTTACTGGTATGGGCAACCTATATCACATAAGTGCTTTTTTACTGTGACCATAGTTTTAGTTTAAAGAAATCTGTCGCTGAGGCCTTTACATGCATGCAGCATCAAAAATAACATACTGTAAGTTCAGTTAGTTTGTCTGTGTCTCGATTAAAAGTAGAACTCCACCCAAAACTCTAGTTTGATTGTCTATAAGTTATAGTTGCTGTCTTGTTCCTTGGTAATAGATTTCCTGTCAATCTCTGGTCCGTTAATGACAGCCAGGGCTCTGCTGTGAGCTGAACATCCTGTTTCCCCCTTCCTGGACTGCAGTCCTTATACATTCCCAAGCAGAATCCACTAATGATTTGGCACCGGAAATATATTGCCTGTCCCTTAGACGATACTCCATTAACGCATAATTGAACTACAGCAAAGCTCTGGCTGTCAGAGCAGGCGCGGGAAAGCTCCTCACAAAGCCCTGCAGCTGCAGGTGTCAGTAAAGACCTGGCAAGATTCAAACCCTCCTTACTTCAAAGGTTTGTTATAATTTAATAAAAAATATTCTGTTCTGTTTTGAGTTATCATCTGCAATGTCTGGACACAGAACATTGTCCAGAAAGCTGGTCTCATGCAGCTTTCAGCTACAGAGTTGCTGAATTAAAACGAAGATGGCAAACCTTCTTATTTTCCACTTCTTATTACACAGCACTGTCAGTATGATTATAAAAAGTAAAAGCAATTGCTAAATTACTTTGGTCTCCTTTACAACCGTATGCTATGTTCTCAAATGTGATAAACTCGCTTTCATTACCTTCAATAAATGAATAGTTAGCAATGTGCATGATGGTGCATAATTGGACCTTTCAGCAACATGGCATATTGTATATGTACTGAACATTTCGAAGGGTATTGTAGCATCAGAGCATGAAGTCAGATACAATTATAACTGATAAAGGAAGGTACATTTTACATCAACTGTAATATATAAATTAAATCCCGTGCTGATAGTGTAATAAAAAGTGTAAATATATATGTGCCAGTGACAAAATATAAATATATATATATATATATATATATATATATATACACAAAATATAAATATATATATAAAAAAATGTAATGCAGCTGCTGTGACTCTAAGTAAAAACCTAGGTAAAATGTATAATCAAAATTAAGACAGCGCTAGCATAAAAACATATATAAAATGAAATAATGTGAAACATTCATAAATAGCAAATAAATATATAGATATCAAGTCCTTCTTAAGAGTGATCAAATTCCAAACAAAGTGCTCCAGTGCAGATAAAACGATAAAAAGTTTGCTACATAACATAAATAAGGTCCGTCCACCGGATATGATGTCTTTGAAAACGCCCAATAGGCGGACGAAACGCGTTGACGTAATTTCCAGTACGGCTTGGACACTACGTCACTTCCGGCTACACTTCCTGGTTGGATAGTGGAATGCACGCTACATGCAGCGTCCACCACCATTGTTATTCACTGCGAATTTCTCCTATTTGTTTGTGAGTATGTTTCCATTATGCTTTTTCGGCAATAAACCATTTTAATTACATACTTCACTATATGCAGTCCTTTGTTTTTAACTTTGGTGTCTGTGGAGGAGGAACGGACCTACTTCATTTGAGGACATATAAGGTTATCTAGTGGCATTCCATGGAAGGAGGCTTGGTGCAATATATCCATTGAAATTTCAAGCTGTAATATTCTGTCATTGCGGTGAGTGGGGAACCGAGAGGAGTCACCATCACCTGGAGCACTTTTTATAGTTTTATCTGCACTGGAGCACTTTGTTTGGAATTTGATCACTCTTAAGAAGGACTTGATATCTATATATTTATTTGCTATTTATGAATGTTTCACATTATTTCATTTTATATATGTTTTTATGCTAGCGCTGTCTTAATTTTGATTATGCATTTTACATCAGGCACCTATTCCATGAATACAGTAATCACAACTTACTGTATTTATACACAGGCAACATTTTTATTACCTTATTGTTCATTAAGGGACACCGGATCAGAGCAAAATCAGAGACAAGTGGGTTATACTGCTGCCTTTAGAAGGAAGTGTTCACTGGCAAAAAGCCATTAACCATTATCTATAACCTTTCCCACTCCTATCATGTTTTGGCTCTGTAGAAAGCAATACATACAGTGGCTCACAATCACAGGGGGGTGGGACCGTTTTTCTTTAAAGAACTCCAAGAAATAGCTTTTACAGAAAGAACACAAATTCCTTTTTCCTTAATGTTCATTAAGGGACACAAGCTCAAATGCATGGGACATTTAAATGGAGTCCAGCTGAGGGGTTGTTAAACCAGAGAGAGACCCAAATATGGGAACATTCATCAAGGGTGCCGAAGCATCCCTGTTGAGAAAGACTGGTTTAGAAGCTGGAGGTAAATAAGTAAGTGTGAGCTTGATTTGGGCAATGGTAATAGGCAGAGCCGTGACATTTGTGTGCCAATCAAACACAGTATTGGGACAAGAGAGTGGGGGGAGGTTGCGTCCCGACCTGCTCCGCTCCCCAACCTCTACCGCGCAGTACTGTGTAAACAAATATTTCACCCAGCACTGCAGGTGCTGAACGTGAACTTCAAAGTCAACTAAGAAAAAAAGGCATCTGAGTCAGCTAGGTACAGTATATTATCATTTTTTTGAAAAGGCTATATGTATGTGGGTATATATTTATGTACAGTATGTGCGTATGTATGCATGCATGTTTGCCTATGTGAGTTTATGTATGTGTGTGATATATATATATATATATATATATATATATATATACACACAGTATATAGATATATAGCAGGACTGCTTTTCAGACTGAAAAAAAAGTTGAGAAACACTGGCCTAGATAGAAGTCAAGCCCAAATAGAAGGTTAAATGAAGAAAGGCCAATCAAAAGAGAAGAGATGAGTACCTAAAGCAGAAACTTGGAGCTACAGATCAGGTCAGCAAATTCTGAATACCTTGTAGGCCCAGATTTTGGATCACCCTGCTCTGTCAGAATGGCATATGTGCAACTGTAGGTGCCTGCACTATATGCCTGCCTCTGTTTTCTTTTCTTTCTAAGTCATTTTAAAAAATGCACCATGGTTTGTGCAGATTTGAGTGCCATAGACCTGAGGCACATGGAGAGGTGACTAGGTTTAAACAAATTGTATGTATGATGAGCAACATGCTAGCCATTGCTAATTGTGTGATCTGATTCAAAAGTAGATACCTTAATTATGAAGAGCGCTTACAAGCGCTTGATTTATTCTCCCTGGAGAGGAGACGCCTGAGAGGGGACATGATAGGGATTTATAAATACCTCAACGGTGATCTCAACATAGAAAAAAAAACTATTCAGTCACAAGGAATGCATGAGGGCACGAGGCCTCAATGGTAGTAACTGCAGGGAGTATGGCTACTTTTAAATAGGGATGATCGAACGGTTCGGGTCCACCATCGGTTCGGCCCGAACATTGGGTGTTCGAGGTTCGGCCGAATTTAGAACTTTTTGCCCAAAAAGTTCGGAATTCGGCAACCAGAACCGCCCAAAATGCAATGCTTCAGGAAATGGGCTTTAAAAGCCCGTGATTGGACCAGAACCATTAGCAAAAGCCAATTGAGGGGGCAGGAGAATGCTAGGAATGTGATTGGAGTGACTAGGGGGTCCCTAGACCAATCATTAGTGAATACGCCCCCCAGTATATAAGATCGCCCCCGCCATATTCCCAGCATTGTTATACTGGACATGGAAGAGAGTGGAAGCAGTTCTGTTAATTTTACTTTAAAAGTGTCATTTAGCTATTTTTAGCGTGAGGAAAGGGATATCTAGTGTAGTTAGAGTGCTCCTTTACACTTAAGTTAGCTTCAAAAATTTAGTTTCTGTAGGGAAAGTGTTAAGTGTCAGGGGACCGTAGTGTAGTGTAGGGTTAACTGACAGTGACTGCTATGGCAGGGTGACAAAACCCTTCCATAGCAGGGTGACCGCTATAGAGAAATGATCATTTCTCTGTGTTGCTTCGGGACAGGCATGTGGCTTCTCACCAGCAAGCATTTTTTAATGCTGCAGGGGCTGCCACTGCCAGTGCTTTTTTGAGGACATGTTTGATGTCAGACATGACATCTGAATATGTGTATAGGGGGAATATATAGACATATATGTCTGAATATATACCCCTAGACATATATAGGTGTGATAGTAGCAGAAATAAATGCTTGCGCTAATGAAATCATTTACAGTAATATATTTCTGCTACTATCACACCTATATATGTCTAGGGGTATATATTCAGACATATATGCCTATATATACCCCCTATACACATGTTCAGATGTTTTGCCTGCCTCAAAAGAACCCCCAAAAATGCCAAAAAAACGCTAGCGTCAAAAAAAAAGATGCCCAGGTGTGTTTTTGCTGGCATTTTTTGGGGGGTTTTGGAGGCAGGCAAAACATCAGAACTTGTGCACAGTACCACTATACACAAGTTCAGATGTTTTGCCTGCCTCAAAAGAACCCCAAAAAATGCCAAAAAAACGCTAGCGTCAAAAAAAAAATGCCCAGGTGTGTTTTTGCTGGCATTTTTTGGGGGGTTTTGAAGGCAGGCAAAACATCAGAACTTGTGCACAGTACCACTATACACAAGTTCAGATGTTTTGCCTGCCTCAAAAGAACCCCAAAAAATGCCAAAAAAAACGCTAGCGTCAAAAAAAAAATGCCCAGGTGTGTTTTTGCTGGCATTTTTTGGGGGGTTTTGGAGGCAGGCAAAACATCAGAACTTGTGCACAGTACCACTATACACAAGTTCAGATGTTTTTCCTGACTGCAAAGAACCCAAAAAAATGCCTGCTATTAAACCGGCAAGGTGTTACAGCAGAGAAGCCATATTCCTGTGCTTAAAGTTTTCTAATACAAACAATCTTTTTTTTTATGGTTCTGGACATGCTACAGAGCTGAAACTTCACAGGTACACCTTTTAGACCCCCCAGACACAAAATCACACAAAAAAAGTTCTTAAAAATTGTCATTTTTGATAAAAAAGCCAATTATTGAAAAATTAAAAAAAAAAAAAAAAGAGATTTTTTGATTTTTACTTTGGATTTAGTATCTGGGGGGTCTAAAAAGTGTACATGTGAAGTTTCAGCTCTGTAGCATGTCCAGAACCATAAAAAAAAGATAGTTTGTATTAGAAAACTTTAACCACTTGCCGACCGCCGCACGACTATCTACGGCGGCGGTCAGCCCCTCACAGGCAAAGTGACGTAGGTCTACGTCACTCGCCTGTGAGGGTTTAGGGAGCGAGCGCGCGCCGCCGGAGGCGCGCTCCCGCTCCCGCGTGGTCACGGACCCCCCCGCGCGTGTGACCGGCGGACCCGATCGCCGCCGGCCACTCTGCGATCGGCGGGGGAGAGGGAGAAAGTCAGGCAGCTTGTGTAAACAAGCTGCCTGTCATTCTCCTCTCTGTATGAGAGATGATCACATGGATCTACTATGTAGATCCATTGATCACTCTGCATACAGTTGAAGCCACAGCCAATCACAGTTAGAATCACGCCCCTAGGGACACACACAGCCCCTCCCTCTCAAATAAAGTTAACCCCTTCACTACCAGTGTATTTTTACAGTAACAGTGCATATGTATAGCACTGATTACTGTAGAAATGTCACTGGTAACCCCAAAAGTGTCAAAAATGTCAGTCAAGGGTCCGATCTGTCCGCCGCAATGTCGCAGTACCACAAAAAAAATCGCAGATCGCCGCCATTACGCGTTAAAAAAAAAAACAACAAAAATGACAAAAATCTTTCCCTTTGTTAGTAAACGCAATAACTTTTGCGCAAACCAATCAAAATACGCTTTTTGCGATTTTTTTTACCAAACATAGGTAGCATAAAACAAATTGGCCGAAAATATTAAAAAATTTTGATTTTTACATTTTTTTTGGGGGGAATTTCATATAAAAAAAAGGGAAAAATATTGCTATTTTTGCAAAATTTACGCTCTTTTTTTGTTTATAGCGCGTGATCAAAAAATCGCACAGGTGATCAAATACCGCCAAAAGAAAGCTCTGTTTGTGGGAAAAAAAGGACGCCAAATTCGTTTAGGTACAGCGTCGCACGACCGCGCAATTGTCCGTTAAAATCACGCAGTGCCGAATCGCAAAATACCCTCTGGTCGTTTAGCAGCCAAATCCTCCGGGGCTTAAGTGGTTAAGCACAGGAATATGGCTTCTCTGCTGTAACACCTTGCCGGTTTAATAGCAGGCATTTTTTTGGGTTCTTTGCAGTCAGGAAAAACATCTGAACTTGTGTATAGTAGTACTGTGCACAAGTTCTGATGTTTTGCCTGCCTCCAAAATTCCCCAAAAAATGCCAGCAAAAACACACCTGGGCATTTTTTTTTTTTTTGACGCTAGCGTTTTTTTGGCATTTTTTGGGGTTCTTTTGAGGCAGGCAAAACATCTGAACATGTGTATAGGGTGTATATATAGGCATATATGTCTGAATATATACCCCTAGACATATATAGGTGTGATAGTAGCAGAAATATATTACTGTAAATGATTTCATTAGCGCAAGCATTTATTTCTGCTACTATCACACCTATATATGTCTAGGGGTATATATTCAGACATATATGTCTATATATCCCCCCTATACACATGTTCAGATGTTTTGCCTGCCTCAAAAGAACCCCAAAAAATGCCAAAAAAACGCTAGCGTCAAAAAAAAAAAAATGCCCAGGTGTGTTTTTGCTGGCATTTTTTGGAGGGTTTTGGAGGCAGGCAAAACATCAGAACTTGTGCACAGTACCACTATACACAAGTTCAGATGTTTTTCCTGACTGCAAAGAACCCAAAAAAATGCCTGCTATTAAACCGGCAAGGTGTTACAGCAGAGAAGCCATATTCCTGTGCTTAAAGTTTTGTAATACAAACGATCTTTTTTTTTCTGGTTCTGGACATGCTACAGACCTGAAACTTCACATGTACACTTTTTAGACCCCCCAGATACTAAATCCAAAGTAAAAATCAAAAAATCTCTTTTTTTTTTTTTTTTTAAATTTTTCAATAATTGGCTTTTTTTATCAAAAATGACAATTTTTAAGAACTTTTTTTGTGTGATTTTGTGTCTGGGGGGTCTAAAAGGTGTACCTGTGAAGTTTCAGCTCTGTAGCATGTCCAGAACCAGAAAAAAAGATCATATAGGTGTTAAAGTTAAAGGAGGCTCCCGAACCACATCCCTGTTCTACTGAAAAACTATCTTTTTTTTTTTCATGGTTCTGGACATTCTACAGAGCTGAAACTTCACATGCACACCTTTTAGACCCCCCAGATACTAAATCCAAAGTAAAAATCAAAAAAATCTCTTTTTTTTTTTTTTTTAATTTTTCAATAATTGGCTTTTTTATCAAAAATGACAATTTTTAAGAACTTTTTTTGTGTGATTAATAGTTAATGGGGCATGACCCAGAACCCTAGGCACTTTTTAGGGGCATTTATTGGGTTTTAGGGCTTAAAAATGGTGTTTTTTGATTACAGAAGTTCGGGTCCCATTGATTTCAATGGGGTTCTGAAATCCGGGCCGAACTTTCGTGAAGTTCAGGTGTTCTGGTCGAACCGAACTTTTCAAAAGTTCGATCATCCCTACTTTTAAAAGACTCTTGGATGTACACCGTTAACCACTTCCATACCGCGTCATTGAAAAATGATGGCGGCAGGAAGTGCTCCTCGATTCGGGCCGACGTCATATGATGGCGGCCCGCTCTCGCCGCCATTGCGCCAGGGCGCGCAGCGCGGCGACCACGGATGAGGCTCGTCCCTCGGACTGAGCCCATCCCCGATCAAGGTAAACAGCCAATGAAATTGGCTGTTTACCACGTGATCAGCTGTGTCAATCACAGCCGATCACATGAGTGGCTCCAGCGCGAGCCGTTTATCCTCTCCTCAATGCGCGCCCCCCCCGGGGGCGCACAGCGTGGCGATCGTGGACGAGGCTCGTCCCTCGGACAGAGCCCATCTCCGATCTAGGTAAAGAGCCAATGAAATTGGCTTTTTACCACGTGACCGGCTGTCAACCATCGGAGTACCCGAGTACCTGTCATCGGAGTACCCAAGTACCTGTCACCAGGCCATCGGGTACTCTAATGACAAGTACTGGGGTACTCTGATGGGCTTGTGACAGGTACTCGGGTACCCTTATGACAGGTACTCGGGTACTATGATGACAGGTATTTGGGTACTTTGAATACCTGTCATTGGAGTACCCGAGTACCTGTCATCAGAGTACCCGAGTACCTGTCATCAGAGTACCCGAGTACCTGTAAAAAAAAATGACATGTTCAAAAGACTCATTATGCCTCATAGAATATACATTGGGGTGTTTGCTTTCCAAAATGGGGTCATTTTGTGGGTAATTGCATTGTCCTGGTGTTCCAGGGCCTTCAAAAGTGTGATAGGTCGTTAGAAAATTATATGTATAATTTATGCTCCTAGAACACCTGACGGTGCTTCCTGAATGTTGGGCCTCTGTATGTGGCCAGGCTGTGTAAAAGTCTCACACATGTGGTATCACCATACTCGGGAGGAGTAGCAGAATGTATTTTGGGGTGTAATTGCAAGTATGCATATACTGTGTGTGAGAAATAACTTGTAATTATGACAATTTTGTGTAAAAAAAAAAATGATTTCTTCATTTTCCCAAGAATTGTGGGAAAAAATTACAACTTCAAAAAACTCACCATCCCTCTTACTAAATACTCTGGAATGTCTACTTTCCAAAAAGGGGTCATTTGGGGGGTATTTGTACTGTCCTGACATTTCAAGGCCTCAAGAAATGAGATAGGCCATCTGTACATCAGGTGTGATCAATTTTCAATGATTGGCACCATAGCTTGTAGACTCTATAACTTTCACACAGACTAAATAATAACCACTAATTTGGGTTATTTTTACCAAAGATATATAGAAGTATAAATTTTGGCCCAAATTTATGAAAAAAAAATACTTATTTGCAAAATTTTATAATAGAAACTAAAATAAAATGTGTTTTTTTCAAAATGTTCCAGGGCCTTCAAAAGTGTGATAGGTCGTTAGGAAATTATATGTATAATTTATGCTCCTAGAACACCTGACGGTGCTTCCTGAATGTTGGGCCTCTGTATGTGGCCAGGCTGTGTAAAAGTCTCACACATGTGGTATCACCATACTCGGGAGGAGTAGCAGAATGTATTTTGGGGTGTAATTGCAAGTATGCATATACTGTGTGTGAGAAATAACTTGTAATTATGACAATTTTGTGTAAAAAAAAAAAAAAATGATTTCTTCATTTTCCCAAGAATTGTGGGAAAAAATTACAACTTCAAAAAACTCACCATCCCTCTTACTAAATACTCTGGAATGTCTACTTTCCAAAAAGGGGTCATTTGGGGGGTATTTGTACTGTCCTGACATTTCAAGGCCTCAAGAAATGAGATAGGCCATCTGTACATCAGGTGTGATCAATTTTCAATGATTGGCACCATAGCTTGTAGACTCTATAACTTTCACACAGACTAAATAATAACCACTAATTTGGGTTATTTTTACCAAAGATATATAGAAGTATAAATTTTGGCCCAAATTTATGAAAAAAAAATACTTATTTGCAAAATTTTATAATAGAAACTAAAATAAAATGTGTTTTTTTCAAAATGTTCGCTTTTTTTTCACTTATATCGTAAAAAAAATAAAAAAAACCCAGTGGTGATTAGATTCTACCAAAAGAAAGCTCTATTTGTGTGAAAAAAATGATAAAAAATTTGATTGGGTACAGCGTTGTATGACTAATTATCATTCAAAGTGTGAGAACGCCGAAAGCTGAAAATTGGTCTGGGCAGGAAGGGGGTGTAACTGCTCTGTATGGAAGTGGTTAAGGATCAAAACATTCATGGGTATAGGAGATGATTACGGGCACGCACACCTACTTGGTTGGACTGGATGGACTGTTGTCTTTGTTCAACCTCGCCTACTATGTAACTATGTAACAAATTAAATGATGACATTTAGTAGAGAACAAGGGTCTGGGAGGTCCTGGAATTTTACACTTCTGTATAGGGTCTTCTGGATTTTCTGTTTAAAACAGAAAAATACTAAAGTAGACATAAAGTATTATGTACATTTACAGAAAATTGTCTTGCATGAAGTTCTACTTTAAACATATTTGTGACTGCTCATGCAAACCATCGGGGAAGGTATTTGCATAATATGTTACCATTTAATCAGTGCCCAGTGTTTAACCATTCAGAAAATCTATAGTGGTTTTTGGATGGAGGTCATAGATAATGTTTTGCATTATCTGCTAGTAGCGAGGTGCAGGGCATGCTGCGTCCCGCTGTTCTGTCAGCTGCAGCAGTTGGTTTAGATGATTACTGTATTCGCAGAAATGATGCAGGTGTGCCAAACAGCAAATAATGTGTTATTAAGACTCAGATTGAAGCCATTTACTGACTCAGCTACATGAACATTTTACACTATCTCTAAGGCCTAAGACCTACAATATGTGCAGGATTGTTATTTTGTGTTTTTAATTAAGCAGACCATTTAACAAAGTGTTTAACTAAAAACAGCTGACAATTAGGTCTTGTGCTTTCTGTTTGCAAAATGTAATATGTGTAAAATTTTCCATGAAAAATAATCTATATTATAATACATGTCAGTAGAGAACATTCATAAAACCTAAACTGTAAGAAAACTGACAATTTCTGTGCTTGGCATATTTTTTTCTAAAATATGGTTTATTTATAATACACTTACACTCTCTACTTTTTGACTTGGAAAATAGCAAAATCATGTTGTTTTTCTTTTTCTTTTTTAAAAAAAGGTCACCAACTATTTTTCCTTAAAAGTGTAAAAATAAGTTCCCCATTGTGTTTTCTTACCTAAATCAGTAAACATGCACATGGTTTTAAGTGGGCCATACCCTGCTGAACCAGCCAAATTTTGATTAGTGTGTGGCTGTCAGGCAACTGCGGCCACTAATCAGAGTATTCTGAAGGCTGCGGTACAGTGTCTTGGAGGGGGGATTCCTCCATCCATCTCATGATCTCATTTGTGTGGATGAATAAATTAAAGTGGCGAAGGTTTCTGCGGCTAATTATTTGCTGTTTGGAGGTAAAGGTGGTTGGAGTCAAGAATACTGTGAAAGTGATGAGGTTGTGGTCAGAGAGAAGAAAGGGGTTTGGTGAGGTTGTAGGGAGTGCAAAGATGGGAGAAAACAAGGTCAAGGGTATTACCATCAGAGTGAGTACAAGACTGTGTCCATTGTATCAGTTCAAAAGATAAGGTTAAGTTGAAAAGTTGGGATGTAGCTTGGCTATTAACATTAGTTGGAATGTTAAAATCCCCAAGAATGATAATGGGTAGAGGAGAGAAAATAGGGTAGCTAGGCAGAGAAGTCATCAAGGAAGCGTGACACTCGTCCAGGAGGCCGATAGCTCACTGTAATCTTTAGAGAAATGGGAGAAAACAGACGGATATAATGAGTCTCGAAAGAAGAGAAGGATACAGAGGGAGGGGTAGGAAGGACATGAAAGGTGCGCAGTGGGGATAAGAGCAAACCAACTCCACCTCTGGGAGTGGGTGAGTGAGTCCAGTGGAGGCCTCCATGGGAGTCTCGAAGCCAGGTTTCTGTAATTGCAAATAGGTAAAGGGAGTGGGAGACAAAAAGGTAATGGACAGAGGTGAACTTGTAACAGACAAAGCAGGCATTCCAAAGGGCACATAAGAAGAGGAGGGTCGTTTTTGGGAGCAGAAGAATCGAGATTGCGGCTAATGCTGAAGGAAGGAGGGTGCCGGGTGTGGGAGTGAAATATTGAATGATCAGCATTAGGGGAGATATCCCCAGAGGTTGGGAGAAGAAGGGTAAGGAAAGTAAGTTAGGAGAGGGATGTATACGAGTGCCTATACCTCCCTGTCCTGATGTTTGGGTCAGCAGGAGAGTTAAGTATTTGCAAGAGGTGATGAGAACAGTAGTAGGGAGAGGGTAGAAGTAGGGGGAAATATGTACAAGCTTTGGAGTGGAGAAGAGGGGTAAAGAAATTAGAATTTGAGAACAGAGGATACTAGTACGAAAAGGAAAAGTAGAGGGGGCATATTAAAGGTTAAAGGAAATAGGAATTTGACTTTGGATGCTTTCCAAAGGGGTGGTTTGCGGTCGGTCCAGAGTGGAGCAGAGTTGTTTGCTGTATCTTCTTGCTGCTTTAGTTAAACTGATGTGTTCAACTGTTGTTCTCTCAAACGTGAAAAAAATGCCCTGATTGTGACTGTGCTCTGTCTGTGACTTCCCCCCATAAGCTGTACTAAATTTATAGGGAGATGATCAAATGAGGAATCTTTCCCCTCCCCAATTAGGAACTGATAAGTAACACATGAATAATGGGGGGGGTCGTCAACACCAGACCAGACAAAGGCCACAGTCATAAATGATGAATAATCACAAAAGGAGGTAAGAATCAGTCACCACAAATAGACAACTTCAAAAGACTCTCAGGTTATTTACCATAAAAATAACAGCATGTTGGTACATAGAAGTGAGACAGTTACCTGTGAAGAAGCAAAAAAGGCATTTTGAGAGAGTGACAGGGGATGTGTTCAACTGCTTATCACTCCTGCAGGAAAATGGTTGCCAAAGTTTCCCAACTTTATCCAAAACTAAGGATGGGGATAATAAACCTACAAAAGATTACCTCAGAAAGTCTGGAAAATATTCTATACTAGAAATGTTATACATAGTACTTCTACCCCAGACCACACAACATACAGTAAATATAATGCAAGTTTAACAATCTTTGCTTTAGAAATCAGGCTGTTATTTACACTGGTCATTACTGGGTTGTTGTAGCATTGATTTATACTGTCTATACACATAAAATATATGTGGCTGTTCAACTGAATCACTACCTCGTTGTACAAATACATTTTAGATGTTATTGCCTTTTTTTTCAACTTAAAATGGTCTTATGAGAGCTATATACATGTGGTTTGACTACTACTAACTCCCTGGCTGTTATTTGTATACTTTGGCACCACTTCTTAGTAGATGACAAGTATTCTGCCATTTGTGACACAATGTGTAAAAGGTGGTGGGTCCAGCTATGTTGAGATAATGAAAAAGGACATCATTTTGAGTCTACCTTATCACTGTTAAACATTCTGGTGTTTCACCTGGTAAGACAATAGACCTAGTCATCCCCTTTCTCTTAGTGAAAATGGGAAATCCAACTTCCATGCATTTTGGAGTGAGATTTTCTCTCTAGACTGTATTGTCTTAAACAAAGAGATTTGAATCTTCTCTACATATTAGGTAAAGATAACTCTTTGCCAATCCAAAGCCAGCCTTGTGTCACTTGATGAGTTGGAGAAAGGGATGAATGTATTCTCGTGGGATAGAGGAACAGATGAGGGAAGGCACAGATCAAGATGGCAATGAAAAGACTCACTGGTGATCTTAGGGAGGGAAAATAAAATCTATGAATTCTATTATTCACCTAAACAAATCTATGTGTATGTGTATTGAAAGTTGACAAGAGAGTAAACTTCTGTTAAATTCTTTTTGCCGTCTCAAGCCTTCCTGAAGTCATTCAACTCATCTCTTGCCATACTGACATGTCACCTAGAAATCAAGTGAGGTAAAATATAGAGCACTGACACAGACAGCAATAAAAATCCAATGAGGTTCTAACCTCCCCCACTCTACTAAAAAGTTTTTTTTTTTTTTTTTTTTGTTTTATTGTTTTCCCTCTTCTCCTAGGGATTTCCCCCGACTTTAGATACAATGTATATGTTGTCACCGCGACATAATTTTCCCCATTATCATTCCCCATTTCAATCTAACCCTTTCATACTTTCAAAAACATCCTAAAATTTTCAAATGCACCCTTTCAACAATGGCAATCCGGGTATTCAGCACATTCGTTTTGTGCAGAATGCCCACTACAGTGTTATTTCTGGCTGGTTGCTTTTTCAGTTTTGTTTTCTTACTATAACTGCTCTGATGAAAATGCTAACTTTTAAGGTAATAGGGAAAACTCTCTCTGCTATATATTTTATACTCTCTACATATCATAGTCAGTCCCTTGAGAAAACCTATAATAAATGGAAGGATGACATTCCAGACCTGACTGTTGAAGATTGGGAGGACTCGGGTTAATAATTATATTCCATCAATGATAGCGGCTAAGGACAGATTCGTACAACTCAAATTCTTACATAGAGCATACTACACGCCGCAACGTCTTGCTAGGATATATCCCATGAAGGATCCCTCGTGCACCAGATGTGGGCATGAAATTGGTACCTTTTTACATGTTGTTTGGTCGTGCCCTGAGCTGGCAACTTTTTGGAAAGCAGTGACGGATACTATTGGGGAAATTTTTGACATTATGATTCCTTTGGACCCAAAGGTAACTTTATTGAGTAACCTTACAGAAGTGGCTGGGGATAAATATGCTAAAATGTGCATTATGTATACCCTGTTTTATGCCAGGAGAGAAATCCTTTTGCGATGGAAGTTACCCGAACCTCCCACCCGATCAACCTGGATAGCTGCCGTTGCTAAGACACTTCCATTCTACCGTTTTACATACGGTAGTAGGAATTGCCCAAAAAAATTTGATAAAGTGTGGTCAGCCTGGATTGATGCTGTAGGTGTGCCATTGTCACCTGTTCCATAATGATAGAAGCAGGAACTTATTAATTAATTGATGATTTTTTTTTTTTTTTTTTTTGCCCCTAAACAGGTTTATTGATATTCCCCTTCCCTTCCTCTCCCAATTTTTTTTTTTTTGTTTGTATGTATGGATAATATTTTTTCTTGTGCAGAGTAATGTATTGTAGTTGTAAATATTTGTTTTGTCTATATGTCTAACAATAAAATAAAAATTTAATTTGTAAAAAAAATAACTGCTCTGATTGTGTAATCATAATATAGATCAATCCTCCCAATTAGCACTATTAGGGCTGCTAGAACATTTGTAATGTAATATAATTTAATATAATGATTAGTATTGTTTTATATATTTAATGCAAACAGGTATCGCATTACAGGCAGTTCCCGGGGTTACAAACAAGATAGGGTCTAAAGGTTTGTTCTTAAGTTGAATTTGTATGTCAGTTGGAACAGATACAAAAATCATTTTTAAGTTTTTTGGATAGCATAGGGAAGGGTATAAAAAAATGGGCAGGTTTGGGACTTTAGATGAGACACCGGCGAGCACTGCTCAGCGTCTCCATCCCTATACACAATAGAATTAAAAAGCAAGGGGGATTATAGAAGGTGTGTGGGAACCAGCCGGTCCCTAGTTTGATATACTTACCCACCAGTCTGCTAATAAACCAAATATACATGTCTAACAAATTGGGTTAAAAACAGGGGTTTAGTTAACACACATTTGCAAACGCATGTATAAGCTGCAAGGCCAACAACAAGGCACCCTGTGTATCTTGCAGTCCTAACACATCCTAACACTACTCAACCTGAGTGTCTGAGTGTCTCCACAAAGGAAGTACTTCTATAATCCCCCTTGCTTTTTAATTTTATAGCATAGGGAAGGGTTACCACCCCTGTGATGTTTGTTTTGCATTGCCTCCAAACATTATAGTGGCATGCAACCAGTTTTTCTTGCTTAGTGGAACCTTATTGTCAAGATCAAAATCAAAGTAAACCTATTACTTATAAAAACAATTTGTAACTATGAACCTCTTCTGCTACCCAAGTAGGAAAAATCTCCTCCGTTGCTGAGAAATCATCCCCAAAAGTTTACTGGGAAGCAGATGCTTCCGGGAGCATCAATCTTCTGTGCCCCCGTAGCACTTTCTTGTTCTTCCTGCCAGCCTCCATGTAATGCAAAGCACACTAATGACCTATAGGTCAGTGAGAGGAACCAATAAGAGCTGTGGAATGACATCCTGGAAGCATCTGTTTCCTTGCTGACTTTGAGGGATGATTCCTTACCTACAGAACAGTGCGGACAGCAGGGGAAGTGAGTATTTACAACCTTCAAGTTACATAGTTACATAGATAGTGAGGTTGAAAAAAGACACCATTCAAACCAGTTCAACCTATGATGAGTATCCGTATAAGTGTTTATGTCAATAGTACATTGTATACCCCTGTAGGTTGTGGTTGTTAAGCTGCCCATCTAATCATTTTTTTAAACTATCAATGCTCCCCACTGACACCACTGCTTGTGGAAGAGAATTCCACATCCTTACTACTCTGACGGTATAGAACCCTTTACGTAATTTAAGGTTACACCGATTTTCTTCTAATTTTAGCAAATGGCTTTGAGTTCTTTTATATTCCCTTTCACTGAATAGTTTGTTCCCTATGCTAGGGTTGCCAGTACGGTATTTGTACATTAATATCATATCCCCTCTCAAGCATCTCTTCTCCAGAGAGAATAGGTTCAATGCCTGTAGTCTTTCCTCATAGCTGAGATCCTCCAGTCCCTTTATTAGCTTGGTTGCCCTTCTCTGGACTCTCTCCAGTTCCAGGACATCCTTCCTGAGGACCGGTGCCGAGATCTGGACTGCATACTCGAAATGCAGATGGATGGAGAACCCCCCCCCATCAGCACCTGCGGCTGTTAGAATACATTGATTAATTGCTGCAGCCACTAATGGAGAAACATTTTCCCACATGCCCCTTTGGCAGAAGTTGATCAGAAGATTGATTTCTGGGAACAGTCACACGCTGATCAAAATGTGGATGATCACTCCGAAACTGGTTGAATTTGGAGCAATGTATGAATTTTACCCAGAGCCTAGTAAATATGGTGAAATTTCACTTTGCAAAGAATCTCCAATCAAGAATTTTCCTTGGAAAGTGAACAGCCTATTTGCCTTTAGTAAATCAACCCCTTTAAATGATTGCACTACGACTGTCAACCTTGTTTTTTTTTTTTTTAATCTGGGCTTGTAGGACTGTTCATTTAAATAACTCACTTGTCTTTCTCTGTTTCTTGTGCATATTGCTGTGACTCTCAAGGGTTTCTTTTCTAAATTTCCAGTCCTCTATTTCTAGACACTGCTGTGTCTGTCCTGTAATTCCAAACCCCCTTTAATATAGCCTGGCTGCATTCTGCTGATTGTGACACTACTGACACATTGAACAAAAAGCACCTCTAAATTGTACAGCTACTGCTGATTAAAATAAAAAATACATTTTGTTCATGTTCAAAGCATGACACATTCTCTGCACACATCGTTAGAAATATCTCATTTTAATCATTAAACACTTTTTTTCTGCGACTTTCTTAAAGGAAATCCTGATGTCTTTTTACGAAGAGTTCATTTCTGTAAAAAAAAAATCATATTTACGGCACCCTTTACATATTTTTTAAAAAGGTATTAAAGCCAGTATAATTAGCTGAAATCAGCCTTTATCAAGATTGAGTAGCCACACACCAGCTTAACTACTTCAACTCCCAGAGTTGTATGCCCCCTTTAGTCGCAAAACCATAAATATGCACTTTTTTAATACTTTGATGTGTGTTTAAAAAAGTGTGTTACTTTTTTACCTGTTCTACTTTGTATAATTGTGATTGTTTCTGTGATGGCGTTACGAAGTACGCCAGCCTTTCTCTGTTCTCCTTTTTCTATTGCAACTGCAACTCCTATAGTTCTTTTGTTGCATGTTTAAATTTGAAATACCAATAAAACTATTGACCAGAAAAAAATTGGGTTACTTTAAAAAAAAAAAAAAATATGCATTGTATTCTATAATTATAAAAAAATAGATATACACTTTGTGAGAGACCCAACTAGGACAGAGGCTTTTGGAGAGGACTAGGAGAAAGCCTCCTACCCACTGACCATGGGCCATGGCATTTCAGGGAGCTACAAGCATTAAGGAAGATGTCTTATTATAAAATTCAAAAGGACATTATTACATTTAACAGTCAAGTCATGATGGTCTCTTCCAACTTGAAACTCAGTCAACAGATGTATGTGAATAGAAATCTGGCAATGAGATTTGGACAGCCTTGGGTCTTCTTGAATACCTTGCCGGATAGTCTAAGGTGGGGTTTATTATGTGTTTATTGTTAAGTATGTCTTTCCCATTGTTCTATGGTTTTTGTCTGTCTGATCATCTCTTGAAGATGAGATTAATCTGGTGACCACTTTAACTTGTTACCAAATTATTGTGGGATGTAATATGTTTGTTGATTAACTTACTGTTTAACCAGTTGCCGACCGCCCACCGCGGCAGGTCGGCTCGGTTGCGCAAAATCACGTTTATCTACGTGATTTCGTGCGCGCGGTCTCGGCGGCCCGAGCACGCCACCAGAGCCGCGCTCCCGCTGTCGTTAGACACAGCGGAAGGCGGGCCACAGAAGGAGCGGTGGCCATCGCCGCCAGCCTTCCGCGATCATCAGAGAACCTGACAGAAGATCTGCCTGCTTATGTAAACAAAGCAGGCAAGTCTTCTGTCACACAGGCAGAGAGAGATCAGGAGTTTCAGCTAAGCTGAAACCCCGATCTCTCTGTGCCTGTCACAGAGCCCTTCCCACCCACAGTCAGTAAGCATTGTTAGGCATACATTAACCCCTTTGATCACCCCCAGTGTTAACCCCTTTCCTGCCAGTGTCATTTATGCAGTAACAGTTCATATTATTTAGCACTGATTACTGTATTAATGTCACTGGTCCCCCAAAAAGTGTAACAAAAATGTAGATTCTGTCGGGTTCAATCTGTCAGCCGCAATGTCGCAGTCCCGCTAAAAATCGCTGATCTCCACCATTACTAATAAAAAAAAAAAAATCAAAAAATCTATCCTGTAGTTTGTAAACGCTATAACTTTTGCGCAAACCAATTAAAGTACGCTTTTTGGGATTTTTGTTTTACCAAAAAGATGTAGCAGAATACAAATTGGCCTAAACTTATAGAAAATTTAGATTTTTTTTATTGGGAATGTTTTATAGCAGAAAGTAAAAAATATTGTGTTTTTTTTTTTCAAAATTGTCGCTCTTTTTTTGTTTATAGCGGAAAATCTAAAAACCGCAGAGGTGATCAAATACCAAAAGAAAGCTCTATTTGTGGGAAAAAAAGGACATCAATTTTATTTGGGTTTAGCATCACACAACCGAGCAACTTTTCCTTAAAATAACGCAGTGCTGAATCGCAAAAAAAATGGCCTGGTCATTAAAGGGATAAAACCTTCCGGAGCTGAAGTGGGTAATTAATGTACTGTATAAATAAGATCATTGTTAGCTGCTAGTTATATTCCTGTTTACAGGTTGTATTGTTAGGGTAATATGATCAGGAGGGGAATGTCCTCCTGTGAGGTAAAAAGTATGTGTATGAGTTTGAATAAAAACAGTCATTCCTTTGGAGTTTACCTCAACACCTTGTCGGTGTACAATACTTGGGGTAAAGACTGGTATTAGCTCTCGGTCTGCTTGGAACGATTTGGAGGGTAGGAGGCACTGTACGGTAGAAGGAAACACCTAGTCGGGGTGCCAAGTGGTTCCGTCACACACTGTATTGTCAAAAGTATTGGGACACCTGCCTTTACACTCACATGAACTTTAATGGCATCCCAATCTTAGTCCGTAGGGTTTAATATTGAGTTGGCCCACCCTTTGCAGCTATAAAAGCTTCAACTCTTCTGGGAAGGCTGTCCACAAGGTTTAGGAGTGCATCTATGGGAATGTTTGACCATTCCTCCAGAAGCGCATTTGTGTGGTCAGCCACTGATGTTGGACAAGAAGGCCTGGCTCAAAGTCTCTGCTCTTTTTCCCAAATGTGTTTTATGGTGTTGAGGTCAGGACTCAGGCTGCACAGAATCTGGCTAGACTGGCCTGCACAAAGATTGGGATGCCATTAAAGTTCATTCGGATCCAAACAAAGCATTGCAAAGTTATTTACAAATTAAATAGAAAAAAATTATATATATATATATATATATATATATATATCTCAGTATCTTCCATCTGCACAGTATTTATAAACACTGTGGCATAAGGTATATTTTATTGTTTTTTTACAACGACTGCTATAGGAGCTGCTACATTTACACAGCAACTCCCGGCTGTCATTTTGTCAGCTGGGAATTTCCAGTAAACAGAGAGAGGGGATCAGCAGCAGGGGAGAAAGGCAGGGTGTACTTGTATACTTCATATACTTTTCTTGGGCATGTGTAGCATGCTAATATCCACAACTGATTTAGGCCTGGTTCACACTGGTGCGACATACGCTTTGACTTTTGGAGCACATGCCGCATAACGTGTATAAATCAATGGTTCCCTATAAGAGCCGCCTTAACTGGTCCAACACAAGTCGGTTCGACTTTGAAAAAGGTCCCTGCACTACTTTGGTCTGACTTCAGCCCATTCAATATCATTGAAGTCGGATCAAAGTCGGATCATCATCTTTACTGATCTGACTTGTGCTCTGAGGATCTTAAAGAGGAACCCCATGCCAAAATGAAAAAAAAAACACAGTGTAATTTTCTCACCAAATTTCATACCAGACCAGGATCTTGAGGGGAAACCCCATGGCAAAAAACAAAAACAAAACAGCATGCCCCCTCCCCCCAAGACCGCATAGTATGGATTTTAGGGGAACCCCAACACCAAAACTAAAAAAAAATGTTGTGGAGTCCCCCCCAAAATCGATAGCAGACCTTTATCTGAGCATACAGCCCGCCAGGTCAGAAAAGAGGGGGAACCCCACGTTGTTTCTTTTTTTAAAACATTTTAGCGTGGGGTTCCCCCCCTTCAAGATCCATATGAGACTCAAACGGCCTGGTATCACAACCAAAAAAGGTTCCCCTTGGGTGGGACTTTTAAGGCACCAAATTTAGACGACAAATAAAGTAGATAAAATGTAAGAAACTTTATTAACTTATACAAAAGAATAAAAACAATAGGCAAGCTGTAAAATACTCCACATAAACCAGTGCAACTTGGACCACTGAACCCCCGGGTTTGACCCGACGCGTTTCGGAGTATGAATAAACTCCTTCCTCAGGGGTGCCCTTGGAGGGTGGTCTGTAGATAATTATCATAAAACAATTAATTATCACATATTGCAAAAAAACAACATACAATGCATTGAGGGTTAACATGTGTAATCTACTTACATAGTTCACTGTAATGGAAGGTATGGATAGCCTGCCTCAGAGTTAAAAGCAAAGGGTAAGCATGCCAACGTTGTCCACTAGGGGTGCCTTCTGGTTATCCTAGAGAATCTAGGGGTCTTGGATAAACTCCTGGATCCGGGTGGTCAGCAACTGTCCGCTAGCTAGTCTCGGTCAGAGGCTAGATGGGAGCAGCTGGAACCTATTCACAGCAGTTCTGCTGAACAAAAATTCGAGCAATTAACTAAAATGTATGTTCAAACAGAAATAGAAAAATATATATCAAAAAGTGCCCAAACATCGCTCAAAAACGTCCATGAAAGCAGACAGCCATCAATGTTATAAGGTACATGGAGAGCATAATGTAAGAGAATAAATGCTAGACTGTAAAATCAAACGCATATAAAAAGAGAATCCCATATAGTCAAAGAGCTTGCAACATTGTCACAATGGAGCAGAGTGTCTTGTTTATAAAGACATTACAATGTATCTGCTTGGTACAAGTAGCTAGAGGCTGTCATCATGGATAGAGCTGGGCAGAGTAATGTTGAAGAGCAGGCTAAATTTCTTACCTATAGCCAGAGCGGTTCAAATATCCCCGATGGATGTTGGAGCATGAAAGATCCTGCGTGTCCGGCAAGGGAGCAAGCAGCTCCCATGTCGGACAGGCAGGATCTTAAAGGCAGCACCATCAGCTGAAACAATCATCAGCTGGATGACGCCGCTTGCTCAGCTGATCGCCGATAAGGTTCCCTGAAACGCAGCCGCCGCACACGCCCCCAACCGGAAGTGATCCGGCGGGAGTGCGGACGGCCGATGCGTTCCACCGGCACGGGATACACTCTGTCTGCGTGGAACGCAAACAGAGTGTAATGAGCATGCGTCACCAATCTCAGCTAAAGATCGGGATGGAAAATGCATGCAACTCAAGCGGACGCCACTGGGTGGTGTCCGCTGTCACCGTGCCAGGCTGCTACCAAAGCGATTCCAGAGAGCAAGGAAATTCTCTCTGGAAGGCAACCGCTGATCACGTCCAGGAGTGTCCAGGAAGAAAAAAGGGCATATCTTTGTGTCAAAAATCTAAAGCGAAGGAGATTACAGTCTACTGAATCTAGAATTGTCCAGGGTTCAGTAGTCCTCTCATAAGTATGTATAGGTATCAACTATATAAATACATAAGTGTAACCAGAACACATTCAAGGGACTTATCCCCTAAAGTGGCAAAGTGGGACACGCTATACCATTTGTTACAAATGCGAGGATATCAAGACAGAATGCAGATAATACATCAAAGACATATGAAAAAAGGGGGGAAGGAAAGGGGGAAAGGGGAGGGTAGACAACCAAAAATAGGAAAATGAATAAACAAAAAAAGGGGAGGGAGAGAGGCCCACTTCTCAAGCCTGTTAAAAAGTCACTTTTGGGATAAAGCAGATTTGTCCACAACTATAATGAAGGCAGTCTTGTCACGGGCCTATTTTTCCATGCCTCCAGAGGTAAATCCCTCAAGGAATGGTCTGAAGGATATTTGATCGTTGAGCCCTGGTGGTTCAGTTGCTCTCAAGCGGTATATCCATCGTAACTCCATTTGGAGGAGGGTCTTATTCCAGTCCCCTCCTCTGGGGTTAGGATGTATCCTGTCCAAGATCAAAAATTTGATCTTGGGGATTCTATCTGGGTGGACTAAAGCGGCGTGGCGTCCAAGTGGCAAATCAGGGTCACGTGTTGTAATACTTCTTATTGTCTACATGCTTGTTTCGTAAATTCAAGTTTAGTCTTGCCAACATAAAAACAGCTGCACCCACAGAGGAGCAAGTATACCACTCCATGGGTGCGGCAGTTGGCAAAGTGTTGTGGCCTAAAGACTTGTCCGTTAGGTAGAATTGGGTTTTTGCTTGTATACATATATCTACAATACTTGCATGTTCCACATATAAAAGTTCCTTTGAATTTACAGTGATCTTTGCCTCTATTGGCTATAAATTCACTTTGTACGAGTTGATCTCTCAGGGCAGGCACCTTTTTATAGGTGAGTTGAGGATATGCCGCCACATGTTTGCCCACGATAGGATCGAGAGAGAGCATGTGCCAATATCTCGTCAGAATTTTCTTAATTTCAGGATGTTGTTCTGAATATTTTGTGATGATTCTCAGGCTGTTATCGATGGGTTTAGGGGTCTTAGGAATCAACAGTTGTGCTCTATCAATAGCTAGTGCTTTTTTATATGCTTTTTTCAAAGTAGATTTTGTGTAGCCTCTAGCTAAGAGTCTACATCGCAGATCGTCTGCCGCTTTTTGAAAACTGGCAGAGTCAGTGCAATTTCGTCTAGCACGAAAATATTGGCCATAGGGGATTGAGCAAACCAGATTGTGTGGGTGGAAGCTCGAGGCGTGGAGTATGGTGTTTCCAGCAGTGGGCTTTCGATAAAGCCCACTGTGGAGAACACCATCGTCGCCCTTGTGGATCTCCACATCCAAGAAGGTGACTTGGCGCATGTCGTAATTCATGGTAAAGTTCAAGTTGAATTCGTTTTTGTTCATCCTGTCCATCCATTTCTCCAAAAGATCTACTGGTCCATGCCAAAGCATGAACACATCATCGATGTAGCGGACCCACATTATAATGTGGTCCGTATACATCGTGGTGTCATCATCATGCAGGAGAGCGTGTTCCCACTCCCCCAGGTACAGATTGGCGTAGGATGGGGCACAGCATGTGCCCATCGCTACGCCCTGCACCTGGAGGTAGTGGGAACCGTTAAACGTAAACACGTTATGTGTTAATATAAATTGTAGGATGGACAGGATGAATTCACCGTAGGCATTCGAACTTTGTCCTTGCATTAATGTATGTCTTATTGCTGCCAAACCCTGGTCATGCGGGATGGAACTATATAAGGCCTCGACGTCTATCGTGACCAGTAGACAATTGTCGGGGACCACCACATTTTGTATTTGTTGTAAGAAGTGTATTGTGTCTCGCACATGAGATGGTAATGCAACTACAAAAGGTTTTAAGAACGTGTCGACTAATTTACTCGCATTATCTGTCACCGAACCCCTCCCCGAGATAATAGGACGCCCTGGTGGATTAGTGGCGTCCTTGTGTATCTTGGGGAGGGCGTAAAAGGTAGGGGTAACAGGGAAGGCAGTGCGGACATATTCCCAGGTGTGCTTGGGAATGATTGTGTTGAGATACGCCATGTCAACAATCTTGTAGAATTCCAGCTGGTATTTGGTGACAATATCAGCTGGAATTCTCCTATACCACCTAGGGTTCCTCAAAATCTTTAGACACATTGCAACATAGTCGCCATTGTTCATGACGACAACGTTGCCGCCCTTGTCAGCTTGTTTTATCGTGACCGATGAGTTTTGTTTGAGTTTTTGAATCGCTAACTTTTGATTGAAAGTAATATTGGTTTTAACTGGTTTTTTGATATTAAGCTTTTCAATCTCCTTGGTCACGAGTTTGACAAAGGTGGCAACGTGTGGATTGGAAGTTTGGGGGAATTTGTCAGATTTTTTCTTAAGAGACAGATCGTGGCCCATGGGTATCGGCTTGTGTGGGTCAACAGCTGCCAACAAGGAAGGCAGGTCTACCCGGTCAATTAAATCTTCGTTTTCCTCAAGTAATGAAATTAATGTGTCAAGAATTGGGTCTTTTTGGGATTGCGAGGTCTCTATGATCTTGTTACTGTCGAATTGAATTTTAAAGTTCAGTTTCCGAGCGAAAAGGTGCAAATCTTTGATGAAATCGAACCTATCCAGTTTCATGCT
Source organism: Pelophylax lessonae (assembly GCF_965119305.1). Taxonomy (NCBI): domain Eukaryota; kingdom Metazoa; phylum Chordata; class Amphibia; order Anura; family Ranidae; genus Pelophylax; species Pelophylax lessonae. The sequence goes on from NC_138776.1 coordinate 64,258,905, forward strand.
AGGACAGAAACTGAGGCCTTTGGACAAAACCTCAATTTCATCTGGAGATAGGGTGTAATCTGATAAATTGATAACGGATAAGTCGGTGCATGCAGGACTGGGAATGGATTGGTTTGTGGATAGGGGTGCCAATGTGGAATTTAGTTGGGAGGGGTTGGAGTGAAAGTGGGGGCTCTCATGTGAATCAACTCTAAAAAAGTTGAGTCCTGTAGGTTTATAGTGGAGGCCAGTGAGGTTGGTGTCGGATTGGAATTGTGCGGGAGTGTCTGTGTATGGGGGTGAGCCATGTTGGGAAGTGTGTCAGGTTGTGATTCAGGTAACGGTGTAGCAGGTTTAAACAAAGATAGATTGGTGCTATGATCGTGTTTGACATTAGATTTTTTAGTGGATTGGGTCAAACTAGTTTCTTCTTGATATGTGCGTTTCATTGTTGTTGGTTTTTGTTTCTTTGAATTCTGTGAATTATTAATGGAAGTCCCTTTGGGATGGGCAGTGGGGGGAGGAAGTGAACGTTGATTTGTATTGTTTGCTGGAAACAGCAAAGGTCTGGTGGCATTCCATCTGTATGCCTCCAAGGGCACCCCTGAGGAAGGAGTTTATTCATACTCCGAAACGCGTCGGGTCAAACCCGGGGGTTCAGTGGTCCAAGTTGCACTGGTTTATGTGGAGTATTTTACAGCTTGCCTATTGTTTTTATTCTTTTGTATAAGTTAATAAAGTTTCTTACATTTTATCTACTTTATTTGTCGTCTAAATTTGGTGCCTTAAAAGTCCCACCCAAGGGGAACCTTTTTTGGTTGTGATTTCCATTTTGGGGATGTGGCACCTTGGGGACTATACAGCATGAGCAACATTTCTTTGTACAAACGGCCTGGTATTGTCGGATCAAAGTCAGATCTCGTTGATTGAAATCGCATGGAAGTCGGACATGAAGTCATACAGCAAAGTTGGATCAGAAGTTGTCTGACTTGTCACCATGTCAGAGCAGTGTGAACCAGGCCTAAAGTTGAAATCCTGCTTGCAGCTCTTTACGCTAACAGGTGGAGAAGAGGGAGCCTTGTCTAGGGTTTGTGACTCAAAAAAGAGTTGAATACCCAGGATCACAGCCTTAAAATGAGCACTTTCAGAAGAAGATTGGTAATGACTAGGGATGATCGAACTTTTGAAAAGTTTGGTTTGGCCAGAACATCCGAACTACCCGAAAGTTCGGCCCGGATTACAGAACCCCATTGAAATCAATGGACCCGAACTTCGGTAATCAAAAAACACAATTTTAAAGCCCTAAAACCCAATAAATGCCCCTAAAAAGTGCCTAGTGTTCTGGGTCATGCCCCAGGGACTATTAATCACACAAAAAAAGTTCTTAAAAATTGTCATTTTTGATAAAAAAAGCCAATTATTGAAAAAAAAAAAAAAGAGATTGGATTTCATATCTGGGGGGTCTAAAAAGTGTACCTGTGAAGTTTCAGCTCTGTAGCATGTCCAGAACCAGAAAAAAAAAAGAGATCGTTTGTATTTTGTCACTTTCAGAGCACTAATATGGCTCCGCTCCTGTCAGCATTTTTTTTGCTGCAGGCATTGATAGTGCTTTTTTGAGGACATGTTTGGAGTCAGGCATGACATCTGAACATGTCTATAGGGTTTTTTTGGGGAAAAAGTTCTAAATTCAGCCAAACCTCGAACAGGCAATGTTCGGGTCGAACCGATGGTCGACCCGAACCGTTTGATCATCCCTAGTAATGACAGCAATATGTCTTTTAGCACAGGTTTCCTTTGAATTGCTAGTAACTATGCAACTGTGTTTTAGTAAGTTCAGAGTGGGCACACTACTATAGTTTTTACACCTTCTTATAAAATTCTGATGGCAACTACCACCATGCCTGTATAAGATGAAAAAATAATATCCTAATGTCACAATTCTTTAAAGACTTCTTTTGGATGTTTTCTGTGTAATATCCTGTCCATTGGTCAGTTAGGCCACCCATAGTAGTTGTGAGCCAATAGGAAAGGTGAGGGAAGGTGGGAGGGAGTGCCTTCCAATTTAGAATTTTTGTAGACACATTTTAATATCTTTCATGACCCCAAGGACAGCAAAGTGAGCATAGAGATTTGTTCAGGCACTTTATGATAGTAGGACCAGCAAATCCTAACTCTCCCAAAACAGGTCATGTGGACAAACACCTAGGAGTTTTGTCATGGGAGTCACAGTGGTGGAAATATAGATCTACATTATCCACCCAACAGGATTTTTAAATAGCAGTTAATATTTGAGAAGAAACAAATAATGTTAGCCTTAAAAGAGAAGTATGTTTTTTTTTCATATTTATCTAGATAAGAGTTACCTTGGTTCCGATGCTGCATTTGTCCCCCAACACCTCTAATACTGAGAACCGAGTGATCCAACACTGCAGATCGCTCGGTTCCCGCAGCCCCCAAGCAGAGGGCTCCATTGTTGTGATCTTGCCTGAGCCTGGACTGGCTCTGTGATGCCAGTTTGCTGAAAATGGGTCACAGGAATGCAGTACGAACTGCACTCCTGTGATCCATAGTAGAAGTACAGCCAAAGACTGTACTTCTCCTCTAAGATGTAAATTGTTCAGTATGCTAACTATAGGAACTGCTCTGGATATTAAAGTGTAACAGATTTCAGGAGCACAAGGGGTTAGTCATTGTTTCACAATCCTAAAAAATACAAATGAAAGAATATTAATAATGGTGGCAGTCAAGCCAAGTTTTTAACTGTGATGCAAAGGGATGTTCCATAGTAATCTGATTTTAACATATTGTGCTTTAGATCCTTGAAAAATATTGATTTTACATAGAATGTTGAATAGGAAAGAAGAATGGGAATGCAACAAAGGAGCCTATTGTTTTCATCACTTCAAGAAAATCTTCACATTCATGATGGATATAATCAATATAAAACAAATCACATTCAAAAGATTTCATATGACTGAAACTACAAAAAAGTACTGGAATATTGCTTTCTATTTAGGAAAGAGCAACTGAATGTTCCAAAAGTGCTATTGTTACTGAACGCCAAGGTTTTACCTTACAGGCAGTCTGCATTAAAGTTTAAAGGCATTCCAAAACTGAAACAAAACATTTAAGATTCTTGCTTTGTCAGGAAATCAAGATCTTTGATATTATGCAAAATGGAATGTCCCAAATGTGGCTCACTTTAAAGAAGTTAATTAGGGGCTCATCTTTAAAAAAGTAAGGGAATCTTGGCATATTTGCTGGCATTTGCCACCATTATAATGCTGCAAATATTCTCTGGGTCAAATATGTACAATATATTAGCTACATTGTAGCAGTTAAAGCGTAATTAAACCATAACAATTAATTGTTCTTATTTGACCTCTTTAACTTTGTTAAGGGTTAAGTTCACCTTAAAGTGGATGTAAACACAGTGTAATCAGTGAACAGCCTCGGATGATACACAGAGATGAAACACATCCACCTACATAAGTTTTACTTGTACATATGCTGTCTTCCACTTTCTACACTGTTTAGAAAGTGCACATCGTGTTAGAATTTCCTCTTCCTGATTCACCTGTGGGAGGGAAGTTTGACCTTACACTGTGAGACAGCTGATTGGAGGAAAGGCACACACCCCCTCTCCACATAGGCAGAAACATTAAAGAGGAAGTAAACCCTCCTCTTCAACTTGTACCTATAGGTAAGCCTATATTAAGGCTTACCTATAGGTACTGTAAATATCTCCTAAACATGTACCGTTTAGGAGATATTTACTTTGCATGCAGCCAGTGGTCTCACTGGCGCATGCACTCTGAAGGTGCAGCCGCTTGTGCCGTTCCTTCAGAGCCCCGTGCCGTGACCGTCAGCTCCCGCGCGCATGCGCGGGAGTGACGTCACCGTGGCTCCAGCCAATCAGATGGCCGGATGCCGCAAACCTGGAAGAAGGGCGACACAACATGTCACCCATGAGGGAGGTGAGCGGTCCACACTTAGGGGCTTCGTTCTAAGGTAAGTATTTCATAATGAGCTAGTATGTGATGCATACTAGCTCATTATGTGTTTGTCTTTCAGGTGTTCGTTTAAAAAAAAAAAAAAAATTCTGAGGTTTACAACCTCTTTAAGAGCTGTGCTGTGAATATCGAAAGTGCAGCCTCATAACACCTAACAAGGATATAGTATGCAACCGGACAAAATTACGAGGTTTGTATGCCAATGCTAGAAGTCTGGCTAACAAGATGGGAGAACTTTTCGATTTTGTGGGAATTTCGGAGAGACTTGGTTTGACAGCTTTCTTGATTGGCTGGCAACCATTCAGTGGTAGTCCCTTTATCGCAGAGATAGAAAAGGTAAAAAAGGGGAGGGGTATGCCTGTATATCAAGAACGATGTAAAGTGAATATGAGGGATGATATCACGAATGGAGCTAGGGAGGCGGTGGAATCCTTATGGGTAGAGCTTCAAAGGGAAGGTACTATGAAGAAAGTAATATTTGGCGTATGCTATAGGACCCCCAAACAGAGGGAGGAGGGGGGGAGACAGACCTCCTATCACAGCTTGGAATGGCAGCAAGGATGGAAAATGTCATTATAATGGGGGATTTTAATTATCCAGATATAGACTGGGCAGAAGGAATTGTGCATTCAGCTAAGGCTCGCCATTTCCTAAATGTTTTGCAGGATAAGTTCATGGGTCAGGTGGTGCATGTACCAATGAGAAACAATGTGTTACTACACCTACTGATTACCAATTATAGAGACCTGATACAGGGCAACTTAGGAAACAGTGACCATAGGTCAATTAGTTTCAGTATAGACCACAGAAGAGGGAAATACAAGGGTAATACAAGGACATTGAATTTCAAAAGAGCCAACTTCCCTAAACTACGCTCTTTGCTAGACGATATTAAATGGGATAGAATCCTAGGAACAACGAACATGGAGGAAAAATGGGAGTGCTTTAAGAACATACTAAATAAAGGTCTTTGCCAGTGCATTCCAAAGGAGAATATGTTTAAAAGAGCTAAAATAAACCCTGGGTGGCTAAACTCCAGCATAAAAATGCATATGAAAACTACAGAAAAGGCCTTAAAAAATACATTGGCAGCATTCCAACATTACAAAGCATGCAATAAGAAATGCAAGAGTGGCTAAGATAGAACACAAAAGGCACATAGTGGAAGAGAGTAAAAAAAAAAACAAGAAATTATTTAAGTATATAAATAGTAAGAAAGTGAGGCCAGAAGTTCACATAATGGCCCCATAAAGGATGATGAAAGGGAATTTGGCTATAAAGGACAAAGAGAAGGCAAAGGTTCTAAATACATTTTTCTCCTCAGTCTTTAAGAAACAATGGGGGGATATAGTAACTTAGACTGTAATGTTAAAGTTAATAACACGTCACAAGAAGCTCCCTCATGGTTAACAGAAGACAGACTCAGAACTAGAATTAAAAAACATAACAAATAAGTCACCAGGACCAGATGGCTTACCCCTGAGGGTCCTTAAAGAACTCAGCCAGGTGATAGCCAGAACATTGTTCCTAATTTTTATGGATAGTCCATTGATGGGAATGGTACCAGCTGATTGGAGAAAAGCCAACGTGGCACCAATATTTAAATAAGGGCCACATTACAGTATCTCACAAAAGTGAGTACACCCTCACATTTTTGTAAATATTTTAGTATATCTTTTAATGTGACAATACTGAAGAAATTACACTTTGCTACAATGTAAAGTAGTGAGTGTACAGCTTGTATAACAGTGTAAATTTGCTGTCCCCCATAAAATAACTCAACACACAACCATTAATGTCTAAACCGCTGGCAACATTTTTAAATGTAAGGTAATGCATTTGGGTGCCTGAAATACTCACTAGAGGGAGAGCCTTTGGGGAAATCTAAGATGGAAAAGGACCTGCGGGGTTCTAGTAGACGACAAGCTCAGCAATGGCATGCAATGCCAAGCTGCTGCAAGCAAAGCCAACAGAATACTGGGATGTATAAAAAGGGGATTCACTCCAGATATAAAACGATAATTCTCCCACTCTACAACACTCTGGTCCGGCCGCATCTCGAGTATGCCGTCCAGTTCTGGGCACCGGTCCTCAGGAAGGATGTGCTGGAACTGGAGAGAGTCCAGAGAAGGGCAACAAAGCTAATAAATGGAATGGAGGACTTCAGCTATAAGGAAAGACTACAGGCATTGAATGTATCCTCTCTGGAGAGGAGACGCTTGAGGGGGGATATAATATCAATGTAAAAATACCGTACTGGTGACCCTAGCATAGGGAACAAACTATTCAGTGACAGTGAAAGGGAATATAAAAGGATGCGCGGCTATTCACTAAAATAAGAAGAGAAGCTGTTTAACCTTAAACTGCGTAAAGGGTTCTTTACCGTCACAGCGGTAAGGATGTGGAATTCTCTTCCACAAGCAGTGGTATCAGCAGGGAGCATCGATTGTTTAAAAAAACTATTAGATGGGCAGCTTAAAGCGGAGTTCCACCCAAAAGTGGAATTTCCGCTTTAGCGAGTCCTGACCCCCTGACATGCCACATTTGGCATGTTCTTTTTTTGGGGGGGGAGCGGGTACCTAGTTTTGACAGGTACCCGCTCCCACTTCCGCTCGGAGCGCCGCGGCGCCCTGAACGGAAGTTCTCCTCTCCCCCTCCCTCCCTGCAATCTTCTGGGACCTCTGACGTGTCCCAATCAAGACGCGCAGCGCGACTCGTGCATGCGCAGTGGGTACCCAGCTGTGAAGCCGCAAACTGTCACAGCCGGGTGCCCACAGCAGTAATGCCGGCGCCGAGGGGCTTCGGGCGGCCGCATCGCTGGACCGTTGGACAGGTGAGTGAATGGCTGGAACCGCTTTAAGGACCACAACATACAGGGGTATACAATGTACTATTGACAGCACACACACTCATCATAGGTTGAACTGGATGGACCTCACTAACTATGTAACTATTTAACTAATAGACCAGCTCTCTGCTAATCTATATATAGCTCCCACTCTAAAACAAAACTCAGCCTGGTTTTATCTCAGTTAACTGAGAACTTGTCAGAGGTTATCATGCTGATAACAGAAGAACAGAGCAGGAGAAAGCCACAGGACTCAGGGCTTTGAAGAGAGATAAGAAAACATTACAGATATACTGTATGTGCCCAGGTCAGATTTCTTGAATCAGGTATACATCTAATTGAAGCCCTTCCAAATCACATGACAAGTGGCAGCCCATTGCTGGCAACAGAACCATTCAAATTGCTGTGACTCATATCACAGGACTTTGAAAAAGGTTTCCTGCACTACTTTTTTCCAATTTCATTGCAACTTGCATAGACTTCTGTTAAACAAATTTGCATGCCACAATGAAATCAGCGATGCAAACCGCACTGATCTGTAGCTTTGAAATTGTGATTTCAAAGCGGCACTGGTGTGAACTAGGGCTTAAGAAAGAAATAAAAAATACACATATTTTTGAAGGAAAAAAAGGCTGGGTTCACACTGCCGCACGGAGCGGCTCACAGCAGGGATTCGGTGCATTCCTGTTCACTGTTTCTGGTCCGATTTCAGTACAAATTCTTGGCTAAATTCGGACCTGAAACGGACCAGAAGACGCACAGGACTAGATTTGTGAACCATCTAGAGAGCATAGAGAGCCAGTCACAATCACCTGACATGCGAACAGGATGCAGAGAAAACCGGATCCAATTTGCAATAGTGTGATCCTAGCTTAGAAAGCTGGAGGAAGTGTCAATGGACTATGAGTGTGCTGATTACTGTACTCAGTCCATTTAAACTACAAGTCAATCTGCTGCAGTAGAACACAGGACTTGTAGTTTATTCATTCACAGATCTTTGTGACTGAATGACACGGCTGTGCGGGCAGAGTCAAAAGGTGAACTTAGCCTTTGAATATACAATTGAAATAATTTTGTTACACCTGTTTGAGAAAGGGAAGGTGTAGTCCTGCCACACTTCTCATCCTAAGGTGACGACAATGCTACTCCTCCATAGATACCGCCCAGAAAGTAAATGATTTAAAGTTAGGAGAGACAACTAAGGATGGCCAATTACACTGAATTCATAAAAAAGGCATATTTTATTACAAAAAGTCATCAAAAATATAAAAAGTCATATAAATAACAAATCCAAAATTATATCACCAACACCATCTATAGATATTTTTTTAAGGTATGAAAGTAGAAAATGTCAGTTGTCATCTATCCAAAAAGTCAATGCGTTTCACGGTCATTGCAGCTTCTTCAGGACGTCACATATTCAAATGACAGATGCCTTGTTACATTCCATTTCAATAACAAACAACAATATATAGCTAAGGAGATGGTCATGGACCCTAAGACTGTGGGAAGGCAAATAAGAACAGCAAAAAGAGAGCACCCTCCAGGATAGCCAATACTCAGTCACAAGAGTCCACAGAGGTAGCAGCATACACTATATTGTCAAAAGTATTTAGGAGTGTGTCTATGGGAATGTTTGACCATTCTTCCAGAAGCACATTTGTGAAGCCAGGCACGGATGTTGGACAAGAAGCCCTGGCTTGCAGTCTCTGCTCTAAATCATCCCAAAGGTTTTCTATTGGGTTGAGGTCAGGCCAGTCAAGTTCCTCCACCGCAAACTCGCTCATCCATGTCTTTATTGACCTTGCTTTGTGCATTGGTCCAGATCGTTTGGTGGAGAGGGGATTATGGTGTGGGGTTGTTTTTCAGGGGGTTTGGCCTGGCCCCTAAGTTCCAGTGAAGGGAACTCTTAAGGCGTCAGCATACCAAGACATTTTGGAAAATGTCATGCTCCTAACTTTGTGGGAAGAGTTTGGGGTTGGCCCCTTCCTGTTCCAACATGACTGTGCACCAGTGCACAAAGCAAGGTCCATAAAGACATGGATGAGTGATTTTGGGGTGGAGGAACTTGACTGGCCTGCACAGAGTCCTGACCTCAAACCTGATAGAAAACCTTTGGGATGAATTAGTGTGCAGACTGCAAGCCAGGCCTTCTCTCTGACATCAGTGCCTGACCTCACAAATGCGTTTCTGGAGGAATGGTCAAACATTCCCCTAGACCCACTCCTAAACCTTGTGGACAGCCTTCCCAGAAGAGTTGAAGCTTTTATAGCTGCAAATGGTGGGCCAAGTGAATATTGAATCCTATGGACTAAAACTGGGATGTCATTATAGTTCATGTGAGTGTAAAGGCAGCTATCTCAATACTTTTGGTAATATAGTGTATTAGGAATCTGAGAATGGTTTTGGTCAAATGTATAGTTTTTAACAGATACTTAGAGACAACTGTTAAACATTCAGCAGTACATTCTCTACATTAAATTACTCTAACCTGCCAAACTGTAGCCCAGATAGAAGTGCAAAAGAAATATTTTTATAAACTACTCAACTGCATAATTGTATTAAAAACAGTGTGGCGTCACTTTTCTCACGTCATACTTACCTGCCCTGTGCAGTTGGTTTTGCACAGAGCAGCCCTGATCCTCCTCTTCTCGGGTCCCTCGCCAGTGCTTCTTGCGCCTCCCTCCTGCCCAGTGCCCACAGAGCAAGCAACTTGCAATGGGGGCACCTAGGCAGGCCTGCTCCCGGGCTGTGGCTCTACATGTCCACTTACACACAGAGCCATGGCTCGGGCCCGCCCCCTCTCTCTCTTCACTGGCTCATTGGCTGTGATTGACAGTGGTGGGAGCCAATGGGGAGGGAGAGTCCCCAGAGAGCCGAGGTTCTTGTGCACATTGCTGGATCACGATGGGGCTCAGGTAAGTATTAGGAGGGCTGCTTCACAGAGAAGTTTTTTTCTATGCATGAAAATAAAAAACCTTGAGCCTTTGGAACCACTTTGAATTAAATTCTTTAAAAGAGCAAAGGCTGCATGCAGCCCATAAAATCACCAGTTTGATGTGTCTAGTCATCACAGTCTTAAAGTCTAAAGAACCAACTTAACTTTTCTTGTACAGTTATTTCTTCCTAGCATGTGCCTCTTGTTCAGTTTCACATAGAACAGTTTCCATGGTGGCAACTCAAAAACAAAGAGACGCTTATCTTGTAACGTCAGAAGGCCCCGTGGTTATACATGTTTACAGCTATTGTGTCTCCTCATCTATTATGCATGTGCTGAAATAGTGATGTGGGGGAGATGTGGAAAAGACAACAAGTATGGTTTGATCAGCTGTTTTCCATCATTTTCCAGATTAACTTCATGGTTTTGGAATTAGCAAATAAATTTTTTCCTTATGATTTCAACATCTACGCTTGACTATCAATCACGTAAGCCTGATACAGCAATAGCAGAGATGTTCTGTGACTAGAACACAATTTTCATGTGTTGGAACACTCTGCCACTCTTCTACAGCTATCCATTTATCTATAGCTCCAATCAACAACATTAACTATTTAATCCCTATGCTGCTAGCATTAGTAAAAAGCTAGGAAGGTGCTATATTTACTTTTATATTAATTTTTTTTTACATTTCTTTAGTTGCTTCTTGGTTTCTGCCTTAGGCCAAAATGACATCATACAACCCAGGACTCTCATGCGCATGTGCAGGAGTGATGTCACCACTGCTCAGCCATTCAAATGGCCAGAGCCCATGAACTATGATGTTAAGAAGCAATTAGGTAGCGTTAAGTCAGCTATACATGGATTGAGATTTCAACCAATGTATGGGCAGGGAGGTTGTACACAAGTCAATCTACTGATCAACTTCTGTAAACCTGCCCTGTTGGGTTTTCTCCACTCGATCAACGCCGTGGGCTTTAACCTGCAATGCCGATCAGGGCATTCTGAGAGTGGAGAAGTCTCCCTGCTGTCAGAATACATCAGCTCAGCGTAAGGATTCCCCCATCCACACGCTTGATGTGAATTCATTCAGTTTTTTACGTTTAACCCAGTATTTGAACAATTAAAACTGAATAAAGTATAGGTTGCTTAACGTGATTCTAAAGTCTATTTGTTTTAGTTAAAATAAAAAAAATGCTTTACCTACCTCCTCTTCTCAAGTCCTCTACTGGTGATCTTGGCTCCTTGGCTCTTCTGTGTCTGGCACCATAGCAAGCCGCTTGCTATGGGGGCAGATGTGTGCTCTGAGCCGGACTATATGCATCCATAGACACACGCAGCGTAGTTCCGCCCTGCACCCCACTCTCTTCTTACGGAGTTTGATTGACAATGACTCCTGTTACTATCAATCTGTTTCATGAGAACAGAGAGAAAGAGCAGCACTGCTGTTCGGGCATAGCGCTGGATTGATACTGGACTTAGTACACTGAACAAAATTATAAACGCAACACTTTTTGTTTTTGCCCCCGTTTTTCATGAGCTGAACTCAAAGATCTAAGACTTTCTCTATGTACACAAAAGGCTTATTTCTCTCAAATATTGTTCACAAATCTCGCTAAATGGGTGTTAGTGAGCACTTCTCCATTGCCGGGATCCATCCACCTCACAGGTGTGGCATATCAAGATGCTAATTAGACAGCATGAATATTGCACAGGTGTTCCTTAGGCTGGCCACAATAAAAGGCCACTCCAAAATGTAAAGTTTTATCACACAGCACACTGCCACAGATGTCGGAAGTTTTGAGGGAGCATGCAATTGGCATGCTGACTGCAGGAATGTACACCAGAGCTGTTGCCCGTGAATTGAATGTTCATTTCTCTACCATAAGCCATCTCCAAAGGCATTTAAGAGAATTTGGCAGTACATCGAGCCGGCCTCACAACCGCAGACCACGTGTAACCACACCAGCCCAGGACCTCCACATCTTCATCTTCAAGATTGTCTGAGACCAGCCAACAATCGGTTTGCATAACCAAAGAATTTCTGCACAAACTGTCAGAAACCGTCTCAGGGAAGCTCATCTGCATGCTCGTTATCCTCATCGGGGTCTCGACCTGACTGAAGTTCGTCGTCGTAACAGACTTTAGTGGGCAAATGCTCACATTCAATGGCGTCTGGCACTTTGGAGAGGTGTTCTCTTCACGGATGAATCCCGGTTTTCTTAGATCTTTGAGTTCAGCTCATGAAAAATGGGGGCAAAAACAAAAGTGTTGCTTTTATAATTTTGTTCGTTATATCAGTAGGGGGGAAGCAAACATTTAGTGAACGTTTTTTTTTTTTACCTTAATGCATGTAAAACATTAATTAATTCAACCTAAAAAGTGACTGGTTACTATGCACAGCTGCACTAGATTCTTTGTGCACCAGTTTTAGTAAATCTTCCCCAAAGTTTATACATCTACTGTTCATGTGTAATTACAAGTTACAAGTGCAAGTGCAATTTACTATATATATTAATTTACTTTCAATACCTGTGTCTCTCTCGAAGTTTAAGAAAGGCCTCCTATGGTACTACCTATTAGCAGCCAGGGTGGCAATCTTCCATCATAGAAAATGCTCCACTCTAACTCACCTTGAGGAATGAGCACAGATTCTTAATGACATAAAAACATGGTGACCCAGGTGTCCTTTCATCATTCATTAGAGTAGTGAGGTCAATAGAAGATTGCTGATGCTTTAGCTGCTATAGGCCAATTCACTTGCAGATTGTTTTCCACGTATTCATGTTGCACACGGTAACCACAAGGTAATTTGCATACCACGCTAAATTGTTCTTCGGCAGTGACAACTAAAATCCTAACTGATTGCCAAGTTCAAAACAACCATTGATATTTTTTTCCACTTGGTATGGCCCACCCTCTACATTTTCATTAGGCATGATGAGTAATGAAATGCCCTGTGCTTAACAACAAAGATTACTAGCTATGTTGCCCCATATAAGGAAAGGGATGGTTGGCACTCAGGATAACATCCAAAAAATAGTATTCCTTTATTGAAAAGACATGTACAATACTCTAAAAACAGCCTACATGTTTCGGATGTAAGTCCTTAGTCATGGTGTTTTTACAGTGTTGTACATGTCTTTTCAATAAAGGAATACTATTTTTTGGATGTTGTCCTGAGAGTCGACCATCCCATTCCTCATTCTGGTGCGCTGGAGGTGTTGACAGCCTTTTTTTCCCTTGCCTCCAACAGAGCACTTTATATGATCATCACCTTATTAGGATGCCTATGGACCTACACTTTAGGGCAAGATTGGCGACTGTTTTGATATTGCCACTCACGTGTTAGAGCAGTGGCAAATACAAGTGCAGATGTCTTCGTGTGACTGTACAGTTGGTATACAGCTGATTCTGCTGAAGTTACCTGCAACTTGGTACAGCCGGATCAATTTACAGTTATATTCATATTTATTCTATGTGTTCTTGTGCATCACATTACTTTGTAACTTTGGTTGTAGGTATATGTTGGGGGAAGGTGCTTTTTAGAGACAACGTTGTCTTTTACCCTGTGTTTAGTCTGCCCTTATAGTGTATTTTTGATGTGTGTTTAATTTTTCAGTTTTGTATTAATAAAGGAATTTTTAAGTATATACCGTGGCTGCCATGTCCCCTTCCTCTCCTATAGAACTCCTTTCTCTCCTGGGTCATTCCCTCTTCTTGTCAAGTTAAAAACAACCCTTGTTATTTTTTTCCACTTGGTATGGCCCAACCACTACATTTTCATTAGGCATGATGAGTAATGAAATGCCCTGTGCTTAACAACAAAGATTACCAGCTATGTTGCCCCATTAAAAGGAAAGGGATGGTTGGCACTCAGGATGACATCCAAAAAATAGTATTCCTTTATTGAAAAGACATGTACAATGCTCTAAAAACAGCCTACGTGTTTCGGATGTTAGTCCTTAGTCATGGTGTTCTTACAGCGTTGTATATGTCTTTTCAATAAAGGAATACTATTTTTTGGATGTCATCCTGAGAGTTGACCATCCCTTTAGTTATTCTGGTACGTTGGAGGTGTCGACAGCCTCGAGGTCTGAGCTTCAAGCGGAGCTGTTATGTAGGAAGATTGTAACGTCCACAAACTTGTTTTCCCTTGTTGTTGCCCCATATGCTTGATGAATGCTCAGGAGCATTCAGTTCTTTAATAATAAAAATGCTTGGAAACAACACAATTTGAAAGCCGAACAATTGGACAGCAGGAAATCCTGAATGGAGCAGGAAGGTTAGATGTTACTTGGCACTCCTTAATATGTGTTTGTTCTTTCATTATTTTAATTTTTCAGTTTTGTACTAATAAAGGAATTTTTGAGTATATACCATGGCTGCTATGTCCCCTTCCTCTCCTATAGGACTCCTTTCTCTCCTTGGTCATTCCCTCTTCTTGTCAAGTTCAAAACAACCATTGTTATTTTTTTCCACTTGGTATGGCCCAGCCACTACATTTTCATTAGGCATGACGAGTAATGAAATGCCCTGTGCTTAACAACAAAGATTACCAGCTATGTTGCCCCATATAAGGAAAGGGATGGTTGGCACTCAGGATGACATCCAAAAAATAGAATTCCTTTATTGAAAAGACATGTACAATGCTCTAAAAACAGCCTACGTGTTTCGGATGTTAGTCCTTAGTCATGGTGTTTTTACAGCGTTGTATATGTCTTTTCAATAAAGGAATGCTATTTTTTGGATGTCATCCTGAGAGTCGACCATCCCTTTAGTTATTCTGGTACGTTGGAGGTGTCGACAGCCTCGAGGTCTGAGCTTCAAGCGGAGCTGTTATGTAGGAAGGTTGTAACGTCTACAAATTTGTTTTCCCTTGTTGTTGCCCCATATGCTTGATGAATGCTCAGGAACATTCAGTTCTTTAATAATAAAAAATGCTTGGAAACAACATAATTTGAAAGCCGAACAACTGGACAGCAGGAAATCGTGAATGGAGCAGGAAGGTTAGATGTTACTTGGCATTTCTTAATATTTGTTTGTTCTTTCATCATTTTGGTTACTGTGAATTGGTCCATCAAAAGGAGTACTTTAATTTCTGGATTTTTGGATGTTGACAAATGTTTGTGGTGGATAGCAAGGAAATTTGAACTGGCAGAAAAGCTGCGCTCAGAAGAGCTCAGGGTCCAGCAGAAGAAATAAAAAGGTGAAACGTGTCATCTTTATCAATTTCCCTGCATATAATAAAGAAGATGAACATATTTTTTAATATTTAGGAATCTCACTTACAAGAGCTTTTTTACAAATACTAGACACCTGTCTAAAAAGGGGAAAGAGTGTCTTCCTTCTGCATAGCAGCAAAACAGCAGCTTTCGTTTTTTGATATTGATCGGAAAGGATTGACTGTTCCAAACCAACATATCATTTTGTTCTTCCGCTTTTAAAACATAAGGACTCAAAATTTGCATCAAACAATACCAGGTGTTGGGCATCGCAACATTTCATTTTGAAAGACAAGACAATTACGCTTTTCTGGAAACAAAAGTAATTACCAGATCCTGACAAGACATTCAAATATTTTGGATGAAGGCTGAATGTTGGGAAACAATCCAATCATTGAATGATCATATAACCATCAAGTATTTTTCATCACGCAGGAGCATGGCTCTGAAGGCTGTACTGTTGTTATCTGCTCTCACCATGAAGAAAGACAGACAATAGCATGATCGTTTTCAGTTTAATACATCTGTATTTGTGTATTTTTGGGGGTCACAAAATTAGCTTTTTAACACTGTTCACAGCACATGGATAATCTTTACAGACTGAAATGATTACAATCAGTTATCTATTGTGTGTGGTATCCTTGCAAGCTTGACATTTAGGAGAATTTTACAATGGAAAGAGATTAAAACACAATCTGAATGATTTTGGCATAGTCACATGACTGGTTCTCTTTGAACAAGGTATTAGAAGTCACAGCACACCGCAGATAATACTAGCAGACCAGGAAAGGTCCGCTAGGTCAGAATATGCTGCTCAGTTCAAACATACTTGGTTTAAAATGCCCAACTTTGTGACAAGTTTATGTTGAATCTTTTAAATGGGTTAAAGAAGAACTTTAATCAGAAATGTTAGTCCTGATCAATCACTTCATGCTGGTCCCTTTTTCACGTATAGCTATGTAAAACATAAAAAAAAAAAAAGGTGTCTCTACTGTTTAAAATTCAATAATGCACTGGCTCACCTTGCTCTGCACATGCTCAGTTTTTCTCTGTTCTCGGCACTGTGCCTAAAATCAGAGCCACTAGAGGCCAATTAGCTGACAGCTTTAAGATTTATTGTTGCTGAAGGGGGAAGAAAGCAACGTAATGACAGACTATGCTGAGGGAACACAGATTAGGGAGGAAGAAAAGAAGGGCAGGAGAGGTGACAGGACAAACTCTGGTGCCAGAGAGACACAAAATAATGTAACATAAGGATAGTGTCTCGTTTTATCTCCCTGATATTCTCTTTTTTTCCTCTCATCTGTGAAATTCAGCACTATGAATCCTTTGTCAGTTTTCCTTTCTATCTGAGCCAAGACATATAATCAAGGCTGGAAATGTGCATATTTTAATTGAAGAAAGGGACATATAGTTTTTGAGACCAAGGAGAGGGGGAGATTTTTCAATAAGGAAGTGGCTGCTCTGGTCTTCAACAAAATGGCGGCCCCCAGCAGGAAGAAACAGGTGCAATGCTGGAGGCAAGTTACAGCACACAAAAATTTTGGTAGCATAATTATTAATGTGGAATGTACAATATGTTTTAAGGTTAAAGAACATTAATTTTTATCAATAGTTAAGGGTAAACTTCTGCTTTAGGGCTCAAATGCAGTCTCCTCAAAACCTATACAAATCTGTACACATTTAAGCATAATTGTTGCCAATTGCAGCACTGTAGTTGTGATAAGGCAGGGGGTGTCTCAAACACATTGCAGCAGTCCCTAGATGCAGCTTCTTTCCAGAAATAGGAGTTTTCTGCTGGGGCTGAGGAGGCAATATAAAAAAATAGACATTAAAGCTAGCCAGATACACATAGGTTCCCCCACCCACACTAAACATGGATTTTTGGATGAAGGAATCTCCCAGGTGGCTATTGTGTTTAGACAGTCAGCACCATCGGCTGTCTGAACACCCGAACAGTGACTGCATCTGACTGGTCACAGTCACTGTTAGGATGAAAATGTTCCTACTGGCTACTTCGATGTTTCAGTCAAAGTTTGTTGAGTCTGATGGTGCTGATACACTGGGGGGGGGGTCACTTTTATGAGCGGAGGGAGAGGTTCCCCCCTCCTGCCACATCCCTGTCATTTTCCCCGCTTACGATCCGGTCCGATGGAGTCCTAGACAGGAAGTCGAGTGAAGGCAAGATGGCCCCCACTTGACTTTATGGCCTTGGAGGACCGGAGTGATGTCATACGTTGCTTCCTCCCAACGGCCTTAAAGGGCCCATTTTTCTCCTGCAGAAAAAATGACTTTTTTTTGTTTTGTTTTGTTTTAAGTGTACATCTGAGATCTGAGGTCTTTTTGACCCCAGATCTCACAATAAAGCGGACCTGTCTTGCTTATTTATATTACAAGGTATGTTTACATTTCTTGTAATAGGAATAAAAGTGACCAAAAAATGTTTTCAAAGGGACAGTGTAAAAAAAATAAAAATAAAAGTTAAAATAAATAATAAAAAAATGTAAAGCGCCCCATCCCTCCGAGCTTGCGCGCAGAAGTGAACGCATACGCAAGCCATGCACACATATGTAAACGTTGTTCAAACCACACATGTGAGGTATCACCGCGATCGTTCAAGCGAGAGCAATAATTGAAGCCCTAGACCTCCTATGTAATGCTGAACTGGTAACCTGTAGAAATGTTTAAAGTGTTGCCTATAGAGATTTTTAAGTTCCAAAGTTTGTCGCCATTCCACGAGTGTGCGCAATTTTGAAGCATGACATGTTAGGTATCAATTTACTCAGTGTAACATTCTCTTTCTTATTATAGGAAAAAATTGAGCTAATTTTACTGTTTTCTTATTTTTTAATTAAAAAAGTTTATTTTTTTTCCACAAAAAAATTGCATTTGTAAGACTGCCGCGCAAATAAGGTGTGACAAAGTATTGCAACAATCTCGATTTTATTCTCTAGGTTCTCTGTGAAAAACAAAAGTATAATGTTTGGAGGTTCTGAATAATTTTCTAGCAAAAAAATACAGATTTTAACTTGTAAACAACAAGTGTCAGAAAAAGGTCTGGTCCATAAGTGGTTAAGCAGGTTGTATTTGGGAAGAGTTTTAAATTAAAAATAGAAAACATCCGACCAGGCTAAATCTCCCTCTGTGCTGAGATGAGCGATTGCTAAGCAGTGGTAAAACTTCCATTTACCTTTTTCGGATGATGAAAAATAAACCTGATGCCACAATGATTAATGGAATGCTCATTAGCTTTATATTAGCTAAAATGACTAACATTTAACTTGATATGGAAGCCTAAGTTAAAAAAAGAAATCTTTCATAATCCACTTCATAATGCTTTATCTTCTTAATTAATGATTTTCATTATCTGGTTCCTGCAGTTGTAACACTTAACCCTGGAGATAGACTGACTATGACCTATTTCCTTAGGGTTTCCCTACTAAAAGATTTAGGCATGCATCTATTTTACAAGTGCACAAGTTATAACATCTGACAATAAATATTATTCTGTCTTAACCAGTTCCCTACCAGCGCATAGTAAAATGACGCCAGCAAGAACACTCTCTTCCTCTGGGCAGGCTTCTATAAAGTGCCCCGATTGCCCCAAAATAAAAAAAGGGCTTGTCACAAGCCCATCAGAGCACCGGGCATCAGCCCATCAGAATACTCGAGTACCTGTCACCAGCCTATCTGAGTATCTGGGTACCTGTCTCCAGCTCATCAGAATACCCGAGTACCCGTCTCCAGCCCAGAGTACCCGAGTACCTATCTGCAGCCCGTCAGAGTATCCAAGTACCTGTCTCCAGCCCCTCAGAGTGCCCAAGAACCTGTCCCCAGCCCATCAGAGTACCCGAGTACCTGTCACCAGCCCATCAGAGTACCCGAGTACCTGTCTCCAGCTCATCAGCCCAACAGAGTACCTGAGTACCTGTCTTCAGCCCAGAGTACCCAAGTACCTGTCACCAGCCTATCAGAGTACTGAGTACCTGTCTCCAGCTCATCAGAGTACCCAAGTACCTGTCACCAACACAACAGAGTACCCAAGTAACTGTCTCCAGCCCAGAGTACCCGAGTACCTATCTGCAGCTCATCAGAGTACCTGAATACATTACACCAGCCCATCAGAGTACCCAAGTACCTGTCACCAGCCCATTGAGTACCTGGGTATCTGTCTCTAGACCAGAGTACCCGAGTACCTATCTCCAGCCCATCAGAGTACACAAGTACCTGTCTCCAGCTCAGAGTACCCGAGTATCTGTCTCGAGCCTAGAGTACCCGAGTACCTATCTGCAGCCTATCAGAGTACCCACGTACCTATATCCAGCTCAGAGTACCTGACCTATATGAAGCCCATCAGAGTATCTGAGCATCTGTCTCCAGCCCATTAGAGTACCCAAGTACCTATTGTGACAGGAAGTCAGGTAAATCTGGGGATGTAGTCACAGAGAGGAGACACATTCCCACCTGGTTTGGAAAGTTCACCAATTACTATAGGGTGTCGGCTGCCAAAGGCAGTAGGAAGGTGTAAAGAAGTTGAAAGGCCTTCAGCTGTTCGGAATGAGGAAATGAAGGCCTCTATAATTTGTCCAGAGGAAGTCTATGGATTGCTGCCTCCTGTCGCCGTGTGGGCTGGAGAGGAGGACAGACAGATGTGTGCCTCCCGACGCTGAGGAAGCCTGGGAGAAGGACTGCTGCCTCCTGTCACCGTGTGGGCTGGGAGAGGAGGACAGACAGACGTGTGCCCCCTGAAAGCTGTGTGAGCATGGGGAAGACCTCCGGAAGCGATGAGGAGGGTAACCAGTGTGAAGACTACTCGAAGTGAGGTTTTGGATCGTTTCTAGAAACCAATGGACATTTCCTGTGTGAAGGGGAAATTATGTAAGACCGAAGGCTACTCAAGGTGAGGTCTTGAACTATTTCTATGTGGGAAGAAATAGATGAACTGTGTTCAATGTGAAGAGGAAAAGGGACATGTTCAATGTGAAGAGTCCAATGAACATGTGCTGTGAGAAGAGAAAATAAATGGACTATATAGTGTCTGCTGTATGATCAGCCAAGTCTGCCCAACAGTAGGTTGGAGACAGACTCTTAGGTAGGTTCCAGTGTGAGAAGGTAGCCGCCCACAGAGGCAAGGATTTATTTTGGTGTTTTATTTTATTTTGCTGTTTTGCTGCATGCAGTCTGGTGAAGAAAATGGCATGAATAAACCAAACTGTTGTTTGCAACCACTTGTCGGCTATCTTACTGTGTAAACGCATCCCCCCAAGGGGTCATCCACGCCTACCACTGAGTGAAACCCTTACACTATCTACAGCCCATCAGAGTACCCAAGTACCTGTCTCCAGCACATCAGAGTACCCAAGTACATATCTGCAACCCATCAGAGTACTTAAGTACCTGTCTCCAGCCCATCAGAGTACCAGAGTACCTGTCTCCGGCCCATCAGAGTACTGAAGTAACTATCTGCAGCCCATCAGAGTACCCAAGTACTTATCTGCAGCCCATCAGAATACCTGAGTACCTATATGCAGCCCATGCCTCATAGAATACACATCGGGGTGTTTGCTTTCCAAAATGGGGTCATTTTGTGGGTAATTCTATTGTCCTGGTGCTCTAGGGCCTTCAAAGTTGTGCTAGGTAGTCAGGCAATGAGATGTGTAAATTATGCTCCTAGAAAGCCTGAAGGTGCTACTTGGATGTTGGGCCTCTGTATGTGGCCAGAATGTGTAAAAGTCTCACACATGTGGTATTGCCATACTCAGGAGGAGTAGCAGAATGTATTTAGGGGTGTCATTTTTGCTATGTACATGCTATTTCTTATGAATTGACAACTTATAAAAACGTTTTCATTTTCTTTCCACATTTTCCAAAAACTTGTGGAGAAAAATGACTTATTATGCCTCATAGAATATCAGGATGAGTATCAGAATGTGTTTTGAGGTGTAAATGCAAGTATGCCTATGCTGTGTGTGGGAAATAACTTGTTATAATGATCATTTCGGGTAAAAAAAAAAAAAAAAGAAAATAATAATAATAATAATTTCTTAATTTTCCCAAGAATTGTGGCAAAAAATTAAATTAAAAAATGACAACTTCCAAAAACTCCCCATACCTTTTACTAAATACCTTAGACTGTCTGCTTTCCAAAAGGGGTCATTGGGGGGGTATTTGTACTGTCCTGACATTTCAGGGCCTCAAGAAATGAGATAGGCCGTCAGTACATCGGGTGTGATCAGGTGTAATCAATTTTTAATGATTTACTTCATAGCTCGTAAACTCTATAACTTTCACACAGACTAAATAATATCCACTAATTTCAGTTATTTTTACCAAAGATATGTATCAGTATTAATTTTGGCCCAAATTAATGAACAAAAATTACTTATTTGCACAATTTTAAAATAGAAATTAAAACAAGTGTTTTTTTTTTCCCAAAATGTTTCTCTATTTTTTCACTTTGCAAAAAAAAAAACCTAGTGGTGATTAAATACAACCAAAATAAAGCTCTATTCGTGTGAGAAAAAAAATAATGCAAATTTTGTTTGGGTACAGTGTTGCATGACTGAGTAATTGTCATTCAAATTGTGACAGCAATGAAAGCTGAAAATTGGTCTGGGCAGGCATGGGGTAAAAGTGCCCGGTATTGAAGTGGTTAAACTAAAATAGGGAATGTAAAGTTCCTTTTGATGGCAATATTGAACAACTATTGTTGCATAGGAAGTATACTGACGTACGCCTATGTTTGTAAGCATCTTTCAATCTTTTCCTTTCTACATGCACACCCTCCCATTAGATGCACATCATTGTTTTTGCAGGGACAACGGTAAAGCATGTCTCTGTAAATTTGTATTGGCATGGTCACTTGTAGGGTCAACCAGGGCAGCACATGGGAGATGTGCGCAATTGGGAGAGAACTGTCACCCTACATGATGAAGTACCCAAACAAGGACCTTAACCACTTGCCCTCCGGAAGATTTACCCCCTTTATGACCAGCCATTTTTCTGCGATACAGCACCTCGTTACTCTACCTGACAATTGAGCAATTGTGCGGCACTGTACCCAGATACAATTTATGTACTTTGTTTCCACAAATAGAGCTGTTTTTTTGGTGGTATTTGATCACCTCTGCGGGTTTTTTTTGTTTTGCTTTAAACAAAGAAAGACTGAAAACTTTGAAAAAAACCTAATATTTTTTACTTTCTTCTATAAAACACATCAATGTAAAAAAACTAATTTCTTCATCAATTTAGACCAATATGTATTCTGCTACAATAAGCTGTACAGGTTGCCAGGCTTGGGTCCTGAACGAGTGCAATGTGGCACCAGTGTTTGGGTTATGGTCCCTTTAAGGGAAGTGTGTGGGTACTCACCTGTGACGGTGAGAAATTCTTGGGTGCTACTGCCACACTGATTCTCCTCCCGGCCAATCAGGAAGCGGGTCCTGAGACCTGTTTCCCAAATGGCCAAAGGAGAAGGCATCCTATTGGTGGAGGAGGAGGGAGGAGATGGCCGCCAAGAGGGGATATGGAGAAGACTGAGGGGGAAGCCGTTGCCACCCGTCAGTCTGGCGCCCGGGGGAGGGGGGGAATGGTGTGGACTGGACTCTGGAGTGACGGGGGCGGGGGGTCCATGGCCAGGTCAGTCTTCCGCCCCTCCTAACCGATGAAACACCAGCCACCACTGGTAGCCATGTGAAGGAGAGGACTAACTCGCAGTCCTCTCTGTATTACTAGAGAGGTATTTTGGACCCAGCAATTTTGGAAGCCCTGAAGTGAAATTCGGGTAGGAAAAGGGCCTCCACTCCTGACTACAGGGACTCCAGTCCAAACAGGGTTGAGAATCTCCAGGAAGCAGTAGTGGGTGTGATGGTGTGTGTAGGAGTTGGAAAAAGACACCGGCTGGAGTGCTGCTCGTGTCCTGAAAGCTGCCAGATAGCCAGACAAGGACTGTGCTAGCCCTGGGGTAAAATCCCATCTATGAACTTCGTGTTTTCCTATTTATGCTGTTGTGCTGAAGACAAGCGCAATTTGTGTTTCATTTTGTTTTGCTGCTGGAAGCATTTTTTATATGTTTGCCTAAAGAAAAATAAACACATGTTTCGCACACTACCTGTCGCACTAAGAAGGTCTAAGGTGCTTAGATTTCAGAACCATGTTCTCTCATTTATCTGGGGGAACAAGAGACCTAGGGTGAACAAGCGAACGCTTTACACGCCTAAACTCAGTGGCGGTCTGGGAGTGCCGGACTTGATGAAATATTATTACGCTGCACAGCTGGCCCAATTAGTGAAATTTCATACTCATCAGTCCCCTGCAGCCTGGATGAGAATGGAGGCTAGCTCTGTCTCTGGTCAGGAGATCTCTTATATTATGTGGTTGCCACCCAGAGATCGTCCTCCTATCCTCTGTCCAGCCTTGTCTCATTCCCTAGCCATCTGGGATCGATTGTCTAAATCGCATGGCTTTCGGTCTCCCCATGCCCCCTTAGCCCCAATTCTCACCAATAGCGGGTTCCCCCCGGGTCTCTCCCCCAGATCGTTTCAGTGGTGTATGAATAAAGGACTGCTCCGCATTGCTGACTTTTGTGATCATAGAGGTATTCTTAAAGCGGAGTTCCGGGCACAAAAACAATTTTTTTTTTTGTGCCCCTCCGCTAGGTAGAGCTCACCTGAAAAGGAATTGGATAGTTATTTTTATTTTTTTTGTTTACTCACCTTTTTATTGAAGATCGTAAATACTCACCTCTGACTGCTTCCTCCCTCGGAGCCGCGGCTCGCCCCGTAACTTCCTGCCTCGCGATGATTCCTGGGAGCTAAACGTCATAGCTCCCAGGAATCAATGCGACAGCACCGGCCCCGCTCGTCATTTCCGGGCGACGCCGCATTCCCCTGCAAAACAGCTTCTGGGCATGCCCAGAAGCTGTTTAGGAATGCGGCGCCGCACCGGAAGTGACGAGAGGGGCCGGTGCAGTGCATTCTGGGACACGAAGACGCGGAAGAAGACAGAGAAGAGGACCGCGCCGGCTTCAGCTGCCCACAACAGAGATGGAAACGCTGTGGAAGAAATTTTCTAAGTAAGTATTTCTTCTAAAAGGTAAGTGCGAACCGGGACAGATCAGAGGCTAGCCATTGTGGAATGTGCTAGCCCTGACTGTCCCGGGGGTATGTTCAGCAAAAAATCATTTCTGTGCCCGGAACTCCGCTTTAAGAAACAGCAGTTGATTGACAAATATGCATTACCTGTTTCGGAACATTTTAGGTTCACTCAAATAGATCATTTTCTCCGATCCCTATCTAGCCTCTCTGACCTGACCACCATGACTTCTATGGAATTTCTGTGCCGCAAACATGACAAGTTGTGGGGCTATATTTCCATGATCTACAATATGTTGATGGACTCGCCTCTGAAACTTCCTTATATGGAGCGTTGGGAAGCTGATGTCCAAGAAACCATTGAATTGGCAGACTGGCATGCCATGGCTCAGGAGGCCTCCAGATCACTAATCAACACCTCAATCATAGAAGGGAATTATAAGGTACTACTGCGTTGGTACATGGTGCCGGACAGAATAGCATCCTTTGTGCCTGGGGCGTCCCCAGTGTTTTCGTGGCTGTGGTCAGGTCGGTACTATGTTCCACATTTGGTGGCAATACCCCAAGGTGAGACGCTTCTGGATCAGAGTGTATAACTGCATATACTCTCTTACGCAGGTAAACCTGACAAAGTCACCGCAGCAGGCCCTACTGGGCAGAAAGGTGGACACAGCGACCAGGGCACAGAGAAGGCTCATAACGTTTATTTTTACTGCGGCCAAAATTACGATTGCTAGATCTTGGAGGTCTCTGTCCTGCGGTTTGAGCAGCTTAGACATAAGATATCCTGGATAATGATGAATGAGAGACTTTCGACTCAACTGGATGATAAGATGCACATATTCGACAAAGTGTGGGAACCTTGGCTCAACTGTCTTACTGGGAACGAGTGAGGAGTCCGATTGAGTCTGGGGGTGGGGTCCGGTGAGCGGGGTTGGGTCCATTTCTTTTTCTTTCCCTTGCTTTTCCTTCCATTTCTCTCTATCTTCTCCTTTCTCTCTATCCTTCACATTAGTCTCCCAGCAGACTATCTTCCTCAGGTTCTCTCAGTGGTCACCCGCTGCTGCTCAATCTTTTGATTTGGTTTCAGCACAGTTTTCTAGTAGTAGTCTGTATGCTTACCAATTTGCAGTAGACGTCATTGTTTGCTTTTAGAGTTATGGCGCACTGAGGATCAATGTCTCCGTATACCTACTTGCGTGGGAGTCTTCGGGCCCTTACACCGCACAGTTCCTCTTGTTGAATGTAGCAAATTTTCCGATGCATTTCTTATGATTGTCTGCTTGAGGCTGTACTAGCCGACCACTGAGACTGTTATACTGTTACGTAACGTTTTCTATTGTTGCTTTTTATATTTGTACTCTGAATACTTTCAATAAAAATCATTGAAAAGAAAAATAAACACATTTATGCCGAAGTTAAATGACTTTGCACATGGTCCTGTGGAGCTATAACCCCCAAATTTTGCAAAGCGTACATCGATTGGTTTGCACAAAAGTTAAAGCTTCTACAAACTATGGGATATTTTTATTTATTTATTTATTAACTTTTACTAGTAATGGCGGTGATCAACAACTTATAGTGGGACTGCGATTCTGTGACAGACAAATGGGACACTAACTGACACTTTTTGGGGACCAGAGACACTAATACAGTGATCAGTGCTAAAAAAATGTGCACTGTCACTGTACTAATGGCACTGGCTGGGAAGAACTTAACATCAGGGGCAATTAAAGGGTTAAATGTGTTCCTAGACAGTGCTTGTGTACTGTAGGGGGGTGCTTTTACTAAGAGAAGGCATAGATCCGTGTACCTGCTTTGCAGGAAGACAGGATCAATGCCTTCCCTACTGACAGAACAGTGATCTGTCTTCTTTACATAGGCAGATTGCCATTCAGACTGTGCACTGAATAATCAGCGAGTGCCGGCGGACATCGAGTCCGCAGTACCCGACGCTGGACTCCCGCTGTGTGTGATCATGCACGCCACAGACCTGGAAGTGTCAGATTGCGTACTAGGTACGTGAAACAGTAGAACCTTGCCACTTTGCGGTCGTATATCTAAGTTATACGGTCGGCAAGTGGTTAAAGTGGAACTTTAGTCAGTAAATTTAAGTCCTGCTAAACCACTTCAGGCTGGCCGCTTCTGCAGGTATAGCTATGTAAAATATTAGTTATAAAGTGCCTATACACAAAGTGCCTATACACTGTCTTACTCTGCTCTGTACATGTTCAGCTGCTCTCTATACTGTACTGCAAACCACGGTGATAGAAGCAAGAAGAAACAGGAGCAATCGTGAAGGCAATTTACAGCACACACTAATTTTGGTAGCATAATTATCAATGTGGAATGCTAAAGAACATTAATTTTTACCAATTTGTTATGGGTAAAGTTACACTTTATTGAGAGGATCACCAGGTATTCTTTTAATGAAAACTGCATATTAAGAAGATTGAAAACAACTTTTGAAATTGCATTAATATGTTAAAGCTTATGTGATATATATTTTAGAAACTGGTTTAGATATGGGATATTATTTAAAAATGGTGTCTTTGTGATCATAATTTAGCTTCCTGTTGTCGCTTACAATAGAGATCATTGATGGCCAATGTGCTTTAAAGATTAGGCAGGCCTATTATTAATTATTTATTATCATAATTATTATTACTATTATGAATATGGTATTTAAAAAAAAAAAAAAAATGGAACAATCCGTTTCCTTTTATCCAGCTTTTTGAAACTTGTAGAGAAATTTTCTGCATGTTGGCAAAAAACCTATAAGTTAAACAAAAACAAAACAAGAAACCCCCAAATCTATAATGAAGAGGAATGTGTGGAAATATATAATGGAGAGGTGATAGAAGAATGAGATAAACCTTTCTAATGAAATTTATCCTCGAGTCAGAAATCTAGTTATATGGCAATCTTCAGCCTAGTTATAAAGTTTTCTCACCTTCATCTGCACCTGAGATGTGTGCCGCTGGCAATATGACCCAGTCACCTACAATCTTTTTTTTTTTTTTCTTTTGATTTTTCATTAGATGTTTGCAGTGACAAAGACATTTTGCTCAGGGGATGTCTTTCACCTTGAGATGTTTCCTAAAATTCTAAGAATCAAACAGCCGAACTCCTCTGCTTGTATTAGTTTTAATTTAATTCTTGTGTCAAATATTTTTATACTTATCCAGTTCCCACACTATATAAAAGCATTTTAATGTAAGTATGTTACTGATGACATCACTATTTTAGGGGTAGCCCATTCAGAGACAATAAAATCTAGAGATGCAATATATCCGAGGATCAGTTATGACAGCTGGTCAGGTGGGGGTTTAAGGGGTGACCACGTCCAACATCAGAAGTGCACAGTACAATTACAAACTACTCAGATCCCAGAAACACCTTTCATTGGCTGCTACAAAACCACCAGTGTGACATAGTCCTTTACTCGCAAGAATTATAGAAACATTCAGGTCTCATACACATGTGCATGTTTTGAAATGAGCTGAAATTGATAGTTTGAGGAGCATCAGATTCTGCTAGCTTTGTAAAAGGTTTTAACAAGCTTTGAGTAGCTTTGCAAACTCCATGTAATTTTCTTTTTAGATTTGCATGGAAAAGGGTTAGAGCCTCCATTTAGTATTTTTTTCATCATCTGTAGCTGTGTTGGTAGCATAGGTTTGCGCAGCCTATTGCATTAGGGTGTGCCCCCCCAAAGCTCAAACACACATGACTTTCACAGATTGTGACATACTGTTTATATATGGATTTGTATACAGCAATCGATGAGGGTCTATATCAGTGGCCTTATCCGACCCCTGAGGAACTACTTCTGCCACTGATACAAGGCACTATTCCTCCCACTGACACCAACAGTGGGGCACCATTCCTCCCACTGACACCAGAAATGGGGCGCTATTGCTCCTACTGATGCCAATGATTGGAAGTTATTCTTTACCCTGATACCAACAATAGGGCAGTATCTCTGCCACTGATAGCAATGATGCAGCATCGTTTACTCCCAGGACGTTTTCTACGCACAATGGCCACTGACACCCCCCCAAAGTCTGAAGGACACTAAAATGTCTCTTTGGAAAGTTTGGAGACCGCTGCTCTAGATGCTTCCTAATGTAAATTTGGATTTAAGCTATGTGGTGCAATTCGCAAACCCTTAATCACTGTTATAAAGTCATAGATTGACAAGGCTCACGTAAGGTAATGCTTCTAAGTATGAACTATACATTGCCTTTGTTGCAGCTTGTATAAACCGGACACCAGCCATGCAGGGGGCAAAGTCATCATTACTGTTTACCATAGTGCCATGCTCCTTACTTGAGCTACCAGCTGCCAGGCTCAAAGTCTGTCACATGGCATAGGAGAGGTATATATACGCTGAACAGGTTTCATCTTTGAGAAAGTCACAACTTGCACAGGTGCTGCAGTAGCAAATTAAGACATAAGGAGGGCATGGGAAAAGTAATAACTTATTTTGGTACACGCTGTCGAGCAAACTTCAAGGGAAGTGTCCACAAAAAAGTTCAAGAAATATTTAGAAAATGTTTCTTTAGCATTAAAATGTAAAAGCTGCAAGAAACTATTATAAAACAAGATACTTAAAAGGAAACTGAGGGGCATAACTTTAAAAGAATACAAGTAGTGACTACATGTCCATTGAGCCCAAAAGGGAACATTATGAAATGTAATTTTGTCACCTCTTTTTGTCTTATTAAGAGCAATAGGCTACACATCAAAGTTGCATAAATATCAAATATCTGTATCTATATGGGTGTAGCTACTATACTTACAGAGTTGTAAGTGCCATTCACATATTGTACTTTTCATTTTTTCATACCTGGTCATTTAATGTGTATGTAAAGCCAAAATTTTTTTTGTTTTGGAAAAAGTAGGAGATATTTAAGTCCCCTGCCAGTTATTTTTCTGAGTCTCTTCAGCATGATTTCCCTGGGCCCAAGGCACACCACAGTTTAGGAGGAAATCTTTTCAAAGGGAGGGGAAATCCTTGTTAGCAGAGCAGGTGTCACCATGGGTAAAATTCCTTTCACTTCTTGTTCCTGTGACAACTGTAAAATTCTTGATTTCCGGAGACAATGATCATCAGAGCAGAATCTCTCAGCGGAGAGAAAGATTTATTTTCTTTTTTTTTAAGATTGATTTTCTAAAGGCAAATAAGCTGTTCATTTTCACTGTGCAAGTCAGTATTGCCCCAAGCTTAGTAAATGTGGTGACATTTTATTTTGAATAGAATACCTAATCATTTGCAAAAAAAAAGTTGCATTTTGTTTGGAAGTGTAACTTCTGTTGCAATGCAAATAGTCTATTTGCCTTTAGGAAACTAACCCCAAAGACCGCAAAAAGATCCGGCCTTGGTATTACTATTTCCCCATTACATCCAAAACAACAAAAAAGAAAAAAAAATGGCTGTACATACACCTAAAATTACAACCTAAAATAATGCCTTTTAAATGACATTATTTTATGAACATCAACAAAAAAGTGCTCAGTCATTGTACGGTTTTTGCACGTTTTAAAAACAAGAGGCTAAAATGTGCAAGGACAATTTTATAAAACCTGGGAGCATCCATGACAATCAGGTACAGTTTGCAGTTACCATTGCAGGTAATGTGTCTGTTGTTAGGTAACGCAACACGGAATTCATTTAAACAGCTCAACATGTCGGGTATTACTTACCAAAGTAGCAGGCCTCTTTCTTGATTGAATAATAAACTGGGAGATGCACCTGAGTAACAAAAGTCTTGGCTGTGTTTATCCTTTGTTTGGAGTCAGTGAGATCCAGATCCATATAGTTATTTAGGAAGATGGGAATCCTCTCCTGGGAAGGCATCGCAGTGTTTACAAGTCTTCAGTGACTAGGCCACTGACTTGTTGCATTGGTAACAGGGAATGCCAGGATCTGCCCCTTAGCTGAGTCTGCGCTGCAGCCATGAATAATGAATGCAGCTTACAACCCATCCTTACAATTGCATTCAAACGCTATCGAAAACTCTTTATTACATGACCTCCTTGACATCTGGTCACATAAGGGTTACTAAACCCTGACATGTATACATTTTTCCAGCATGATTGTTTAGAATTGCAATTTTACCTAGCAAATTTTAATTTCCTTTACTCGATTCATGAAGCCTTTAATAGTTTTACATTCTGCTGAAAGAAACGTGCGCGGGCTTTGGGTATAAATGTTTCATCTCTCTGACTTTAATATTTAAGTCCTCGTTCTTTAGTTTGGATTGTTTCCCTGAACAAAGTTAAGATGAGAATCTTGAAGCTTAATTCCTGTACATACAGTACTTCGAGAGGTATTCCCCAGATCTTATCTTACAGCCAATGCTTAGGCTTTGCATATTTTACCTACAATATCGATACAGATACTTTTCCAAAATAAGTTTTATTTAATTTCTGTGTAAATGGAAATCGTTAATTCCGCAATTTCAATTTTTAAATGATGACTTTACGGTAACAAAAAGAAGAATATAGTATGCCTGTGCATGCCTTTGCGACAAAAGCACACATAAAGAAGAATTATTTTTTAAAAATGATTTAGTTCCTGATATAACAAAGTACATGTGGTACTGCCCCTTCAGCTGCAATGTCAGCCAGGGCACTCCAGTCCGCACCCCACTTGTCTCCCCAACACTGCAGCTAGGAAGGAGACAGCTGCTTTGCCTTGTAGTGCCTGTCTCTGGCTCTCAGCTTTGCCTTGTAGTGCCTGTCTCTGGCTCTCAGCTTTGCCTTGTAGTGCCTGTCTCTGGCTCTCAACTTTGTCTTGTAGTGTCTGTCTCTGACTCTCAGCTTTGCCTTGTTGTGTCTGTCTCTGGCTCTCAGCTTTGCCTTGTAGTTCCTGTCTCGCTCTCAGCTTTGCCTTGGTGTGTCTGTCTCTGGCTCTCAGCTATGCCTTGTAGTGTCTGTCTCTGGCTCTCAGCTTTGCCTTGTAGTACCTGTCTCTGGCTCTCATCTTTGCCTTGTAGTACCTGTCTCTGGCTCTCAGCTTTGCCTTGTAGTGCCTGTCTCTGGCTCTCAGCTTTGCCTTGTAGTTCCTGTCTCTGTCTAACGCTCCTGCGTTTTACGTATGATGTGGATTTTCAGCTGCAGAAATATTCCACTTCAGTAGTCATGTAGAGAAACGCTGAGACACCAATCCCAACTCCCAATGACTCATCATGTGTGGAGGATCTCAATTCAGCAAGTAAATACACACACTCAATAAGATGTTTCCTAGAGTGACTTATGTATATAGTAACACAGTGATGATAGGCTGAAGAGACAGGTTGGGTAGAGATGGTAGATGACAGACACTTGAAAGGAAATGTTCTTGAAAGTAAGATAGTAGCAGGTGGACATACAAGAGAGATCAACCCAGTGCAAGAACAGGTGGTAGTAGGCTCAAGAGCTAGCAATCTTAGATAATGCAGATGTAGTAATAGTCCTTAGTATGCAGAGCTAGATAGTGTAAGCTTTAGTATAAAGGTTATAGAGGTTTCCCCTGTGGGGTACTTATCACTAATAGCAATTAGTGATGCCGCAAACCTAAAATTCGCCGTTCGCGAACGGCGAACGCGAACATCGGCAAATGTTCGCGAACCGGCGAACCGGGCGAACCGCCATAGACTTCAATAGGCAGGCGAATTTTAAAACACACAGGGACTCTTTCTGGCCACAATAGTGATGGAAAAGTTGTTTCAAGGGGACTAACACCTGGACTGTGGCATGCCGGAGAGGGATCACGCAAAAAAAAGTTCTTAAAAATTATAATTTTTTGATAGAGAGCCAATTATTGGAAAAATTAAAAAAAAATAAAAATAAAAAATTTCTTTGGATTTAGCATCTGGGGGGTCTAAAAAGTGTACCTGTCAAGTTTAACAGCATTTTTCTTATATTTTCAGGAATACGGCTTCTCTGCGGCTGGCTTTTTTTCTTGCAGGCATTTAGCGGGCATTTTTTTAGGCAGGCATGTCATTTTTTGTATTCAGTGTCTGGGGGGTCTAAAAAGTGTACCTGTCAAGTTTCAGCTCTGTAGCATGTCCAGAACCCCTAAAAAACAGCATTTTTCTTATATTTTCAGGAATATGGCTTCTCTGCGGCTGGCTTTTTCTCTTGCAGGCATTTAGCGGGCATTTTTTTAGGCAGGCATGTCATTTTTTGTATTTAGTGTCTGGGGGGTCTAAAAAGTGTACCTGTCAAGTTTCAGCTCTGTAGCATGTCCAGAACCCCTAAAAAACAGCATTTTTCTTATATTTTCAGGAATATGGCTTCTCTGCGGCTGTTTTTTTTTCTTGCAGGCATTTAGCGGGCATTTTTTTAGGCAGGCATGTCATTTTTTGTATTCAGTGTCTGGGGGGTCTAAAAAGTGTACCTGTCAAGTTTCAGCTCTGTAGCATGTCCAGAACCCCTAAAAAACAGCATTTTTCTTATATTTTCAGGAATACGGCTTCTCTGCGGCTGGCTTTTTCTCTTGCAGGCATTTAGCGGGCATTTTTTTAGGCAGGCATGTCATTTTTTGTATTTAGTGTCTGGGGGGTCTAAAAAGTGTACCTGTCAAGTTTCAGCTCTGTAGCATGTCCAGAACCCCTAAAAAACAGCATTTTCCTTATATTTTCAGGAATACGGCTTCTCTGCGGCTGGCTTTTACTCTTGCAGGCATTTAGCGGGCATTTTTTTAGGCAGGCATGTCATTTTTTGTATTTAGTGTCTGGGGGGTCTAAAAAGTGTACCTGTCAAGTTTCAGCTCTGTAGCATGTCCAGAACCCCTAAAAAACAGCATTTTTCTTATATTTTCAGGAATACGGCTTCTCTGCGGCTGGCTTTTTCTCTTGCAGGCATTTAGCGGGCATTTTTTTAGGCAGGCATGTCATTTTTTGTATTTAGTGTCTGGGGGGTCTAAAAAGTGTACCTGTCAAGTTTCAGCTCTGTAGCATGTCCAGAACCCCTAAAAAACAGCATTTTTCTTATAATTTTTAGTAGAAAACTAATGCAGTGTCTTTCCAGCTGTCTTTTTTTCTTTCTGGCAAGCTGAAATATGATATGCCAAGGCAAACATGCCTATCAGTTGAGCTATGACACAGACAACACTGCACACATGGGGAAATATGTAAAACAAAAAACAGGAAAAGGAAATTAGGTGACAGTCACAAAACATGATATTGTAATTGGCCAAATAAAAAGTCGCCTCGCGATGAGGTCGCGCCAAAGTCGCGCTAAGTCGCGCCAAAGTCGCACTGGAAGCGACGCTACTTTAGTGGTAGCGGCAGTGTAAACCAGCACTAAAACATCCAGTGTGTGAATACGATCAGGTATGATGTTTTATGGGTCAAGTAGTGTAAGGGTTACGCCCGTCGCCCGCTTCACAGTGACAGACCAAACTCTGACAGACCAAACTCCCCGTTTAACAGTCAGTCAGTCCATTTACACAACCGCAAACTCCCCATTTGCACAAGGTTGGATACCAAGCTAGCCATGTCCCGTTCCTTGTCCTCACTGACATCATTGAAGGTCTCTTCCTCCACCCAGCCACGTACAACACCAAGGGTCCCCGAAAGGTGACAACAAGCCCCCTGGGACGCCTGCTGTGGCTGGTATTCCACCTCCTCAAAGCCAACATCCTCCTCTGACTTCTCTTCTTCAGACTCCTCTCTCTGCGTTGCCACAGGTCCAGCAATTGACAACGACAAGGCTGCTTCTGGTGGTGATGAGGACCACAACTCTTCCTCTTCATGCTCATCTACAGCCTGATCCAGTACTCTTCGCAGGGCACGCTCCAGAAAAAACGCATATGGGATGAGGTCGATGATGTTGCCTTGGGTTCGACTGACCACCAGGGTTGTCACCTCCGCAAAAGGACGCATGAGCCTACAGCCATTGTTCATGAGCATTCAGTAACGCGGCCAAAAAATACCCAGCTCCGCAGAAAGAATGAAAGAAAATGAATGTTTTTTCTATGAAAAATTATCCTGCGGATCGCTTTTGGTCTGTATACAATGAAGCAACGACCTTATCATCTGGGGTGTGCCAACACAATCCTAGAGGTGATCGCTTCATTGTGATATGCAAGCCCCTTCACCACGACAAGGTAATGATCACGAAGGGGAATTGACACATGTATGTGCCTTTTTTTTTGTTTTTTGTTTTTTTGCAGCCACAGTGTAGCACCAGAGGCCAGAAAAATTAGGCATGTACACATGCATGAAAAAGCAGGTATTGTTGCAGCCGCTGCTGTAGCAGCGGCCTGAAAAATTGAGGTTTTAAGGCAGAAAGTGTACTAAAAAATTGCGGCTTGAACCGTAGTTGGTGGCGGAGACGTCACGTAAGTCATCCGGCATGCAGAGAATGATTATATACAGCAGCGTGTGGACCATTTTTAGGCCAAGGCATCTCAGTCATCACCAGGCCTTTTTTAGTCAAATGCATCCCCCACTGTCAGTCCCTTCGGGATCCATGCCTCATTCATCTTAATAAACGTGAGGTAATCAAGACTTTTTTGACCTAGGCGACTTCTCTTCTCAGTGACAATACCTCCTGCTGCGCTGAAGGTCCTTTCTGACAGCACACTTGAAGCGGGGCAGGCCAGAAGTTCAATGGCAAATTGGGATAGCTCAGGCCACAGGTCAAGCCTGCACACCCAGTAGTCAAGGGGTTCATCGCTCCTCAGAGTGTCGATATCTGCAGTTAAGGCAAGGTAGTCTGCTACCTGTCGGTCGAGTCGTTCTCTGAGGGTGGACCCCGAAGGGCTGTGGCGATGCATAGGACTAAAAAAGCTCCGCATGTCCTCCATCAACAAGACGTC
Source organism: Pelophylax lessonae (assembly GCF_965119305.1). Taxonomy (NCBI): domain Eukaryota; kingdom Metazoa; phylum Chordata; class Amphibia; order Anura; family Ranidae; genus Pelophylax; species Pelophylax lessonae. Next base: position 64,293,813 of record NC_138776.1, read on the forward strand.
TGTAAAGCGTCCTGTCCTTGCCGGCGTAGTTGTGGTGGTAGGAGGAGGATTACTTTCACCTCTTCCCCTGTTGGATTCCCGTTGTGCTGTGACATCACCCTTATATGCTGTGTAAAGCATACTTTTTAACTTATTTTGTAGCTGCTGCATCCTTTGCGACTGCCGGTAATTGGGTAACATATCACAGACTTTCTGCTTATACCGGGGGTCTAGTAGCGTGGCCACCCAGTACAGGTCGTTCTCCTTCAGCCTTTTTATACGAGGGTCCCTCAACAGGCATGACAGCATGAAAGACCCCATTTGCACAAGGTTGGATGCCGAGCTACTCATGTCCAATTCCTCGTCCTCACTGATGTCATTGAAGGTGTGTTCTTCCCCCCAGCCACGTACAACACCACGGGTACCAGATAGGTGACAACGAGCACCCTGGGATGCCTGCTGTGGTTGGTGTTCCTCCTCCTCAAAGCCACATTCCTCCTCTGACTCCTCTTCCTCACACTCCTCTTCCAGTGTTGCCGCAGGTCCAGCAATCGATGGTAAGGCTGTTTCTGGTGGTGGTGATGGTGACCACAACTCTTCCTCTTCCTCTTCACGCTCATCTACGGCCTGATCCAGCACTCTTCGCAGGGCACGCTCCAGGAAAAAAACATATGGGATGATGTCGTTGATGGTGCCTTCGGTGCGACTCACTAGGTTTGTCACCTCCTCAAAAGGACGCATGAGCCTACAGGCATTGCGCATGAGCGTCCAGTAACGTGGCAAAAAAATACCCAGCTCCGCAGAGGCTGTCCTAGCACCCCGGTCATACAAATACTCGTTGACCGCTTTTTCTTGTTGGAGCAGGCGGTCGAACATTAGCAGTGTTGAATTCCAACGTGTCGGGCTGTCGCAAATCAAGCGCCTCACTGGCATGTTGTTTCGCCGCTGAATATCTGCAAAGTGCGCCATGGCCGTGTAGGAACGCCTGAAATGGCCACACACCTTCCTGGCCTGCTTGAGGACGTCCTGTAAGCCTGGGTACTTCTGCACAAAACGTTGCACAATCAGATTCAACACATGTGCCATGCACGGCACATGTGTCAACTTGCCCAAATTCAATGCCGCCAACAAATTGCTGCCGTTGTCACACACCACTTTGCCGATCTCCAGTTGGTGCGGGGTCAGCCACTGATCCACCTGTGCGTTCAGGGCGGACAGTAGTGCTGGTCCGGTGTGACTCTCTGCTTTCAGGCAAGTCAACCCCAAGACAGCGTGACACTGTCGTATCCGGCATGTGGAATAGCCCCTGGGGAGCTGGGGGGGTGCAGTTGGTGTGGAGCAAGACGCAACAGCAGAAGAGGACTCAGCCGAGGAGGTTAGCAAAGAGGATGGAGTAGGAGGAGTAGAGGAGGTGGCAGCAGGCCTGCCTGCAAGTCGTGGCAGTGTCACCAACTCCTCTGCAGCAGAGCCACGCATTCCATGCTTGGCAGCCGCCAGCAGGTTTACCCAATGCGCAGTGTAAGTTATATACCTGCCCTAACCGTGCTTTGCAGACCAGCTATCAGTGGTCAGATGGACCCTTGCCCCAACACTGTGTGCCAGACGGGACATGATTTCCTTTTCCACAATAGAGTACAGGTTGGGGATTGCCTTTTGTGAAAAATAATTTCGGCCGGGTACCTTCCACTGCGGTGTCCCAATAGCGACAAATTTTTTGAAGGCCTCAGACTCCACCAGCTTGTATGGTAAAAGCTGGCGGGCTAAGAGTTCCGACAAGCCAGCTGTCAGACGCCGGGCAAGGGGGTGACTCTGTGAGATTGGCTTCTTACGCTCAAACATTTCCTTGACAGACACCTGACTGTGGGCAGGTGAGCAGGAACTGCTGAAGGTGAGAGGCGGAGGGGCGGGTTGTTGATAGGGGGCATGGAGGACAGCAGTGGTTGACATGGCTGAAGATGCTGGACCAGGAGGAGGATGGTGGCTTTCAGTTTGTGTGCTGCTTTTACTCATGTGTTGATCCCATAGGCGTTTGTGATGTGAGATCATGTGCCTTCGCAAAGCAGTTGTACCTAGGTGGGTGTTGGACTTCCCACGACTCAGTTTCTTTTGGCACAGGTTACAAATGGCATCGCTGATATCAGAGGCAGACACACAAAAAAAATGCCACACTGCTGAGCTTTGCAAGGACGGCATTCTGGTGGTGGCAACAGCTTGCATTGATTGGCGTGCTGTCTGGCTGACCCCGGGTGCCGAATCTACATGCTGTCTGACTGCGCCACTAGCTCCTTGCGATGACCTCCTCCCCCTGCTTCCAACTCGTCTCCTCCTCCTCTCTGTCTCCCCATCTGAACTTTCCCCCTCTTCTTCTGCTGTTCGAGCAGGCACCCAGGTGACATCCACAGACACATCGTCATCATCAGCCGCTTCACTTGACAACTCAGCAAAGGCAGCAGCAGCAGGTACAACATCATCATCATCATCATCACAATGTACATCCATGTGTATAATGCTGCCTGACTGAGACATATCCCCGTTATCTACATCCTCTGGCACTAATAGTTGCGCATCACTTATTTCTTCCAACTGATGTGAAAATAACTCCTCTGATGGATCAAGTGAAGCGGCTGTGGTGCTAGTGTTGGTGGTGGTGCCGGCGGGCTGGCGAGTGGTAAATTGAGAGGTGCCCGAAGCTGAGCTGGAGGAGGATGGTACATTAAGGTTCCGAGCGGAAGCTGTAGATGATTGGGTGTCCTGTGTAAGCCAGTCAACTATGGCCTCAGAATCTTTTGAGTTCAGGGTCTGTGGTGGCCTCTGAACACTGGGCATTATTCTAGGGCCTAAGGAAATCACAGCACCACGACCACGACGGCCCTTGCGGGGTGGCCTGCCTCTGCCTGTCATTTTTTTTAAAGTGTTGTTACTGTTGTACTATGAGTGCAAGCTGCTGTGCCACCTTATATATCAGTGGTGGGTGGGCAGTGGCACAGTACACTCTCTGTGGACCTGACATCAGTCACTGGCACCCAGGCAACTGCAATTTAAAAAAATATATATTTTTTTTTTACTTTGCAAGCTGCTGTGCCACCTTATATATCAGTGGTGGGTGGGCAGTGGCACAGTACACTCTCTGTGGACCTGACAGCAGTCACTGGCACCCAGGCAACTGCAATTTAAAAAATATATATATTTTTTTTTTACTTTGCAAGCTGCTGTGCCACCTTATATATCAGTGGTGGGTGGGCACACAGTGGCACTGCAGTGGGCACAGTACACTCTGTGGACCTGACAGTCACTGGCAGCCCAGGCAACTGCAATAATAAAAAAAAATTTTTTTTTTCAATTTATTGCAACAAGATGCTGTGCCACCGTATATATATATCAGTGGTGGGCAGTGCACTGCAGTGGGTACAGTGCACTCTGTGGACCTGACACAGCACTCACTGCAATTATGACAGAGGAAAAAAAAAATATTTTTTAAAATGCCAGGTACTGTGCCTGTGCCACCCGAAATGAGTGTGGTGTGCACACAGTACAGTCTGTGGTAGGTCTGTGGCCTCTCACACACAGCGGGCAGGCAACTGCAGTCACAGTGTACAATATATATATATATATATATATGAAAAACTCTATTACCTTACCAGCCCTTAAAAGGGCTTTTGGGGACGCTAAATATATATATATGTATATATATATAAATAAAAAAAAAAAACCTCAATTACCAGCCCTTAAAAGGGCTTTTGGGGACACTAGATAGATATATATATATATATATATATATAAGAAGAAACAACTCAATTACCAGCCCTTAAAAGGGCTTTTGGGGATGCTAGATATATATATATATATATATATATATATATATATATATATATATATATATATATATATATAAAAAAATTACACAAATACCAGCCCTTAGAAGGGCTTTTTGGGGTGCTGTCCTTACAGCAGTAGTGGACCAAGAACACTGCAAGACCAGGAACACTGACTAACTGTCCCTAGCTTAACAGCAGCAGCAGCAGCAGCAGCATATGCAGCAGCTCTCTCCCTACTCTCACTACACACACTGCTTCAGGATGATCTAAGATGGATGCTGCCCTTGCTTATTTATAGGAGGTGGGAGGGTGTGGGAGGGAGGTATGCTGATTGGCTGGAAATGTGTCTGCTGACTGTGAGGTTCAGGGTCAAAGTTTGCCTCAATGATGTATTATGGGGGGCGGACCGAACATCGCATATGTCCCGGCGAACATGCGAAGTTCGCCGGGAACTGTTTGCCGGCGAACAGTTCTATACATCTCTAATAGCAATGTAGCAGAGGAGAGGTTCGGCAAGAGCGGATGATCCGGTAGCGGGATACAGGGATCAGCGCAGCGTGGTTCCGACAGCGAGGTATGCTTGCAAGCATGAGAGCTTTAAGACAGGTTAGCATCAAGGCACAAAGCAGTTTGAATGAACACATGTGAGTGAGAGCCGGCGATCTAAATAGCCATCCAGTCCGGCGCTCAGTGATGACAGCATCAGTCTTAAAGGTGTATGCGCACCTTACCAAAAGAGAATGGTGGGGCGCATACACTTATGAAAGAGTAATTAGGGTACCCAAAGGTACCAGAACATTACACTCTGGCTCTCAGCTTTGCCTTGACGTGTCTGTCTCTGGCTCTCAGCTTTGCCCTGTAGTGCCTGTCTCTGGCTCTCAGCTTTGCCTTGTAGTTCCGGTCTCTGGCTCTCAGCTTTGCCTTGTAGTTCCTGTCTCTGGCTCTCAGCTTTGCCTTGACGTGTCTGTCTCTGGCTCTCAGCTTTGCCTTGTAGTGCCTGTCTCTGGCTCTCAGCTTTGACTTGTAGTGCCTGTGTCTGGCTCTCAGCTTTGCCTTGTAGTGCCTGTCTCTGGCTCTCAGATTTGCCTTGTAGTGCCTGTCTCTGGCTCTCAGCTTTGCCTTGTAGTGCCTGTCTCTGGCTCTCAGCTTTGCCTTGACGTGTCTGTCTCTGGCTCTCAGCTTTGCCTTGTAGTGCCTGTCTCTCAGATTTGCCTTGTAATGCCTGTCTCTGGCTCTCAGCTTTGCCTTGTAGTGCCTGTCTCTGGCTCTTATCTTTGCCTTATAGTGTCTGTCTCTGGCTCTCAGCTTTGCCTTGTAGTGCCTGTCTCTGGCTCTCAGCTTTGCCTTGTAGTGCCTGTCTCTGGCTCTCAGCTTTGCCTTGTAATGCCTGTCTCTGGCTCTCAGCTTTGCCTTGTAGTACCTGTCTCTGGCTCTCAGCTTTGCCTTGTAGTACCTGTCTCTGGCTCTCAGCTTTGCCTTGTAGTACCTGTCTCTGGCTCTCAGCTTTGCCTTGTAGTACCTGTCTCTGGCGCTCAGCTTTGCCGAGCGCCAGAGACAGGGAATGCAGAGGGAAGGGAGGCTGACACATCATTCACCTCATCATTCCTCATGCCGCTATTTGTTTTGGGCAAGTGCTGGGAGCTGGAGACAGGCACTTGCCACCAAAGCAATAGACTTCTTGCTTGCTGCAGTCTCAGGCGGTCGTGTGTCAAGGGTGGCTGCCCTGTCCGACAATGTAAACTCTCCTAGAAGCCTTTCTTGCTGACAGCAGAATGCCTAACGCTTGTAAAAGTGTTTAGGCGCATTTACAGGCATCAAGCGCTTGGGCTAAAATTAATTTAATTTGCCAGAATACATTTTTTTTTTGGCCATTGAAATTAATGTCAAGCACTAAACGCAGCTAACTTTAACGCACATTTACAAGCGTCACACATTTTTTTCTGCCAAAACTCCACTGCTCTTAGATGCACTGGCAGTGGGTTTTGTTCTGGCCTCTCAACACCTCTGCCACTAAACTCCTCTAAACTCCCCTAGGAACAGCTGAAAAAACCTCAAGTGTGCATGAGGCCTTAGGCCTCCTGGGAGCATGGGACAACGTACTACATGTAACAAATTAGTGATGATTCCTCTATGAGTATTTTATAAGATGTTGCTAAAATGCCTACCCTTGAAATACTGTAGATGAAGAAGTTCTCCAGAAAATATTTATGAAAGGACAGCGGGGGCTATGTGTAATGTGTTAATTACATTTATCTGCATACTGTTTTCCCAAATACTGCTCTCTAAAAATGTGTAGAAAGTGAAAGAAAAGCCCAAACTTTGTGTTGTCATCAGGACAAGAATACACTACATTGCCAAAAGTATTGGGACACCTGCCTTTACATAGCCATGATCTTTAATGGCATCCCAGTCTTGGTCCGTAGGGTTCAATATTAAGTTGGCCAACCCTTTGCAGCTACAACAGCTTCACCTCTTCTGGGAAGGCTGTCCACAAGGTGTAGGAGTGGGTCTATGGGAATGTTTGACCATTCCTCCAGAAGCGCATTTGTTAGGTCGGGTACTGATGTTGGACAAGAAGGTCTGGTCGCAATCTGTGCTCTAATTCATCCCAAAGAAGTTCTATCAGGTTGAGGTCAGGATTCTGTGCAGGCCAGTCAAGTTCCTCCACCCCAAACTCGCTCATCCATGTCTTTATGGACTTTGTTTGTGCACTGGTGCGCAGTCATGTTGGAACAGGAAGGGGCCACCCCCAAACTGTTCCCACAAAGTTGGGAGCACGAAATTATCCAAAATGTCTTGGTATGCTGATGCCTTAAGAGTTACCTTCACTGGATCTAAGGGGCCAAGCCCAAGTCCTAAAAAGCAACCCCCCACTATAATCCCCCCTCCACCAAATGATTGGGGTCAGTGCACAAAGCAAGGTCTATAAAGACATGGATGAGCGAGTTTGGGGTGGAAGAACTTAACTGACCTCAAGAGAAGAAATAAAATTCAAATAATACCGTGCTAATGTGTAACAATAGTAAAAACAGCTGACACAACAGAAGACAATCCATGAAAAATGTGCAGCGCTAATACATGAACAATATAATGAGTAAATGCATATATGAATTAAATAAAATATTATGAACTTGATTGAAAAGAAGTACAATGAGTTGTGAAGAAATACATTCCTAGTGTGCATTCAACACCACAATCCAATGTGTGTGAAGAATTATATCCACAATATAAATGTATAAATTCCACGTGAATAGTCAAAAAACACTGTGCTTAGGGTAACCACCACCAACCATGGGGGGGAAATACCAGAAGGTGTAGACCCAGTTTGGCATACACCTAATGGGTCAGTAAAGGCAGTAAAAGATGGACAAACCCTCTACACTCAACTGCCGGGGGTCTGCTGCTGCTGCAGGCTTTGGTAGCAGGTGATGGAGGTGGAAAAATATTAAGTCAACTGGACATTTGCCAAGGATTTGGTGGTCCTTTGCTTGGAGGTGTCCATATAAACTGGCATATACTGATTTATTTTCAGCTGAGTGGAAAGGGGTGTCCAGGGTTCAACTACCCCTCTGGATGGTTACACATCTATTACTGCCTTTAGTGACCCATTAGGCGTATGCCAAACTGGGTCTACACCTTCTGGTAAGCCCTGGTAGCAAATCCTGAGCGTGCAACCGGTGTCAATGTTAACCACTTCAGTTCCGGAAGCTTTTACCCTCTTAATGAACAGGTCATTTTTTGCAATACGGCACTGCATTGCTTTAACTGACAATTGCGTGGTCATGGAAAGCTGTATCCAAATAAAATTGATGTGTTTTTTCCCCCACAAATAGAGCATTCTTTTGGTGGTATTTGATCACCTCTGCGGTCTTTATTATTTGTGCTTTAAACAGACTGACAATTAAAAAAAAAATATATATATATTTTTTACTTTCTGCTATAAAACATTCCCATTAAAAAAAAATGTTTAAAAAATCAAATGTTTTAATACATTTAGGCCAATATGTATTCTGCTACATATTTTTGTTAAAAAAAAATCCTAATAAGTGTATTTCGATTGGTTTATGCAAAAGTTATAGCATTATAGCGTTAAAGTGACACTTTTTGGGGACCAGTGACACCAATACAGTGATCAGTGCTAAAAAAATATGCACTGCTACTTTATAAATGACACTGGCAGTGAAGGGGTTACACTGGGTGATCAATGGGTTAGGTGGGCTCCTACGGAATGCTTTCTAACTGTGTGGGGGATGGATGCGCTAAAGGAAAAGAGAGATCTGTGTTTCAGCTTAGCTGAAACACAAGATCTCTCTCCTTATCTGTGACAGAACAGCTGTTTGCCTTGTTTACATAAGCAGACGACCGTTCTGTCATTCTCCTGCTCAATCGCAGGTGGTTGGTGGCTGTCGTGGCCGCCTGACCCGCTGATTGGCTCCCGCTGTGTCTGATCACAGCTGGAAGCGTCGCTACGGCAGCGCGCGCTTGCCCCCGAGAACCCCTGCACAAAATCACGTACCTATACGAGATTTTGCGCAGCCAGGCCACCCTGCCGCAGTATATATGCGGTGGGTGGTCCGCAAGTGGTTAAAGTAATGACACCCCAAAACAGATCGCAAAATGCAGTGCGATTGCAAGAATCAGGTCACATTGGTGAGAACACCCACGCAATCCGATTCCGGTCCTGCAAAAAAAAAAAAAGATTCCTGCACCTATTTTGTGTAGTGGGGTGCAAAATGAGCCCATACAAAATGAATGAGCTCATAATGCACTGCAAAGAATCCTGTGTGAATTGAATAAGAATGTGGTGTGATTTCTATCCAAATCACATGCAGTGTCCAGCACCGCATATATGTGAACCCAGCCTTAAAGGGAAACTCCAGTCAAAAATGAAATTTTTCCTATAATTGGTATGGTAAATATCTTTGATATTATTTTTCTGGCTAGCTGCATGTCTAGCTTAGAAAGTCTTATCTATGCATATGTATGGGGCGTGTCCAAGATGGCGACTTGAGTGGACGTGTAGGATAGAGCTCCGCTGCCTAGCCCGTTTATTATCCTGTTTTTCTGCTGCCCTGTGACCGCTGGCCAGCCGTGTGTTCGCCAGCGAGTCTCCCCGGACTGCTATTACCAGGGGCCGACAGTCTTCGGTGTTCCGCAAGCCGCCCACGGAACAGGCCACCCTGGCCGGCGCGAAAGCGGGGCCTCGTGCTCCGTCCAATATGGCGACTCAGACCGAAGGGGATGACCCCGCGCTGCGGGAGACCAGCAACTTCAATGCCCTTATGCAGGCCATCACCTCCTGCCAAACGGCGCTGACGGGGAAGATAGACTCGGTCCAAATGGACATCGGCTTGATCCGCCGAGATATGGACAAATTCCGCACTAGGCTGACTGAGGTGGAGCGCCGAGTGAGCGACACTGAGGACGTGCTCCGAGACCACTCTGCCTCACTACATACCCTGCGGGTCAAGGTCAAAGCCCTGGAATACCGAGCCGAGGACTCAGAGAACCGGAATCGGCGCAACAATCTGCGGATCCTGGGTCTCCCGGAGGGCGCTGAGGATCCACACCCTGCAGACTTTACGGAGAAGCTTCTCCACACCCTGCTCCCTCAGGCGGCCTTATCCCCCCACTTTGCAGTGGAACGCGCCCATCGGATGCCGGCGCGCCGAGGACCCCCTGGTTCCCCCCCACGCACCTTTATCCTGCGGCTGCTCAACTTCAGGGACCGGGACTTGGTGCTCCGGGAGAGTCGGCGCCTGGAATCTCTGGGGTTCGAAGGGTCCAGGCTGATGATATTTCCGGACTTTTCTGTTGAGACGCAGAAGCAGCGCAAGTCCTTCGATCAGGTCAAGGCAGCTCTCCGCCAGCGGGGCCTGAAATACAGCATGCTGTTCCCAGCTCGTCTTCGGGTTCAGGACGGTGAGTCCCTTAAGTTGTTTACCTCGCCGGAGGAGGCCTCTTCCTGGCTGGAGTCGCTGCCCAGGCGTTAGGATTCCTGCCAGGCTGAGTGGGATGAATGGTCTGGTTTGGGCCGCTGACTTTCTGCTGATCTGTTTGTACCACTTTGTGGCCACTTCCCCACGGACTTCCTGTCTACTCCTGTTCTCCCCCGCTGCCTCCCTGCTCGCCTGGATGTTTGGTGACTTTGAAGGCCTTCTGGCTGTCCTGGTTCCTGGACTGGCGGACTACTGGATGTCCCCGGAACTTTTGGACTCTTGCCCTGATTTTTTGCAGTTGGATGGACGGTCCTCTTCCTTTTTTCCCTTTTTTTTGTGGCTCTCCCAGACACTGGCGGGTGGGGGGGGGAGTGTGGGGGCTCAGCCGGGGATTTGTGGCCCTAGTCCCCCCCTTTTTTGTTTTCTCCCAAGGTCATAGCATATTTTCCATTTTATGTCTCTCCTGTTTCTTTTGTTTATTTTTCGGGCAACACTGCGGAGGCTCGTGGACTCAGGACTTGTCGCGGAAGACGCTTTCCTGGTACATGGTCCCCCATTGACCAATGGTTATGTTTTTTTTGGGGTCTCAGGCTCACCCGAGTTATTGGGGTGTTGCAGGGTGGGGGGAGGGGGGGGGGTCTCTTGGGAATGTTCTGTTCTTTTGTTTAACCATCTCTTTTTTTCTAGGGTTGCCACCAGGGTACTGGGTTACTATTGTGCACATTGTTTGCTTTGCTACTGCCTTGTCTCCTATATGTGGGGGTGCTGTGTGGTGGGGGGTGTGTGTGCTCTCGGGCTCGAGAGGTGATCCAGCAGCTGCCCTCCGGTTATTAATTCTTCTGCTTTTCCTATAGCTCAACTAAGGGTCTTGACCTGGAATGTGCGGGGCTTGAATTCTAAATTTAAGAGATCCCTTGTCTTTTCATTCCTACAAAAGCACCACCCGCACATTTGCATCCTACAAGAGACGCATCTCACGGGGGCCCGGGTTTTGTCTTTAAAACGATCGTGGGTTGGGTCCTACTATCATTCCACCTTTTTCTCCTACTCCCGGGGTGTCAGTATCCTTATACATCGCTCTCTGCCCTTCACACTGCTGGATCTCCATCTTGACCCTGAGGGTAGATACGTGGTTCTACATGCTATGTGTGATCGCCTTGAACTTGTTATAGCTGGTCTGTATGTGCCGCCACCTGCGGCTATGTCCGTTCTGCATAGACTTCAGAGTGTGGTTGCTGGCTATCCTACCCCTAATGTGATCTTTGCGGGTGATTTCAATATGGCCCCAGAGCGGCTATGGATCGGCTAGGTGGTGACCCGGCGTCTGACTCTGCCCTGGCCCGCTGGGCGGAGGCCCTAGGGTTGGGGGATGCGTGACGTTGGAAGCATCCCACTCTACGACAATACACTTGCCACTCGGCCTCGCATGCCTCCTTTTCACGCATAGACGTGGTTTATGTTGGCTCGTCTCTATTGTCGCGGGTGGAGGAGGCTACCATCTTGCTCTGGGGCATCTCTGACCACGCCCCGGTATTGGTGAGTTTTCTGGCGGACACGGCTGCAGGCCAGGGCCTGTGGAGACTGTCTAGGTTCTGGGTCACGGATGAGCGGGTGGTGCCGCCGGTGTCCTCTGAGTTGCAAGACTACTGGGGTCACAACAATGGCACAGCCTCTCCGGCCATGGTGCGGGATGCATTTAAGGCATTTGCCAGGGGACGTTACCAGTACACGATAGCTAAGGTTCGGAAGGATTCACGGGCCCGCCTCTCCTTGGCGGAGTCCAGGGCGGCATCCCTTGAGGCGGGTTACCTTGCCTCGCGGGATGGTGGGGTTTATGCTGACATGCAGGCGGCCTATAGGGAAGTGGCACTGATCCGTGCGGAGTCCTGCCGCAGGTTTCTCCTCTCCCAGTCCCAACAAGTGTTTGAACAGGGGGAGAGATCAGGTCGATTGTTGGCGTGGTTGGCGTCGGAGCGCTCGGGGACGGTGGGCGTTGCCAATATTAGAGCGGGGGACGGGACCCTATTGTCGGATCCGGGTCTAATTAACTCTCGGTTTGCGGAATACTATGCTCAGCTGTATGAGTCCAGGGTTACTTATTCCCCCTCTGAGCTGTCAATATACTTGGAGAGTATAGATTTTCCCTCACTCGCTCCCGCCAGGGCCCAGCTCCTTGACGCCCCCATCTCCTTGAAGGAGGTTCGCAAGGCTATCAAATCTCTCCCTTCGCAAGACCCCTGGACCTGACGGGCTCCCTACGGAATTTTACAAGACGAATCTGGAGATGGTTGCCTCCCGCCTCCACGAGACGTTCCACGACACACTCGAGGCGGGTTCTCTGCCGCCCTCTATGTCGGAGGCTGTTGTGGTTGTCCTGCCTAAACCCGGGACGGATCCCGAATTGTGCGCCTCTTACCGGCCTATTTCACTTTTGAATGTGGATGCAAAAATCCTTACTAAAATATTGGCCAATCGCCTTAACTCAGTGATTCTGTCTCTGGTGCACGGCGACCAAACTGGCTTTATGCCGGGTAAGGGCACGGACATAAACATTCGCCGTCTACATACTAACCTGGCACACGGGGTGGCCAGCGGTTCTCGGGGGGCAGTGGCCTCTCTTGATGCCGAGAAGGCTTTTGATTCCGTAGAGTGGGAGTACCTGTGGCAGGTGATGTCCCGTTTTGGTATTGGACAGCGCTTTATTGCCTGGGTTCGCCTTCTCTATGAGGCCCCTGTCGCCCGTGTCCGCACTAATGGCCTCCTCTCCCCATCTTTTCGATTATACAGGGGTACAAGGCAGGGTTGCCTGCTCTCCCCGGGCCTCTTCACCTTGGCTATTGAGCCTCTTGCCATTTTGCTGCGGACGTCGGACAAGGTGGGGGGATTGCGGGTTGGCCCCGTAGTGGAGCGGATCTCTTTATATGCCGATGACACTCTGTTATACTTGAATGACACCACTGAATCTCTGGTGGCGGCCTTGAGTATAATTGATCGCCATGGCAGATACTCTGGGGTGAGGATCAACTGGTCCAAATCGAGCCTGCTCCCTATTGACGCTGCGACGCTTCCTCCCTCCCCTCCTGTGGCCCCGCTGGAGTGGGTCTCTGATTTCCGCTATTTGGGGGTCATCGTACAACTGGATCTCTCTTGCTACCTAGCGGATAATCTGGAGCCGGTGTTTCGGCAGCTGGTCACTAAGTGTCAGGTTTGGCGGACGCTCCCCCTGACCCCTGTGGGACACATCAACTTATTGAAAATGACCTTTCTCCCCAAGTTTTTGTATGTTTTTAGAAATACCCCCATACCGGCGTCTTTTTTTCGTCGCCTGGACAGTGTTGTCTCCTCCTTCGTCTGGGCGGGGTCGGTTCCGCGTATTTCTCAATGGAAATTACAGTTGCCCTTATCCTCCGGGGGTCTGGCCCTGCCATGCAGTCGGAAATACTACTGGGCTGCGGTGCTGGTCTCCGTTCGTTGGTGGTTCGCTCAATCCAGGTCCAATCCGGCGGTCAATCTTGAGGCGGCGATTTTGGGCTCCTATGCGGCGTTGACTAACCTGGTGTACAGGGGGGCTGGGGCTGCCCCTCAGGCGACGCTCCCTATGCGGACGGTGGTGCGAGTGTGGGACCAGATGCTAGGAGCCACGGGGGAGGCTGGCACGATATCGCCCTACACTCCTCTGTGGGGTAATCCCAGGCTGCCTCATTTTCGCTCCATTCCTGATCCGGCGGTGTGGGCGCGGTATGGAGTGACTATGATACAACACATAATGCCCTCGGGTTCCCTGCTGACCTTCCAGGCCCTGCGAGACAAATTCCATCTCCCGTCCCTGATGCTGTTTCGGTTTCTACAACTTAGACATGCGGCCCAGGCTCAATTCCCGGCATCTCCTACACTTGCCCCCCACGTAGTGGAGAGGTTTTTGACCACGCGTAATGCCGATAAACTGCTGTCCTCTATCTAGCTTAGACTTACTTGTGGTCGGCTGGCTCATGACCCCCATCTGCTCCGACAGTGGCGGCAGGATGTCCCCACATTGTAGGAGGATGATTGGGATCAATGCCTTCCTCATTATATCCCCACGGTAATCTCGGCCAGAGATAGATTTATTCAACTGAAGTTCTTACATAGGGCATACTACACCCCGCAATGTTTGGCTAGGATATACAGCGCCCACTCTGACTTATGCACTAAATGCCAGCAGGCGGTAGGCACATTTCTCCATGTTACGTGGGACTGCCAGCTCCTTCAGGATTATTGGAAGGGCGTTGTCCGGGAACTCAGCGCGGTGCTGCAGGTGACGGTGCCCTTAGACCCTAGGGTCCTCCTTTTGGGGATGGGGGAGGTGGTGACCCAGGCGAAGTATTCTAAGCTTCTATTATTCTTTCTTTGCTTCTATGCCCGGAAGGCGCTGCTGCTGAAATGGAAGGGGGCTGACCCCCCCCACGGTTGCACAATGGAGGGCATTGGTGGATGCGGCTCTGCCCCTCTACAAGCTGACCTATATGGGGCGTCAATGCCCTCAAAAATTTGGGAAAATATGGGATGTTTGGATTGCAGCTAGACCACTGTAGACCCAACCCTGGTGTGTTGTTGTTGCTCCCGGGGCCCTGGTGGCGGGGTTGTTACCATGTGGGTGTGGGACGTGGGGGGGTGCGGGGGCGTTTTTGCGTCCCGCCCCCCCCCCCCCCCCCGTGGCTCGACCTCCTGGAGCTCCCCCCGACGCCTCCCCCTCCCAGGGGACCCGGGGTCTTGGGGGACTGTGCATTATTGAGGCCCTGAGGTTCATACTGTCTCTTCAGATGTCGGCCAGTATCTCTGTCTGTTTCATTAATATGTCTGTTATTTATGTGCATTTGCTCTCTTTGGATTGTCTGTTATCATTTTTGCTCACGGTGTATCCATACCTTGTTGGCACTGTTAATTTATAATTTGTTTTCAATTAATAAAACGTTTCTGTTAAAAAAAAAAAGAAAGTCTTATCCAAACTAGACAATCAGCTTCTTCCTGTTCTTCACTGAAAATGCTATCTCCCTTTATCTGAATTTGCTAAGCTGTCACACTTCCTGAAAAGATTGTCAGCCTTTTTTAGATAGGCATGCCTACACCTGATCAGCCCCACCCTCATCCCTCCTGTCTTCATAGCCTTGTTTAGGCAACAGCTTCTCCTGAGAGAGAGAGAGAGAGTGAGGGGGGGGGGGGTCACGTGAGCAGCGCAATATATGAAAGAAATAAGGTGGAAAGGAACATTTATGGCACCCATTCCCATCTATGCCAATTTGAAAATCAGTGACTTTGAAAAGGTGTCTGCACTACTTTGATGTGACTTTGATCCAGAGAGTGGAACGGTGGATCAAAGCTACATTTAAAGTTGCACTCTAAATCGCACAACTTCAGATTACCACTAGTGAAAAACGTAGCCACTAGGCTAGAGTGCGATAAAGCCTAATTTAAATTTAATTTGTAGAGTAGAGTCCCGTTACTTAATATGCCCATATGTATTTGTAGATATCTTTACCTAATTTTCCCACAACCTCCTGGGCTCCCAAATCCATCTGGACTTCTGGACATGCCCAGGGAATACATATTTCTCTGTTTTCTGCCCTCAGCAGCCCAAAGAGACTAATAAACCTGATGAGGCAGAGGTGGCTGAGCATATGATTCACTGCCAGGTATTTGGTCTTTTATGGGCTGGAGCCCAGTACATGCTGTTCCTAAAGAGAACCAAGCATTGCAGGGAGCACTGCACCAATTGCTACCAGGGTACTGCAATTCAAGTGGAGTGGCCCTGCATTTTCAGCAGTCTGCCTGTATTAACAGTCCTGGGACTCATTCAGCTTGCTCGCCTGTGGTGCCAGGCTAGAGATCCCTCCAGCTGTTCGCCTGCATACAAAAAACACAAAAAGGGCGCACTAACCTAGCGCATTATCCTCAATAATGGTTTTATTGTTGTAACATAAAAATGGCTACTCACAAACACAGATGAAATCAATCATATTGGACTCAGAAACTTGAGTGTCAGAAGTAGTCCATACGAAAGTCCATTGTCCTATTAGGATGACGGCTGACGCGTTTCGAGGCTTATGCCTCTTCCTCAGAGCCACTGCATACCCAGACCTACCCTGGACTTCATTGTGAATAAAATTGATGCAGAGGCTATGCACAAGCAGCTGTTCATGTATTGTACTGTTTAACAAAATAGTGGTCTTTCTCTAGTATTTGTAGCTACAGAGTCTTATAGAGACTGTTCTGTACTGTCACATAGTATCCTTATTGAGCTGCAGAAACTATTTTATGAGGTCCTGTTTGTACAGCTTCATAATCTATTTAACATTATTATGCACTGCGTGTAATCCCTTTTGCCTTTTGACTCTGCATTGTTAATCCTACTGTGTACCTGTTTAGTAAAGTTTATTTTAAAGCTATCCTCGGTCTGATTATTTCACCAATGCCTCTTGCATGGTATACTGTTCTAACTAAAGAGAAACATTGCGAAATTTATAAAGACTGAGGATGCAGTGGTCTTTTTACAGGAGTCTGGCATGCCCTCTGCGGAGTAAACACTGCACCTTTGTAATCACCAATGCTCACACCCCTTGCTGGTTGAAGAGCTGTAGGGTTATGCTGCTTCTCCATATTTTACAGGAAAGTTACAGGGGCTAACAGAGTTTTAAAGAGTTGGTCACCCTAAAGTGTTTTTTTAGTTTTTGCTGCAGTGGGGTGGGTTGCCTACCTGTCTTTGGTACACCAATATTGTGATCCTAGTGCCATAGTTGCAGAATCCTGTCCACCTGGGAGTTTTAGGGTGTCCCTCTCCTGTTACCTTTATTCCTAAAGGAGAAGTATGGCCAAAGCTTTTTTGGCTCTACGACCTCCCATGGGTCACAGGAGTGCAGTTTGTTTTGCACTCCTGTGACCCATTTTCAGTCAACAGCAGGCTAAAATCTGCTATCAGCTGATGTCACTTTGCAGTCAGGATCCACCAAGATGCCTGGAACGGCAGCTGACTCAGCTTCTCAGCGAGCTGCTGGGAGACTGAGCCAGCCGCTCCTGCCCTGAAAAGCCCGGCGCTCCAGTGAGTGGTGGAGGGGTAGAGCAGTGAGCCAGTGACTGACAGTCACTGCTCTCTGCTCAGAATGGAGGGGAGAACTGAGTGATCAGCGGTCTTTGATTGCTCAGTTCTGAGTGCAGAGACTGCAGGGAACCGATGCAACATTAAAATCAATGGTGCATTTACCTAGGTGAGTATAAAGGGTTTTTTTTGTAAACCCCCCATATTTCTCTTTTAATCCTCCCGTTGAAGACCCAAACTATAAAATAAATAAAAATTCCAAGGAAGGCACTCCCAGCGACCACAGCAGATAACAAACTTTAGCATGGATATCTCACCAAAAAAATTCCCAAAAGATAAGTGGCTTATCCCTCCAGTATCTACCAACACCTAATTATCAAGATCATGTCAATCAACCTTCAGAATGTTCACATCAAGTAATGTTCATACAGTATGTGTGTAGACATACCCAACCGTAACATACTTCATACTGCCCCAGCCTTCTTAGAAGGGGGGGGAGGGGTCAATTAACCGGCTGCTGTTAAATGTCTGTAGGTAGCATTACTTAAAATCTATTACAATGCCGACTGTAATTAGCATTTTTGTTACTCAGTTTGTTACTATTGTACCAACTAAATAGCAAGACAAATACTGCGCTTAAGAAAGAAAAAAAAAAGTTGTAAACAAGGTTTATTTACACTACTTTTCAAGAGAAACCTTTACATTCACTGGTATAGACAAATTAGCAGCAATGGGGGGCCTCACTTGCTAAAGGGACATTGA
Source organism: Pelophylax lessonae (assembly GCF_965119305.1). Lineage (NCBI taxonomy): Eukaryota > Metazoa > Chordata > Amphibia > Anura > Ranidae > Pelophylax > Pelophylax lessonae. Next base: position 64,311,377 of record NC_138776.1, read on the forward strand.
TAAATGCAGCCCTTTGTGCTTAAACACATTCTCTGCGTGTTTTCTGCTATATTTCTTAACAGTTAGTGTATCCTTAGCAATACCTGGTTAAACAACATCACATAAATGATGCTGACATTTGTGTGTGTTCTCTTCTGTGCATTCTATATGAAACAGAAGTACGTGTGAGCACAAGAAGTTTCCAAGGAAGGTCAAACTTTCATAGTTTGAAAGTACTACAATTGCCACTTATGATACAAAAACGCATAATTAGAGAAAGTACTTTTAAAAGAAAGCTTATGATACCTTATGATATAGCCGCATTAAAATGAGTGAATAAGCAGTAAAAAAATCTTCAGATAAAACACTAGCTTTGATGAAACAGCTAATAAAACACCATGAAACCATTTATGCTGTTCAGTCTATATGTCCCTAATCACAACAGTTAAAATTGTACACTTCCCTCTATTGTTTGTACCTATAGGTAAGCCTATAATAAGGCTTACCTATAGGTACTGTAAATATCTCCTAAACCTGACCTCATCGGTGCATACGCTCTGTGCCGTTTCTTCAGAGCCCCGTGTCGTGACCAGTGGTTTCGGTGCACATGCACAGGAGTGATGTCACGCTGCTCCAGCCAATCACAAAGCCGGAGTCAACCGACCTAGAGGGAAGACGGGCAAAGATGGATACGGCCTCCAGTAGAGACAACAAGGGCTTCGTTTGCAGGTGTCACATAATGTGCTAGTATGAGGTGCATACTAGCACATTATGCCTTTATTTTGCAGGTAAGAGAAAAGCAAAAAAAAAAAAGCTAAATTTTCTTCCTCTTAACACTCTTTATCCTGCCCAGTTTTTGGTCCCTTCTGACAACGGAGCAGGTTAACCTCCAGGAGTACAATAAAACAATAAATGTTAAATAAACAGAAAGGGTAAATAAAATTATTTAAAGTGAAATGATGACCACTGTACCTAATCTCTCTCCTCCCCCACTACAGAGTTGTTATTGTTTATGGATGTGTTACAGTCATATGTGTGAGCAGCAAATTTCATTAGTGTGCACACACGACACACACATGGTGGGTGTGGCCAAATTAAGTAGGAGGACCTTAAAGGGACATTAAATACCAGGAGTGTACTACATACAAAATGCAGAGTTTAGAAGTGCGCTACTTACAGAATGTCGAGTTCAGGAATGCACTGCATACAGCGTGCAGAGTTCAGGAGCGTGCTATATACAGAATGCAGGGTTCAGGAGTGTGTTATGTACAGAGTGCAGGGTTCAGGAATGCACTACGTATAGAATGCAGGATTCAGGAGTGTGCAGTGTACAGAGTGCAGGGTTCAGGATTACGCTACATACAGAGCGCAGGGTACAGAGTTAAGGAGCATGGTAAGTACAGAAGGCAAGGTTTAGGACTGCATATTTCACTGACCTCTTTAACCCAATTATGACTCCTCCTTTTTCCCCAAATCTCTCTCCCCCACTACAGAGTTCTCCTCCAACCTGTATCCCCATCCTCAACAGGATTGCTATCACAATGCCCCCCCCCAAACCCCATCATCCCCCTCAAAAGCCACTGTAAATTTTGTTACTTCCCCCCCATCCCAACACAGACCTCAGATATAGCATGGCTTTGTGCAGGGCGGGATATTTTCTTCCTCCCAGGCTCCTCTTTGTGGTCTGTCCTAAGACAGGTTAGAGTTGAGGAGCCTAGTGGAAGCTTCCTCGGCTGACAGCTCTGTTACACAGGCGAGTGCATTCCAATGGATGGATTAGGTGGAACGCACGCCGCACGCTTCCGGGTAGCCTGGTGGGACGCAAATCGTCAGTCGCTGTTCCCCATTCCCAGGCAGTCACCTAGAGCGGACGTGCTGTTTGTTTTACTTGTTTTTACTCGATTTTAAACTTTGGCAATAAAACTACCATTTTAACGCTACTGCACCATTGGAGCATTTTTTATTCTCCCCTGCATTGGACTCTGAGGATCGGTTGAGGATCATAGTGAGCCAGCAGTTACCTGAGGCTTTGTGAAGTCACAAGCTCGGAAGGTCTTGTTGCCGTATGGCAGTCAGGACCCACCAAATCCGGTGAGTTTGCACCCCTTATGTTAGAAGTTGCCGCTTTCACCAGCAATTTTAATATTGGAGTCATTCAATTAGAACATTTCTGCACAAGAACACTTTGTTTGGACTTACACTGCACAGATTTCTGATTACCTTTTGCAATATATCTATTTATAGTGTTGCACTTATTTATTTGTTATCACCTCGGCTATTCATAGTGTTGCACATATTTACTTGCTATTACGCCGGTTTGCACACTCATTTATTTAGCTAATTTCTGGATTTTATTTAGCTACTGTATATTCTGATTACCCCTTGCAATATATTTATATATTTACAGTGTTGCACTTATTTATTTGATATCACTTCGGCTATTTATAGTGTTGCACATATTTATTTGTTATTACCTCGGTTGCACACTAATTTTTTTATTTAGCATTTGCACTTTATTACACCTGCCATCACCTTCAGGGAATAGCAATATTCCTTCACATTTAATACCTATTACTCAGGTGTGTGAACAAGAAATTGCTCACCCTTGTTAGTATAATTAGCAAGCGCTATATTAACCCCTTAGGGGGCAAATTCTCCATTCCAATGGATGCCCGACACTAGTGATTGCATTGTCCCTCACTCCTACCCTCCCTTCTGTTCCTGTATATCACAGTAGCTGTACCCAGGGATGGCGGAGAGGGTTTAGTGCAGCTGCTTGGAGAGGAGCTGTCACTTCTAAATACAGACAGCAGGCTTTTGTGTTTAGAAGTGAAGATAGTGAGAGGCAAGCACAGCACCGGGTGATTAGGGTGTGCCCGGGCACACCCGGCATACCCTGTGCGCACGCCTTTGGTTACAGTATAGAAAAAAAAAATTTAACATGAACCTACAGCATGTCCAACATATGGACACTTAGGTATTTACAAATTCCGAACAATCAGTAAATAAGCTTTAAACCAATACTCCAGTGACATCTGTAGTTGCAGGGACTGTTGAGCAATTCATTACAGAGGCACTGAAGTCTACTTCTAATTGGTTTTTCAGCAGCACAAGCTCCCCTTACTTCCTTTCTCAGTAGTAACCTGGCAGCCTATCAATAATTTTATTTTATTTTAAAAAAAATCATGTGGTCATGCAAGGGAATTTCTACAATATAAAAACTGTGACAAACATGCAGACCATTTCGTGAAGTCTCATGTGACGAGTGTCACCAAGAAACTAAAGATGATTAGGAGTCTGTTAGGATGTGTGTGCATAAAGATGCATTAATTCATGTTTTTTTTATGAACTCATTCATATGAATAAGAGCAGGTCAAATGAGGACAATGTTGATTTACCTATGTACTACCTGGGCAGCAGAATTCTGTGAAGGGATATGGTTAAAAAACCCAGATTCATTTATATAGAGAGAAACAGGTATAATGATGGGATGTGAGACTGCTTTGTGTACTTCACAAAGCCTTCTCTCAGAACAACCAACAGTGACAATGGCTGTGTGTACATAAAGCCAGGCCAAAAATTCTGGCAAACCCCAAATCTGCAATCTTGCAATAAAATCAAATTTAGTCAAAAATGGTTGACACAATTTTGTCAAAACTCCCTACATGTTAAGAATACACTACTTTTTCATTTTAAAGAGTTAAATGAATCTAAAGTGTTATTGTAGCTATAAGTGAAGTGTGGTAGACGGAGTAAGCTCTTGGCTTTTTATATGTCTTGGACACTTCTGTCTACCTGGCAGTTTAGTGTTCCCACCCATTTTTTGCATTTTCCTCCACCTTTGTGCATTCGTCCTGTTACTTTTTCTTATAACAAAGTAAATACAAAAACCAACATAAAGAGTGGGACTCCCTTATAAGTACCACAGCAGGTGGCCAGACCTGGTAACTTAAGTGCAGAGATCCCACCAATAGACTCCCTGAGAGATACAAGAAATTGTTGAGTTGTTTTATGCTTTAGCATCAACAAAACCGAAATATTAACTTTTAGTTGACTGAGCTTTTAATGTACAGACTCTTAAAATAGTAAAAAAAATTCTAAACACCTGTCATAAAATGACAACACCCCGTCACTATACTGTATCAATGGAGGAGCATGGCTATCATCCTAGGACCTGACTATAGAACACATCCCCTTTCCTCATCTCCATAACATAGCTGGAGGAGTTTTGTAGGCTTGGTAAGCTGCATCGTAATTCATTTTGTTCTTGCATTTCAATATAGTAGCTCTGTCTGGAATGAAGACAGTCTCTGTATTGATAGTGGGAAGAATGCAGAATTCTTCCCAGTTACTTATATATGGGCTTTCTACAGACTGCCAATGTAAGGTTTGCTGTTCCTTTAGACCACCAAATGTAGATTGCCTTGTTATTTTTGACCACTAAAGTAATCCGTTTTATTTGTTTTGACCAGTGTAAGGAGTGTTGTTTCTACTGACCACGTAAGGCTTGCTGCTTCCATTGACCACCAAGAAAAGGAGTATTGGTCCCACTGTACACCACTGTAAGGAATGTTTGTTTCTACTGACCACCATTGTATGGAATATTGTTCTCTGTGACCACCAATGTAAGAACTGCTGCTTCCACTGTCCACATATGTGAGGAATGTTGTTCCCACTGACCAACAACAATGTAAGGAAAATTCTGAACGTTGGCAGTGAGTGGAGAAAATGCTGCTAGTGTTCACAGGAAAAAAAGCACGCTCCTTATGTTGGTGGCCACTGGAGAGAAGCACTTTAGTGATCATATTTTTTCCTTTTTCCCTGCGCGGTTAAATATTTAACTTTTAACAAAAGCAAATTATTGCTGTCTTCCTTTCTTTTCCGACAGTATTATTATTATCATTATTCTTTCCGGATTATTTTTGAAAGATTTTCTTTTCAATAGAATGTTACAAAATGATCTGCTTTGGGTGAAACATTCCCTAGGTATGCCACTTCATAAGGTTTTAAATGTATCTTTTATTTGTATGTTTTACCATTACAAATAAACATGTAGTACAGAGTGCACCCATGACAAAGGGCTCTAAGAGTGTTATGGGGCCTAAAGACACAGCAAAAGCTGCTGAACTTCAGGCTCTCCCTCTGTGATTGAAACTTGAATACTCTGAGTTATTCACTTGCAAGCCAGTATGGACATTTTTTTGTCTACCATGAATCAGTAATTCTTACTCAAACACATTTGCTTCTTGGTAGAGCTTGCAGTTTGGCTTCATTGAAAACCGTTTGGTTCCCAAAGCTTGGCAGCATCCTGCTCTTCCTGTGTCACTTATCCTAAATTTGTTACACCATGATTCTCATGTGGGCCAGGCTTTTTTAACTTTAGCTTAAGTTGCTTACTTGCTAACAAGGGACCTGTGTTTAAAGTATATCTAAACCCAAAAAGAAAAATTTAATATTTTGCAGTATACTAACGCAGACACCACATCTAATGACTAATTTGCTCCAATATATTATTTTTTTTATTCTTGGGTTTAAATAACTTTTAATAATTTCCACCAACTATCTTATTTACTTATGCAATGAACTTGCTGCAAAAGTAACTTATAATGGAACACTGATGCACAGCAAATGCTCCTGTCAGCAAACTCAAATTAGAAAATCCACCAAACCTCACATTCAAGGAGCCTCTAGTGCAAATTACTACCTCTCTTTTTCAGAAAAGCTCTCTCCATATCAACCTTCTTTCATACCATCTTTCACTTTTTGTGGTGTAGACAGAGTTTTTCTTACAGCAAGAAGTGGTGATTGGCACCGGAGGTCCCTTGAGTCTGAAGTCCTCCTCTTCCTCCCGCTGTTCTGCCTCAAGTGCCCTGTCCATGATTCCACAAAGCGTGTGCTCCAGCAGGAAGACTAGAGGGATAGTGTCACTGATGCATGCATTGTCGCTGCTCACCATCCTTATGGCCTCCTCAAATGGTGACAGTTTAGTGTATGCATCCTTTATCAGCAGCCACTGGCATGGCGAAAAGAATCCAAGCTCCCCTGAGCCTGTCCTTGTGTCATACTCACACAGGTACTCATTGATGGCCCTCTGCTGCATGTGTAGCCACTGCAGCATTGCCAATGTTGAGTTCCACCTGGTGGGCATGTCACAAATGAGGCGGTTAGTGGGCAGGTTGAATTCCCGTTGAATATCAGATAGGCGAGCACTGGCATTGTATGACCGCTGGAAATGGCCACAGACTTTTCTGGCCTGCCTCAGAAGAAACACTGCACCATCAGATTCAGGACATGTGCCAAGCATGGAACATGTGTCAAGTGTCCCTGTCAGAGGGCGGAGAGAAGGTTGGTGCCATTGTCGCATACAACTATTCCTGGCTCAAGCTGCTGTGGCGACAACCACCACTCAGCCTGCCCCTGCAGAGCTGACAGGATCTCCTGCCCGGTGTGGCTCCTGTCCCCCAGACAGACCAACTGAAGCACTGCATGACATCTTTGAGCCTGACTGCTTGAGTAGCCCCTTGAACAATAGGGAGCACTGCTGGTTCAGAGGACAATTCAGCAGAAGAGGACATAGAGGAATAAGAAGAGGAGGGGGTGGAGTAGACAGATGTTGCAGAATCAGCACCATCTTTTTGTAGGCATGGTGGCAGAACAAGCTCCAGCACTGAACCCTGTCCTGCATCCTCCCCAGCTGTCAGCAGAGTTACCCAGTGCCCTGTGAAAGAAAAAAAACGTCCCGCGATGCCTGCTGGACCAAGAGTCAGCAGTAATGTGAACCTTCCTGCTGACTGCTCTGTCCAACGAGGCCCAAACACTACCTTCCACATGATGGTACAGAGATGGAATTGCCTTACGCGAAAATAAATTTATTTTTGGAACCTGCCATTGTGGTGCAGCACATTCCGCAAATTCACGAAATGGGGCAGAGTCTACCAGATGAAAAGGCAGCAGTTGTAGTGCTAGCAATTTGGCCAAGCTAGCATTTAGATGCTGAGCATGTGGATGGGTGGGACAGTATTTTTTGTACGGTTCAGCAACTGGGGTAGCGAAATTTACCTGATGGTCAAATCAAGAGGTGGTGCAGATTGGGTGCAGGTATCAGTGACACTCATTGCTATACCATCGTCCCTGCAGGTTTTTGAGAAGACATAGGGCATGAGGTATAGTAAGGATAGAGATCTCAGATGAGGAGCAAGGTAAAGTATGCTTTTTTGATGATGTTGGTCTTTCAGGTTCTGTTGCCAATGGACTGCATGGCAGGTCGTCATATATCTTGTCAAGCATGTGGTGCCCAAGCGGCTGGTGTTCATGCCACGCTTAATCCGCTTCAGACAGGGATTGCAAACAGCAACACTGCAGTCTACTGCACATGTGTTGAAAAAAGCCCACACCAATGAACTTTTGGAAGTCAGCGTGGAGTTCGCAGTACCCTGCAACTGTGGAGCTCTGTGGTGTGATGCAATAGGGTGGCTGCCCTTAAAGCGGCCCCTGGAGCACATCCTGCCTCGTTGGAGTTGTTCCACCTCCTCCTCATCCTCCTCACTTTCCTCCTCTATTCTCTCAGGCACCCAAATACAGTCAGTGACCTCATCATCCCCTCCCTCCTCATCACTAGAGAAAACTTGGCAGCATGCAGCAGCTTTTGGAACATGACTGCTAGTTTATTGTCCGTCATCACCCCCTCTCTGTAGGCTAACATTATTCCATTCCTTAACCTGGGAATCAACATCGTAGCATTCAAATTGCTTCGCATCCTCCAGCATCATGTAACTGACACTATGATCAAATATTTCAGGTGACTCCTCCATGCATGATGGTGAGGCTACCGAAAGAGTAGCTGTAGACAAGGAGCCTGTGGAACGGCCCACTTTGGCAGCTGTGGTGGAAGGCAAACTACGTAGTTTGAGCCTGTGTGACAGAGGACGAGGAGGATGAAGACGGCTTAGTTATCTTCTCCACCAACTCTTCTGCATTTTGTGGCTCAATAACACGGCCAGCACTGGAAAAAAAGAACAAGCGTGCCCCACCTGCAGAGGATGCACCATATCCGTGGCCACCACTTTTCACTGTGGACACAGAGGCTGCTTGCCCTCTTTTAGTGGCCTGTGAGTGTCTGCCTCTCCTTGTTGGCCTTTCGGACATGTGGATTTTGGGGGGGGTTTGGAGTGTGGAAAGAGAATGTAAGAATATTTAATAATATCTCGCTGTGCCTCCATTATGTCAGAATATTTATACTGCTCTGAATATAACAGTGTCTATATATGTCAATAAGCAAAGATCTGTGAGGAAGGAGAATCTCCACTTATTTCCACAAATCAATATGTAGCGAATTATTTTTAATTGATTAATTTCTTTTTAAAAGCATATACCAATCTTAGTGAGTACAGTCTACAGTATGGAATATATATAAAATATTTATTCACAAGACATGTATTCACAATATATGATCAAACTTAAAATGACACAAAAAGATAACTCTACATAAAATACAAACTTCAAACAATCAATGCAATGTGATATTTAGCTCAATAATGAAAGTGAAAGTGAAAGCAAGATTACCTTTTCTCACCAGGTATAGCATAAACCATAGGTAAGTGTTCTATATAAACAGACCACAATTGTCTGCAAATTGCATAGCCGAAAGTAGTTTCACTGCAGATGGAGTGAGAATAAGCCATGCAAAACGGAAGACTAAAATCGCAATTAATGCTCTAAATCTGATATTAATAAAAATGTATAAAAACAAAAATCAGCTTTTTAGAGAAAAATCTACTATGGTTTGTATGGCTGGAATTGTAATCCTATTACCATTAAATATGCAATATAAAACATATAAGGAAGGAATAAACAATTGTTAAATAAAATCAAATAACACAGCAAGGCATATTTACCACACTTAAGATGGCTGCTAGCTTCAAATGGTCGTTACCAGAGTCCTAAGATGGATGCCAGTGAGGGAGGAGTTTCGTTTGGCATCCCTCAAAGTTTCAGATGAATGATGGAGCAAGATGGAGTATGTCTGGATGAGTATATCGAAGGATGTAGTAGTGTGTGTAATGTATGTGTAATGTATGTTGGGCAATGTAATGTGTCCTGTCTCTCATCTGGGTTCTTCCTTTTATATGGTATGAACAAAGGACTATTAAAATTACCATAAGTTAAACCCAGAGGGATGAAACATTATCCCCATTGGTTGGGATATTCTATACCTTAACTGGTGAGGTCATAGTCACACATCTCCTAATAATTAACCCAATACTTTGTATAATAAAGTTAAAGGATGATTTCTCTATGTTCAAGATTAACCATAAAAGCACAACATAAAACTTGTCCATACTCTCAGTACATACATAAATGTCCATCTATATCTCCATCATTCATCTTGGCAAGTAATGCCATTTCAATAATTATATTTTTAATACAATATATATATTTATATTGGAAATACTAAATTATCCCAAGACTGCATTTGGTATTTCGTCCAAAGAGGGCAGTATTGTACCGCTCATTAGATTTAGTATTTAGACTAATTATAACATATTCTTATCTGATGACCTTTGACCTGTCTGGCTAGTGAAGATCCATTAATTATTTGACCATGCCATATGCTGTCAGACATTTAGGCTAGGATTGGAAGATCTATAGCGGTCTGGCTTGTAGGATTTATGATACCTTAAACACTTAAACACAAACTTCTATAAAGTGAGGTAATTAGTTACACTTACACATGTCCTTACACTTAAAAGAAATGTATTCTAACATTTATATATACATATACACATATATATATATATAACATCATATACACATTCCACCACATTAACAATAGAATAAGACTTAATTGTTGATATACAGTTTACACATAATATAAGGTATCTTTAACATTTATATTTTAAATGTCTGATGAAGAACACTGAGCCATTGTCTATTGTTGCAATACTTACAGACAGGCTGACACTACCATTATGTCTTATCTGATGAAATGTCTAAAGGCCTCTTATTTATGATTTCAAAAGAAATACAAAGATCTCTGTTGAAATTCTAAGACCCTATTGTAAGAGAAATTTTGTTTAACAAGTACATATGAACTTTCATTCACCTTCAAACAAGATGGAAGCTATGCTGTTCACAATCTATATAAGACTGAATATACATGGCTTTTTAAATCCATTTTTTTTCTATTTTAATCCCCAATAATCCCAACAAGAATATGGTGCTTATTAGTGCTGGTGTGCCACCAACAAAAACACCCACATCTGGAGCAGAAGGAATAGCGTCTGAGATGCACAAGGGGGTACAGAAATTATGCCCCCAATATTATTAGTGCTGGTTTGCCAAAAAAAAAAAAAAAATCACCCACTTCTGGAGCTGAAGGAATGGAATAGTGTCTGAGATGCACAAGGGGGTACAGCAATTCTGCCCCTAATATTATTAGTGCTGGTGCGTCACCTAAAAAAAAACACCCACTTCTTGAGCTGAAGGAATAGCACCTGAGATGCGCAAGGGGGGCAGCAATTATGCCCCTAAAAAAGAAAATCACTGCTGACGCAAAAGGACGCCCTAGCACCTGTGACAGAGAAGGGGGGAGAACTAATATTTGCAGCAACAGAACCTGATGCTGCTAAAAAAAAATGTAAAAGAAAAAAAAAAATATATATATATATCAATGAAATAAAAAGGGGGATCAGTGGGGTGACACAGACGTGTTGTATACAATACACTTCAGTGGCCCCACTACAATCATAGTACAGCACTAAAGTGATTTTCTCGGGGTTCTCAGGGGTGCGCGGAGCCAATCAGCGGGTCCGGTGGCTGCGATGGCCACCGGTCACCCGCGACCGTGCATGAGAATGACAAAACGGCCGACTGCCTATGTAAACAAGGCAGACGGCTGGTCTGTCACAGAAGAAGAGTGAGCTCTTGTGTTTCAGCTAAGCTCATACACATATCTCTCTTTTCCTCTAGCACATCCATCCCAAACACAGTTAGAAAGCACTCCCCTTGATCACCCCTTGTGTTAACCCCTTCCCTGCCAGTGTCATTTATACAGTAACAGTGCGTTTTTTTTTTCTTTAGCACTGATCATTGTATTGGTGTCACTGGTCCCCAAAAAGTGTTACCTTGTGTCAGATTTGTCTGCCGCAATGTCGCAGTCCTGCTACAAATCGCTGATCGCTGCCATTACTAGTAAAAACAATAAAAAAAATAAAAATAACATAAATCTATCCGATAGTTTGTAGAAACTGTAACTTTTGTGCAAACCAATCAAAATAGGATTTTTCTTTTTCAAAAATATGTAGTAGAATACATATTGGTCTAAATTGATGAAAAATTTGATTTTTTCCATTTTTATTGGGAATGTTTTATAGCAGAAAGTAAAAAATATTGTTTTTGTTTTTTTTTTTTTCAAAATTGTCACTTTTTTGTTTATAGCGCAAAAAATAAAAACTGCAGAGGTGATCAAAAGGAGAAAAAAAAGACATCAATTTTATTTGGGTACAGTGTCGCACGACCGCGCAATTGTCAGTTAAAGCAGTGCAGTGCTGTATCGCAAAAAATGGCCTGGTCATTAAGGGGATAAAACCTTCCAGAGCTGAAGTGGTAAGAGTTAAGCGGCTCTTCACCACAAACAATTGAATTGTGCCACTTAATAATATTATTTTACAAACACTGCATGTTGAGAATGTCACTTTTTTTCTAGAAAGCCTCATATTTGATATTGTAATGTTTACCTAAATCTTTTGTTACCATATATGTGGGTCATTATGGAACTTTCAGAAGATTTCAGCTGTATACAAAATAAAAGCTTTAATTCACTAGAAGTGTTGTATCTGTTTTTTTTTTGTTCCCTGGCTAAAAAGAAAGAATAAACTTCTGATTATTTCTCCTAGGCGCACGGAACCGTATAATGGCAAGCAATGAAATCAATGCATTATTTTATATTTCACCAGCATAACAATCACAGCGCTGAGCAAGTAATGAAAACCCTCTTATAATGTATATCAATTTGCATGACTTATTGTCTGTGCAGACTGACAGACTGCATTGTGCTCAGATTATGATCAGCAGACATTGAACCTGACACACTGTATCAAGTCTCTGCCAGTGATTCGTCACATTATGTAATCCTGGCATTCACAATCCAACAAAGGAAAGGCATTTGGATTGAATGTGCAGTTCATACATTCTGGAGATCTTTTGGAATTCTGTGTGCATTTAGATGGAACACTGTGACACACACGTCAAAGTAGATGCAATCATTAGGCTTCAGAAGCAGAAATGTAACAGCTCTATAGTGTTAAAAGTAACTTCTGGGAGATGGTATTGGGAGAAGAATACAGGTTTTATTTTATTTTTTTTGAGACAAAAAAGTGCTTAAGCTGATAATTTGCCGTTATTTTATTCTTAACTTTGGAAGTAATTACAGGTTAGGAACATCTGAATACAATAGTTATAGTTAGCATAATAAAATATTGAAATTATGATTTAAAATAAAACCTAGTACTTTGTGTTGATCTGGTACTAACACAAGGCATCTAAATGAAATCTATATACACAACAGCTATTTCACAGGTCATGCATTGGTACCACAGGAATGTTTAGGTATCCTGCAATGCATATCAAGAGTAGGGATGATCGAACGGTTCGGGTCCACCATCGGTTCGGCCCGAACATTGGGTGTTCGAGGTTCGGCCGAATTTAGAACTTTTTGCCCAAAAAGTTCGGAATTCGGCAACCTGAACCGACCAAAATGCAATGCTTCAGGAAATGGGCTTTAAAAGCCCATGATTGGACCAGAACCATTAGCAAAAGCCAATTGAGGGGGCAGGAGAATGCTAGGAATGTGATTGGAGTGACTAGGGGGTCCCTAGACCAATCATTAGTGAATACGCCCCCCAGTATATAAGATAGCCCCGCCATATTCCTAGCATTGTTATACTGGACATGGAAGAGAGTGGAAGCAGTTCTGTTAATTTTACTTTAAAAGTGTCATTTAGCATTTATTAGTGTGAGGAAAGGGATATCTAGTGTAGTTAGAGTGCTCCTTTACACTTAAGTTAGCTTCAAAAATTTAGTTTCTGTAGGGAAAGTGTTAAGTGTAAGGGGACCGTAGTGTAGTGTAGGGTTAACTGACAGTGACTGCTATGGAAGGGTGACAAAACCCTTCCATAGCAGGGTGACCGCTATAGAGAAATGATCATTTCTCTGAGTTGCTTCGGGACAGGAATATGGCTTCTCACCAGCAAGCATTTTTCATGCTGCAGGGGTTGCCACTGCCAGTGCTTTTTTGAGGACATGTTTGATGTCAGACATGACATCTGAACATGTGTATAGGGGGTATATATACACATATATGTCTGTATATATACCCCTAGACATATATAGGTGTGATAGTAGCAGAAATATATGCTTGCCCTAATGAAATCATTTACAGTAATATATTTCTGCTACTATCACACCTATATATGGCTAGGTGTCTATATAAATATAATTATGTGTGTATATATACCACTATACACAAGTTCAGATGTTTTGCCTGCCTCAAAAGAACCCAAAAAAATGCCAAAAAAACGCTAGCGTCAAAAAAAAAAATGCCCAGGTGTGTTTTTGCTGGCATTTTTTGGGGGGTTTTGGAGGCAGGCAAAACATCTGAACTTGTGTATAGTGGTGTATATACACACATACATATATTTATATACACACCTAGACATATATAGGTGTGATAGTAGCAGAAATATATGCTTGCGCTAATGAAATCATTTACAGTAATATATTTCTGCTACTATCACACCTATATATGGCTAGGTGTCTATATACATATAATTATGTGTGTATATATACCACTATACACAAGTTCAGATGTTTTGCCTGCCTCAAAAGAACCCCAAAAAATGCCAAAAAAAACGCTAGCGTCAAAAAAAATGCCCAGGTGTGTTTTTGCTGGCATTTTTTGGGGGTTTTTGGAGGCAGGCAAAACATCAGAACTTGTGCACAGTACCACTATACACAAGTTCAGATGTTTTTCCTGACTGCAAAGAACCGGCAAGGTGTGAAAACCGAGAAGAGAAGCCAACCCCCTGTGCTGAAAGTGTTCTAATACAAACAATCCTTTTTTTTATGGTTCTGGACATGCTACAGAGCTGAAACTTCACAGGTACACCTTTTAGACCCCCCAGATACGAAATCACACAAAAAAAGTTCTTAAAAATTGTCATTTTTGATAAAAAAGCCAATTATTGAAAAAATTAAAAAACAAAAAAGAGAGAGAACTTTGGATTTCGTATCTGGGGGGTCTAAAAAGTGTACATGTGAAGTTTCAGCTCTGTAGCATGTCCAGAACCATAAAAAAGAAGGGCTTCTCGGTTTTCACACCTTGCCGGTTTAATAGCAGGCATTTTTTTGGGTTCTTTGCAGTCAGGAAAAACATCTGAACTTGTGTATAGTGGTACTGTGCACAAGTTCTGATGTTTTGCCTGCCTCCAAAAACTCCCAAAAAATGCCAGCAAAAACACACCTGGGCATTTTTTTTTTTACGCTAGCGTTTTTTTTGGCATTTTTTGGGGTTCTTTTGAGGCAGGCAAAACATCTGAACTTGTGTATAGTGGTATATATACACACATAATTATATGTATATAGACACCTAGCCATATATAGGTGTGATAGTAGCAGAAATATAGTACTGTAAATGATTTCATTAGCGCAAGCATATATTTCTGCTACTATCACACCTATATATGTCTAGGTGTGTATATAAATATATGTATGTGTGTATATACACCACTATACACAAGTTCAGATGTTTTGCCTGCCTCAAAAGAACCCCAAAAAATGCCAAAAAAAACGCTAGCGTCAAAAAAAAAATGCCCAGGTGTGTTTTTGCTGGCATTTTTTGGGGGTTTTTGGAGGCAGGCAAAACATCAGAACTTGTGCACAGTACCACTATACACAAGTTCAGATGTTTTTCCTGACTGCAAAGAACCCAAAAAAATGCCTGCTATTAATCCGGCAAGGTGTGAAAACTCCTGTGCTGAAAGTGTTCTAATACAAACGATCTTTATTTTTTATGGTTCTGGACATGCTACAGAGCTGAAACTTCACATGTACACTTTTTAGACCCCCCCAGATACGAAATCCAAAGTAAAAATCAAAAAATCTCTTTTTTTTTTTTAATTTTTCAATAATTGGCTTTTTTATCAAAAATGACAATTTTTAAGAACTTTTTTTGTGTGATTTTGTGTCTGGTGGGTCTAAAAGGTATACCTGTGAAGTTTCAGCTCTGTAGCATGTCCAGAACCAGAAAAAAAAGATCATATAGGTGTAAAAGGAGGGTCCCACATCCCTGTTCTACTGAAAAATTATCTTTTTTTTTTTCATGGTTCTGGACATGCTACAGAGCTGAAACTTCACATGTACACTTTTTAGACCCCCCAGATACTAAATCCAAAGTCAAAATCAAAAAATCTCTCTTTTTTTTTCAATAATTGGCTTTTTTATCAAAAATGACAATTTTTAAGAACTTTTTTTGTGTGATTAATAGTTAATGGGGCATGACCCAGAACCCTAGGGACTTTTTAGGGGCATTTATTGGGTTTTAGGGCTTAAAAATTGTGTTTTTTGATTACCGAAGTTCGGGTCCCATTGATTTCAATGGGGTTCTGAAATCCGGGCCGAACTTTCAGGAAGTTCGGATGTTCTGGCCGAACCGAACTTTTCAAAAGTTCGATCATCCCTAATCAAGAGTAGACATTCCATTTGTGCAGACTAGGGCCTTGTGGGACTTAACCACTTTACCTCTGCTCACTGTGCCTCTACTGTGGCACAGTGGCTCGTTATCGGACTCCTCCCCCTGTAGGCGGCGCTCACGCGCCGCCGGAGGCGCGCTCCCGCTGTTTTCATTCACAGCGGGAGTCGGGCCAGGGGAGGAGCGGCGGCGATCGCCGCCGCTCTTCCCCGATCGTCGGGGAATCTAGTTTGGAGATCCGCCCGCCTGTGTAAACAGAGCGGGCGGATCTCCTAAGTGACAGGGAGTGACAGATCGGAGTGTTCAGCATAGCTGAACATGCGATCTGTCCCTGACTCACTCAGTCACCCCCCCCCACACGTCAGTAAGCACCAGGCATACATTAACCCCTCCCTCTCCAATAAAATTAACCCCTTCCCTGCCAGTGTCATTTTTACAGTAACAGTGCATATATATAGCACTGATTACTGCAGTAATGTCACTGGTACCCCCAAAAGTGTCAAAAATGTCAGTCAAGGGTCCGATCTGTCCGCCGAAATGTCGCAGTCCCGCAAAAAAATCGCAGATCGCCGCCATTACTCGTTAAAAAAAAACACCAAAAATGACAGAAATCTTTCCCTTAGTTAGTAAACGCAAATTAACTTTTGCGCAAACCAATCAAAATACGCTTATTGTGATTTTTTTTACCAAACATAGGTAGCAGAAAACAAATTGGCCAAAAATTTTAAAAAAATTAGATTTTTACATATTTTTGGGGGGTAATTTCATATAAAAAAATGTTAAAAATATTATTATTTTTATCAAAATAAATGCTCTTTTTTTGTTTATAGCGCAAAAAGTAAAAATCGCATAGGTGATCAAATACCACCAAAAGAAAGCTCTTTTTGTGGGAAAAAAAAAGGACGTAAATTTCGTTTGGGTACGGCGTCGCACGACCGCGCAATTGTTAGTTAAAATCACACAGCACCGAATCGCAAAAAGTGGCCCAGACGTAAGACAGCAAAATCCTCCGGTGGTAAAGTGGTTAAGGATCCATTTTTATTAGATGTGGGTTACTTGGAGACTCCCTGCTTCTGTATATAAATATATATATATATATATATATATATATATATATATATATATATATATATATATATATATATAAACACTTAATATTTCTAGCTGTGAGTTGACAGTGAATAGGTCTTTTGACTTGAATGTTGGGGTCCAGGAATGGACCTTGCATAGGAACCTCTTGGTGGCTCTATCGGCCACTGGTGTATGTATCAAAATACATGAATGGTTTAACCCCCCCATATATGACCCTATGCCAAAGGTGGGCAACTGCACCCTTCAGCTATTGTGGAACTACATGCCCCTTGAGGCATTGCAAGGCTGACATTTAAAAACATGACTCCCAGAGGAAGAGACATGATGGAACTTCTAGTTCTGCAACAGCTTGAGGTCCCAACTGCCCACTTCTCCAGCCTAAGCAGTTGTGTAGACTTCATATATGATTCCAATTGTTTGTATGGGCTGCCTGTGTGAATCATGAATGTCCTATAAAAGATGTATGGACTGTCTTAATGCATGATTTACTGTAAATATGACCTGTAGCAGCTATACATACAGTGTGGGCTGACTCTGTGCATTCCCTGTAGCAGCTGTATATACTGTCTCTAAAACTGAGCACTGTTGTATGAAATACCTGTAAGCAGGATCCATAGTAATTTTGTGGGATATTTTTGTATATGTCTTCTATAAGTTGTGTGCAGGGCCGCTGTAAGAAATCAGCCTACCTGATTAAGCCCCCACGCAAAAATTTTAAGACAATATTCTCGCTAAAAATACATGAAAATCATTATTAGTGGACACAAACATTCCATTATTCAGAAAAAATATCAATTCCATCTTCAAGCAAAAATTCTCCCCAAACAATATTGCACATATTCCACCAACTCCCAGTTCCAATCCTCCCTTCCAGCACAAACCTTTGCCCCCCCAATCCCACCCCCCATCTCAAGTTCCACCCAAATCCCCCCTCCTAGTACAAATCTCCCTCACCTCAAAAAATCATGCGCCTAGCACACATCCTCTTTCTTCTCAAACTTTCTATCCTAGCACAAATCTTCTCCCCAATCCCTCCTTTTACCCCAAATTCCCCCACCCCTCCTGGCACAAAATCTCCCCCATTTCCCCTCCAAGCACAAATCTTCTTTCTATAATCCCCCTCCTTGGGAAAATTCCCACAAGTCCCTCCTCCTAGCACCACCCCCCCAAATTACCCTTCCCAGCACAAATTCTTCCTCCCTACCCAAATCCCCCCATGACAAATCCCCCACCCTCCTCTTAGCACAAACATCCTCTCTCCTGGTTCAACCCCCTCCTCCTAGCACATATCCCCCTCCTCAAATCCCCATTACACTTCCCAACACAAATAGCCACCCACCCCCCTTCCCCAACTTATAGGCATAAGCCACTACAAAGCCAGGAGGAGATGCTCTGTGTTGTGCCCTCGCTCCATGTCAGAAGAGCGTTCATCTATACAGCACATGAGACCTAATCACTTTTACTGTAGACAAGCACAGTTTGATTGCCACCCCTTATCTCCTCCAAGGGCTGCTCGTCTCCTAGCAGAAAATGTGGACAGGGGGGGGGGGGGTGGTAATCAAGCTGTGTATGTATAGTGCAATGCGATCTACAGTAAGAGCGATCCATTCTCATGTGCTGTATAGATGAACGCTCTTCTGACAGGAGGGGAGAGCACAACATAGCGCACCTCCTCCTGGCTTTTTCCTGTCTACCTCTTCTTCTCTCTCTGCTCCAGGCTGCTGGCTCCTTGTCCTGGTTCTGGGTGCGGACAGGAGTGGGGAAGGAGCTCAACGGTGGCCAGCCAGGCACATCATCCAAGGGACGGCCAACCTGGGGGGCAGATCTGAAATCTGGGTGGGCAAAACCAACCCCAGCACACCCCTAAATCCCACCATGTGTGTCTCTCACCCAGAAGCTGAAGGCCAGCCAGAGGGAGAATGGGAGAAACTGACTTTCAGTTGCTGGGTGAGAGTCGAGGAGGGCATTGTTCTGTCGTTCTTTGTCCTCTGCTCCACTGATCCTCCTGCTCTCCGGAACCATTGTGTGCCTGGGCCCCCTACAGGAGGATCCGCGGCCCCCCCTAGGGGCTCTATCTGTATATGTGTCATTGAAGCCGTGTTATAAACCAGTGTGCATTCTTTACATCTGTTGGCCGTCTCTTTACACAATTTACTGGATTTCCTACATAGAAGAAGAAACAGGGAGCTGGAGTTAGTGGAGCAAAAGCATCACCGGTTAATAAAGCATTACATATAAAAGCGCAGGACAGATCATCACACAACACGGAGGTAACAGACCAACAGGACCGATCATGCAGCAGCCATGAGTATATGAATGCTGGCAGAGCCTTAAAAAGAGCAAGTCGCAAGTAAAGGTGGTTAAATGTCAAAACAGCAGGGTGAAATTGGATGTGGGTGGGCTGCTACGCTTTTCAGGGTTCCCACCCTCTTTGTCAAGCAAAATGGCTCCCGCTGCTGTCTCTGAGCCAATGAGGAATGAAACAGCTGAGAGTGCAGCTGCTCTCTTGCATGTCGTTGGATCAAAATCAGGCTAAGGTAAGTATAAGGAGGAGGAGGGACTGCAGAGAATGCATTAAGTTACAAAACCCTTAGCCACCTAACTCTCAAAGCACCAGTACAGTATACATCAGCTGTGAAGAGGCACAGCAGGGAGGTATACATCAGTACAGTACAGTATACATCAGCTGTGAAGAGGCACAGCAGGGAGGACTTTTATCAGAAGTAGCCACCTCCAGGTAACAAGGACACACCATTACACATAACAGTGTGCGGCAGGGGCGTAACTACAGGGGTTGCAATTGCAACCGGACCCCATGCTCCAGGGGGTCTTTGCAGCTCCCCTGTACACCAGGATAGGAGGGGCGGCGGGGGCAGCATGTAGAGAAATCACTGTCCTCCTTTTTCTTGGTGTAGCTGCAGGAGGAAAATGGAGGAGATTGGTTCCTCTGTATGCTGCCCCCACCACTTCTCCTATCCAGTTCCCTTGTGTTCTGCTGTCTCTGGGCCCCTGTGGGCTCCTCTGCCCCCCCCCCCCCTAGTGTGCTGCTGCCGCCCCCCCCCCCCCCTGTGCTCCCTTCACTCTCCTGCTGGCTGCTGCAGGGGATGTGTCACAATAGAGAACCAGGAAGGGGTGAGTGAATATGTAATTTACCAGCTCCTTCCTTTTCTGAATAGACAGAGTCATAGTCAGTGACATTGTAAAAAAAATAAATAAATTATACAATTAAAATACCAAAAAGTACAAACTACTGACACCAGTGGGGGAACTTCCAGGATCGCAAAAGGTCACACTTGCGACTGGACCCTGGCATTCCACCACCGTGGGGAGGCCCCAAGATGGCAGAAAGGGGGCCCACTGCAGAACTTGTGAAAGGGTCCCGCAACGAGCGTAAAGGGCCCCAGGATCATTGGGAAGAGCCCCAGGTTTGAATGAAAGGGCCCCAACCAGGGGTCTGCGGGGCCCTTCATGGTTTCTTGCACCGGGGCCCTGGAGGTTCTAGTTACGCCTCTGGTGTGCAGTGCTATATCCCAAAGAGATCCCCAAAAAACTTCAGTTTTAAAGCGGAGTTCCACCCTGGATTTTTTTTTTTTTTTTTAATACCCCCGGGACAGTCAGGGCTAGTGCATTCCACAATGGCTAGCCTCTGATCTGTCCCGGGTTGCACTTACCTGTTAGGACAAATACTTACCTTGCAAACGTCTTGTCCAGCGCTGCCATCTCAGATGTGGGCAGCTTGAAGCCAGCGCGTCCTCTTCGGCGTCTTCTTCCGCCTTCTTTGGTCCCACGATGCTCTGCGCCGGCCCCGACGTCACTTCCGGGTCGCGCGCGTCATCCCTCCACAGCTTCTGGGCATGCCCAGAAGCTGTTTAGAAGGGGATGACGCGCGCGACCCGGAACTGACGTCGGGGCCGGTGCAGGCGCAATGATTCCTGGGAGCTATGACGTCCAGCTCCCAGGAATCATTGCAGAGCCAGGAAGTGACGACGGGCCGCGGCCGAGGAAGGAGGAAGAAGGAAGTAAGGTAAGTATATTTTCTTCGCTACGAGGTAAGTAAAAAAAAAAAAATATGCGATTATCCATTTCTTTTTCAGGTGACCCGGAGCGAGAAGATGGAGGTAAGTATAAAAATAGGGTGGAACTCCACTTTAAGCAACAGAGTGATCCCTGAGGATTAATGACTATACGCTAAAAAGTGTGTGCTTGCAATCTAAGATCAATTAAAAGGCTCTTGCAAGAGTCAAAAGTGCTTTCAATGCTTAGTGAATCTACCTGATTTTATCTTCACACACTGTTCCCTTTTCATTCACAGTTTAAACATAAAGACACTTCGGAAAGCAAACGGAGTGTAATGATTTTGCAGAACAGCAGATAAAAAGGGAATTAAAGAAATAGCCTGCAAAACATTTACCAACACCTTCATACAGAAGCCCATGCACAATAGAAGCAAATGTATGATTTCCTCTGAAGATTACAAAGGTACTTGCAGCTTGTAGCTTCTGTGGGAAATCCCCCCTCTAGTGGTGAGATGTATTGCGTCAGCGTTAAAGAAATCCAATGCCTTGTAAAATATGTAAGCTGCCGGAGAAAATACCATACTTCACAACTTTTTGAGATGGGAACGAGGGACACCTATTAGCAAATGTATAAATACTTAGGACACACCCCCTGCCGCGCCCTATTAAAGGAGAATTATACAAAAAAAAATGATTTGTTAAAGTTAAACCACAAGTGCTTTTTGTATTTACTACTACTATTTCTTTATACTAGCTTCTGAAATTTACAAATGCAACTATTTAGAATTTGGATGAAAAGTTTAGCACTGGGAAACACTTTGTGAAAGATAAATAGTGCATTTTATATACAATTTTATAGATCAGACCAAAATGAGGGACAAATGAGGAGGAAAGAGGGACAGAGGGACTTTGTTCCAAATCAGGGACAGTCCCTTGATATCAGGGACAGTTAGGATCTATGAAATACTAGTTGTCAGGGCCGGGACAAGGGTTGGGCAGGAGGGAAGGCTGACCTAAGCGCAATGGTTTATTGCAGGGATAGGGGCTCCCTGATCCTAACCCTAAGGGAATGGGGGGGCGCAGTTTGGCATCTTTGCCCTGGGCGCTGGATGACCTTGTCCTGGCACTGCTAGTTGTCATTATTTGGCTTCAGTGGGGTTTATTTACTAAAGGCAAATCCACTGTGCACTACAAGTTCACTTGGAAGTGCATTCGCTGTAGATCTGAGGGGGACATGCAAGGGAAATAAAAACATAATTTTTGCTTGCACATGATCGGATGATAGAAATGTTATGTTGAATTTCTGGATTGAATTTAAATTTTATGTTGAATCTGTTTTTATTCAATTTAAAACAGTACAAACAACAAAGAGTAAAAGCATAAGAGCAACAGTCCATATATCTGAGGAAAGAAATAGAGAAAAATAAATGGAAGAGGAGAATATAACGTATATGTTGAAATCACAATAAGAATAATAAGTCCATTATCACAAGGTAATAAAAGACAGTGATCTCTGAGGTATGGAAGAAATAGACATGGAATCCAACCTTTTCTTTTTGTTTCTTTTCCAATAAACCACTAGTCCTCAATATAAAGAGCATTTAAGATCGTGACATATAAAATATGAAAGTGTATTGGTAGTTCCATCAATAGAACCATAGTGGTATAGCACAAAATATGATTGGATGAAGGATAAAAATACTGGAAGAGGGGGAAAAAAAAAAGAGAAAGAGGGGGAGAAGAAAAAAGGGATAAAGAGTGATAAAATGGAAAAATGAAGGGAAAAGAGAAGAAGGGGATGATCTCTACCCATGAGAAGGCCCTGGGCTGTCAGTCACAAAGTCATTGTATTCGGGGGAGAATCGGAAGTGTAGCCAATTGGTCCACATAATGGAAAGGGATTTACTTTTGTCAATATCCCTGGCTATCATATGTTCCTTGTGTTCGATCCTGTCCATTTCACAAGCCCATTCTGTTAGAGAGGGAGCTATTGGTTATCACCTTTTCCTAGCGATGACAGAGCGGGCAGCCATCAGAAAATGTAGAATTAGACTTCTCTTGATTTGCTTATAGGAGCCCGGCAGCATAAATAATATGGTTATGCGAGGTTCATTCGGGAACCTGTCCCCAGTGAGTTTGTCATATAAGGCTTCCCCTCATTTCAGATCTTCCCCTCAGATCTACAGCGACTGCACTTCCAAGTTCAATTGCAGTGCACAGTAATTTACCTTTAGTAAATAAACCTCAATATCTTGTCACTAACCTGAAACAAGTATGCTTATCGAGATTTCTGAGTTCAGTCCAACTGACCTTACTTATCCTGGGATGTTTAGCCATTTATAAGACCAGCAAGAGCGAGCCAGCATTTTTAGGCCCCATGCACACCAGAGCATAGGCATCAAGGGGAGGACCTGCTGACAGACACCTTCTGTTTGCAATCACAGCAGGTGTCAACGAAGGGTGCACATTCACATGCACATGCACATGCACAAAACCTGGAAACCGACAGCAATGTACCAGTAATTCCCTTGGTCTGTACACAACACCCGTCTGAAATACATTGCAGGCAGGCAGTCTGCAAGTAGATAAAGGACTTGATGGCTGGGGAAAAAAAAAAAACCTCTTTGGTCCCCTAAACAGGTTTACTTTGCTTAAAGTATAACTAAAGGCAAAACTTTTTTTTTTTTCAACAGAGTGAAGAGGGATTAGAAAACGTATTAGGTTTTTTTTGGGGGGGGTTTTTTGCTGTCTGCACCCCTGTTAGTGAGATTCACCCATTCTATTTGTGCTGTTTCCATTATCATCAAAAGCAAAAGTAAAATAAAATCCAAAATTTTGAGTTGTCACCAAAAAAAGGTATAGGATTGAAATCTTCCAATGGAGACACTAGTTTTGGTGACATGGGGAGCCCCAAAGGATTTCCCTGAATTTGCAGGGATTTCTTCTCACTTCCTGTTTTGGCACTGGGACAGGAAACAAAGGAAAATCTCCTCAGTGGAAAACAGATGGCAAAAAAAAAAAAAACAACAGGGGTTATAACCTTCTCTTACTCTACCAAAATGAAAAAAAAAAAAACGATATTTGTACTTTAATGATTAATCTAGCCCTGGGGACAGGAACTGCAGTATATGCTACTCTCTTTGTCTTTCCTTTTAACCACTTAAGCCCCGGAGGATTTGGCTGCTAAAAGACCAGGGTTTTTTTTGCGATTTTTTACTGCGTGATTTAAACGGACAATTGCATGGGTGTGCGACGCTGTACCTAAACGAATTTGATGTCCTTTTTTTCCCACAAACAGAGCTTTCTTTTGGTGGTATTTGATCACCTGTGCGATTTTTTGATCATGCGCTATAAACAAAAAAAGAGCATCAATTTTGCAAAAATAACAATATTTTTTACATTTTTTTATATGAAATTCCCCCCAAAAAAATGTAAAAATCAAAATTTTTTAACATTTTCGGACAATTTATTTTATGCTACATATGTTTGGTAAAAAAAATCGCAAAAAGCGTATTTTGATTGGTTTTCGCAAAAGTTATCGCGTTTACTAACAAAGGGAAAGATTTTTGTCATTTTTGGTGTTTTTTTTTTAATGCGTAATAGCGGCGATCTGCGATTTTTTTTGTGGTACTGCAACATTGCGGCGGACAGATCGGATCCTTGACTGACATTTTTGACACTTTTGGGGTTACCAGTGACATTTCTACAGTAATCAGTGCTATATATATATGCACTGTTACTGCAAAAATGACACTGGCAGGGAAGGGGTTAACTGTATTGGAGAGGGAGGGGTTAAGTGTGTCCCTAGGGGCGTGTTTCTAACTGTAAAGGGACATGGCTATTGGTGTAAAAACAGAGATCAACGGTCCTACATAGTAGAACCGTCTGATCTTCATTTTTACACCAGGGAGAATGACAGGTGGCTTGTTTACATAAGCCGTCCGCCTTTCTCCCTTTACCGGAGCGATCGTGAGTGACCGGCGGACGATCGGGTCCGCCGGTCACACGCACTGACTTGTCAGTAAACGAGCCGGGGCTTACAAGTCAGTGACAGGCGAGTGACGTACCCCTACGTCACTCTGCCTGGCCGGGGCTGACCGCCGCAGTATATAGTTGTGCGGCGGTCGGCAACCGGTTAAAGGTGCCGCCTGCTGGAAGCAAGTTCTTCAAGGTCTACCATGCCAACAGGTAAAGAAACGGCGCAGGGAGTGCAGTGGTACCATTAACTCAATGCTTCCTGTCACTGTGTCACATTCTAAGGATAATCCCTGTGATAGGACAAAACAAGGCAGGGAAGGAGCAGAATGAATAGCATGTTCCCATCGCACACCATACAGGAATCAACCTTGCGGTTATCAGGGTGCTGCAACAACCCCTGACTGGTTTTGGTGCATTATATAGATACGATGTATGGCTCTCAACTTTACTGATTTTGAGGGACTGTCCCTGACTGTATGACTCCCAACTGTCCCTGATTTCGAGGGACTGTTCCTAATTTGGAACAAAGTCCCTCTTTCCTCCTCATTTGTCCCTCATTTTGGTCTGATCTATATAGTTGTATATAAAATGCACTATTTATCTTTCAAAAAGTGTTTCCCAGTGCTAAACCTTTCATCAAAGGAATAGTAGTTGTAAAAAAAAATAAAATAAAATAAAAAATCACCCAATATAGCAGCAAAGACCTCTCAGTGTATCTGGCATCATGATGATGCAATCAGCCCACCAAAAACATACAGAAAACAGATTGGAAAAATAGTAGTCATTAGCAACATGATGTATACACTATTGTTGTTCAGTTGTTTAGTCGTATCCAACTTCTTCGTGACCTCATGGACCATAGAGCACAAGGCTTTTCTGTTCTCCACTGCCTGCTGAAGCTTGCTTGACTTCATTTTCATTGTTTTGATGATGCAATCTATCCATCTTATTTTCTGTCATCCTCTTCTCCTTTTTTTTTTTCTTTTTTTCACATCATCAGAGTCTTTTCTAATGAGTCCTCTCTTCACATTAGGTGGCCAAAGTATTCAGTGTTGGGGTAGTTACTCAAAAAATGTAACTAGTTACTAGTTACTTCTGTAAATTGTAACGAGATTACTTTACTAGTTACTGCATTTGAAAAGTAACTTCACTACTTATTACTTTACTTTCCTCTTTCTTAATTGACTGTGTAGAAGAAGATACATGACACTCTTTCTGCATAGAGTTTATTGTATAAACACAGGCTTTGGGAAACATGAGAACAAAACCTGAAAAAACAGAATAAAACAAAGTGCAACAAAAAGTCATAAACTTCATCCCTCTCTATTCTTCGAAATAACGATTGTATCGCACGGCTTGGGTGACGCAGGAAAGCGCGTTCCTATAGCCTAGTAAAGTAGTGTAGTTACCTCCTATAGCCTAGTAAAGTAGTGTAGTTATCAATATAAGTATTGTAACTAGTTACGTTACTTAGGTGTCCTTTTATGAACGGGTGAATTTTTTTCTCCGTTGGCTTCTCTACAGTTCTCCGGGGAAAATGATCACATCTGGCACCCATTTTATGAATCGGAGAACTTCAGTTCGCCCAGGGTGATCAGAGGGGAACAGTTTTCTCGGAGATCTGTGTAGAAGTCAATGGAGCGTCTGTAATCTCGTGAGACAAAGCGAGATTACAGTAGTATGAAAATCCCTCGCGCGCTTTAACAAGCAGAGATAAATTATCACTGCTGAGTACACGAGGTTATAAATAATAGTCCCCTTACATAAATATGTATATATATATACACTGAATACACACACACATACATTGTATATATATATATATACACATTAAATATATATCTACATGTATTTGTGTATATATATATACATGTATATATATACATAAATATGGCAGGGGGACATGATTACTGTGTTGGGGGGGTCTGAACGAGGAAGAAGGAAGTCGATAATCTTCCTTTTTCCCCCTCAGTTCTCCCCCGATTCTGTCTTCACTCCCCGCTTCACAAGCTCCAGGCTGGTGAATCCAGGAGTGTGAATTCTGACCCAGATCGCCAGTGAAGTGCGGGGATCGCAGCTTCATAGCCTGGCCATTTCTGTGTCTGTCAATGACAGATTCCCGTGTGAAGAGATGATCAGCGGAGAACATGTTCTCCTGCGATCATTTCTGTTTCATAAACTGAGAATGATCGGAAATGAGCTGTGATCAGCAGGATCACTGCTCATCTCCGTTTCATAAAAGGACACCTATGTTACCAAAAAAAGTAATGTAGTTACTGTAATCCGTTACTTTGTAACTCGTTACCCTCAACACTGAAAGTATTAGAGTTTCAGCTTCAGGATCTGTCCTTCCAGTGAATATACACTACACATGTACAATATACATGGGCTGTGTGCAAAACTGCTTACCGCCTTACCTAATTTGCCATTAAATTGGTACAATTTGATTTTTTGAGAAGTACAGCTATTGTAAAAATGGAATTAGTTACTGCAAATGGCGACCCAATAGACTTCCATTGCAATGACTAATTCCACTCATAAAAGCACAGGGGCAGTATGTGGAGAGAGACATAACTTGAAAGAGACATCACGGGAGGAAAATGTAATTAACACTTTACACTTATCTCCTGCTGTCCTATCTAGTTATCACTCCAGACGCTCTCCTTTAAATAATCTCTTCCCAAAAGAACATTGACTAAACTCTGGTGACTGTAATCAGATCCGTAAAGCGATGATCTGAAGCAAGAGTGTTTAAGGTGAGGATGTGATATATTTCTTGCAAATAGGCAGAGAAGTTCTGTAGACACTTTTCTCATCCTCCACAGGGGTCACAAATTGGGAAGAGAAAATTGATCCACTGTTCAATGCTGATCGGATACTTGGCATGCAAACAGCATACCGATTCTCTTGATCAGCAGTACACTGAGAGAATCATGAAGTCTTTACTTCACCCTTTTTTGATAAATGTGGGGTCTGAATAGGAATCTGCGAATAAAACCATTTCCACTGATGGAGAGAGCCTTCACACTTCACATTAACCCCTTCCTGCTGGCAGCACAAGTACTCATATAGCACAACTTTTAAATCTGTCAGCCCACCTATTTAAAGTGGTTGTAAACCTCAGACATGACATATGAACAAAGCATATCCCTCTATAGTGTGTACTTGTCTTAATTCAAAACACTAAGAAGTATTAATTAGGAAGGGTATTTATTATATATACACTATTTTGTCAAAAGTATTAGGACACCTGCCTTTACACGCACATGAATGTTAATGGCATCCAAGTCTTAGTGCGTAAGGTACAATATTGAGTTGCATCTATAACAGCTTCAACTCTTCTGGGAAGGCTGTCCACAAGGTTTAGGAGTGTGTCTATGGGAATGTTTGACCATTCTTAAAAGAAGCGCATTTGTGAGGCCAGTCATTGATGTTGGATGAGAAGGACTGGCTAATTCACCCCAATGGTGTTGTATCAGGTTGAGGTCAGGACTCTGTGCAGGCCTGTCAAGTTCCTCCACCCCATACTCCCTCATCCATGTCTTTATTGACCTAGCTTTGTGCATTGGTCCAGATCATTTGGTGGAGAGGGGATTATGGTGTGGGGTGGTCTTTCAGGGGGTTTGGCCTGGCCCCTTAGTTCCAGTGAAGGGAACTCTTAAGGCGTCAGTATATCCAGACATTTTGGAAAATGTCATGCTCCCAAATTTGTGGGAAGAGTTTGGGGATGGTCTCTTCCGGTTCTAAGATGACTGCGCACCAGTGCACAAAGCAAGGTTCCTAAAGACATGGGTGAGTGAAATTGGGGTGGAGGAACTTGACTGGCCTTCACAGAGTCCTGACCTCAAACCTGATAGAACACCTTTGGGATGAATTAGAGCACAGGCTGCAAGCAAGGCCTTCTCTCCGACATCAGTGCCTGACCTCACAAATGCACTTCTGGAAGAATGGTCAAACATTCCCATAGACACACTCCTAAACCTTGTGGACAGCCTTCCCAGAAGAGTTGAAGCTGTTATAGCTGCAAAGGGTGGGCCAACTCAATATTGAACCCTACGGACTAAAACTGGGATGCTATTATAGTTCATGTGCGTGTAAAGGCAGGTGTCCCGATACTTTTGGTAATATAGTGTATTGGGAATCTGAGAATGGTTTTGGTCAAATGTATTGTTTTTAACAGACACTTAGAGACATCTGTTAAACATTCAGCAGTACATTCTCTACATTAAATTACTCTAACCTGCCAAAATGTATCCCAGATAGAAGTGCAAAATAAATATTTTTATAAACTGCTCAACTGCATAATTGTATTAAAAACAGTGTGGCATCACTTTTCTCACGTCATACTTACCTGCCCTGTGCAGTTGGTTTTGCACAGAGCAGCCATTATCCTCCTCTTCTCGGGTCCCTAGCCAGCGCTTCTGGCCCCTCCCCCTGCCCAGTGCCTGCAGAGCAAGTAACTTGCAATGGGGGCACCTAGGTAGGCCTGCTCCCGGTCCGTGGCTCTACATGTCCACTTGGAACAGGAAGGGTACTCCCCAAACTGCTGGGAGCATAAAATTGTCCAAAATGTCTTGGTATGCTGATGTCTTAAGAGTTCTCTTCACTGAAACTAAGGGGCCAAGCCTAACCCCTGAAAAACAACCCCACACCATAATTCACCCCTCCACCAAATGATATGGACCAGTGCACAAAGCAAGTTCCATAAAGACATGCATAGGTGAGTTTAGGGTGGAGCAACTTGACTGACCTGCACAGAGTTCTGACCTTTACCCATTAGAACATATTTCGGATGAATTAGAATGGAGACTGTGAGCCAGGCCTTCTTCTCCAACATCAGTGCCTGACCTCACAAATGTGCTTCTGGAAGAATGGTCAAACATTCGCATAGAAACACTCCAAAACCTTGTGGACAGCCTTCCCAGAAGAGTTAAAGCTGTTAAAGCTGCAAAGGGTGGTCCGATTCAATATTAACCACTTGGCGCCCGAAAGACGGCTACAAATGCTTGGAGGGCATACATGGACGTCCTCCTATTCTTGCACTGCCCGCATGCCCCCGGGACAGGGACTGACTGTGAAAGCTTCACACTGGACCTCATGCGACTTGGATTCTGTGCCTCTCCAAAAAAGAAAATAGTCCTGGGAGCTCGACATCATCGAAAAGAGAGAGAGAGAGAGATACTCCACTATATAGATATGAGGTAGGTGTAATCAAAAATCAAATATCAACAAAAAATAACAAAAAGAAGGATAAACACACCCTATTGGGTTACTGCTACAAAAGTAAAATGTACTGTAAAATGCAAAAAATGATCAGCATCAGAGCCCGACCTCTCCTCGGAAAAGAACCCCCCCTACACACTCAAGACCCGCTACACAAAACAACCCTAACCGGCACAAATCCCTCCCTATAAAAACTCTACCTGAAGGAATGAAAACCCCCCAGTGGGGGCTGGTGTAGCCCTCTTGCTCCCAGAGCCCCCTTCTCCCTGCCTATCTGTTGAAAAAATACTGATTAAAAGGTGACCTTCCTGTACCCTGGAGAGAGGATAGTAGGGAGAGTGTCCTGAAGATAACTAGTTGTTCACCAAGTCATCTTAAGGATAAGAGGCTTAATCCACATTCATTCAAAGTGGCGAGATGAATCAACAGCCTGGCTGTTCCAAATCTTTTGTAAAGCAGAGAAGATAGGAGTCCTCAATCACTGTGAATAGGTAAACTTGGAGTACCCCACTATTTCCTTCTCCTATCCTCCATTTTACAATAAACCACAAAACAACCAAATACCCCTGGATTGATTATTGGAGTGTGAGCCAAGGAGAATCAAGGACTTGTCTTTACTTATGTCTGAGTGCGGGTAACCAGGGGGAACCTACAGAGTGAATATCAAGCAGTCCCTATGGGGGCAGTGCTACATAGTTAAAGACCAGGTCCTGGTTAAAAATGGAAAAATTATATATAAAGTGTTCATATCCTGGGATAATCTGATGTACCCATAGGCTAGAATGTAGCTAAGTGAGAGTTTTAAGCTATATGCACTTCAGTATGGGAATTTGTTGTGAGTGTCAAAAGCGTCAATGGTCAAAGCTGTAAAGATCAAAATAAAGCTGTGAAATGAATAGCGGGAGCCAGAGCAGTCCATCAAACCAAGCTGAGTATTAGTGTGATATAGACTCTCTAAGGTGTATCAGGTCCAGCCTGCAGGGCTAAGGGTGGTCCCAGGTACTGGGTAATCAATCCCCCGTATTAGCATGCAGCCGATATGACCGTAAGATAAAACACCTAGGGTCTACAAAGTCTGTTGTACTCACAGTCCTCATTACATTTGATTGGCCGCTAGCTCTGCTGTAGTATGTTTCAGCTGTTCTCCTGGGGATACATATACACTGGCTGTGATTCCCGTTGCAGTCTACAGCTGTAAAGCTTGGAGCGGAATAGTGGTGGCACTCCTGGTGATGACAGCTCTCACAATACGCTGATTAGCCTTGGGTAGTCCAAGTAGTTTCACATGAAAAGATCAGAGCAAGATCCAAAAATCAAATAGTGGGGCAACACAGGAAGGAGGGAGCCCATCCAAGCATCTGCGACTACATGTTTCGTTCCGCCCACCAGAACTTCTTTGGGACATTCAAGACCGTGAGCTGTCTCCAGGTTAAAAAAAGGCTTAGTCTCACCCCTTCCGATCTTAAAGTGACCCCGAATTCAGGTCCATATCAGCTCACTAGGAGTATTACAATACACACTGTGTGGGTTGTATCAAGTATAACAGTTAGGTGTAAAAAAAATATAGTGCTAAAAGCTTATCCCATATATCGAGGAGTGCATGGATAAAAGACACAGGTGTGTGCAAAAAGACGATCCAAAACAATATCTCTCCTGTGCTCAAGTGGTATATGAGAAGGTGAGTGGACCGGGACGACCCCCTATACGTATCACATTGTTACCTGTTACTTGATTGTTATATGCTGCAGTTCCGTATTTCAATGTGACTTGTTTTATCAAGGCATGTACCTAATCTTTCAACCGCATGTTACTGTACCGTATTTCTTTTGCCTTTAATAAAAACCGTTTAAAAAGAAAAGAGAAGGTGAGTGGTCTTTTTTATCACCACGTAAGTTCTTGCTGCCCCCTCAGGCCCAAGGTATCCAAATATACTGAAAAACAACAAGAGAAGGGCGCACCGACCTTGTAAATTACCACTAAAAAGGTTTATTAAAATCCAAAAAAGCAGCATACATTGTACTCACAAACGCATAATAATTGCACACATGTAAGGAAAATGGAACCAATCGCCTCCAGGACTGCCAGGATACTCCTATGGTGCTGGATTACGTGATGGCATCCGCATATGCCTGGCTGACGCTTTTCAAGGGAGGACCTTCTTCTTCAAAGCCAAAAGTACTACAAAAAGAGTAAATGTATAACTGCATCAAAACAATGGTACCAACTACATGTGTAAGTGTTCACATGTACAATTAACCATTTAAACAACCTAAGGGGGTAAAGTTATCATTTAAGCTATACCTTAGGTTAAGGAGGAATACCAGGAACTTGGGGACAAAGAAATTCTTCTACTATAATCCAAGAGACACATGAAAAGTGGGCATATAACCAATTTGTATGAAAAATCCAAGGCATTGTGAAGAGGATCATTCCAAATTGGGGCGAAGACATATTTTCATTATTCACAGGAAGCTTTGAAGTGAAAAGTCACTATTCAACCCCTTTGGTGACAACAGATCTAAAAGAAAGATCCATTTAGCTTCTCTTTGCAGCAAAACCTTGTCCCAATCCCCTCTTCTTTCCAGTAGTAGATTACCATACATTTAAACTAAAGCCTTTAGTTGAAGCACCATGTGCATCCCTAAAGTGTGTTGCCACTGGTTATTTTTCATCTTTCATGGTTATCCATAGTACCATGTTACCCCCTTTGTCGCTAGGTTTAATAACACACACAGGGAGTTCCTTTAATTAGTGTAGGGCCTTTCGCTCACCTGGAGTTAAGTTATCTACAATGGGATGAATTTGTTCCCAATAAATAGAATGTAAGTCCTTTGTGAATACCTCCTGAAACATTTGGTTATTTGTTATTTCCGAAGCTAGGGAATAGATTTGATTTTTTAGTCAACCCAAACCCAGATGCTGGTGGTGGATCAATGAGAGCAGAATCAATCCAAATATTGCCCTCTGTGTAGTCACCTAAATCCGCTAATGCCTGGTTCAGCTCTAACCCTGTGCCTCAATCTAATTTTTAACCGAAATACATACGTTTGAAATTGATACGTCTTAAGAACATGTTACCTCTATTGCATGGTGAAAAGCCAAGACCCCTGCTTAGGAGAGATAGGTAATTTTCATTAGCGACATGTTCAGTTAGATTAATAACAAGTCTCTTTCCTTTGATTCCTTGTGGTTACCCTGTTCTCCCGGGAAGTAGAGGGCACTGTCTTGGACTGATTCTGTTTCCACAACTGAGTTCCTGTCCCTTTTTATGCTGTTCTTTTGTTTTCTCCTTCTTTTTTTTCCCCGTTGGAGCCTCCCTGTCTCTTCCATCCAGGGTTGGGTCAAAAAAAGTCACTGATCTATTTCCATCCTCACTTAGATTTCTATTGTCTTTATTATGTTTCCTCTCCACCCTTCCTCCAGACTCTGGGACCTTGATTTCCAAATGAAATGTAAAATGTTTCAGTCTGTGATGATTTGGGGAGCCATGTAATCTGCTGGTGTTGGTCCACTGTGTTTTACCAGGTCCAAAGTCAGCACATCCCTCTACCAGGAAATTCTAGAGCACTTCATGATTCAATTTGCTGAACAGCTTTATGGAGATGCTAATTTCATTTTTCAGCAGGACTTGGCACCTGCCCACGCTGCCAAAAGTACCAATACCTGGTTAATTGATCATGGTATCACTGTGCTTGATTGGCAAGCAATCTCGCCTGACCTAAACCTCAAAGAGAATCTGTGGGATATTGTCAAGAGGAAGATGGGAGACACCAGACCCAACAATGCAGAAGAGCTAAAGGCCACTATCAAAGCAACCTGGGCTTCCATAACACCTCAGCAGTGCCACATGTTGATCGCCTCCATGCCACGCCCCATTGATGCAGTATTTCATGCAAAAGGATCCCCAACCAAGTATTGAGTACATACCAATATTCCTGTATTAAAAATCTTTTTTTTTTTTTTTTTTTTTTATTGGTCTTCTGTAATATTCTAATTTTCTGAGATACTAAATTTTGAGTTTTCACTAGCTGTAAGTCATATTCATGAAAATTAAAAGAAAAATGCTTGAAATATATCATTCTGTGTGTAACACATCTATTGTAAAATATATGAACTTAATTTTTTATATTGAATTACTGAAATAAATAAACTTTTTGATGATATTCAAATTTTATGAGATGCACCTGTATGTACAGTATCTCACAAAAGTGAGTACACCCCTCACATTTTTTTAAATATTTTATTATATCTTTTCATGTGACAACACTGAAGAAATTTCACTTTGCTAAAAGCAAAAGTAGTGAGTGTAAAGCTTGTATAACAGTGTAAATTTTCTGTCCCTTCAAAATAACTCAACACACAGCCATTAATGTCTCAACCACTGGCAACAAAAGTGAGTACACCCCTAAATAAAAATGTCCAAATTGGGCCCAATTAGCCATTTTCCCTCCCCAGTGTCATGTGACCCGTAAGTGTTTCAAGGTCTCAGGTGTGAATGGGGAGCAGGTGTGTTAAATTTGGTGCTATCGCTCTCACTCTCTCATACTGGTCACTAGAAGTTCAACAAGGCACCTCATGGCAAAGAACTCTCTGAGGATCTGAAAAAATCTGAAAAAAGAATTGTTGCTCTACATAAAGATGACCTAGGCTATAAGAAGATTGCCAAGACCCAGAAACTGAACTGCAGCATGGTGTCCAAGACCATACAGCAGTTTAACAGGACAGGTTCCATTCAGAACAGGCCTCGCCATGGTCGACCAAAGAAGTTGAGCACACATGCTCAATGTCAGATCCAGAGGTTGTCTTTGGGAAAAAAACGTATGAGTGCTGCCAGCATTGCTGCAAAGGTTGAAGGGGTGGGGGGTCAGCCTGTCAGTGCTCAGACCATACATGGCACACTGCATAAAATTAGTCTACGTGGCTATCGTCCCCGAAGGAAGCCTCTTTTAGAGATGATGCATAAGAAAGCCCGCAAACAGTTTGCTGAAAACAAGCAGACTAAGGACATGGATTACTGGAACCATGTCCTGTGGTCTGAAGAGACCAAGATAAACTTATTTGGTTCAGATGGTGTCAAGCGTGTGTGGCGGGCGGCAACCAGGTGAGGAGTGCAAAGACAAGTGTGTCTTGCCTATAGTCAAGTATGTTGGTGGAAGTGTCATGGTCTGGGGCTGCATGAGTGCTGCCGACACTGTGGAGCTACAGTTCATGAATGCCAACATGTACTGTGACATACTGAAGCAGAGCATGATCCCCTCCCTTCGCAGACTGGGCCGCAGGGCAGTATTCCAACATTATAACAACCCCCAAACACACCTCCAAGACAACCACTGCCTTCCTAAAGAAGCTGAGGGTAAAGGTGACGGACTTGCCAAGCATGTCTCCAGACTTAAACCCTATTGAACATCTGTGGGGCATCCTCAAATGGAAGGAGGAGGAGCGCAACGTCTGTAACATATACCAGCACCGTGATGCCGTCACGGAGGAGCAGAAGAGAACTCCAGTGGCAACATGTGAAGCTCTGGTGAACTCCATGTCCAAAAGGGTTAAGGCAGTGCTGGAAAATAATGGTGGCCACACAAAATATTGACACTTTGGGCCAAATTTGGACATTTTAACTTAGGGGGGTACTCACTTTTGTTGCCAGTGGTTTAGACATTAATGGCTGTGTGTTGAGTGATTTTGAGGGGACAGCAAATTTACACTGTAGATGCTGTACACTCACTACTTTACATTGTAGCAAAGTGTAATTTCTTCAGAGCCGGTTCACACTACCGCGACCAGAAAGTCGCCCCATGAAGGAGCGACTTTTTAGCGTGACTTTGAAAAGACTTGTTTAGAGACTTGGAAGAGACTTGTGCACTACTTTGAAGAGACTTAAATGATAGGCGACTTTGTGGAATGCCTGGCTAATCTTTTTCTTCTTCCTGGAAAGTCTGATAACAAGTCGCTTGAAAATAGATAAGGATCCGACTTAGAGACAACTCCCATTGAAGTCTATGTGCACAAGTCGGATAGAGGTCGCCTTGAAGTAGTACAGGAACCTTTTCTGAAGTCGGAGCCACTTCAGTAGTGCATATTAAGATGGCTCTCATTCATTTACATTGAATTTGTGATGACAAGAGACTTGGGGTGACCTGAGGGCACACAAGTCGTGTCCCAAGTCGGAGTAGTGTGAACCGGCTCTTAGTGTTGTCACGTGAAAAGATATAATAAAATATTTACAAAAATGTGAAGGGCTAAATCACCTTTGTGAGATACTGTGTGTGTATATATATTGTATATATATTTAGCTCGGTGGCGGGTATGGATGACCCCTTGAGGGGGGTTCGTTACACAGGGAGATAGCCGAGAAGTGGTTGCAAACAAAACAGTTTGGTTTTATTCTTGCTTTTTTCTTCACACAAGTGCAAGCATCAAAAACATCAAAATAAAAATAAAACACAAAATAAATCCTTGCCACTGTGGGCGGCTACCTTCTCACATACCGGAACCTACCTACGGAGTCTGTCTCCAACCTACTGTTGGGCAAACTTTGCTGATCCTACAGCAGACACTCAATAGTCCATTTACTTTCTCTTCACACAACAAATGTCCATTGAATATGTCCCTTTTCCTCTTCACATTGAACATGTCCCTTTTCCTCTTCACATTGAACACATTCCTTTGGTTGTCTCTTCACATAGCAACCATTCCTTTGCTTGTCTCTTCACATAGCAAACAGTTCATTTATTTTGTTTCACATAGAAATAATCCAGACCTCACCTTGAGTAGTCTTCACGCTTTTTACCCTCCTCAGCGCACATCGCTCCAGGAGGTCTTCCCCCATGCTCACACAGCGTTGGGAGGCACACATCTGACTGTCCTCCTCTCCCCAGCTTCACACAGCGTCAGGAGGCAGCAATCCTTAGACTTCCTTTGGACAAATTATAGAGGCCTTAACTTCCTCATTCTGAACAGCTGAAGGCCTTTCAACTTCTTTACACCTTCCTGCTGCCTTTGCAGCCGACACCCTATAGTAATGTGAATTTTCTAAACCAGGTGGAAATGTATCTCCTGTCTGTGACTACATCCACAGATTTACCTGACTTCCTGTCACAATATATATATATATATATGTTTTGCATTTAACAGGTAGGGAATTCATCTGCCTATGAATGCCCACTCCTTCAGACTGACACCCACCTATCAAAGTACTTTGATATTGGCATAACTGCTACTATGAGCCAGCCCAGTGCTGCTTACCTCAGAGCTGAGGGCTCCTGATAGGGGTACGGAGGTGCTGTGATGTTTTCAAGAAGCTATGTACAGCACCAGCCGTGATTGCAGAGAGAATCATAGAGACCCAGTGATGATGAAAATTGTTTTATTTAAAAATATCATTAGCATGTTGATGGCTGGGCGGGGAAGTCAAACATAGAGTAAACTTCAGCTTTAATAACATTTCCTGGTGAGTTCATAGCATCTACTTTCCCGTTTAGCCCCCGTTCACACTATAACCCGCATGTGAATCGCACAGGAACCGCACAACATTCCTGTGCAATTCCCATGCGATTCAGTGCGATGCGATTTGAGCCCTTTCATTTTGAATGGTGTCAATTCGCACCACATTGCACTAAAGAGCTGCAGGCCCTTTTTTTGGAGCCACACCACAACTGGATTGCATGTTCATTCTGTACCATGTGATCCCGTGCAAGCAAACTGCACTGCGTTTGTGATGCATTTGGGGTAGTCGTTAACTTTGTATTGACATCCGCAACAGATCGCAAACACAGTGCACCGCCTATGTGTGAACCTAGGCTAGGTCTGTTGCTGCAAGTGTCAGGTGAACCCAGACCTTGTGTGAAAAAAAAGTTTTGGCCCAAAGGAGTTTATGATAATAGGATCTTTTTATAACAAATGGAGAAACATAGTTGCCTTTCTCATAGAGATCAAATGGAATTCATTTTATGAAATGAGGAATCTGATTGGGTATTATGATCAAGTCATATAGTTTTGTGGAGAACTTTTTTTTCTTTTTTTTACTCCAAGCAAAAATGAAAATAAATCCCTGAAATACATGGCCTGTTTGCTCAGCACTTCAGTTTTACATCCTCATGCTATTTCAGTTTTCATTATTTGCCATTGCTTCAGTGTACCAGTGCAACCAAGTCCCAATTTTTTCAGTAAAACGGTGATCTGAAAACACCTGATGCAGTACAAGAATTCCCAAAACACACCCTACAGGCTCCATTTTGCCTCTCACATGTAGAAAACCTGCCGTTAAAAAAATTGAATTTCTAAGGAGTTTTTACAACCGCCAATCAGATACTAATATGCAAAGGAAGTTTGAATTGAACTGCTGATACAAGAAGCAGACAGAGAAGAACTTTCACAGAATAGATTTCAGGAAATACACTCCCAGGCACCCTGTGAGGTACTCTATGTAATCCTGCTGAGTGGAGAGCATGATGAAGAGGCAGATACGCCTGGAAACGTGTTCACTGACTGTGCATACTCCTTGAGTGACATCAGCCCCAGACGGAGGAGGACATTCCCTATCATTGTGGCCGCTTTTCGATTGAGCGAATGAGTCCTGGCCCCGGGATAAGAGGCCCTGTGTGTTTTGGTGTCGGTGGAGGACTATTAGTTCATTTGCAGTTCATTTGGTTTTGCACCCTGGGTGTCCATTAGGATTTATGGACTTTCATCCTTATGATTGTTTACTTTCTGTCCCATATCTTGGTGTTTGTGAACACTTGTGAATTTTAAACGCTGCATTTGTTTCTTAAAGTTTTTTTATATCTAAAAAAAATGTTTTGCCTTTCATTTCTATTTTAAACTGAATGGGTTGTTTTACAAGGCAATTGTTTACAATCACTTTAAAGCGGAGTTCCACCCAAAAGTGGAACTTCCGCTTTAGGGAGTCCTGACCCCCCGACATGCCACATTTGGCATGTCATTTTTTGGGGGGGGGGAGCGGGTACCTAGTTTTGACAGGTACCCGCTCCCACTTCCGCTCGGAGCGCCGCGGCGCCCTGAGCGGAAGTTCTCCTCTCCCCCTCCCTCCCTGCAATCTTCTGGGACACGTCAGAGGTCCCAGAAGATTGCCGGCCAATCACGGCGCGCAGCGCGACTCGCGCATGCGCAGTGGGTACCCGGCTGTGAAGCCGCAAACTGTAACAGCCGGGTGCCCACAGCAGTGATGCCGGCGCCGAGGGAGAGGATCGAGGCTTCCGGCGGCCGCATCGCTAGACCGTTGGACAGGTGAGTAAATGGCTGGAACTCCGCTTTAACTACATCCTATTAGGCATGCAGGCAGTTGCAGGTGTGGCAGTTGCTGGAATACAAATGTTGGCAGCAGAGATTCTTCCATCCATGCTGTTTATTATATTTAGTGGCTCTGTTCTGCTTATCAGGAGAGCCAGATCTGTTAGTTTAGCCTGTCACATGTTTGTGGTACAATAGGACAGAGGGGCTCCAGACCCCCGACTCTGCAGGGTGTCACCGGCTCTCTCACTCTCCTTCTCACAGTCGCATTCTCTAGAATGCGACTGTGAGAAGGAGAGTGAGAGAGCCGGTGACACCCTGCAGAGTCGGGGGTCTGGAGCCCCTCTGTCCTCAGCGCTGTTCTCTTCATTGTCCTCAGTACAAACTGAATTGGATTCTATGGCTATCGTGTGACGAGGGAGTGGAGCAGACGTTCTAGAAGTGGAAATTGGCCTAAAAGAAAGGGGAGTTGCTGGTTGAAGCCTATCTGTGAGCAGAACATAGTCCGCTTTGGGAACTTTGTGGTGTTGCTTCTGTTCAGTGTGAGGTCTCTTGGAGGTGAAGTACAAGAAGGAGTACATCCCATCCACCAAGGGGAGATCGCTATAAGAGTTTTTGAGTCATATGCTTATATCCAATAAGCCTAAGGTGAGAGGCCATTTCACTCGGTGGTGGATTCTAACACTTAGAGCACCTGTTGATCCTGCCAGAAAGTGTGTTCACTTCTCATCACGGGCTTTGTGCATGGACTCTGATTTTCTCCCTAATGATTTTATGTTTTTATTAGTGTTTTTTAGCGCTGCCTATTGTACCACATATTATTTACACAGGAATTGTATTTTGACCTGAGGAGTGCAGCTGCTTTTCGATTTATTATTGTCCTTCTGCGCCGATATTATTTTCTCTCATATTTTAAGCCTGTCACATGTTTCCAGGTGTGATTTATTGGGTCTAAGGGAGTCTCCCAACTGTATCCAATAAGGGAGCGTGTTGGACAGTGGAGGAAACCTAACCAGTAGCACACCAGGGTTTATGTCTGTCTCTGTGGGTGGGCGTTGCTACAATGCATCCTGGGATTGGCTATACATCCAGAGGGAGCATGTGACAGAGCGTCTTTTGGCGGGAGCAAAGTCCCAGGAGGAGGTGGATGGCTGTCTCTCCTCCTGTTGATGTGAAGAAGGTGGTTCAGGCGGTCGGCCTGTTGAACCAGGTGGGGAGCTGGGCTGCAAAGGATCCAGTGTGCTGACCAGTGGAGCTGTTGGGCAGAAGACTTTGGGAAAAACAGTATTGTGAGTACCGAGGGATCTGCTCAAGGGTCTGCCTAGGAGAGGAGACCACTCCAGAGAAGTCAGGGGATAAAGGAGCCAGCTCACACAGGTTGTTACAGGAAAGGGGGTGCCAAGTAGTTAACCCTGAAAATTAGAGACAAAGGAGGTGCCAGGAAGGGCCCTGAAGTTGTTCAGCAGTACAGTTTACCTCAGAGTACAGCTTACCTCAGGATACATAGTTACATAGTTACTGAGGTTGAAAAAAGACATCAGTCCATCCAGTTCAACCTATGATGTGTGTGTATGTGTGTTTGCTGTTAACCGTACATTGTATACCCCTGTATGTTGTGGTCTTTAAGGTGCCCATCTAATAGTTTTTGAAACTATCAATGCTCCCTGCTGATACCACTGCTTGTGGAAGAGAATTCCACATCCTTGCCGCTCTTACAGTGAAGAACCCCTTACGTACTTTAAGGTTAAACCGCCTTTCTTCTAGTTTTAGTGAGTGGCCACGTGTCTTATTGTATTCCCTTTCTCTGAATAGTTTGTTCCTTATGCTAGGGATACAGTTTACCTCAGGAAGCTCTATTACTTCTTTTACAGCCAAGGGCAAAGTGAAGCAGCGGCCTAGCCGTGACTAGCTCTATTCAGCGTTACTCAGCGTTATACAGTGTTAATCAGCAC
Organism: Pelophylax lessonae; assembly: GCF_965119305.1. Lineage (NCBI taxonomy): Eukaryota > Metazoa > Chordata > Amphibia > Anura > Ranidae > Pelophylax > Pelophylax lessonae. The sequence goes on from NC_138776.1 coordinate 64,352,611, forward strand.
CATTCAGCTCTAATCAAGTTGCCCCAGCCTATTGTGCATAGTTCTTTAAGTTGGAGTATCCCACTCATTCCCTTCTCCTATCCAAGTTCCAAATAAAACCTAAAAACCAAAGATACTGGCCTGCTTCTTGTCTGAGGTAAGCCACTTGGAAAAATGCAAGACTGTTCTGTTGTTGCTAATGGTAACCCAGGGGAACCCACACACAGCAGCTCCCATGGGAGTAGTGCTACGTAAAGATGGAGAAATATAGTATGCATGTATGGCTAACCTAAGACATTTTCTTACAATACTTTTGCATTACTGTATTCTGTCTTTGGTTTGGCCATTTGGGGGGCCGATTGGCAAGTCTTCAGGTCATGTTTCAGTTTGTGTTTTGGCTACTGAAATTCTAGACCTGTTCTTATGTGGTATGTACAATTCAATCAAAGCTCTTTTCTCAGTGTTCAAATTATGAGTTAGAAAGAAACCAAGACATTGTGATTGACCTGTGTGATTGACCTGGGTCAACATGTTCATAGTAAATTCCAGGAAAATAGAAGCAAGTGATTTGGAAATGTCATTTTGTACTCGGTGGCCCCTGATATTAATGTAAGTACTTTAGAAAGAATAAGCTGGGAAAATGTCACAAAATCATTGACTGACTTGTGATATATATATAAACCAACTTAATCAGCAAGAGAATGACAGAAACTTAGCGACAGTTGTCATTCTTCGGAAATTCTCCTTTCTAAAAGTGATTACAGACAATTTAAAGAATAATCGGAATAACAGTTTTCACATTCATCGCTAAGCAAAATACATGCCAATATATGCATTTATGTGTATTTCAGGGACCATCTGTCATAGTTGAATCAGTATATGGAGTTTGTAAGTATCACCTAAAAAACATATGAATACTAATCTTTTTAATATTGTATATGGCTGGATTAAAAAATCATTAGAAGGTTGGTCAAAATAATGTACAGTACATCTGGAAAGTATTCACAGCGCTTCACTTTTTCCACATTTTGTTATGTTACAGCCTTATTCCAATATGGATTACATTTGCTATTTTCCTCAAAATTCTACAAACAATACCCCATAATGACAACATGAAAGAAGTTTGGTTAAAATCTTTGGAAATTTATAAAAAATAAAAAATAAAAAAAATGACATGTACATAAGTATTTACAGCCTTTGTTCAATACTTTGTTGAAGCACCTTTGGCACCAATTACAGCCTCAAATCTTTTTGATTATGATGCTACATGCTTGGCACACCTATTTTTTGGCAGTTTCTCCCATTCTTCTTTGCAGGACCTCTCAATATCCATTAGGTTGGACTAGGAGCATCGGTGCACAGCCATTTGCAGATCTCTCCAGAGATGTTCAATCAGGTTCAAGTCTGGGCTCTTGCTGGGCCACTCAAGGACATTGACAGTGTTGTCCTGTAGCCACTCCTTTGTTATCTTGGCTTGCGTGCCTAGGGTCATTGTTCTATTTGAAGATGAACCTTCGCCCCAGTCTGAGGTCCAGAGCGCTCTGGGGCAGATTTTCACCAAGGATGTCTCTGCTGCATTCATCGTTCCCTCGATCCTGGCTAGTCTCCCAGTTCCTTCCACTGAAAAACATCCCCACAGCATGATGTTGCCACCACCATGCTTTACTGTAGGGATGGTATTGGCCAGGTGATAAGCAGTGCCTGGTTTCCTCCAGACTTGATGCTTGCCATTCAGGCCAAAGAGTTCAATTTTTGTTTCATCAGACCAGAGAATTTTGTTTCTCATGGTCTAAGAGTCTTCAGGTGCCTTTTGGTAAACTCAAGGCGGGCTGTCATGTGCCTTTTACTGAGGTGTGGCTTCCATCTGGGTGGAGTGCTGCAGAGATAGTAGTTATTCTGAAAGGTTCTCCTCTCTCTACAGAGAAACGCTGGAACTCTGTCAGAGTGACCATGGGTTTCTTGGTCCCTTCCCCGACTAAGACCCTTCTCCCCCGATTGCCCAGTTTGGCCGGGCAGCCTGCTCTAGGAAAAGTCCTGGTGGTTCCAAATTTCTTCCATTTATGGATGATGGAGGCCACTTGGGACCTTCAATGCTTCAGAAATATTTCTGTACCCTACCCCAGATCTGTGCCTTGATACAATCTTGTCTCGGCATTCTACAAACAATTCCTTGGACTTTATGGCTTGGTTTATGCTCTGACATGCACTGTTAACTGTGGGACCTTATATATAGACAGATGTGTGCCTTTCCAAATCATGTCCAATCAACTGACTTTACCACAGGTGGACTCCAATCAAGTTGTGGAAACATCTCAAGGATGATCAGTGGTGCACCTGAGTTCAATTTTGAGTGTGATGGCAAAGGCTGTGAATACTTATGTTCATGTGATTTTGTTGTTTGTTTGTTTTTTTTAATAAATTTGCAAAGATTTCTAACAAACTTCTTTCAAGTTGTCATTATGGGGTATTGTTTGTAGAATTTTGAGGAAAATAATGAATTTAATCCATGTTGGAATAGGGCTGTGACATAACATAAAGTGGAAAACGTGAAGCGCTGTGAATACTTTCCGTATGCACTGTATATGGCATGGTTTAGAGATCTCATTACAGCAAAAGTTATTTTTTTATTCCAAACCTATTACAAGTATTTAACTGTCATTCACTGACCACAGACATATCTGGACTGCTGCTAGAATATGTTGTCAAAATGTACCTAGTTAGATAAGCACCTAAGAAAAATAAACAAAATGTCTCTCTCCTCTCCTCATTGGCTCACTGGCTGTGAGGAGGGAGAGTCATTGGAGAGCCGAGTCTCTCGTGCACATTACTGGATCGCAGTGGGGCTCAGGTGAGTATTAGGGAGCCTGCTGTACACAGAAGGTTTTTTACCTTCATGCAAAAAAAGCATGAAGGTAAAAAAACCTTGAGCCTTTAGTAGCACTTTAAGGTTAACCTCTAATCACATAACCGCTCCTGAGAAAATTTGGATTTAATGAAGTGCATCAGAAGAAGTAAGCGAAAAGTGAAGTAGACATGCACAAGGCTTCTGCATGCACTGTTTAGCAGTGTGGTGGACAGGGACCCTTAAAGGGCTCAGTGATTATTCCTGAGTGCAGCCTGAGCACTTGTAAAAGATGTACTTTATACTATTTTAAAGCAGTATTAAACCGAAAAACAAACATTTATTATATTGCAGCTTATTAATGCTTAGATGTGATGGCTGTGTTGGTTTGCTTTTCTAGGCTTTTATTTCTTCTATTTTCATCTGGTGATCTGGCCAGTACATCTGTTGTTTTTCAACAGAAAAGTTATTTTGCAATTATAGTGATAAGATAGACAATTTAACACTGAAAAGGGTGCTCAAAATCACCAGCTTTTATTTCTTAATGTAAAACCTTTATGCCAAGAGGAAAAATACTGTTTGTTGTAACTGATTATAAAGCGTCAGCTGGAGCTTAGCTTCAGGTTGTTAGTGTAGTTAAATTTGTTAGTACTTCTAACACCCCCCCCCCCCCCCCCTGACTGACAATGCAGCTGTCCAAATTTGCCCCCTGTGCTCCTTCATGTAAAGTGGTGTCTGTATAATACAGAAGATGTGTTCCTGCTCAGATCACAAGTGGGAGAGTATCAGCGGGAAGAAGCCTAAAAAAAGGAAAACAAATACAGCCACTACATCTAATGATTGGTAAGCTGCTACATATCACATTTTTGGTTATAGGTTTAATACAGCTTTAGGAAATATTCTTAATAAAGTTGTTTATTGCTATCAAAGTTCCTCTCTTCTGCTGGACCTAACAAACTCTGGAAAGAGGAGAGCGTTGAAAAATACCATCTATTGTGGAATTTTCCATATGCCTGTGTGATCTGCTTATTATTTTAGGGGTCATCAATTTTTGGTGAGTTCACCCCCAAAAGTAGTATAGTGTGAATTTTGGGGCTACCAGATTGCAGTTGCACCAAAAGCACAAGTACATTTAGAAATAATTTAATAGAAATAATAAATAGACGACTATTGAATTTTACACAGGAAGCATTTTTTGTCCTTTATATGGACCTGGTACTTTATTTGTTTTTTGCACTAATGAATATGTAAATTACACACTAATGTTTCCTAGTGATAGGAAGCATATTAGTACTTTATTACGCATGTTCTTTTCATGGATGCACTTGCATTTTAATGCATATGAATGAACATTCATGTTTATGGTTTGGGATTGGTATTAGTGGGTTAACATTAATTTTTTTAGCGCAGTATCTGCTTAGTGTCGGTATATAGATACCAAATACTGTATGTCTGGCCTCAAAACTGCGTGAGCCCACAAAATGGAAAACAAATATGATACCCAATATTATCAATATGGGGAGCTTTAGAAGCCTGTACAACTCTTCAGTTTAGATTAAATAATGCCCTAAATGTATTGCTCTCACTCTGGCATTTCCTGCAGTATATAACGTGTGTGACACAATTGTTGTTTATATACAGGTGCATACCTTGTACAAGCATTTGCAGTGGGCACAAGGTGAACAGAATACTTTTACTTTAGCACTGTGCTTGAAGTGCTGTGCACCCAGTGTTTTAGTTAGGATTCTGGCAGCTCTGAAGCTGGAAATACATAGAGCTGAGTGCTTCTGGCTTCACACACAACAGGTAAGATCAGGGAAGGAATGCTGCATTAACTCCTCCCATTTGCCATCCTGAACTCACTAGTTGTTGGTCCAGGGCTCCTGGGAGGAACGGGGGAGCCTGGGAACCAGGAAATGAAGTGGGAGCCTGTAGGTGGGAAGAACCCTAAAGGTGATCAGGTGGCTATACAGCCACCTGGATCACGTTTACATTAAAGCTGGGAGCATCCTGAGCATAAAAAACACAAACTCATGGCTGCTGCAGCCGTGAACTTTTTTCAACCCATCAGCCCCTGGGTATATGTAGTTAAAGCGCTATGTAGTCCTACTTCTTTCTGTTCTGAAGAAAAAGCTGTTTGTTTCAACAAGTCCTTTCCTGATACCTGATTGAGAGGGTCTGTATTCATTATACCATCTAGTGTACTAATTAGGAAAGTTGCAGTGTCTGAATTCCTTTAGAAGCTGTTAACCCTTAGGGAGTATCTTACCAAAAATAAAATTCCTAATGTAGGTGATGCCTACAATTTTACTTTATTTGTGTAGACATCTTAGAAAATCAATGAGCCAATCTCACAAGCAGGAGATGACATTTCCTGGGGGTGTTCTGCACTAGGGATCGACCGATTATCGGCAAAGCCAATATATCGAGGGCCGATCTGCACTTTCCCCGATATATCGGAATCAGCCCCTGAGGTCACCGATATTGCCAATCTTTCGGGAAAGTGCTGTACTGGAGTGATGCCTGCAGCTAGTGGCATCACCCCGGTACCGACGTCTATAGCCGACGGTCGGCTGTCTTGTAATGACAACCGATACGGCTGAGAAGCTGCTCGGGTGTCATTACAAGACGTCCCCCCTCACTCCCTCCTCCCTCCTGCCATCTTCCGTGGCTCGTCCGGGTCACCCGTCCCACCGGGAGTCCTGGGCATCCTAACTGCATGGCCGCTGAAGACCCGATCAAAGCCGCATTCGGCTCTGTTCGGGTCTCCATGTAAAAAACAGGGAGTGATGTCATGACATCACTTTCGAGTACTCGGTGGCACATTAAAAAAATGACAGCTTTCAAAACAGCCAAACTTGGCATTTTGAATGCTTTTAAGTGCAGATGAGGGGTTTGGGGGTCTAAAGATCCCTCCACAAGAGTACCTGTGTAAAAAAAAAAAAAAATGTTTTAAATGTCCGAAAATATCGGCAGATATCGGCCGATACCGATATGCGATGACCAAAATATCGGTATCAGCAATAAAAAAACAATATCGGTTGATCACTATTCTGTACAGCAGTGGTGTTCAGAATGCCTTCATGTTTCCATATTGCATGGCATTTTTTTACCATTTTTAGAAAATTACAGAGAATTCAGGTTAAAAGGGAAAGGTCAATTTTAATAACTAAAAGTTACCATAAAGTCTCCTCTTTGTTTAATTGTACTTAATAATTGCTCTGCTAGCACTGACCCTTGCTTGATATTTGGCATATATCACTTTTTATATTCATGAAGTCAACCTCGCTGTTAAAAATGTTAACATGATATGTGTTATTTAAAATTACCTTTCCATTTCAAACTGCAGCACTGTAGTTTTCTGCAAAATTCAGTGCAATATGACATCCTACATAATGACTTCCAAAAATGTCATTTTCTTCTGTGATTGGCTCACTGATTTTCCCAGAAGTTTGCACTAAATACAAGTAGGATTTTAGGCATCATCTGCAACAGAAATGTAATTTTTGGTAAGATACTCCTTAAGTCCCAGTTCATATATATGCAGTGACAGACATTGCATGTGATTTGGAGCGCACTGCTCTGCAAATCTGTGTGATGCAAATTCAGCCATACAGATCGTAGGGCTGAATTTGCATCGGATTCGGACACAACTCACACAGGACCCTTTTTTGGTCTGTACCAGAATCGGATCGCATGGGTGTTCACACCTATGCGATCTGATTCATGTCCGAACTGAGAGTTCGCATATACAAACTGATCTGGGGGTGTCATTAAATTTGTATTGACACCCCCAGCGATTCTCATATGGCAGTGTGAACTGCCTGCGAGTTGATTATGATGTTGAACCCGCAGTGGATTCGTAGGTTTCCCGCATCGCATATGTGTGAACCAGGACTTAAGTCTAATGCGGCCTCTGCAACTTTTCTCTTCAAAACACTGAGTGCACCCATCGATTATATTGAGCCAGACCCTCCCATTTAGAATCAGTTTCCACAAGATATTGTCAAACAAACAGCTATTTCTTCAAGGAAGAAACAGGTAGAAATTTGTCCCGTAGTTAAGGAGGTCTGTGGGTGAGGAGTATTTTTGTTAATATTCATTAATAAAAAAATTACCTGTAAATGAGGACACCCAAAAATTTGGCGAATTCTTTTTTTTTTTTTTTAATTTTTTTTTTTTTTCAAGAATTCTTTATTAAAAAAAATATATACATCCCGAGAAAGTCACCCACTGTAAACCTACCACTAGTCACGATGCCTGCTGACTTGCACAAAGAAGAAACTGTCATCAGCTATAAAAGGGAAAGGGAAAAGGTGACATACTTAACCAAATATTATCATGCCGATACTTGGTCAAAGTCAATGCCAAAATATGTCCAGGGGCTATATTTGGGCAGTGATTTCACTACTATCCCTGTCCCCTTGCTTATGTGGCCAGAGATTTCTGGCCATATCATTTAATGGTTCCAATGATATCAAGAGACGCTAGGGGAACCAGCTGGCAATTATCAACAGCAGGAAGATGTCTCATATAGAAGAGGTAGAAATACCACTGTTATCTATCAATCATTCAGATGAATGCCCAAACAGGCAAAGTTTGGTCAGAACCTGGGTTTCGACCAAACTGTTGGTTGATGCCCAATCAGTTCCACAAAGAAAGTGGGAAGCATTCAAACTGATAATCAGACATCATTTCTTTTACAATAACAGAACTGTAAACTTTATAGAACAAGCAACTCTGGTCCAGTACTTAACCTTTTAAATATGGATCTCTGCTGCTCTCCAGATGAGCTTATCTTGAGCATAGAAAATGCTAAAACTTGTGTATATTATTAGTAAGGTAGTGAATATTTAGAACAGTTAAGCACTAGAAGCCATGTTTTAGGGGGTCATCCACTCCCCTCAGTAGGGCTATGTACATGAACAAAGTTACGATGAAGTAGAAAAAAAAATTATGTAGAATATCTGACTTTAGAATGCTGCAAAAAAGATCTAAAATGTGTAAGGTAAAATGTATCTATAGGGTGGCTGGCTTGTTTTAGGAGCAAACTAATAAACCAATTTGGACCTTTAAATTAGGTCTTAGCCCTCCTTCTATTGGTACATTTTTTTAAAGTACCCATAAAATTATATTGTTTTTCCCATGCTTGACAAAAGGCATCACTCACCCCAATACCAACACCCATTTATTTGCTTTACATTTCACGTATGTACTCTTCCTAAATCCAAACACCCCATACTTCTTTTTATCTATCTATGATATTTTTTTTCTATTTTTCCAGTCATCAACCATTCAAGGTCTGTGTCCTTTTTTCAGTTTTAACCGTTTCCTTTTATTTGCCAGTTTCCAATATAGTTTTTTTTTTTTCTCATGAAAATCTGCCTCTAAAGGGTTAAGTAAAAAGAATTAAATCTTTTATCCAACTTGGAACCCTTTGATTGATATATTCAAAATTACCTTCACAATCACTACCTATTGTGCTACTGAGCTATAGAGTTCTCTTTTTATCTTCAGCTATACTTATCTTTTAGATGATTTAACATGAGTTGCCAAGGAGAGGATAAGGACGGGCATTGGGGCAGTAGTCTGGACTGTCTTCTCTTTCACTTTCTCAGGTAGACTTTTTCAAGGCTCCATTGCTTGTTTTCTTAAAGCTGAACTCCAGGCAAACATTTACAGTTGAAATATATGTGTGTGGACTATTCCCTGCCAAAAGAATAACTGTTCAGTCAATCTGACAAAATCAGTTCTGTGATGGCCCTGTTCACTGCTGCAATTAAGCATCATAACTTGGCCACTGACCCATCTTCAGTTTGCTAATTGGAAAATAAAGGATTACCACACTGAGAAAAGGTTGAGATTTGAATTTGTCTGCTACAATCATGTCATCATTTTCACTATGACAGGTAAGGTCTGTTTATGTATTTTTTTTTATTATATGCTCAATCTGACTTTCTCACGTTTAAAGTGATTCTAAAGGTAAAATAAAATAAAAAACATGTTATACTTAAGTGCTTTTTGTGGGTCTCCCACCGGCTGCCCTGGCCAATGGCTCCCGCTGCTGTGCAAGCCAATGAGGAGAAAGAGACCTTGGAGAACTGCTGTTCTCATGCACATCACTGGATTAAGATGGGTCTAAGGAAAGTATAAGGGGGGCCTGGGGGGGTAACTGCACCAGAAGATTTTTTACTTTAATGCATAGAATGCATTAAAGGTATACAACTTTCTGCCTTAGGAGCCACTTTAAGAGCATATCCTCATGAGAAATGTTTGGCTGTGTATAAAAGGAATATATAGGTAGTCTTTTTATCAGAGGAACTTGTGAGAGCTCAGGGTTGCCTCCTGGAAATGGTCAAAAGCGCAAGAGAATTTTTGTCATATTTAGATGATTTGATTTGCTTTATTTACTAGTATTGCTTTGCAAGTATATTTAATATTCTCCCAACACTTCAATCTGAGGCCTATTTATTATTCTTCTCTACCCCCTCCCCATTTTGCAGCAGCGACCCAGAGATGCAACTATGTAATCAAGGATGGACAAAGGTCTCACTCCTAAAGTAACTAAAAAAGGTTCTATTTTTTTTTTCTTTTAAAACAACAATGAAAATAATATAGTAAATAAACTGCACTAACAAAAGAATGATAAAACCAGAAAAGTTGCTAGCAAATCAACTGACATGTGTTGATTTGTCATTTTTAAATAACAAACATTTTATACTTAGACCCCATTCAGACTGGGGCGACACGACTTGGTGGGGCGAGCTGTGACCTCGGCGCGACTTGCACGGACTTCATATAATTGAAGTCAATGCAAGTCGCCTCCAGGTCGCCCCAAAGTAGTAAAGGACCCTTTTTCTAAGTCGGAGCGACTTGTGTCACTCCTATTAGAACAGGTCCTGTACTATTCAATGGCAAGCGACCCACCGCGACTTGTCAGGCGACCAAGTAGCCTGACAAGTCGCGATTGTGTGAATGGACCCTTAGAGTGGGTATAGAAAAGAATCACCCCCCTTTGTTGTCATTGCACATGTACTTAGCATAAAGGACACACTGAGTGTGCCCTGAATGCAGAGAGTGCCATGCTGTGATCGTGATTTCTGGGCTCATGTCGCATGAGTAATGTCATCACAGGCCACCCATTCAAATGACCAAAGTGTGCGAACTAGGAAGGAAGACTGGTTGAAGGTGGAATCACCAGGATTGTTTTGCCTCTGTCTTTAAGGTTGAGATGGGTGCAGTTTAAACAGACCTCCATTTCCTAAAAAAGACACTGATAATAATTGGGTGCACTTGCAATTTTTGAAGATCGTGTCAGTGACATCCATTCCACGTCTTTGTGCGAGAGCTTCAGGGACAAGTTAGTGACAACGTGGTTAGAGGGAGTCAACAGAAGACAACAGTGAGACACAGGCATCCATCACCCCCCCCCCCCCCCAAAGTCTTGGAATGTGAGGATTATTGCAGGGCCCATAATGTTGAAACATAGCAACAGTTTAACTTAACAGTGTTTTAATAGTGAATGTTCTGTCTGACTTTCTGATATAATAATATATCAGGGTCTCTTTAACAGATGCTTTTGTGCTCACAGAAGCTAACAAGTTGCTTTTTAAAATTTTCTAACACAACCAGATGTTGTTTGCAGATGACACTAAGCTTAGCAGTGGAATACCATTCTTACAGGATGCCTCCAATTTACAAGCCAACCTCAGTGCACTGTTTCATTGGGCAACTGTGTGGCAAATGAGGTTTAATGTTGATAAATGTAGTTAAGCACTTGGGGGCTAAGAATATACATGCATCATACATACTAGGAGGGGAACAATTTGGAGAGTCAATGGTGGAGAAGGATCTGGACAATCTGGTAGATCATAAGCCAGGGCTGGCCCAAGACGTTGTGCTGCCTGGGTCCAAGAAATAAATGCTGCCCCCCAACCCCTCCCCCTAAAAAAAATCACGCCCACCAAAAGGCCCCCACATCCATTATCATTTCGGAAATATTATATATACTGTTATCTTCTTCCAGCTCTCACCACCAGACCGGTCCACCAAACACCCACTGTCTGTCTTCAGTCCTCCAGTCCTGTAACTCCTGTGACTCACCGCCCTAGTAGATCCAGCCTGCCCTACGTGAGATGGAGTGCGCTGATGTCTGACAGCATTGCGGGATAAAAAGGAAAGGGGGAAAAGAGAGAGAGGGAGGGAAAGGTGCAAAATAAGGAGAAGAGGAGAGGGGTAGGAAGGGAATAGGGGGAAAAAAGAAGAAAGGGGGGGAGGGGAAGGAAAGTAAAGTTGATAATGAAAATGGAGGGGATAGAAAATGGAATCGCGGTCCCTTAAATGCTAATATAAAACTGACCTGGGTACACCAAGCAATTCACCAGCAGCCAGGGGAATAAATATATATATATATATATATATATATATATATATATATATATATATATATATATGCAAAAGTTTCCAGAGGTGTAGAGGGGAAATTACAAATGTTGATCACAATCGATTCATGATGATAAAGTATGCACTCCTATATCTTTCTCTGAGAAAACTGAGAAAGAAGTAAAGCCCCATCAGGCTTGTATAAATACTGATAGACTGTATAAACATAAAAGCTAACTAGTCCGATATTAGCAGTACAAGTGAAGGAGGGCCATGAATCACAGCTTACTTCTGTCTCCAATACAAATAACTTCCCCCCGGCTGACATCCACCACAAACTCAAGAAGGTTATTAGCCTGCTTAAGTAGTTCCCAATCTGGTGTGTCACAAGTTAGCCTGCAGTTTTTGCTTGTTAACTCTTACCACTTGCTGCAGTGTTTCAACCTTGTTTTCTTTCACATGTGTGGTTTGACTGTGCTCACCTATGGACGTTGTCTGCTGTTTATTCTGTGGGGCTTTTATTTCCTGTCCCTTCTATCACTTCCTGGCCCGCCTCCTAGTTGGCTTGTCTATATAGGTAGGCGCTATCTAAACCTATATACTGATAATATAACAATCAAAAAGTGACAAATAGTACATATAAAATAATGAATCTTGATAAAAACGATCAAGCAAGTGAACTAAAAATCACGATAATATATCACACTTGTGATAAAGTGCATAGGAATATTGTAAAACAATAAATACAATTCAATAATCCATAAATGTGAATCATGTGCAAATTAAAATTCATGAGAGAATGTGAAAAACAATGTTCAAAGTTTGAATAGCAAATAATTAATGTCCAAAAATCAAAAATATATCCTCAAAATCTATGTGCAAAAGATATATTCTTCATTAAAATCATGAAAAAAAAAGTGTATATTCGTGCAGGAAACATTGGTTCTGGAGCAGTCACAGGACAGGGAAAGAGTTCTAGGACAGACAATGTTTAAAAAGGATGGCTGGCAAAAGATGGGAGTGCTGAGCTGTCACTAAGAAAGTGAGGGGGGAATTATCAGCTTTGGAGTCATTTCCCCACCATAATTGCTTAGAAGGAAATTCCAGCTGACTTCCACCTGCCAATGGATTAGACCTCTTGGTCTGGAGTATTATATGTTTATGCATTTACTTCTACCCATTAAGGTGAGCGGCCATTGCACGTGGTGGAGGATATCGGTTTGCTGTGTATCTGCACTGGGGGATATATTTTTTCTTTCTTGGACATTATCATTCATCACTTTGATTCTTTTTGTCAAGTATCCTAAAATTAAAAAACCTTTTCGGGCACTAAGGTGGATTTAAATGAATATACACTTTTATTCATTATTTTAATGAAGAATATATCTTTTTTTTTTATCAAGATTCATTATTTTATATGTACTATTTGTTCCTTTTTGATTGTTATATTATTAGCAGTATATAGGTTTAGACCTCTATGCGATAGCGCCTATCTATTATTTTTCTTTTATACTGATTTGTATGTGGACACTACAGGGATTGGCTGCTGTCTGCTAGTTTCACCTCGTCATTTCACTTTAGTCCCTCCCTCCTTCTCCATCATATTTCTGGTAGTGCATTGGTTTTCTTTATCATTGTCTACATATGACATGCTCAGTGTAATCCTCATTGCCTGAGCAACTTCCCAGTTTTTTGAGCCATCATTTGCATACCCCTTTGCTACTGTGTCTGATTAACCATGTACCAACCCCGGCTTTGTTTACTATCTGTGTTTGTTCGCTACCTGCCCTGACCTTGGCTTGTCTCCTGGAGATCCTTTCATCTGCGGCTTGCACTCTGCACATGCCAGTGGTCTCCGCATCCTCAGCTGAGCCTACCTGGGGGCCGTGACCAGGTTCCAGCTTGCTGCAAGTCCATCCCCACAATCAGAGGCTCTGGTGAAGAAGCAGGCTGGGGCTTAGACTCCACGCCCTGGGGAATCCTGAGCTGGCAATCTACAAGAGCTTACTACCCCAGACTCCTGACTCAGTGTCCGTGCTCCACACCGACAGCTGTGGACGTGTGACGTTGCCGGGTCTGGTCCACCATACTGAGTATGCATAGGGTCCATGCATGGGCACTCTGATCACGGCTGTTCGTCAGAGTAATACCAGTCGAAGATCACATGCCCACTGGAAATGGGGAAACCAAGCAGTACTAGAACCGTCCAACCATCGACAAGGGCACATTCAAAGACAGTGTCCCTCTACCATTAGATAATGGATACATTACATCTTATAAAAAAAATGAATTGGTTAAATGTAATTAGAGACTTTTAGAATAATAAACATGGCATAAGCATACTTTAGACAATCGTATGTTTTAGTCCCTATAAATCTATAATGGATGCAAAAAGGGGGCAGACAGGACCAGATCAACATAAAGGAAAGAGGGAGGAAGGGGTGGGAAGGGGAAATAAAAAACAGGTGGGAGGGGAAAAAAAGAGTTGGGGGGAAGGGAGAAAAATCATCAGGGAAGGAGAAAGGCAAAAGGAAACACACAGGGGACTGCCACAACATAACGGTGATAAATCATAAAAATGGTTTATAAGATAAGGCCTCATTGAGGCCTGGTGGAACGGTAGCACTCAATCTCTCTATCAATAGAGTCCTGCGTTTTAAAATTACCCTGTCTCAGGCAAAACCCTAAGGTCCTGAGGGACAACCTCAAGAACTAGGAACTTCGCCACCTGGAAGTCAAATCTGTGATGTAGGCTGATTTGCCGGTCAATAGTAGTTAGCTTGCCATTTGTAGAGTAGTACAAGTGATCACCTATTCGTTGGTGAAACTCCCAAATAGTTTTCCCCAAATAGAAACCGCTACATTCACATATCATCAGATATATGATGCCTTGTGTGTCACAATTAGCAGGGGACCAAGGTGAAAACAGTTCCCCATTCAACAATCTAAAGGTAGAACCCTCTAGGACCCAAGGACAGCATAGGCATTGTCCACACCGAGAAGTACCTTGAGTACCGATGGGTGAACTGTTTGCTTCTATAATGACTTTTAGTCAAACGGTCTCTAAGTGAGGTAGCCCTATGGAAGACCAGCTCAGGGGTGATCCTAACGTATTTAGTAAGGATATGGTGGTCAGCTAGCAGATGCCAATGCTTGGATAAAATTGTTTGAAGTTGGTGATGTTGGGACTAAAATCTGAATTTTGTGACCATATCTGATTGCCTTGGTTTTGGGTGGTCATACAGAAGGGAAGTTCTGCTATGGGCCAGAGCTCTATTGAATGCCTTTCTCAAATTGGTTTGTGAGTAGCCCCTGGTTAAGAGGTGTCCGTGTAAAAGGTTTGCCTGTATGCAAAAGTCTTCTTCTTTGTTTCTACGCAGCCGCAAATATTGTACGTACGGAATACTGCAAACCTAAGGTTTTGGATATGCACTGGACACATGTAACAAAGGGTTACCGGCCGTGTGTTTACAGTTTAAGTCTGCATCGATGGTACCATCTGGGTATTTGATAATTATCAAGTCCAGAAAGGAAATCTGCTTATAATTATAACTGAAAGTAAAGTGTAAATTAAAATCATTAAAATTCAATTGTTGGATGAATTTCATTTGACGTTTTCCTGACCCTGTCCAAACCAGGAACAGGTCATCTATGTACCTGTACCAACAAAGAATATAGTTGAGGTATGATGTAAATATATTCTCCAAAATTTACATACAAGGGCGCACATGAGGTCCCCATGGCTTGGGTTTGTAAAAAATGTTGTTCCATAAATAAAAAAGAATTCTGGTCAGAATAAAATGAAGTAAATTTAAGATGAAACCATTTAGGGTCCAAGTTGTCTAGTCCTGCTCTATCAGGAATGATTCAGCTGTCCGGACGCCCTGCTCATGGGGGATACTCGAGTCCAAGGCTTAGATATCAACAGCCATGAGCAGGGCGTCCGGAGGGATCTAAATGCCCTCAATGTGCTTAAGAAGATCAGAGGTGTTCTGTATGTAGGATGGTAATCCTAGAACATAGGGCATTAGAAAAGCATCAACAAATTCATTGGCATTCTCAATTAGCAAGCTAATACCAGAGACAATAGGTCTCCCAGGGGGTGACCTTAGATTTTTATTGGTTTTGGGAAGGGTGTAAAAAGTAGGAGTATGTGGAAATTTAGTATTGAGAAATGTAAGTGTGTCTCAGTCAATAAGACCCTCCCAAAATGCTCCTACAACCATTGCTCGAAATTCGCCTATGTATCTCTGAACCACCACTGCAGAAATTGGTTTGTACCAGGTGTAATTCTTGAGTACATAATAACACATAGCCTGATATTGAGCATGAGACCAAAGGACAATATTGTTGCCCTTGTCGGACGGCTTAATCACACTGTCCGTTCTGTGTTGAAGTTGCCTAAGTGCTCAGGTTTGATTAGGGGTGAGATTGGAAGGAATGTCCTGCCAATGCTGGTGTTTCAAGTCCCTTATGGAGGGATGTAAAAAGGCCCAAACGGCCGAGCAGGTCATTAAGTCTGGAAAATTGTGAGATTTAGATCTAAAGGTTTTTGAGGGCATAGAGATAGGCTGAGTTTAGTTACTAGGGGGCTTGTGAAGGGGCACTCTTTCCTGTAAATCACTGGGGATAGAGGAAAAGTCATCCTCTATCCCCTTCTTCATATAATAGCATGAGATCCCGGAGTGCCCGAAACTCTGTCATTGTAAAGTGTTTGGTATGTTCAGTTAACTCTTTCTAAGTGCATCTGTTGTCGATTCTTATCAAAAATAAATTTAATGGTCCAATTACATGCGAAAAGGTATAGGCCTTTAATTGTTTCAGCAGTCACATTAAGGGAATCTAATGGGACTTTCCTCTCCCATCCCTCCATTTCCCTTTCTTCTTTTTCCCCCCATTCCCTTCCTACCCCTCTCCCCTCCTCCTTCTTTTCCCCCTTTCCCTCCATCCTCTCTCTTTCCCCCTTCCCCCCCCCCCCAAAAAACCTTAAGTGCTGAAGACAGTGCTGTACACCCATTTTTTTTTTTTTGTTATGTGTTTATTTATTTATTATTTTTTGTGTCTTTATTCTTTTTTTGTCCCCTGCCTGCCCACTTTTTTTTTAAATTGCCAGCCGCAGGTTTTCTGACTGCAGTGGGGGGTTCCCCCTTTCATTATTTTTTTTGATAGTTTTTACATTTCTGTCAGTGTCAGTCCACAATTTAAAGCGCACCAAGCACCACTTTTAATTGAATAAAGTGCATCCAATTACACATTCTATTTAATTTTGGTAATAAGCCCACCCATATCATGTCTGGGAGGCCAACAAGGATAGGCAAATGTTCTAATGCTACTATGAGGGGGCCAGTAGCGTCTGTGTCCACTGGCAAAGGTGGATGTGGTCCGTCCTCAGGCAGGGCACCTTTGTCTCTGTTTAGTGATGTTGCTGGTGCTATCCAGCCACTGCATGTAGAGAAGTTGGTGGACTGGCTTACTAAACCATCCTCATTCTCCTCATTCTCTATGACCCTTCAAGCTAGCACTAGTGCACAGTCCACGGCAGCTGCCAGAGTTGCTTATTCTGCCTCCTTGTCTACAGCTACTCCTGTCATAGCCACAGTCAGCTGGCTCCAGTGATGATGAGGATTGAGGGGATGCTAATGATGAGGTCAGTTATGTGACTTGGGTGCCAGATAGAGCAGAGGAGGAAAGTGGGACAATCCCAATGAGGTAGGATGTCCTCCAGAGGCAGGCATCAAATAAGAGTAAAGAGCAGCCACCATATTCCATCTGATTATGGAGCTGTTTTTTTCTGGCCATTTCCCACAGCTCAGCTGTGTGGGTCTTTTTCAGCACATGTGCAGCCGATCACACTGTTGCAATTTGCAATGTGTGCCACAAGCAGATCAAGCATGGCAAAAACACTAGCTATTTGGGTACCACATGCTTAAAAAGGTATTTCACCTCCCACCACTCAGTCCATTGGCAAGAGCACCTGAAAGACACACACAAGGGACACAATTCTTCTCCTCCTCACTCCTCACCTCTCATGTCTAACACCACTATATCTCATGCCCTATCAGCAGTCTCCACTGACAGGGATGATGGTATATAAAAGGGTGTCACAGGTCCTTACAACATGTCTGCCAGCATAACACCTCCAGCTTTAAAGTATAGCAGGCTAATTTCTCTGCCCCAGCTGCTGCAGTGCAGATGAAAAATACACTCCTTGCCACCCACATGCCCAGCTTCTAAATTCCAGCTTATCCAAATTGCTGGCTTTACAACTCCTACTTTTCCATCTGGGGGATTCTGCCTACTTCTGTGAATTTGCACAATGTGCTGTACCACAATGGCAGGTTCCTAGTCGCTATTTCTTTTCACGTAAGGTCATTCCAGCTCTGTACCATCACGTGGAAGGCAGTGTTTTGGCATCATTGGGCAAGGCAGTCAGCTGCAAGGTCTACCTTACTGCTGACTCATGGTCAGGCAAGCATGGTTAGGGACGATATATTTAGTTCACAGCACAGTGGGTAACTCTCCTTGCAAATAGGAAGGATGCAGGACAGGGCTCAGTGCTGGAGCTTGTTTTGCCACCACATTTTTATACGGCTGGTGATGATGATGTGAGATCTGTCAGCTCCATGCCCTCCTCTGCTGGATTGCCCACTGAACCACCAGTACCCAGTGTTGCCAACCGACCGTAGATTTACGGACAGCCCGTAAAATCAGGGCACTTTTCTCCTGCCCGTAAATGCCCGTAGCAGGAGAAAAGTGCCAGTAAATCTACGGCGGCGGTGGCAAGGTCAGAACTGCGCATGTGCGGCGCGCAGTTCCGAACTCCGGAGATTCCCGAGTTCTCTCGGACTCGCTGAGAAGAGATGCAGGCTCGCACTGTGCCTGCGCCCGCCCCTGCCTCCGCCCCCGCCGTCATTCAAGTCTTCCCGCCGGCCGCCCGCCAGGCGCCACTGCGACTGCGCCAGTGACAGTGTGGAGTGTGGACTTGGAGTGGACTGGACAGACTAGAAGATGCTGCTGGACGCACGAATCACGGAAGGTCTCCAGTCCAGAGTCCCTTGTGAGTTGCTATTGCTAGCTGCCTGTATATACCGTATAAGAGCCTGTAAATCCTGGCTCTTTTCCTCCTCCACCTGTCACTATGCTGCTCCCTGTGAGCTGATGACACGGCTCCCTTGCTGTGGCTGACATTCCTGTTTTTATATGTAAGTGGAAGCTTATTTTATATTAAATAGTCTGCCTGGTGGCTGACATCTTTCTGCACTCCTGAGGCTGGACATTCCCAAGGTGGTTTTTGTGGATGCTGCGTCTAACGTATGGCTGACCAAAAGAAAAGAACCTCTACAATTTTTTTTCCCCTTAAGTTTTAAAGTTTTTTCCCTATCTGTTGAACAGACATTGTAAGATTTAATGCTCCTACAGCATAAAGTCATTGTGGTTCTGAACTTTACACTTGACGTCATCTGTTATTCTCATTCTACACTAGTTCACCTTTAGCACTACAGTTTGTTTCTTTTTTCCTCTAACAAATTGCCTGCCCTAGCATGACAACACTTCTCAGTATGGTTGTCACCGTAGGGCGGAAAGTTAATGGCAGGGTTACCATGTTAACTGCTTGCTGACCATATACTGTACATATACGGTGGCAATGCGTCCAGTGTTGCCAACCGCCCGTAGATTTACGGACAGCCCGTAAAATCAGGGCACTTTTCTCCTGCCTGTAAATGCCAGTAGCAGGAGAAAAGTGCCAGTAAATCTACGGCGGCGCCGCCACTGCGACTGCGCCAGTGACAGTGTGGAGTGTGGACTTGGAGTGGACTGGACAGACTAGAAGATGCTGCTGGACACACGGATCACGGATGGTGGAGTGGACAGTGCAGACTGTGACAGCAGAGGCAGAGCACAGCCGAAGAGCAGAGGAATGGTGCAGGCTCACACAGCATCCAATCAAATTTCAGTTTGCCTAAACAAATTCTGGTCAGCATCCTTACCTTTTGCAATAATCAGTATTTGTGTTGAAATGTAAATGCTGTGTTTATTTTCCAGAATGCTGGAAAATCATTTCAATTGAACCCGCTTTCCTAGTCAGCAGTGTTCATGCGTTCTTGTATACTACAAACAATAGAGAGGAACTCCAACCAAACAAAGCATTGTAAATAGATTTTCCATCAGCCATACTGTATATAGTCTGTAGGGTGACACCACTAGTCTGAGCCTGCAACTCTGAAACCTCCCTATAACCTCCCTACCTCCAGTCCATAACATTGTCCTCCCTTTCCTTTCCTTTACCTGTAAGCTTATTAACCACCTCTCCTGATGCCTGAAACATGTTGTGGTGACATCATTGTGAAATGCAATACACAATCTCAGCCTAATCAAGTTCTGCATAGTTATAAAAGCAGCATTTCTGATAGATATTATACATTTTTGAATATTCCTTCATAATATTTACAGGGGGCCAGCAGAGGGTGGTGTTGGGGGATTTAGGTGGGCATAACCAAATTTGCCCATCGTTATAAGGATATCTGACCACCTCCTGTACCATGTCCGCAGTCTCTGACCACCTCCTGTACCATGTCAGCAGTCTCTGACCACCTCCTGTACCATGTCAGCAGTCTCTGACCACCTCCTGTACCATGTCCGCAGTCTCTGACCACCTCCTGTACCATGTCCGCAGTCTCTGACCACCTCCTGTACCATGTCCGCAGTCTCTGACCACCTCCTGTACCATGTCCGCAGTCTCTGACCACCTCCTGTACCATGTCAGCAGTCTCTGACCACCTCCTGTACCATGTCAGCAGTCTCTGACCACCTCCTGTACCATGTCAGCAGTCTCTGACCACCTCCTGTACCATGTCCGCAGTCTCTGACCACCTCCTGTACCATGTCCGCAGTCTCTGACCACCTCCTGTACCATGTCAGCAGTCTCTGACCACCTACTGTACCATGTCCGCAGTCTCTGACCATCTCTTGTCTTTTATCATGTCTGCAGGGGAGTCTGCAGAGGAGTCAAGAGTGAGAGCACCGCCGGGATGGGGGTCACAGGAGAAGTCAGATGTGTGGGGCCTGCAAAGTGGAGACCAGAACCGTCTGACTGAGCCCTGCACAGTGCACCTGAGAGGAGGTCAGTGACAGCGCCGACAGACCAGTCTGATGGGGGAGTCACTGATGTAAGGGGGCACTGATATAAAGATCCCTCTATATTAGTAACCCCCCCCCATATCTTAATGTAGTCACTCTGTGGAAGGTGGTCTCTGGTCACTGATTGCCCCCCACATCAGAGTTCCTGGGGTTCCCCTTTACATCAGTTTACATCAGAGTCTGCAGGATTCTCCCCTTACAGTGCGAAGGGGGAACTCTGCGGACCCTGATGTAAAAGGGAACTCTGATGTAAAGGGGAATGCAGTGGACTCTGATATAAGGCGGTTTCTGGTCACCAGAGCACCCACTTAAATCAGAGTTCCCCCTTAAATCAAGATCTGCAGCATTCCTCTTTATGTCAGAGTTACACTGTAAGGGGAAATCCTCCACACTCTGATATATGGGGGAACGCTGTGCTGGCTGGGTTATATTAATCTGACCTTCATTTAAATGGAGAAATATGTTTTTTGACTTTTGTTTAACCTAAACACATTGCTAATAGCACTATCTACATGTTTATAGTTTAAGTATTGATATTTGCACGGTTTAGCACTGAAAACAGCCTGTTTATGTACATTTTTGCCATGTCAGTAAAAAATTGGTGCCGTCCGTAAATTTTGGACGTTCTGCCAGTAAATTTCCCTCCGGGGGGTTGGCAACACTGCCAGTACCCCCTAAATGTTCAAGGGGCCATTCAACGAGTCAAGCTATAAGATGTCATGCAGTACTTCAGCTGGTCTGTCTAGGGGGCAGGAACCACACCAGAGCAGAGATTCTTTTAGCTCTGCAGGGGTAGGCTCAGTAGTGGTTCACACCATGGAAGCTTGAGCCAGTATTGGTGGTGTGCGATAATGGCACTAACCTTTTGTCTGCGCTTCGACAGGGAGAATTGACACATGTGTCATGCCTGGCACATGTCCTTAATTTGGTGGTGCTGCAGTTCTTAAACAGGTACCCAGGTTTGAAAGATCTTCTATAGCAGGCCAGAAGAGTCTGTAGCCATTTCAAGTGGTCCTACACAGCCAGTGTTCGGTCGGCTGAAAATTCAGTGGGAATTCCACCTGCTCCTTAACCGCCTGATTTGTGACATGCCCACCTGGTGGAACTCAAATTTGGCAATGCTGCAGCAGCTGCATATGAAGCAGAGGGCTGTCAATGAGTACTTGTGTAAGTATGGCACCATGACAGGCTCAGGGTGGCTCGGCTTTTTTTCCCCACACCAATGACTTCTTTTCCTCTCAAGGCCCACTTAATGCAGACACCATTCTTATGACGCCCCAAAACACACAAGAAGGAGGGAGGAGGAGAAGGAGGATTCTGGCAGTTTTGGAGGCATCTAGGCAGAGAAAGACATACTGTATGTCAAACCTTAAGAAACGATTTTCATTCCCCAGAAACCTTGGGAATGTATGTGGCTGGGAGGAGGCAGTTTTAGATACTGTAATCCTCAGTGGCCCTAAGGACTCTGCTTCTCATGCCTCTGCAAACTTGTGCTGCATGGGTCCCACTTATTCTTCAAAGCCTGAGAAACCTTGGCACCAAGGATAAGGATCATTATTGGTTGACAATTCTCCTTAACCCAAGGGGAAAGTCTGGGAACCCATCCTGTCCCCACAGAGGGAGCAGAGGATAAAAACATCTTGAGGACACTTTTAAGAGGAGTTTATGTAAGGTTTTTCCAGACACTGGTAGGTTACAGTCTCATGGAAAAGCTAGTTTTGAGACTTCTGTTGGTCAAAGGAGGATCGGTGGAGAAGGGGGGAACCTCAGTGATGCATTTTACAATTTTTTTTAGTCCTTGGTGTCCAGGGCTTTTGGCTTTAACATGCCATCAGAAGGGTCTGTATCAAATGGTGGAAAATGATCTAAGGGCAAAAACACACACGGAGAGCTTTCTTGCAGATGATCCACTGGGTTTCTGGGTCAGGAGAGTAGACCACTGGCCAGAACTTGCCCAGTATGCAATTGAGCTGCGTCCAGTGTGCTTTCCAAATGAGCATAAAGTGCTGCCTGGGGTTTTGTGACAGATAAAAGCGCACCTCTTCACAGACTCTTTTGACTGGTTGACATTTGTACAAATTATTCAGTCCTGGATGAGCAGCAGCTATCAAGCCCCTGAACTTTTGGCATGTCCAAGAGTTCTGGCGCAAACTGAACAAGGGTTCATTCGACCCATCTCTACTTCATAGGCTCAAGTCACTAAGCTATAGCACGGGTGTTATTTGTCACCTGCACAATTGTTACTTTTAGGTATGTGATTGTCATTGTTATTTTTAGCTATCATTTCTGAAAACAACAGTCACTGTGGTAAGTAGCTTGGTGAGTTGAACCTCGTATTTATTGCAGATTTGATCATTTACATGCAGATTTCAGTTTATGCATTGCTCAAATGTCCACGGGAATGTGCAAAGTAAAAATATGTTCACTACAATTTCCCGCTCCACATTGCATCTGCCTGACTTAATCATGCATTTAATCAACAAGTACCTGAAAGCCTATGACTGAGATATATCATTGTGTAGAACAATTTAAATTATACCTGAGAAGTGTCATGCATGATACAGCTATGGATAGCAGTAAATATGTGTTTAACAGAGCAAGGGCTGAATGAAAAATCTTCAGAAGAGAAAATTACACCTGTAATACAATCTACTCTGATGTGAATGAGCTCTTGCACTCACAAATATTAATGTCACAGTGACATAATGTACATGTATTATAGCTGATGTTTAGCAAAATAAAAGGAAGATCAATGGCAAGTTGTTAAAAAAGTGACAAAAAGGGCATTTATATCAGACCTACGAAAGCACAGCCTACTCAAACAGTTAATAATGAAGTATGATATCTAGGATGTCCAATGGTAAATGATTAAAGAGAGAGAATGACTAAACCTTTAAAGTGTTTCTAAACCCACAATAGTAAAATCAGTCTATATATGCAGTAAAGCATGCTTTTTATACTCACTTTGGAATCTAGGGGGTTAATCATCTGCATTGGGTAGAAAGGCTGTTTGATCCTGTCTTATCTGATCCTCCCCTTCTTCTACTGTCCCCAAACCATTTTCTGATAGAACAGAGCCTTGGGGGCAAGCTGCACATGCTCAGTTTGGTGTGTATTGCTAGGGAGTTTTTCCTTGGGAGAGTGCATGTGATCAGCACAAGGCCAATCAGCACTGTCCAGACAGAGGGTAAGGGGTCCTGCAGCTTCATAGGGCCATGAAGGGAGGATGAAAACTCCTCCTATAAGCTTTAACCAGACACTGATAGAAGTCACAAGACTGCTCTAACTGCTGATGAGAAAAGGTATTTAGAAGTTTATATTTACTAAAACTATTGCATTGCCTTGTTCTGTGTACTGTGGGAGACCAGATACATTATAGTGAATGTTGGGTCCTGGGTTTAGTAACTCTTTAACACTTTAATGCTTACATTAAAAGCTCAGTTTTATGTAAATCATTTTATCAGTATTTTTAGAGCTTCTGTACAGGAATGTTATTTACCGGCATCTAATAGTTTAATTTAATCCAGAACTATATAGATATTTTTGAAATCATATGTTTCCTCCTGCATTAAAGGAGGGTACCTATAGTTTCCCCAGTGTTGTCCCCTGCTTTTTCATCTGTCAAGTCCTGCCATTTTCTTCAGGCTTATTCAATCCATTACGTGTAAGCAAAGGCTGTCATGGACACACCCCCTGAGGGTGTGTCATCACATAACCAGAGCTAAAAGTACTAACAGAGTTTAAGTATGTACAGGAAACCTGTCAAGAGGAAATAATAGGGGGGGCGTGGCTACCGCCGCAGTGTATGGCCGCTTGTTAGAGCTGCTCCGCTCGGCCACCCGGGACATCCGACCTTACCAGGGACCACTAACCTCACAGACGGCGCCCATAGCCTCCCAATACCCACTGCCATGATCCACCACAAGAAAGAACCGCCGCAACTGAACAAGTTAGCTGGGTTCTTCATTCAGCAGGGATCCGGGCTCCGGCAAAATAGATACAGCAGCCATGAGGAACAGGGGGTGGACTGCATCCAAAGCCATCCTCAGTCCTGAACACCCGGCAAGTGGGAAATCTGGATAATGGAGATTCCTCAGGCTCTTCTCCCTCCTCTCCCTCCTCCAGGAGCCCAGTGAAGGCTAAGCCCCACCGGGAATCACCACAGAGGCGGTCACTGGAAGCAGGCATGGAAGTAGGCCCTGCACAGCCTATCTCTCCAGACTTCCCCTCTCCTGCACCTGACCCCATCACTGCTTTCCCTATAGGGGGACAGCCCGTGTCAGACACAGTACTGAAAGAAATGCTACTGTCTCTGAGATCCTCATTACACATGGACATGTAGAGCTGCATGAATCAATTTAAACATGAAATATACTCCATGGGCAACAGGATAGATGCTGTTGAAACCTCTTTGGACAAACACACCTCCTCCTTTAACTCCATGGTGGATGCCCATAATGCACACACTGAGGATAAAGCATGGCTTAAAGCGAAAGTGGCCGATTTGGAAGATAGATCCAGGAGGAACAGTATAAAGATCAGAGGAATACCAGAATGTGTACCTCCTTCCGAGCTACTACAATACATCACTTCTGTCTTTTCTTCCCTTGTGACTTCACTATCTTCAGCAGATTTGTCAATTGACAGAATCGACAGGCTACTTAAGCCCTCCTTTGTTGCCCAAGATCTACCCCGGGATGTATTGCTCAGAGTTCACTTTTATCAGTCCAAGGAAAAAATTATATCGTCCTTCAGACAACCCAAACATGTCCCAGAGGAAAACTTGGGCATTCAGCTGCTCCCAGATCTGTCTCGACACACTCTCCAAAGCAGGAGGAACTTGGCCACAGTCACCGAGGCACTCCGGAATCACAATATCTCCCAAAAGTGGAAATACCCTGCTTACACTTTCTATCACGCACAATGGCTCCACAGTATTGGCAAGGACTCTAGATGAAGGATTGCAAGTACTTAAAAGATGGGGTATACTCCCCTTATACAGAGCCCTGTTGCTCTGACGCCAATTCCAGCTCACCTAAACAATGAATGGCAAGTGGTTTCCCTCAAGAGATCCGCAAAGAAGAAAAACTTGGATAGTGGTACCCAATGAGTATAACTACTGTTAGCACTTAACAAGTCCCTGGTCTTAGGATGAAGATACATCCCAATGGCCCTCAACACAACCTTAACAGATGCATCTGTTTCCGGACGGCCCAGGCAGTCCTCTTTTAATGTTCGACCAATTACAAGTTTGATCCTGGTTTATCTGTTTTATCCTACACCCTATCTTTCTACTGATATGGAAGAAGAGCACTTGAGACTGTTAGATTCTACCCTCTGTACCCTCATTACCTTATCCACCACCGTGTCTGACCGTGTGCTAAGGATCACTCAAAGTAACACAGCAACGACATCACTCACCTCTAACCCCACCCTAGTCATGACTATTAAATGCCTATCCATTAATGCCAACGGACTAAACCATCCCGCCACGAGATATTCGTTCTGGAAGGAAGCATCAACTAGTAAAGCGGACATCATTGCGGTCCAAGAGACTAATTTCCAGGCCCAGAACTTTTCACGGTGTACCCATAAAGACTTTTGGCATTTGTTTCTCGCCAACGCACCAGAGAAGAGGAAAGGAACACAGTCACCTTTAAACTGAAAGTCTCCATCCTAGATGCAGAAGGACGGTACATCATACTCACCTGTGATATTAATGATCTTCCGCTGACTCTAGTATCCCTGTACACGCCTAATTCACATCAGCTACGATTTTTTCGCAGACTACTTAAGCAAGTATACAAAACTAAGTATGGTAATTTAATGTTGTGTGGGGATTTTAACCTAGCGGTCACCCCTGGGATGGACTCTACATCTTCCTCCAGAGGTCGACTGATATGCTTGGGTCGATTACTGCATTCGGAACACTTATATGAAGTCTGGAGGTGTCAGCATGCCTCCGAAAAGGAATTATACATTTCACTCCTCAAGACATCATTACTACTCTTGAATAGACATGTTTATTACTGATATCCAGCTGTTAGGGAAGACATCCTCCTCAGTCATCAAAGACATCACGTGGTCTGATCGGTTGAACTGATGATCGGGGAGGGGGTGACATTCGGGAAAACATATATATGGCAATGTAATGTCAGAACGCTCCAAGACTCCAGGAGTGGCAATTATATTTCCCAGCGTCTCCAAGAATTATTTCAACACAACTCCCAGTCAGTCCCAGATCCCTTGGTACTGTGGGAAGCTCACAAGGTATACATTAGAGGGGTGTGTATTCAACAAAACGCCAGTGTAAATGACTACATAGTCAAAAAATGACTGAGCTTTTATCCCAAATACACATCCTAGAGACTGAGAATAAACAATCGCCTACAGCAGCTGACTCAAATCCCCCCCCCTTAAACTGAGACTGGAGCTGAGACTCCTACTCTCTGAACAATCAGATAAACAGCTGAGAACCCTGAAACAAAATTATTATATACAAGCAAATAAGACAGGGAAATACTTAGCGAACAAAATCAAAATTAAGCAGGCCAAATCCAGAATTACACATCTGATTCACCCCACTTCCAAACATAAAATTTCACACCCCCAATAGATAGCGGATGTGTTGGCTGACTATTATAGTGCATTATATAACCTAAAAAATGTCCCCCAAGAGAGCCCTTTGTCAGCGCGAGACATAAACCAATTTTTGGACTCCATTAACTTACCGACCCTTTCAGAACTCCAACTACAAACCCTAAATGCCCCACTCACTCCTGAGGAGGTGGCTAAAAGTAATAAACCCCTACCAAATGGAAAATCACCTGGTCCGGATGGTTTTCCCAATGAATACTATAAACTATTTCACCCAATGATAAGCCCCTACCTAACAGACTTCTTTACCAAAGCAACAACAGTGACTTCCCTACCTCAGGAGATGCTGGCAGCATATATAGGTACTATCCCCAAACCAGGGAAAGACCCTTCCACACCCGCCAACTTTCGCCCTGTATCCCTCTTAAACACGGATGCCAAGATATTTGCGAAAGTGATAGCGAAACGCCTCCAAGTGGTACTCCCACACTTAGTTAAGAGGGACCAAATGGGATTCGTAGCGGGGTGCCAAACCTCAGACGCGACTAAGAGAATAATTGATATTGTTCACCATGCCGAGAGAATAAAAATGCCTTCCGTACTCCTTACACTGGATGCGGAAAAGGCATTTGATAGAGTCCACTGGGAGTATATGTCCTCGACTCTGTCAAAATAATGTTTAACAGGTCCTATTCTCTCAGCTATTCTGGCATTATATTCAAACCCCAAGGCACAGGTCCTTACTTCCAGAATCCTCTCCAAACCATTTAATATATTGAATGGGACTCGACAGGGATGCCCCCTGTCCTCCACCATATTAAATTTAATAATTGAACCCCTAGCAGTAGCTATCCGCTCCAATAAAACTATCTCTGGATTTTCATTCCCAACCTCACAACACAAGATAAATCTATTTGCAGATGATATTATACTGATGTTAACAAAGCCAACTATATCCCTCCCTGAAACATATTACAACCCACAAAGCTACAGTAAAATCTCCTACTATAAAATAAATGCCTCTAAATCAGCCATATTAGACTCAGGATTCAGCCCCACAGCCCGGAAAACCCTAAAAAGTCAGATCCCTATCCCATGGGAGGACATCAGTATCCACTACCTAGGCATCAATATCACCACGTAAACATCCCAATTGCTATCATCAAACTTTAGGCTCCATTCACACCTGGGCGTTTTTGAGCGTTTTTCAGCTCCAAAAACGCTAAAAAAAACGTTCCAAAATGCCCAATAAGTAAAACCCTATTCATTTAAATGGCCCCTGTTCACATCTGAGTGTTTTAACGCCTGAAGCATAATGCCTGTAGCTGAAAAAAGTACATGATCTTCTTTTTGGGCTGATTACTAGCGTTTTTGATAGATGTCAATGCCTGCCTCCAAAAACGCCTGAAAAAAACGCCTGAAAATGCTACGCTGAAGTGTGAATGCAGCCTAAAGCCAACTACCACCAAAATCACTTAGGACTTACAGCACTTGTCTAAAGTTGAACGCTCATGGAGTGGAAGATTAGTGACCCTAAAAATGATTATATTGCCTCAAATCCTGTACCTATTCAGGGCCCTTCCCATATACTTTCTACCCACACACCTAGCATCCCTGTCTAGTCTCTTATGCTAATTTATATGGAATGAAAAGAGGGCAAGATGAGCTACCATAACACTAACTAAACATAGGTTCCTAGGTGGAGGGGGTATGCCTGACATACCCACCTACTATTGGGTGATCCTCCTAGCACAGATCAAACATTGTTTCCAAGGGAAAGAGATTCCTCTCAGGGCAGAACTTGAATTACAGTTGGCTCCTGTCACCGACCTGCGTCTGGTGCTGCTGAGAGACAGGTGGACACCCTAGGACATAAAGACCCTTACCCCTCCCATGCAAGCCTCGATACGAGCCTGGAGACACTCGGTGAAACAACAAGACACCCTCAATATCCTTTCCAATACTCCCATCCCTGTGAACTTACTAGGGTCTATAGTTCCCCTACTTCACACTACAAACCTCCACAGACATGACCTGCAGGAGGTCCACCAGTTCTAGAGAGGAGGTAATGCAGACCTACCACCTCCCAAACAAAACTCTATTTACTATCACCTGCATCCTACATTTTCTTTCGCAACACGGAGCTAATGTTCAACCAGAAAGTGTGGCAATGCTACACCAATATATAATGGACAAGACTAAAGGTATCTCTTTCCTCTATGACACCCTGTTAGACAAACATACATTCCAAAAATCCCCCCCCCCTATGAAGAAATGGAAAAAAGAACTGAAATGCTCATACACGCAATCCCAATGGCAATTAGCTATCTGTTACATATACAATGCTTCACACTGTGCTAACCACTGGAAGATGACCCTGAAGATTACAAACAGATGGTACTACACACCCTTTAGGCTGGCGAGTTTCTCCCAATCCTTCTCCCCATTGTGCTGGCGTAACTGTGCTTAAGTGGGAACTCTGTCACATAGTGGTGGGCTTGAGCACGATATGGCCATATGGTGGGACTAAACCCCATTTTTATTTATTGATTGCCTTTATATTTGATAGTCATTTCTTTTGCATGTGTGTGCTATTCTTTGTAAATATGCATGTTTCTTGGTTCATAGCTGCACCAGCTTTAGTAATGCATGTTCAGGGTGTGCCCCCCCCCCAGCTCCTTGTTGTTTGTAACACGCTTACTTTGTCAACATGGTGCTCCTCCCTTTGAATCGCAGTATGTTCCCATTTGGGGGGTTCGAAGGAAGGAGTAATACCAGCCTTTCTATTTTCCGATGAGTAAATGTTCATTGTAAACTTACATGTAATATTTGAGAAGTTGTTTATGTACAGCTCTGTCTATGTACAGTTTTGTTTTTGTACTAGCGGATGTATTATATCTTTGGATAACAGATATAACACAAATGTTTGTATGGTTTGTATGCTAAACTCAATAAAAAAATATTTGGAAAAAAAAAAGAGGAAATAATAGGAATGTTGACGTATCTGTAAAATCGGTTTCCTGGAGTACAGTACAGGACTGTGGTTTCTTCAAATCCTCTTAACTGGGTTACATACAGCAACCTTCAAGTGATTGAACACTGGCAAAAAGGCTGTTAGGGTGTCCGCAATATAACCCCTCCCACTCTCAGTTAGCCATAGTTGTTTACAGTGGCGGCTGGTGAAGTTTTAGGATGGGGGGGCGCAAGACCCCGCCCTTCTATTTTGACCCCTCCCATTTCTCATAAGCCCCACCCCTTATAGACTCCACTCATTTTGTCCCCTGTATTTTGCTTGCATGAACAAATTCTCCCAATATATCACATATTAAGGGGTCCATCAGTACTAGTATATCCCATAATAGGGAGCAGGGGCCCTATTATGGGATATACTGTGAGAGACACCCTATTATGGGATACACTGACTGAGAGTGGCACAAACCCCACAGTACAGGCCCCCCTAGCACAAACCCCACAGTACAGACCCCCTAGCACAAACCCCACAGTACAGACCCCCTAGCAAAATCCCCACAGTACAGCCCCCTAGCACAAACCCCACATTACAGTCCCCCTAGCACAAACCCCACAGTACAGACCCCCTAGCACTAATCCCACAGTACAGGCCCCCTAGCACAAACCCCACAGTACAGACCCCCTAGAACAAACCCCACAGTACAGACCCCCTAGCACAAACCCCACAGTACAGACCCCCTAGCACAAACCCCACAGTACAGACCCCCTAGCACAAACCCCACAGTACAGGCCCCCTAGCACAAACCCCACAGTACAGGCCCCCTAGCACTAATCGCACAGTACAGACCCCCTAGCACAAACCCTACAGTACAGACCCCCTAGCACAAACCCTACAGTACAGACCCCCTACCACAATCCCCACAGTACAGATCCCCTAGCACTAATCCCACAATACAGACCCCCTAGCACAAACCCCACAGTACAGGCCCCCTAGCACTAATCCCACAGTACAGGCCTCCTTTCAATGCAGTGACCAGCGTACATGCCCTTTCAATGTAGTGACCAGTATACAGGCCCTCTTTCAATGCAGTGACAAGCGTACGTGACGTCACCGGCCACTTCTAAAGTATCTCCTAAATGCTGTATGTTTTGGCGATATTTACTGTACCTATAGGTAAGCCTTATTCTAGGCTTACCTATAGGAATGAATCAACAAAGGGAGTTTACTCCCACTTTAAAATGTGGTGGTTGCATTCATTTTCTTTTTAGGGCTTTTTTCCTTTATTTTCACCTGGTAATCGGGCCAATAACTAAGGTGCTGTCTTAGGGTGTCTCCACTCTGGATAGAGAGGTAAGGGAGACACCTTTGGGCATGATCATGGTCAGTGTAGGGATCACCCAGCGCCCAGTGTTCATATTACTGCATGGGGAGTTGTCACTGTACTCATAACTGAGCAAGCCACGTGAGCAGTGGCGTAGCGTGGGTTGTCGGCGCCCAGGGCATGTTAAATGATATGCGCCCCCTAACCCATGGACCTTTAGCTCTGGTCACGTGAGCCCCTTGTGTCAGTTAGTGGTGGCTGCAGGAAAGAGGAGAGAGCGCTTGACAAAGGCCAGTAAAGTCTGGAGCGGGGACATCATCCATAGGTTCCCATGTCCCATCTGTTGTTGGCGGTTGTATGGTCACATACCTCAGAACTCCTAAAACATTGGGTGTTCCAATATGCAAATCTTTACCAGCAACTGTTGTAGAATGCCCGTCCTCTCCACCCTTTATGTAAGGGAAGTCATCCATTAAAGTTATGAACCAATAACTACCATTGGACCCTGACCACTTCCTTTGGCTGGTCTAGATCGGTATATGATAGAGCTCTTGGGGGGAATTTTTCACCAGGTACATAACTGGAATGCAGCACCTACAGAGCCTCTTTTTATGCCCTGAGATAGTTTGGAAAGCTTAAAAAGTTCACAGTTTTTTCACTTTATGCTATACATGACAATGGAACAGAAAGGAGGGGGGGGGGGGCAGAGGAAGGGGAGTCGAGAGGATGGGGGAAGTGGAAAGAGTGGAGGGAGGAGAGAACAGGGTGGGGGGGAGGACAGAGAGAGGGAGAGAGGACAGAGGGAGGGGGTGAGAGAGGACATAGGGGGTGAGAGAGGAGACAGGGGGGGTGAGAGAGGAGACAAAGGGAGGGTGAGAGAGGAGACAGAGGGGGTGAGAGAGGAGACAGGGGGTGAGAGAGGAGACAGACTTGGGGGGTGAGAGAGAGAGGACAGAGGGAAGGAGGGGGGAGAGAGAGGACAAAGGGAGGGAGAGAGAGGACAGAGGGGGAAGAGAGGACAGAGAGGACGGAGGGAGAGAGAGAGAGAGAGGAAGGAGGGAGGGAGAGAAAGGAGGGAGGGAGGGAGGGAGGGAGGGAGAGAGAGGACGGAGGGAGGGAGGGAGGGAGAGGACGGAGGGAGGGAGGGAGAGGACAGAGGGAGGGAGGGAGGGAGAGAGAGGACGGAGGGAGGGAGGGAGGGAGGGAGAGAGAGGACGGAGGGAGGGAGGGAGGGAGAGGACGGAGGGAGGGAGGGAGGGAGAGAGAGGATGGAGGGAGGGAGAGAGAGGACGGAGGGAGGGAGGGAGGGAGGGAGGGAGGGAGGGAGAGAGAGGACGGAGGGAGGGAGGGAGGGAGAGAGAGGACGGAGGGAGGGAGAGAGAGAGAGGAGGGAGGGAGGGAGGGAGGGAGGGAGGGAGGGAGAGAGAGGAGGGAGGGAGGGAGAGAGAGGACGGAGGGAGGGAGAGAGAGGATGGAGGGAGAGAGAGAGGAAGGACGGAGTGAGAGAGAGAGAGGAAGGACGGAGTGAGAGAGAGAGAGGAAGGAGGGAGGGAGAGAGAGGAAGGAGGGGGGACAGAGAGAGAGAGGGGGGACAGAGAGAGAGAGAGACAGAGGGGGACAGAGGGAGGGAGGGAGAGAGATAGAACAGAGGGAGAGAGAGAGAGGACGGGAAGGAGAGAGAGAGAGGAGGGGAGGGAGAGAGAGGACTGGGGGAGAGAGAGGGAATGGGAGGGAGAGAGAGAGAACAAGAGGGAGAAAGAGAGCGTATAGGAGGGAGAGAGAGGGAGAGGATTGGAGGGAGAGAGAGAGAGAGGATAGAGGGAGGGAGAGGACAGAGGGAGGGGGGGAGAGAGAGGACAGAGGGACTGAGGGGGGAGAGAGGACTGAGGGGGGGAGAGAGGACAGAGGGGGGAGAGAGGACAGAGGGGGGAGAGAGGACAGAGGGGGGGAGGGGGGGAGAGAGGACAGAGAGAGGGAGGGAGGGAGGACAGAGAGAGGGAGGGAGGGGGGAGAGAGGGCAGAGAGAGGGAGGGAGGGGGAGAGAGGACAGAGGGAGGGAGGAGAGAGGGGGGAGAAGTAGGAGAAAAGAGAGAGCGGGGAAGAGAGGACAGAGAGGGGGAGAGGGGAGAGAGGACAGAGAGGGGGAGGGGGGGAGAGAATAGGGAGGGGGAGGGAGGAAAAAGGAGGGGGGGAGAGGACAGAGGGGGAGGGGGGAGAGGATAGAGAGGGGGAGGGAGAAGATGGAGAGCAGGATGGGGGTGAGAGGGCAGAGAGTGGGAGGGGAGGAGAGAGGACAGACAGGGAAAGGGGGGAGGACAGAGAGAGGGAGGGAGGAAAGGGAGAGAAGAGAAAGGGGGGAGAAATGAAAGGGGTGGGTGTGCTCCTCCTCCATAGACATGCTGGACATTGTAGTCCCCCAAACTCCCCGGCAATCCCATCCAGCATCTGCCTCTATCACACACAGTCCTGTACTCACCAAGCACCTACTTCTTGCAGGGCTAGCCTACTCCCGAGTCCTGCTGCACCCGCCCACAGGTCCTGTTCTTATCACTTCATGGAATGTGTCAGGGAAAGATAACTCCATGGCTGTGTGACAGAGACTATAGTAAAATAGTGCAGGACTGAGGAGTGAATTGGACAGCACGCTGCAGCATGGAACAATTGCAGGAACCATGTCCCTGTATCTATGTCCCTCCAGGAGCTGAAAGCCAGGGGGGGGGGGGACACATAGATACAGGGACATGGTTCCTGCAATTGTTCCATGCTGCAGCGTGCTGTCCAATTCACTCCTGACTGAGTCCTGCACTATTTTACTATAGTCTCTGTCACACAGCCACGGAGTTATATTTCCCTGTGTCAAGTCAAGTGTCATATTGTGGTTGCTGGGAGGACACTGAGCTGTATGAAGTGTGACATGATCCGAGTCCGAGGAGGGAGCAGAGCCCAGCCAGTGCAGCAAGTGGATGAATCTCAGTACAGTACTGTGTGTGCTCCGATCTCCCTCCCGCCCAGACTGACAGCCACACACTGGGAGCTGCTGGAGGAATCAGAGAGAAGATGAGTTCTACCGACCTACACTCGAGTCGAGACGCTGCGCGGCTGCGGCCTGGTGAGGTGACTGGTCGGGTCGTCCGTCTCTGAATCCGATTCCGGTCTGCTCTCCGCTCCGCTCTGCAGTGCCCGTCCGTCCACCGTCCACTGACTCGTGACTGACGTACGCGACGTCAGCGGGGTCACGGGTCAGCATCGGATGTCTTGGATGATGATTGGTCCAGGCTGGAGACTGGACCAATCACAGCCAGGAATCCACGAAGTGGGGGTGTCCAAGCGCTGTGCCCAGCGCCCAGGTTACGCCCCCAGAAGGCAGCCAATCGGCGCCTCTACTGGGTCGTAACCCCACCCCCCCCCCCCCCCCCCCCCGCCCCCAGCCTCCACATAGGCCGGCGGCGGCGAAGTTTGCGAACGCAATTTTTTTTTTTTTTGTAAAACTTTATTGTTCATTTTGTCATTTTTTTTTTCTTTTTTTAGGGGGGGGGGCAGCGCCCTGGCGCCCCCTATGCACGGGCCGCCACTGGTTGTTTAGCAAGCAATAGGGAGATCATAAAATATAGAATCCTGTGTCCTGTATTTTGGGAAACATATTTTACTGGTAAGTCAAGAGTTTTATATTCCTGTATAGTACAGAACAGAATCCTTACAATTAGGGCTTCCAAAAGCAGTCCAACTGATGTGTGGACAACATAGCAACAGGTACATTAGGCCCATATAACAAGAAAACAGGCCAAGAAGGCATGATAAACTCAGAGAACAGCCTGTAGCATCTCACACCCAAAATTGGCATTAGAGAGAGGCCATTACAACCATCTGGTAGAACTTGTCAAACAGATGCCTGATACTGAAAAGCCCATGAAGCACTAACCGATCTGGTAGAGTGTACACCAACAGGAAAGGGAGGAACCATATTCTTCAGACTGTATGCTCTAACAACTGCAATAATAATAATAATGATTATTGAGACTATACTGTATATTCATAATTTCTCCTTGTATAATAGAACCTTATCAAACTCTCCTCTTCTAGGAGATAAATAGAGAGCAAAGATCCCCTTTTTTTTAGGCGCTCTGGGTTTCCTGCATTGAACTCTTTAAAATGTTGGGTAAGGGTTTCTCTTTCTCCTTTTCTCATTCTGTTTCATCTCTAATTAAGGGTTTTTTAATGACTTTCAGATGTTCACCGACTCGGATCCTCAGTTGTTGTTTTTTTTTTCCAATATAAATTTTTTTACATGAACATTCCATCATATATTTTAGTTTGCTCATAGACCATTTAATAAATCTTTCTGTCCATCTGAGTCAATGAAAATTTGATTTTTTTTCCACGAATAGACACATCTGGCAATGGATACATCCCTGTTATAGCGATAATTCTTTGAGCCAGTTGCCAGTAGTGTCCCTTTTATATTCAGAATGTACCAATAGATCATTTAAATTCAGTGCTCTAAGTGCTACCATTAAAGGTTTTGGGCCCACTATTTGGGAAATGGAAGGATTGGCTGTGAGGATATGCCAATGTTTTTGTAGAGATACTTGTATGTTTTCCCATTGTCATCCATATTTAGTTATAAATCTGGTACTCCCAATGGGATTATCTATTTTTGATTTTTGATTTCCATTGCCCAATAGTGTCCCGCCATCAGTATTCAAGGCTATCTTTTTAGCTTGTCTTAAAACTTTATGTGAATGTCAATAGCCCCTCTCTCTAAATCGTTTATACATTTCTATGGCTTCTTCTTGTAACTGTTCAATATCATAACAGTTTCTTCTAATCCGCAGGAATTGACCAATCAGGATGTCATTTTTAAGGGGTCTTGGGTGATGACTTTCTGCGTGTAGCAGAGTATTGGCTGCCCTGTCTTTTCTATATGTTCGTGCAAATAGGCAGTTTCCTACAATATAGTTATTTAGTTCCAGGAAGGGGATCTCAAAATGAAATGTCAATCTATATCATCTCCATGGGTAAGACGTATTGTGGGGATCCCGGGCTCTCTTTCTCCTTGGTGCACTGCCGGGTGACGATTTGTGGTGATGGGCTGTGCATTGTATACACAGGAGCCGCATGTGCATGTTTAACCATTAAGTTGTATCTTGTTTGTTTGTTTATTTATTACCTGTTATTTTTCTACATAGGTCTATTAAGACCCTCTTCTTATATAGCATGTTACAGACCCCTGAAGAAGCAGCCCCAAATAGGCTGCGAAACATGTTGGGTTAATTCTCCGAGGTCCTGCACATCGGATGAGCTATATATTTATCATTGCCTATTGTCTGTACCTCTGTTACTGCATTGTATGTACTCGATGATATGTTTTTATACATATACAAATGTCTCCCCCTACCTGGTTTTTAATGATGTATAAATAAAATACTTGATTTTATCACCTTTTCTATGATTTTTTCTACGGTACCATTAAAATCCCACCAGCCCTCATCATTTTTCCTTGGACCTTTGTTCTGTTCTTTTTTTCTTTTTTCTCATCTTTCCATTTTTGCTTCCTTGTCTTCCTCTCTCTTTTTCCTCCCCTTTCGTTTATTCTTTCCCTGTTCTCCTCTTGTCCCCCCTCTCTCCCCCTCCCCTTCCCTTCCTTTCCATTTCTTTTCTCTCTTTTTTTCTTATCCACTCCTTGCTCTTCCCCTTTTCTATATCTTTTTCTTCTCTATGCTCACTCATGGTCTTCCATGTATTTTCTGGATGAAGGCTCTGACACCTCGAGCCCCCATCCATCTTTTTTGGTAGTCTCCTTTTTCTACCACAGATTGATTATTCAACTGGGATGTCGGTACTTTGCTAACATATTTTTTGTATATCAAACACTTTAATCCTTTATTGAAATGTCAATCTAATATTTTTCTTGTTAACATTTAGACTTACAATAAAGTCCTTCAGTTGAGTTTCTGTTCCATTCCACAGTATTAAATTGTCATCAATGTACCTTAGCCACTGTAAAACATGGCCACAGTACATTGGTGACTGAAAAACATCCTCTTCTTCCCATAGCCCCAGATGTAAACATGCATATGCTGGGGCCCATGGGGCTCCCATAGAGGTTCCACAAATCTGATGGTTGTTAACCCCCAGAAATTGGAAAAAATTGTCATAAACTCCAAAATGTTTTGAA
Source organism: Pelophylax lessonae (assembly GCF_965119305.1). NCBI lineage: Eukaryota > Metazoa > Chordata > Amphibia > Anura > Ranidae > Pelophylax > Pelophylax lessonae. The sequence goes on from NC_138776.1 coordinate 64,390,016, forward strand.
TTAATTCATTTTGAGCTCCCATCTCTAGGCAGTGTAACCCCAGAAAGTGGGTCACTGCTTATAGACAACAGTTGTTCAGGTTGGACGTGTATAATGATTCCATGTCCACCCTGACCAACAACGTTCCTCTTGGTATCACCATATTTTCAATTCTGTTCTTCCCTGCTAAGATTATCTTGGGTATTTAATTCCCACTTCCTATTTTAATAAATTATACACTATGAAATTTTTTTCTCTCATAAATATAGACAACAATGGGGAAACATCCAATTAACTCTACAAAAACATTGGCATATCCTTACAGCCAATCCTTCCATTTCCCAAAGAGTGGGCCCAAAACCTTTAATGGTAGCCCGTAGAGCACCAAATTTAAATTATCTATTGGTACATTATGAATGTAGATGGGACACAACTGGCAACTGGCACACAGAATTATCTAAAGTAACAGGGATGTATCCCTTTGGCCATTGCTAGATGTATCCATTTTTGGAAAAAACTCAAATTTTCACCGACTCAGATGGACGGAAAACTTTTTGAGATCAAAAGATTAATTAATTGCTCTACGAGCAAAGTAATATACTGTATATGATGGAATGTAAAAAAAATGTACATAGGAAAAACAAAACGACAACTGAGGATCCGAGTCGGTGAACATCTTAGAAACATTACAAGACCCTTCAGTAGAGATGAAAAAGAACAAGAAAAGGAGAAAGAGAACCCCTTACCCAACATTTTAAAGAGTTCCATGCAGGAAACCCGGAGGGCTTAAACATTAAGGGGATCTTTGCTCTCAATGTATCTCCTAGAAGAGGAGACTTTGATGAGGTTCTATTACGCAAAGAGAAATTCTGGATATATAGTCTCAATACCTTGACACTGAAGGGGTTTAATACAGAATTGGATCTTAAAACATTTCTTGATGACTAATTCACTATTATTATTGATGTTTTCTAATATATGAATGCACTAGTGATGGGTATAAACTATAAACTTTATGGATATCTTCGATTTCTTGGGTAAGCACTGGATATGAATGCCAACTTGAAAGAAAAATCCTTTTCAATTGAAAGTAAGCCAGGAGAAAAAGCTACTTAATACATATTTTAACTATGACTATTTAACACTAGGGGGAGCTGAGGAAACTTCATTAAAGGAAGGTATGTAAGAATATTTCAATAGTCCTTCCTTCTTCTGAAGAAGGCCGCTGATTGTCGGTTAAAACGCGTCAACCTGTGACGTCATCACGCCCAGAAATGGAGCCCATGTGTCCCCGTACCAACACTGGGAAGTAAATGCAGTGACTAAATGCCAGCTGGCTTCCATTTCACAGTGAAATTGAGAAGACACCAGGCCTGAGGGAATGGAGAGAGAGCTCCTGAAGCGATAGGACACCATGCCGCTACATGCACACTGGATGAATTTCAGATGAATTATGACAAGCTGAGATGTTTTCTTGGAAAATTAAGCAGTGAGTAGAACTAATAATAGGGGTAGTTCCTTTCCCACAGCTCTGCTATCACTGGAAGCTTTCTTTCCATAGCCATATACTATCTTTTGCCAATCTTGTCGTTTTGTGTGCTGATGCAGTAAGGTTGCCAAATCATTTATAAGCACTGTTGAACTATAAGAGGAAGTTTGCAGACCGAACTGTAATAGAAGACTGATAAGTCTGGACAGCTGCTACACTTACCGACTGTCAAACAATCTGCAATTACATCTTTGTCTGCTTTATATAACTGTCACTTGCTGGCTGCTTTATGTCATTACCACTGCTATCACTTGATGGACTTTATACCTCTCTCCATGAAATTAACTAACAGGGGACCACCGCACTAGAGCCCTTCGCAGGACTGTTTTAATAAACCCGCACCCGCTAAATGTAAGACCAGGACCGCCCGCACCCGCAATGTTTGTGTTCCACTCCCGCCCACACCCGCAATCTTTGTACACTTTTGTACATTTATCGCAACTCCATCACCTCCCTATTAAATATTGTAGCCCGCTGGATGTGCCCTAATATGTACTGTAGCTTCTGCTACATACAGAACTTCTGTATTATTAATATTTTAGCCCGCTGGCTGTGTATACAGTAAGCTTCAGCTACTTACAGAATGTCCCTGTGCTGTAATACTCTATGTACCGCACTGAGCCAATCATGGCAAGTGGTGTATTCTATTAATGCATACAAAGCCTGCTCGGATTGGCAAAGGTTGTATAAGCCCGCCTCAGCCAATCCGAGCAGGCTTTGTATGCATTAATAGAATGCACCGCTTGCCGTATTACAGCACAGGGATGTTCTGTAAGTTGCCGAAGGTACTGTATACACATCCAGTGGGCTAAAATATGTAATAAGGATGTTCTGTAACTAGCTGAAGCTACAGTACCTAGCGTATAAGATGCCAAGGGTATCTTTTTTATAATAAAAAAGGGTATCTTTTTTATTATAAAAAGTCATCTAATACCCTGGAAAATACAGTACACCAAATCCGCGGGAGCCCAAACCCAATGCAGCCCTCTAAACCGCACCTTCATGACACTGCTCCCTGATCAATTGAATGGATTGATTTGATTTTGGACTTATATTCAATCTTAAAGGGATACTTTATCATTCAGGTATCCATGAGCATTTACATGAGGCTATTTCACCTACCAACTTGAATGGAACAGTGCGATTAAACCTTAACATTTCAGATTATTTCTGAGAGTTCAATAAAAGGGCAATATTAGCCAACTGGAAATTACTGGTTAGGTTTCTCAAGTATCTATAGCTGTATCCCTCAGTTCTCATGGGCAACAATCCAAATTGTTTTTTAAATCTGTTGATAATTGATTCTTTGTTTAGTGGAAAAAATATACAATGCAATCATGTAGTACTGCAAATGCAACATTTTAGAAAATTGCACGGCATATATTGGGACTCCACTCCAATTTGATTATTATTTATATACATTACTTTGCTCACATCAACATTTTTAAATGATTGGTGTCAAATGTAAGAGCTCTGTTTATATCTCTATTAAGGAATCAGACTTGATGTTGCCCTACATTAGTGTTTATTGATTACAAAACAAAAAGACTGTAATGACAAATGCAGATACTGTATAAATAAATAAAGCAGGGTCACATTGCCAATGAGCGCTGTTCAAGTTCCATTTTGATGTAGGCCCAATTCCATTATCCATTCCTTGTGATTAAACATCTGTTGGAGCACTGGCTGTTATGCTCATTAATTATGAGGCCTTCGGATTTATCTGTCCGATTAACATGTAATATGCATTTCTTTTTGCCATGCTCTGTTTTGGCATTTCTCGCTTTTCTCTGGAATAGGTTTCATTTTTAATACTTTATATGTCACTTTCTGTGCAGTGTTGAATGAAATAGATTCTTATATGAATGATGTAGCATTAACAGCTCAACTCCAAGCAGTTAAAAAAGGAATTTTGACTTACTTGCAAATTCATAATTATGAAGTGCTATACAGGACTTGTATTTGTAGACCATGGGATATATTCCGACTGATTAGGGACTAAGGCCTACTGTATGTAGGAGGCTGAAATGCATCAATAACTACAGGTATTGATCTCTGATATTGGAATTATTTAAAAAAAGTCATACATGTTTTTATTTTTGAGACATTGTGGTGCTAGATTTTTTTCTCTTTGATTGGAAATAGCTTCAGGTTATTGGACACTGCCAAATTAATTTGCTAGGGTCACCCCTAGAGGTTACTCATATAACCCTGTCCACTCTATTAAAGTCCAATTTTTTAGCAACCAATAAGGTGAGTTCGAGACACAGAGATGAGGAACCTATGTCCTGTACTATACTCCAGGATAAGGAATTTACTGGTAATTCAAAATTCCTGTCTTAATCATACAGTACAGGACATGAGACTTGTATTCATAAACCATGAGACATACCCAATCATTAAACTGAGGGGTGGACAACCAAACAGAAAACAGAACTGCCAAAAGGACCACAAGAACACAAGGGCTAAAGAACCCAAACAAAACACTCAGATAACAGCTTGAAGATGCTAAGGCCTGAACATCCACCTGGAAGAACTTAGAGGAAGTGTAAACAGAGGACTAGGTGACATCCTTGCAAATTTGGGAAGTAGATGCTTGATGATGAAATGTCCAAGAGACACCAAAAGCCCTAATGAAATCGGCTCTGGAAAGGAGGAACTCTGTCCCTAAGGGTGTAGGCCTGGAAATAAGTTGCCTAATACATCTGGCATAGGGACCACAGGCAGAACAAAGAGATACTGAGTCTTACAAACAGAGGCTGTTGCTTCCAGGGAGACCCTGTCCCTGACAGCCCTGATCACATCCAGATCTTTCCAGAATATGGGGCCATGCAGCAGCGCAATCTGTCACCGACTGAGTCCACCGTACACAGCTGATGACTGATCACTGCACCAGTCGGCTGCCAGTGTCATGTGATCACTGTGACCAATCACAGCAGATCACATGACCATTGTAAACAATGGATGGCTTCCTTTCATGCCATCCATTGTATACAATTGTGATGTTGGCTGTGATTGTTCACAGTGATCACATGGTACAGACATGGCCAATCAGAGCCCATCTGTACAATGTGTTTAGCTTTGACAAATCATAGGTAAAAACAACAAAAGACACTGAATGAACCAGTTATATGAAGTAAAAATGGTTGCTTATACAAATTAAATTCATTGGTATATGCAATCATAATGTGTAAAAAAAATCTATGGTAACACTGCATTACTCCGGTCACAGTGTGTTAAAAAAAAATATATATATATGTATATATACATAAAAAAAATAAAAACAAAATTGAAAACCATTATTATTGTTTTTTTTTTCATACTGTACCCAGTCAGTGTCCCTGTTCACTGCCACACCAGTTATATGATAATACTGTACTGAACTAGTGACAGTATGTTAAAAAAAAAAAACATTTTTCTATATCTCTTCATTTCCCAAATAATTGTGACAAAAAATGTTAACTTTAAAAAACACGCCATGTCTCTTACTAAATACCTTGGACTGTCTACTTTCCAAAAAGGGGTCATTTTGGGGTGTTGGTACTGTCCTGGCATTTTCAGGCCTCAAAAAGGTATACTGTATATACCATAGTTTGTGGACTCTATAACTTTCTTACAGACTAAATAATAAACACAGACTTTGATTTTTTTGCCAAAGAAATGTAGTAGAATACATTTTGACTTACATTTATGAAGAAAGATGAATTATGCTTTATAAACAAAATCTAAGAAAAACAAATTTTTTTCAAAATGTTCTTTCTTTTTTTTTTTTATTACTTAGCAAAAAATAAAAAAACCCAGTGGTGATTAAACACCACCAAAATAAGCTCTATTTGTGTGAAAAAAATTATAAAAATTTCTGAAGAGGACAGTGTTGCATGACCACGCAATTATCATTCAAAGTGTGACAGTGCTACCAAAACCAATGACAGAGAAGCAGGATGGAATAGGGGGCCTTGGGCCAGTAAGTCTCGTCTGTTTGGAAGAAGCCAAGGCTCATCTGCAAAATGTTTGAGTTTGTCTGTATACCATTTTCTTCTGGGTCAAATTGATGTAAAATGAATCACTAAAACCCTTTCCACCTCTATTCTTCATAGCAGTCGTGGAAGATTTTTTTTTTCAGAGGGAAGGCATGTACCAGATTCAGTTGAGTCCAAGGCTAGAGGATCCATGGTCTTGACCATGAATTTGATTAGCTTGTTGAGAGACCACACCCAATGGTCTAGACATTAATGACTTAGGAAGTCTGCGTGCCAATTGTCCACTCCAGGGATTTGAATGGCAGAGTGTATCAGACTTGTTTCTTTTAGGGCAGCTTAACTTATGGTTCCCCTTGATGGTTTATGTAGGTCACTGCTTTGGCAATGTTCCACTGTACGAGGTGAGGACGTTCTAGTCTATGATCTATTGGCCCTCAGTTCCAGAAAGTTGATGGGAAGTTTCAACTTCTGTGGGGACTGGGTCCCATAGACAGTAAGGAAATTGTACACAATATTTTTCACTTCCTGCTATAAAATATATCCAATTATTTTTTTTAAAATCTAATTTCTTCATAAATTTAGGCTAAAATGTATTCTACATATATGCTACATATTTTGGTAAAAAAAAATCCCATTGTATATTGATTGGTTTGCGCAAACGTTATAGCGTCTACAAACTGAGGGATATTTTTATTTATTTATTTTTTACTAGTAATGGTGGTGATCAGCGATATTGCAGCATATATACTGACACTTTTTGGGAATCAGTGACACTAATACAGTGATCAGTGCTAAAATATACGTACTGTCACTGTACTAATGACACTGGCTGGGAAGGGGTTAACATCAGGGGCGAACAAAGGGTTAACTGTGTGCCTAGTGTTTTACTAAACTACGGTAGGTGCTTTTACTGGAGGAAGACATGGATCCTAGTCCCTTCTTTGCAGATACGCAGGATCCCAGCCTTCCCTCCTGTCAGAGCAGCAATCTGCCTTGTTTACACAGGCAGATTACAGTTCTGTCTCTCTGGCTAATGATCGGCGGGTGCTGGCGGACATAGAGTCTGCGGTACCCACTGATCGGCTCCCTCTGTGTGTAATCACAACGGGGGCAAGCCGCTGGCGGTGTGCATTTGCACCCCCTACTTGGAAGTGCGGGTTCATGTATATATATATATATATATATATATATATGTGATCCTGCGCACAGCTGCCCCCCCAGTAGCAGTAAAACTGCTATAGGGCAGTAGACATCCAGTTAAAATAAAAGGTGTAGATTAGCTAAGGAAAAGTGGTGTGGGCTAGGTTTTTTGTTGCCTCGGTTTAATGCTGCATATCCCCTTTCACTAAAAATCACATTAGCCTGCAGCTCTGCATGGTGATATGAAATCAGCTACCATTCATTAGGTAACCAGTTCCCCCCGTAGGTACGCATAAATGCTGCCTCTCGGTGGTTGGGCTTTAACAATGAGAGGCCACATATATGCGTCCCTATATAACCAGCGGGTACCAGAAAGCTCCTGATGCATACTTGTAATTGGTAGCTTTCCGATCATATGACCACTGTGACTGCCAATCACAGTGGTCTTATGATTGGATTGCCTGCCTGCCTGCCGGCATCTAGAACCTTTTAAAAGGCTGGGAAACGTGGCGGGAAGGAATTAAATACATTATTGCATCCTGGGAAAGCTCTATCACCAATGTCTTCCCCCTCAGATAATGTGCACTGTCATATGTTCAAGGTAGCAGACCCAGAGTTTCAGGAAGTAAAGAGAGATGGATTAATCTGCGCATAGTAAAAATGGCCACTAGAAGAATGTGGAGAAAAAGTAAGGTATGCAAAAAATACAAAGCATGCAATTATCTAAAAGTATCTGTTTGTAGATTGTCATTACTCAACATTTTAAAAGAGGCCTTCGTTGTCATTTTGAAGGGTGAATACGCCCTTTAGAACTGTAAGTATGCAAACTGAAACTATTATCTCAGTTTATAGGATTATGCATGCAGTCCAATGACAACAACCCTGTGTGGGTTGGATTTCCAGGTGATATCTACAGTCAAATCACTGATTCACACTGCCGATCACTTGCCCCGAACACTACAGCTAGTGCATATGCAGTCATTTTACACCAACAGATTCTCTTTAAAGTGGTCCTATTTGTTAAATTGTGCTCATGTGCAGTTACTTAGCAACAAAATGTCCCTGGAGATTGTATTAAAATGTCTGCACCTGTGATATTTTAAATCCAGTGGTTATCTAGGCCCTATCTAGCCTATATCATAATAATTCATTTCTTACCTTTGTCCAATGGGAAAATTTGCCCCATAGGGATTTCTGTAGAGATGATAATTAAGGAGAGGATGATTGGGTTTTCAAGCAATGTGAAGCCAACATAAATCAATGTTAACCCCTTCATTAGTCTTCAGTATTTGTAGTAAGGGCAGCTTTATGTTCTTTCCACTTAATTACAGTATACAAACAGGCAACAAAGTATAGTTGTAACAGCATAATGCAATAGCAGAAAAAAAAATAATCCTGGGAATCGTTTATATATAATGTTGCAACTGCCATTTGCAGATATTTAAATATATGCACGTACAGTTTTTGGGGGTTTTCTTTGTTTTGCTTTTTTTGGTCCTTTAAGTGGCTACTAGCATACAATTTTTGGTTGTTTTTACAATGCGCCTCAGAGAGAATGCAATCATAAACATTAAGATGGGTTCATTCAGCTATGGCATTTCTACACAGATTTAAACAGTCTGTCAACCTTGAGAGAAATTAATTAGTTTACTGTGCAGCTTTAGCATCATCAGATCAACAGATCACCAGTGCAGGCTTATGGTAGTCTGGGGAACAGCATTCATATTTTGTCTGGCTTCTGCTAGACAGTAGAGCCACACATATGTAATCCAATCAGATTAACAAAAAATATATCTAAAGGTGCACTTCATCGTAATTGAAAATAAAGACCACACGCAAAGGACACGATTTGTGCCCAGGGTTACTGTTTAACACGTTTAACACCAAACTATCCACCTGCTTAAAACTGCCTTATTAGCAGAATCAGGTGTTCTGAGATTATCAATTGAGGTGATGAGGTCCTGCATTCATATTGTCTATATTGTGACAAGAAGCTACAATATGTAACGGCAGAACACGTATACACATACACTGTAATTTCACTCCCTAGATCAGTGATGGCGAACCTTGGCACCCCAGATGTTTTGGAACTACATTTCCCATGATCCCCATGCACTCTGCAGTGTAGTTGAGCATCATGTGCAAATGTAGTTCCAAAACATCTGGGATGCCAAGGTTCACCATCACTGCCCTAGATGTACTATTTTTAAAAATCTGGTTTATATGATTTAATGCATATGATTATTTTTGTTTTTTTTTACTAGCAGACAGCATGTGGCGTGCTCCAAACAGAACTGTTTCCTCAAACTCACAAAATTACCCTTGTGAAATAAAGCAAAGTAGATGAGGTTAGGCAGACTGCTGAATGAATCAGAGGAGGGACACATGCCTCATGAGCCCATCAGGATTAGTAAACTTTGCAGAGGCTGTAAAAATTATTCACACAGAGATAGGCTTACTAGAAAATTAAGCACTTCTGATGTAACAATACAGTGTTGGAAATTCACTGGGTGTTAGAATGGAATCTTTCATTCAAGCTGAAGGGAGTACTAGGTATTACTGTACTGTTCTAATCCGTCAAAAGGATTCTGCTGTGTAGATTTTTCTTTCCAGAAAAGTCTTGCTTTTTTAGGTGTTGTAGAACTATAGTCTATTGCAGCTGTTAAGCCTTTGCATCTGGACTTTGTTCTGAGCTGCATATTTTAATACAGCGGCTAAAATAAGTATTGAACAGGTCACTATTTTTCTAGGAAAATATATTTCTAAAGGTGCTATTGACATGAAATTTTCACCAAGTGTTGGTCACAACATAAAAAAAGAAACCAAAACAAATAAGTTTAGAAGTTAAGTTATGTGTAATAAAATGGAATGACACAGGAAAAAATATTGAACACATGAATAAAGGGAGGTGCAAAAAGGCATGGAAAGCCAAGATACCAGCTGAAATCTATTAGAAATTAGAAAGCAATCATACCCTAGTGCAATCATGCACTAGTCAGCCCCATACTTAAAAAGCCCTTACTGGACCCAACCGATCTGAACAACCTACGCCCTATTTCCTTGCTCCCCTTTTCATCCAAACTCCTCAAACGTCTAGTCTACAACCGACTGTGCGACCACCTTGCCGAGAATAGCCTCCTTGATCCCCTTCAGTCTGGATTTCGGCCTCAACACTCCACTGAAACTGCACTCCTAAAGCTGACAAACGATCTGCTAACGGCCAAAACCAATGGACACTATTCTGTACTCCTACTTCTGGACCTTTCTGCTGCCTTTGATACGGTTGACCATCCCCTCCTCCTCAAAAAATTCCATGCCTTTGGTCTCCGTGACCGTTCTCTTCAATGGTTATCTTCCTACTTATCTAACCGCACCTTTAGCGTTACCTACAATTCTACTTCCTCCTCTCCTCTCCTCTCCCCTTCTCTGTTGGAGTCCCCCAAGGCTCTGTTCTTGGACCCCTCCTATTTTCAATCTACACCTCCTCTCTAGGTCAGTTGATAGCCTCCCACGGCTTCCAATTCCATCTCTACGCTGACAATACCAAAATCTATCTATCCACTCCTCAGCTCTCTCCCTCAGTCTCCTCACGCATCACTAATTTACTATCAGATATATCGGTCTGGATGTCTCACCACTTCCTCAAACTCAATCCATCCAAAACCGAGCTTATAATTTTTCCTCCACCGCGTGCCCCTTCCCCTGATTTCTCCGTCAATATCAATGGCATAACCATCAGCCCATCCCCACATGCCAAGGTCTTAGGTGTTGTCCTGGACTCTGAACTCTCCTTTAAACCCCACATCCAATCGCTGTCCAAATCTTGCCGCCTCAGCCTCCGCAACATCTCCAAAATACGCCCCTTTCTAACCAAAGACACAACAAAACTCCTAGTTCACTCCCTGGTCATCTCGCGCCTCGACTACTGCAATTCCCTTCTCATTGGCTTACAGGTTATCCCCCCTTCAATCCATCATGAATGCTGCCGCCAGACTCATCCACCTCACCAATCGCTCAGTGTCCGCTGCTCCTCTCTGTCAAGCCCTCCACTGGCTTCCGCTTACTCAACGAATTAAATTCAAAATACTTACAACATCTTACAAAGCAATCCACAGCCTAGCCCCCAGCTACATCACCAGCCTCATCTCAAAATACCAACCTAATCGCTCTCTTCGTTCCTCTCAAAACCTCCTGCTCTCTAGCTCACTCATCACCTCCTCCCATGCTCGCCTCCAGGACTTTTCCAGAGCCTCTCCAATCCTATGGAACTCCTTACCCTTATCTGTCCGATTATCTCCCACTCTATTAACTTTTAGGCGATCTCTGAAAACCCTCCTTTTCAGAGAAGCCTATCCTACCCACACCTAACAAATATACCTCCATTTTCTCCATCAACCCATCCCCCACGGTTATTGCCTTTTGTTTCACTTGACCCTCCCTTCTAGATTGTAAGCTCTAACGAGCAGGGCCCTCTAGTTCCTCCTGTTTTGAACTGTATTGTAACTGTATTGTCTTCCTTCACATTGTAAAGCGCTGCGCAAACTGTTGGCGCTATATAAATCCTGTATAATAATAATAATAATACCCCTTGTCAGGCAAAATAATATCAGCTGGCTCAGTTGCAACTGATGGCCTATAAAAAGGTGTCTCATTACCAAGTTGTCACACACGAAACATCTCATGATGGGTAAAAGCAAAGAGCTCTCTCAAGACATTCACAACCCTATTGTTGCAAAACATACTGATGGCATTGGTTACAGAAGGATTTCTAAATTTCTGAATGTTCCATTGAGCACTGTTGGGGCCATAGTCCGGAAGTAGAAAGAACATCATTTCGCCATAAACTTGGTGTTCCTAGCAAGTTTTCTGACACAGTAGTGAAAATAATTATCAGAAGAGTTGTCTGGGAGTCCAGGACAACTTGTGGGGAGTTTCACAGGTACAATTGTTTAAAAAAAAAAAAAAACAGTAAGTAATGAACTTAACTATCATGGCCTGTATGCACGCTCACCACGCAAGACCCCATTGCTGAAAAAAGCATGTGAAAGCTGTTTTAAAGTTTTCTGCACAACATTTAGACAAGCCTTTGAAATACTGGGAGAATATAGTCTGGTCAGATGAGACCAAAATTGAACCCTTTGGATGCCATTATACACTCCATGTTTGGAGGTCACTCAAAAACACCATACCGATAGTGAAGTTTGGAGGTGGAAACATCATAGTGTCGTGGCTGACACTATGGCTGTTTTTCAGCATACAGTACTGGCAAACTTCAAATCATTGAAGGAAGGATTAATGACAAAATGTACCAAGACCTTCTTGATAAAAATCTGCTGCCATCTACCAGGATGATGCCGATGAAAGGAGGGTGGACATTTCAGCAAGACAATGATCCTGAACACATAGCCAAGGAAACCTTCAATTAGTTTCAAAGAAAGAAAGTAAAGCTGCTTCAATGGCCCAGCCAATTACCTGACTTGAATCCCAAAGAAAGCCTATGGAAAGAACTAAAGATCAGAGTTCATAGAAGAGGTCCACAGAATCTTCAAGATGTGAAGACTGTGTAGAAGACTGGGTCAAAATCACACCTGAGCAATGCATGCGACTAGTTTCTTCATACACGAGGCGTCTTGAAGCTGTAATTACCAACAAAGGATTTTGTACGAAGTATTAAATAAATTTCTGTTTGTGTTCAATACTCTTTCCCTGTGTCATTCCATTTTATTATACAAAACGTCATTTCTGAACTTATTTGTTTTGGTTTCTTTGTATGTATGGATTGCATGAGTTGTTACCAACATGTGTTGAAAATTTCATGTCAATAGTATATTTATAAATATATTTACCTAGAAAAATGGTGACGTGTTCAAGACTTATTTTACCCGCTGTAGATGTCACTTACAGTAGTGTTTGCTTCATTTGTTCACTAACAGATACCTTTACACATCATATTTACTTAAAAGGAATGTTTGAAGAGTTCTAAGCCTCACACATGTCCATTGGTTGCCTTTTCTTTGATTGGATCAAATCACAAACTGAACTGTAATCTGATATGTACAAAAAATAGTAAGGGCCAAAGATGCCACTTTGGGGACTGATCCCCCTTATAACAGTCAAGAACAGGGCAGCAGAAATAACTCTCAGTGACTCAAATGGTAAGATACCACCAAATGTCCAGCCCTGGAAAAAAACTGTGGCCATTAGAAGCCCAGAAATGTATTATTTGTCTCCTGATGGAATCACCATAAAGTTCATAAACAAGTATGTATGAAATCTTGCAGGGTGAGAAGGACAGTTTTATTATTGCCTTGAAGGTGGGTTAGACACATTTCAATTTTACTATTAGAGTGATATAAGTTTGTAATACAATCCACAGCTAATAATACTATATCAGTTTGAAGTGGGGTTGACCTTTAAATATCTTCTGATCTGATCATCTCCTGAAACTGTTACATATTCATCTATGAATTTCATTAAAACCTATTTTACATAAACCGGATTGTAATTTATGTTTAGAGGCCCCTTAAAGGTTAAGAGATGTATGGTATATATCCATTGCCACTGGAATGTGTTCAGTGCTGCACTAGCCAAATAATTACTAAACAGAAAAAAATGCACTACTTAGTTGACATGGCAATTGCCTGATGGGTACAGAAATGCTCTGGGATACCAGATGGCATTTGAAACACATTGATCCATAGTTTTGAAGCTGTACAAGGTACAATGTCAATTAAAGGATGGCTGTAATTAGGATAAAAAGTGAGAGGGGAAAAAAGGCTCCTCTCTTGGACTGGGTCCACATCCATTACCTTGATATTCAGTGTCAGACAATTACCTTCTGCTTTTAACTAAAGCTTTTCAGAGTGTAAGTGGTTCAGCAATAGCCTACTACATAATTATTGGTGGATTAAAGAAACTGCTAATAAAGGATTTTGTTTAATCTCCTTTAGGTTGTTCATATTAATTGGTGACTCGTTTATTAATAATTAACTTCAAAATGTGGTGTCAGTACATGAAAGTCTATGCTTTAAAGTGGACCTAAAAGTCAAAAGTAAGCGCACACTTATTTAAATATTTTCCCTTTTTATGTAAATAAATATTAATGGAATCCTTGAAAAAGTATACCCCTTTTTTTCTTTCAAAAGAAGTAATATTTTGTATTGCGGTTCTTGTTTGAATGACCAGAGCTGGTGTTCTCTAGTAGAGGACCTTGATTGACCACCCTAAAAGTAGACCTATATTCATATGTTAACATAGAGCATAATGGCATATAACAGTTTCATCAAGGGCTGGACATTTAGTGATGTGAACTCTTGTGAGTACTTAGTGGGAGAATCAGAGTTGAGATTGGTTGACCCTCTCATTCAACAATGTTCATGTGACCAAGTGCCTAGACGTTTAAATACTGTATGCAGATAGTGTTGGAAAAAGTCTGAAGCAGATTTTTCTCAAGGGGAAACAAGCATTTGCACTCTTCTATTACTTTTAAGTATCCATCTAAGCAAGGCTGTTAACTTTAAACCAGAGCAGGGCAGCCAAAAGCACTACCTCAACTGTTTTCTAATGCCAGCCCCAAAGATGCCTTACAACTGCAGGGACCAAAATAAAATTCTTTTGTGTCTTTAACAAGGCCTGGTACCCAAGGGGAGAATTTCTAAAATGAAGGGAAAACAATTAACTGCTTTGGTTTTTCATTACAATACAGCATTGTAGAGGGATATTTGGATAATAAGCTTGACATTTCACTGGAGGTCCTCTAAAGTAAACCTTTTTAAAAAGTAGTAGACGTTCCAATGAGAAGTAACATTTTTAATGATCTTTGAAAAGGCCTAGGAAGGGGAGTGGGGGGAATATTTTTCCTAACAGCACTGCAGTGTCATGTTAACAATTTTTTTACAACAAAAACTACTTAATGTACCATCATACTAATGCCTCGTACACACGCAACGATTGATGGCCGTGAATTTTCGGCCAACGTCCGATCGGCCGATTGTCGGCTTGTTAGTATGATGCTTCCGACAACCGACTGCGACTTTTCGGCCGAACAAAATCTGCTGTGCAGGCTATAAAATTTTTGTTTGCCGTCAACAGAACGGCTGATTTTCTGTCAGTCAGTACAGATTTCGGCAGACAAAAATCAGATGAGCAAGACTGGGCATGCTCAGAGAAGAAAAAACACACGGAAAGTTAACCAGCACATGACATCACTTCTGAAGTGGGTTGTTGTTGGCCGAGAAAATTTGTGTGCAGTCTAGAGCACATTTAAACCAACACAACAACACTGGACAAAAGACGGCCGATCGTTCGGCCAACAATCGGTGCGTGTGTACGTCATCATAAGGCCGATTGTTTGCAAAGAATGGACATGAGATGAGTTTTAAACAGAAGCAATGGAACACATAGGCATAAAAGGATCACAATGTTCCATATGCACAGCTGTCATGTGGCTGCTTTTTTTGTTTTCTGCTTATTTTGGGGGGATTTGGCAATTTGTGGCATGCAAACACAAGGCCTGTAACCCAAACAATTGCCATTGTGCAGACAAGGACATCACTCAATTTCTGAGTAACGGCACTTTGTGAACCCACATTACGCCTGGATATAGCACTTGGTTAATCCAAGTAACATCTGGACATACACAACAATGCTGACCAAACTGTACCCAGTTTGGACATTTATGGCCCATATCTCCTAGCTATATGTACAGTAAATGGTTTTCAAACAGCCTCACATGTTTTCAAATAACTACGTAATCAGATCTGTGTTAAATATAATATACTATCTGGTATATTATATATACTATCTGGGATTTTAAACTGCTGAATTATAAATTTGCCTTAAAAGCCAGAAGAATGCATATAACTTGTTGCAAGTACTCCCTTGTTAAGAAACTCAGTTCTAAAGCAAACATGTTCTTGTTCCCTACAGCATATCTATTGGTTTCCAGCTGTTTTTTCTAGTACAGGTTTAAAAATGAAAGACAGAGTCTGTATTTTTGTAGCCATCAAAATGGTTATCAAACAGGATCCTCATTATGAGTGTCCTAAAGAGAACAAAAACACCCACTGAAGACTATTTTGGAACAGAGATAATTATTATCAAGTGTAAAATGTCACACAACTGCAAGCATGTAATATGAACTAACAATATAATCAAAGGATCCTACACATGTGCCAATTAACAATATAAAAAAAGTTTTTATACCTTCTGTTTGATATTCAGCCTGCATACAAGTTTCCACCAACTTATGAGGTCAAAAAATAATGGCTGTTATGGAAAATTCAATCATTTGAGAACCAAATTATTACTAATTACTATTGTCTCTTGCATGATAGAAATAACTGCACGCACAAATGCTCATATTTGTCATATTTGGTCATTACAATAGATGGCCAGCCAGAGATATTCTTCCTCAGCTGATATTCAAATATGTTGTACATTTTTGTTTATTAAAAATCTTACAAATATACAACATAATAAAAACATATTTACATATATACAGAAAATTATATATTAAAAAACAAAAGTAGCTTACTTCAGCAAACTAACTAGCTTTTTTGCTAGAAAACAAACAGAACCAAATATACAAACCAAGATATATGTTATTATTATTATTATTATTTTTATATTGCACAACAAAGCCCTAACCTCCACCTAAACACACCCTCAGGCTAGGAAACGATTACACATTTAAACCATGCATGCGGCCTTTTTCCAAAAACCTGATCTTATAAAAATGTAAGGGAGGTGAAAGGACAGTAGGAAAAGTCGCACACCCAAAGACTGACAGACAGCAGCTATGGGAACCTGACATTCCTGCATGTCTTTGCTCAGGCTCCCGGCTGCCACCTGTCATTCTCCAGACCCTGAATTTTCCCAAACTCACCCAGAATGTTGTGCACCACCACCTCAAGAGGAAGGACTTTTTTCCAATTAGAAACCTGATACCGTGCATTCCACATGAACTAACGGACTACTAAAGTAACTAAAAAAAGTGTCTCAAAATCAGAATCCCGATGCGACTTAAAAGACCCGTACGACCACTCCGCATAACTCAAGCGGGAAAGGAAAGGGATACCCAGAGCCCCACCCACCCACCCACTTATAGACTTATATATTGAAGGAGCACTGAAGCAAGAAATGGTCCATCATCTCCAATCGTCCATCATCTCAAATGTGTTGTAGGCTCTGATCCGATTGTGGATGGTTAGTCTAAAACTAATAAAGCTGCTGTTCTAGTTGATCGCCTATATCTAAAGACAAATAGAGTTATGGACTCCAGGCAAACAATATCTCTGCTCTCTCTTACTGTCAGAAATGTTGCAGGGGGTGTAGTTATCTGATTCATAAGCCTGTAGCTTGTTAACCAGGGACTGTTAGGAAAGTAAACCAAGTTTTGTTTACTTTATCACATAGTGACTGGATTTGGTACTTGTTAAGAGCACCATACAAGAGTCTTTAGTTGCACTTGTAGCCAGGAGCTGACTAAGATTGCCTGTGCTTCAGGGGACACTTTGAAGCACCTACTATAGCGTGGTTGTTCACTCTAGTGTTCAGCCTGGACCCTATGTGTCATGTCCTTAATGCAGTGTGATGCAAAGGATCTTGGGACATGTAGTCTGAAGAGACAGATTTGCACTGAAATCGGACTGCAATGGACTACAAGTACCAGCCGGCTGGAGAAGGAGAACAGAATGCTGGGAGAGGTAATAAAAATCCTGCGTGGGTACAGGATCACTCTTGGGACCTCGGCCTTCTCTTGGAAGCAGTGACCCAGATGGTTGGCGGAGTCGAGTCAATTCTGCTGCCTAGGCAGCAAGGGGAGTCTCCAGCGAGAGGGTTGCATTCCCCATCGGCAGTCCCAGCCTGCTTGGTGACAGTCAGGAGGTCACTATCATCGTCCGCAATCACTGTGTGCAGGGTGTGCAGTCTGATCTCAGTATCTGCAGGAGCCTGCTCAGGACATCCCCGCCATTCCTTCAAGCTGTTATCATTTGGATTGGTGAGCGGGCTGAAGCCCATCCTATTTGCACCCCAAGAGACACTGCATGCAGACACCTTTACTTTGCTTCTTCATGAAAGCCTTTTAACCACTTGCCGACCGCTCACTGAGCTGGTACTGCGGCAAAGTGGCTTGTTATCGGCTGGCGACGTAGACCTACGTCACCAGACTCTCCTCTCTCTCGGCGGCGCGCGCGCGGCGCCAGGGGCTCACTCCCGCTGTATTCAGACACAGCGGTAGTTGGGCCAGGGGAGGAGAGGCGGTGATCACTGCCACTCTTCCCCAATCGTCGGGGATCGAGTGAGGAAATCCGCCCACTTGCGCAAACAAAGCGGGCGCATCTCCTCTGTGACAGACAGAGACAGATTACAGGATTCAGCATAGCTGAACCTGTGATTTGTGTCACACAATCCCCTCCCCCCACACACGTCAGTAAGCACCAGGCATACATTTAACCCCTTGATCACCAATAAAGTTAACCCCTTCCCTGCCAGTGTCATTATTACAGTAACAGTGCATATTTATAGCACTGATTACTGTAGTAATGTCACTGGTATCCCCAAAAGTGTAAAAAATGTCAGTCAGGGGTCCAATATGTCTGCCGCAATGTCGCAGTCCCGCAAAAAAAAAGACGCAGATCGCCGCCATTACTAGTAAAAAAAAAATAAACAATAAAAATGACAAATCTTTCCCCTAGTTAGTAGACGGGATAACTTTTGCGCAAACCAATCAAAATACGCTTATTGTGATTTTTTTTTACCAAAAATATGTAGCAGAAAACAAATTGGCCTAAAATGTTAAAAAATTTTGATTTATACATTTTTTTTTGGTAATGTAATATATCAGAATGTAAATTTTTTTTTTTTTTCAAAATTGTCGCTCTTTTTTTCAAAAATTAAAAAACGCATAGGTGATCAAATACCACCAAAAGAAAGCTCTATTTGTGGGGGAAAAAGAACATATATTTAATTTGGGTACAGCGTCGCATGACCGCGCAATTGTCCGTTAAAGTAACGCAGTGCCAAATCTCAAAATATAGCCTTGTCAGGAATGGGGTAAAATCTTCGGTTAAAAATACGCTCATTGAGAATTTTTTTGTCAAATGTAGCTAAGTAAATTTTGGCCTAAATATATGACAAAAATTGAATATATTGGATATTTTTTAACTGTCAAAGTATAAAATGTCAATTTTTTCCGCAAAATTTTCGGTCTTTTTTTATTAATATTGCAAAAAATGAAAAGCGCAGAGGTGATCAAATACCACCAAAAAGGAAGCTCTGTTTGTGGGAAAGAAATGGCGTAGATTTCGTTTGGGTACAGCGTTGCATGACCACGCAATTGTCAGTTAAAGTCGCGCGGTGCCAAGTTGCAAAAAGTGGCCTGGACATAAATCAGGTGGACACTGATTCGTGGCACTGATATGCGTTCCAACATGGTCGCTATGCGTTCCAATAGCTTTTCTAATGTGACAGAAAACGAAGCAGCTGCGAACATCTTCTTACACCCATGCAAGTCTTGAATTTTAGATTTATTTTACCAGTCAACTGACCTTATAGACTGAATAACATTGACACATTTCTATTATTATTGTAATATAGTAAATATAGCAAGTAACCTGCGAGTAGAAGGTGGCCATGTCCATCTTGGTACAACCCGCACTGCTCAGCGACAAACTGATTATATTGTGAAATAGACTATTTCACTCAGTCGTGGTCTATTCCAGTATAAAAGGTGAGTTTACTGCAAAAATAAGTCCGAAATTCAAGAGTTGCTTGGTTGTAAGGACATATCTGCTGCTTTGTGTTCTGTTACATAAGGAAAGCTATTGGAACGCATAGTGCCCATGTTGGAACGCATGGTCAGTAAGTTTTCTCAGCCATCACCTCCGGTTGCAGAATCTGAGAGGTAGCGGTATTCTGTTGGAACATCGGCATCGGCCGGAGGACTTTGGAGAATCGCGTAGGGACAAGGTAAGTTTCACTACAGGGTAATCCTGCGTGTGGCTCGGGGGTTCTGGCTTTGGTACTGAAAATTAACCCTAAGCCACACTCTGGATTACCGCCATGGAGGTTAAAGGAGATACAATTATTTCACTTCTTTGCTGGAGCATATCTAAGAAGACACTGTACATTTGCTGCTACCACATTGGATGTTATAATACAGAGCTGTACTGGGCCCTTCTTTGAGCTAGCTGAAAATACAGAAAATCTGCAACAAAAGGACTCCTCTTATCCTCCCCCCAACTAAGACCTTAGGCCACTATATTGCCAAGGAATATATCGTTTAGGGAAGTCTTTCTCATAGAGACCAGTGTATTATAGTTTACATATAACTCATGAAACCTTGTTGAATCGTTGTGCTTATCCTGGGGTTGTAGAATCAGGGAGCAGAAGGGAATAGTCTGACACCAAGCTGGTCACTATGCTTACTTTATTAGATTTATTATTTATTAGCTCTATTAGAGTTGTCAGTAGCTGTTGCTTTTTCATCCTTTTGCCCATGATTATTTAGTTGATTATGCTAAAAGAAATACCCAATAATTCCAGGTATTACAGAACATTTAAGTCACCCATGTGGCAGCACTGTCTTAAAGCGGAGTTCCACCCAAAAGTGGAACTTCTGCTCTCCCCCCCTCCGGTGCCACATTTGGCACCTTTCAGGGGGGAGGGGGGAACGGGTACCTGTTTTTGACAGGTACCCTTCCCCACTTCCGGGATACGGCGCTGTGGCGCCGTCCCTCGGAAGTTCAGCCCCCTTCTCCCTCCTCCGCCGCCAAGCCAATAGGAATGCGCAGCACTCTTCGCGCATGCGCAGTAGTGCCCACCCTTGAAGCTGCAAGGTTCCCTTACCGGCAATGGCGGTGGCAGCACCCGACAGCTGATGGAAACAGTGCCAGCGGTGTCATCATCGCTGGACTCCAGGACAGGTAAGTGTCCTAATATTAAAAGTCAGCAGCTACAGTATGTGTAGCTGCGGACTTTTAATTTTTTGGGGGGGTGGAGGTGGAACTCCGCTTTAGGTTGCGAATAGCCACAACCTAAGTGACTTGTAGCTTACACAGGCATTTGCTTTTACTCCTGGTGACTGAACAGAGAAGTGGGAGAGAAAAAAGAAATCAAGTACATACTATAGGTCTGAGGAACTCTGTATTATAATGAACCTGTTTCTGTGCCCTGCATAAGAAAAGTATAGATTCACTTTAGAGCAAAAAGAATGAAACTAAAAAATTATAGCTGGATTTGCACACATCAAAGACTCCTGTAAGTGTGGTAGCCAGCTCTAAATTCTTCTATATCAGGATGAGAAGGTGAGTTTCTAGTGCAGCAATGTTCACTGGCAGTACAAGGAAGAGACAGGAGGTGCAGCAGATTCACCGAGTCAACTATATAGCAAGCTCTAAAAAGTTTATTGAATAATGAAGAGAAACACAGAAAGGGCGCTGCATCTTGGTGAGGTACTTTTTGGGTCCAAGCACTTTTGGGCAACATGAACAAGAAAATATGTATAAAAAGATTCTCAATGCCCAATGGACTTTTGCAAATTCCATGAATGGTTTTCAGCTTTGTATTTAGCTTGTTTGCTAGAGTTGCTTCTCAACCTCAACGTTTTTTTTTTTTTTAACCAAAATCAAAGTATTACTGTTTCTAGAAACAAATTACAACAAACTTAATTCTATAAAGAAAAAAAATATATAATAATCATACCAAACAGTTAGAGAAGGGCATGTATGATTATTTAATTCTGTCTTTTCAAGGACACAAGCTTCAGATGAATAGAAATCAATTTCTCCTCTTTTATAGATTCTTACATCTTGGCACGCTTCAGACATACGGATATTTTAGTACAATTGCCTGAACTGAATTTTAACTAAAGTTGTATTAAAATCCATATAAGAATTATTTAGTAAGCTCTGCCAAATAAAAACCTGAAGAAATATGGCAAGATCACTACTTGAAATGAAAGGCTTAAACACTGCTGAATGACAGATAGTCTAAGGGCAAACGTTGATGCTAATTGCCATTGTGTAGAATAATGTAATCTGTCAATCAGAAAATTAAAGAGGCCTTCTCCTTTCAGTAAGAACTAGCAAAATAACCCTTGTTTGCCCAATAATATGGGTTGAAGGGGATCCCCGTGCTTGGAATCCTCATCAGCTGTTCACAGTCCTAAGAAATGCAGCTCCAAAACTGCCAAAGTGCTTAGAGATAATCGGCTCTTTTTCAGAGTCCCTCTGGAAGCATTGGCTTTCCAAATAGTTGCTGAGAAGCACAGATAAGGCCAAGCGCTCTATGAGCCCCAGAGCTGCTTTCCTCTGCACTTCAAACAGCTAGTCACAGCACTAAGAAAATGCTGGGGTTATACTCCATTTTCATACCATGGAAAGCCCCTTCAAAGTGTATTTATAGCAGATTTATTTTTTACTTTTGGGTAGAGGAAAAGGATTAGAATTTCTGTTAAGTTTTATTGCTGTCCATGTGTCCACTGGGAAGATTTACCCTCCTTATTTGTGCTTGTGACCATTTTCACTCAGACAGAAACTAACGAGACGGCAAAAAAAAAAAAAAAAAAAACATTTGCCTGCCTGCTCTATCCAAAACAAAACCAAAAAATGTTACTTGTACAAAGGATTTACATAAAACCTGTATTCATAGGGATATGTAGGCTTATATTACCAGGACTTTTTTTCAGCAGGAATGTGGGGGAACGAAGTTCGGGCACCTCCAGCACTGAAAATATATATTATACTAAGGGGTTCTAGGGTGTGCTGGGGAAATACATTGTTGCTGGGGAGGTCTATTGATGCCAGTGAGGGGAATATATTGTTGCTCGGGGTGGATTTTATGTTGCTGAGGGGGGTGGCAGTTGTTGATGGGAGAGATCTACTGTTTAAGGAAGGGTTGATGCTGGCTTTTTTTATTGTTGCTAGGATGGATATACAGTATTGTTGCTGGGGTATTTTGTGTGTAGCTTTTCGGGTCTGTGGTTGGTGGGGGGTCTGTTGTTGCTGGTGGGTCTATTGTTGCTAGGTGTAAGGTTCTGGCACTCTCAGTGCCTCCTATCACATTTATTCCGGGTGATTTCCATCTACCTAGACAGAAGAAACACATATAGGTGTGTTTCCCTTTAAGGCTGAAGCTGTCATCACCCAGCGCCGGACTAGATGGCTATTTAGGGCGTTGGTTCTCACTCACATGTGTTCGTTCAAACACCAGTACCTGGATACTAATTTTGCTTGAAGCTTCCATGCTTGCAAGCTCTCCTCACTGACGAACCTCGCTGCGCTGATCCCTGCATCCTGCTACTGGATCATCCGCATCTCCTGAGCGATCCTTCGGCTATCGCTATTAGTGCTAAGTACCCCACAGGGGAAATCTCTATAGACTTGTACTAGGCTTACACTATTTAGCTCTGCATAGCAAGGACTGTCTTTTACATCTGCATAACTAGATTGCTAGCTCTTGAGGCTACTGCTACTATTTCCTGCACTGGGTTGATCTCTCCTGTATGCACCTGCTACTCTGTCATCTGTTATCATACATGATCGCTAACCCTTCCTGCATCCATCTGCACTGTCTCACCTCAAGTGTCTGTCACCTACCACTTCCACTCAAACCTATCCCTAAGACCTTTATCATTGTCTCACCACATGTATATAAAGTCACACTAGGAACCAGCTTAATTACTGTGTGTATTTACTGGCTGAAATAAGACCTTCCATACATGATGAGTCATTGAGGTTGGGATTGGTATCTCAGCATATCTCCTACATGACTACTGACGTGGAACTACTTCTGCAGCTGAAAATCCACACCTTATAAGAAACGCAAGGAGCGTTACAGATTGAACGAACCTAAAAAATGGATTCAGCAGAAGTAGCCACTCAGGTGACACAATTAAAACAGCAGGTATCTGCGTTAATACACGCACTTGCTGAATTGAAAAACGACAATCAGGCTCTGTTGCAGCAGGTAATTAGACTGACACAACTTACCTCTGCACAGTCTCCTGAACCCAAGATAAATCCCCCTTTGGTATTTACAGGCGAACGCAAAAAATTTCGCGAATTTAAAAACGCATGTGAGTTACTTTTTTTGCTAAAACCTCGTACCTACCTTACTGATCACATTAAGGTTTGTACTATTATTTCTTACCTATCAGGCGATCCTCGAGCCTGGGCAGATTCTCTTTTTGAAAAAAACGACCAGCTTCTCAACTCCTATGCCTTGTTCCTGGCAGAGCTCACTAGCCTATATGATGACCCCAATAGGCAGAGTACTGCCGATCTTCAGTTAAGATCCTTGAAACAAGGAAAAAGGCCTGTAGAAGACTTTGTCGCAGAATTCAAGAGATGGACCCTTGATTCAGGATGGAATGATGCATCTCTGAAAACCCAATTTAGGCTTGGCCTATCAGAAGCCGTCAAGGACGAGCTCGCCCGAGCAGAGATGCCAAAAACCCTGGATACATTGATACAACTCAGTATCACCATAGATAGAAGACTACGAGAAAGGAAGTCTGAAAAAATGGAAATGCCATTATCCAGTTCTTCTCAGAATTCAGCTATTGACCCCACTCCTAAACCCGCTCCAGGTAACCACAGACCCCGGCTACCTAAGGAAAAAAGGAGACCTAGTAGATATGGTGATCCTGCCTGGTCATGGTCCGAGCCTGCCTCAAACAGTCGACCTTGTCACTCTGACACATCCCATTTGGACCCTGATCCTACAGAGATGGATGAGGAGCCTATGGAGATTGGTGCCATACATGCTAGGTTTTCCTCACAAGAAAAAAGAGATCACAGGAGAATCTGTGGCCTTTGTTTTTATTGTGGTGAAGGGGGACATTTCATTACATTCTGCCCAACCAGACCCCATAGGCCTAAGGCTCTCCCAATGGAGGCCAGGCGAATCCGAAGGGTCTTCCCTGAAAAACAGCCTGGAAATTATCAAGGCTGTTGCCAGCCCTGTCCCCGTTCTATATCAGTGAAGGACACCCAGAAATTAACAAATATTGGAATAGATATTCCTTCAACTCCAGTGAACTTTATACCACGTTCAAAAAACCCTCCTGTACCACCTCCTGAGGATACTCCTATTTTTGCAAGCACATTTCTGGCTTCCGATGAAAATACAGAGATTCTTGCACCTTTCTGCGTACGTGCTTCTAATGGCACGGTGGTATGTAGGAAGGCTCTGAGGATGTTTGAAGAAGCATTGGTTGCTAGGTCTACTAGGATTACTTCGGATGGTTATGCGTCCGATTCTAGTGAGGGGTCCATGTAGCAGACACCCTAACAACAAGTGATCCGATTCTCATCGGCTACCAACCTGATCCGATTTTCATATCGGCAACAAGGGATCCGATTCTCAGATCGGTTACCAACCTGATCCGATTCTCATATCGGCAACCATTTTTTTTTTTTTTTCCGATTTTCATATCGGAGACCAGTCTTATCCGATTCTCGTATCGGCAACCAGTATTATCCGATTCTCATATCGGCAACCAATTTTTTTTTTTCCTTCCCGATTTTCATATCGGCAACCAGTCTTATCCGATTCTCGCATCGGAGACCAGTCTCATTCCGATTCTCATATCGGCGACAAAAAAAAAAAAAAGAGAACATTTTTTTTTTTTCCTTCCGATTTTCGCATCGGCAACCAGTCTCATGTGATTCTTATATCAACAACCAGCCTTAGAGGCCTTCCGGAGCCGGCCTTACGGGGGGGGGGGGTAATGTAAGGTTCTGGCACTCTCAGTGCCTCCTATCACATTTATTCCGGGTGATTTCCATCTACCTAGACAGAAGAAACACATATAGGTGTGTTTCCCTTTAAGGCTGAAGCTGTCATCACCCAGCGCCGGACTAGATGGCTATTTAGGGCGTCGGTTCTCACTCACATGTGTTCGTTCAAACACCAGTACCTGGATACTAATCTTGCTTGAAGCTTCCATGCTTGCAAGCTCTCCTCACTGACGAACCTCGCTGCGCTGATCCCTGCATCCTGCTACTGGATCATCCGCATCTCCTGAGCGATCCTTCGGCTATCGCTATTAGTGCTAAGTACCCCACAGGGGAAATCTCTATAGACTTGTACTAGGCTTACACTATTTAGCTCTGCATAGCAAGGACTGTCTTTTACATCTGCATAACTAGATTGCTAGCTCTTGAGGCTACTGCTACTATTTCCTGCACTGGGTTGATCTCTCCTGTATGCACCTGCTACTCTGTCATCTGTTATCATACATGATCGCTAACCCTTCCTGCATCCATCTGCACTGTCTCACCTCAAGTGTCTGTCACCTACCACTTCCACTCAAACCTATCCCTAAGACCTTTATCATTGTCTCACCACATGTATATAAAGTCACACTAGGAACCAGCTTAATTACTGTGTGTATTTACTGGCTGAAATAAGACCTTCCATACATGATGAGTCATTGAGGTTGGGATTGGTATCTCAGCATATCTCCTACATGACTACTGACGTGGAACTACTTCTGCAGCTGAAAATCCACACCTTATAAGAAACGCAAGGAGCGTTACACTAGGGTAAGTTTATTGTTGCTAAAGAGATCTATTTTTTCTGGGGAATATTTTGTTTCTGGGGTGTCTATTGTTGTTGGGAGATCTGTTGTTGCTGGTGGGATCTATTGTTGTTGTTTGGGTGGACCTATTGTTGTTGGTCAGATCTATTGCTGATGGGGGATCTATGGTTGCCAGGATGAGTCTATTGTTGTTTAAGGGGTCTATTGTTGCTTATTGTTGCTGGCTGCAGAGGACCTATTTTTCTGCCTTTCATTTGCATATTGTATACAAACCAAAAAAAAATACTTGGTTCTGTATTCAGGAGGGTAGGGGGTGGAAACAAGGGATGTTGCTAGAAGGTGGGTAGGGGGCGAGACAAGGGGGGGGGGGCGTACCTTCACCTCTTCTCTAAGAAAAAAAGCCCTGATTATTACTAAAGCCCACCTAAAAACGTTAGTTGTCTGATTGGCTTTTGCTTCAGTATCATCAAGAACCAGCATTTAAAATGTGAGCTTTAACGAGCAGGGCCCTCTGATTCCTCCTGTATTGAATTGTATTGCAATTGTACTGTCTGCCCTCATGTTGTAAGTACCACGCAAACGTTTGGTGCTGTATAAATCCTGTATAATAATAATAACAAGAATAATTTAGAAAGGAATTCAGAACACCTGAATTATGTACTTGTTCTAAATCGGTGCTCAAGCCATTGGATCAGTATGACAGAGAGGGAGTCAGCATTTTCAGGAGGAGGGGTCAGCAAAATGTAATGAAAAATGGCAAACAGCAAAAATCATTGGTTTACCTAAACATATTCCAAAAGACAAAAGGGCGGCCCACATATTTTCCTCCGTAAAGGTTCTTTATGAGCATCCTTACCCCTCCTAGAACAATGGTAGTTAAAGACAAAATGTGTGACCTGTGTGCTCAGTTATTTCACTGCTCATTCTATCTGTAGTAATACAGGGTCTCATTATGTAGTGAGAACCAGAGTGTCGACTGATTTGTATACTGTGTAAGTTGTCTTGCCATAGGAGTCATTTACAAACAGAAACATTGGAAAGAAGGGCATCATTGTTTAGACAAAATTCCTGACAAGAATTATTACCAAAATGATAATGTACCTTTATTAGGCAGTTATGCTGCTATATTCAGGTGAACTACAATTGTATTAGCAAATGGGAAGTTAGATAAATATAAATAATAGGAAGTTAGATAAATATACCCGATTTGGGTATAGTCGGAGCATTTGTATGTAGATTATTCATGCCATTTAAATATGTGCAGTACCTGCTCTATGTACATCATACCATAGGTGCCTCTGGTCGTATAAACCACATTTCTTCCTACTTGGACTTTAGATCTATTCTACAACACCCTCTGCTTCCTTCAGAACTGCGAGCCAAAGGAAATACTTGGTGCTTACAGGTATGGAAGAGCATGTGACTTGGTCATGTGACAGTGTTGGGCTAATTACACCACAGGGTACTTGGTATACACCGGCACTTGTAAAAGGCTACATACAACCGGATGTAGGCAGGTGTAGTCTACTTTCTCCTCTGCAGGTGGCGCTCATCTGTAGTGGCGTTGCACCTGGAGAGAAAGTTAAGAGGAACATGGTTACTCTATGGTTTCCTGGGTCACTGGGGAAGCCATCTGATTGGATGCTGCCACTCCATGTGACTCTAGCAGCCATTTTGGGTCAGGCAGAGCCTATTTTAGACTCTGGCTCTCAGGCTTGGCGAGCATTTGCGAGTGGGTAGTGTAGGGACAGGTACCCCGTCTGTTAGAGACAGAACTAGCATCAGGGAAAGGTTCCAGATAAAGAGGGAAAGCATAGGGTTTACAACTTCTATGGACATATTCCTGCTTGGGCAGGAGTTGGTCAGGCCACATTCTGCCCCTCTCAACTTGAGCTGTCAGTTTGGCTTAAACCTGCTCTCTACATGCTGTTGGAATCGGTAAGTGTTCCCAGTTGGGATGTCTTCCCACTGGGTTAATTGTGAACTGTTTTTGCAATACTTCAATACAAGTTCTTTACATTGCACCTGGACTGTGTGTGTTATTGACACCCCACAATGCTGCACCCCGCCTACAAGGAGAATGTGATAAGCCTACTTAACCAGGTTTTAAGGGTGAGCCTGAAAGTTGAAATGCTGATGCACAGCTTAATGACTCATGGGAAATCAATCCATAGGCTGCACTATCTACACCTCCAATATTACAGCCCAGAGTTGTGATTTAAAGATGACTATATACAGTAAGTCTAAGTTTTATTAAATGTAGAAAATGCTTTTGTTTTTTGTTTTCTGACTGCAAATGCACTTCAAAGAAATGCATTTTTCACTATTGTCATTTTACGAAATGATATTAGCAACTCACAGCTCTAGGTTGTAGAAAAATATAATATGAGAAAAACAATAACTGCCACAATGTCCTGGTTTCTAAAGAACAACAGATGTGTATATTAGAAAGCGTGTCTATAATGACTGCTGTTTGCTGGTCTTAAGTTATCAATCAAGCCGCAATCTAAAATAAAATTCTTGCTGATTTTGCATTTACTTCTGTAAAAGGCTAACTACAATTGTGCTATACACAGGATTTGTTGTTAAACTAATCAACCGCAGGACAGCTTGCCAAGAAGTTAATAACCTTATTTAAAAAGTACATGGCAGTCAAACGTGAAACTATTGCTTTCAAACTAATATGGGGAATGGAACCAAATGTGGAAAATTAAGGCTAGGGTGCAAATTAGACCCACGCAGCAGGTTGGAAGTGTTCCCCTACATAGCGTGCTCGGGCAAGAGAAAAATGTTGCTACCTGTGGCATTGATGTTTTTTTTTGTAATCTGACTTCTCGCTCTGAGTAATATCTTGTCTAAATCCCCACAGATACTATCTTCTGAAAGTTGGCCTGCAAAAACTGTAAACCACTGCTTAATAGTTCCAGTGCCACCCTCTCTCAGTGCCAACTGCAGTTGCACCCATATAAAATAAAGCACCAAAAGGGTCATAGTACAGAATCACATAACACACAGCTGTAGGCCCACCCAGATGACCCCTTAAAATCTTTCTAGAAATTATATTCTAACACCTAGATCTCTGGTAAACTGGTTTATTTGATGATTTTTTATTTTTACTTTCAGTGACAAAAATATGAATAATAATAACTTATTAAAGTATCAGTCAACAAGGTTGTGTCAGATACATTTAGCCACCCGCTTATTTCTTTTGTCTCTTGGGCCTCCAACAGCAAAGTGTCCCTGCCTCAATTCGTATGGCATACATCTCTGCTCTATTATGAGTGAGCAAGCCTGCATGAGTTCCAAGAAACAACAGTGCTTGAACCAGTGAATCTTACCTTTTCACTAATTCAAATTTTAAACTATCTGCCTAAATTCTCTAAGTACTCACCTAATGCTTGAGTCATGTGACAGGCTGGATCGTGTTCTTCTTCTGTCTGGTTTGTAGTGTGGGAAAGTCAAGTCTGCAGTGCTTATGTTGCTTTTTGGTGACATGGACCTCCCACAGTACTGAAGCCTTATAATACAAGATTGTTTGGTTGAGCAGCAGGGAGTTTCAGGAACTCTAATCACTGCTCATAACTATTGAAAAGAAGTGAACGATCAAGTTGATTTAGACAAATATTTCTGTCCTGGGTTTTCAGGGATAGCAAATAAAAAAACAATCACACAGATTGGAAGTAGGATTTGACTTATTGTAACTGAAGATGTGCTTCAACTCCTAATGCATAAAAAAGGTTCTGCACTATTTATTGTAAATGCATGGCACCCTAATACACAATGCATTAGGGCATATTTAGCTGTAGTTGAAAGAAAAAACACTCTAGTAAAATATATATTTGGAGGCTGCCATTGCCATCCTGCTTTTGAAAAAAAAATAGTTTTCAGGCTGTCTCTGACCTCTGTACTTTCATTGGCCTAGATTCAAGGGAATGAAGCCAGTGTAGTCAGAACTCCTGATCTACATACTTGCTTTTGTAGCACGCTCCTAGTTAGATAGGTGCTAGGTAAAAGCATCTGTTGCTCCTGCTGCTTATCAGGGGAGCCTGATCTATTAGTTTGGCAATGTGACACATGTTTCCAGGTGTGATTCACTGGGTCTGAGGGAGTGTCCCCACTGTATCCAATGAAGGAGCAGGAAACCCAGCCAGTGACACATCATGTTTTTTGGCAGTCCCAGTGGGAGGGCATTCCTGCAATGCATCCAGGGATTGACCATAAATACGGAGGGGACATGTGACAGGGCGTCTTTGGCAGGAAGCAGAGTCCCAGGAGGAGGTAGACGGCTGGTCTCTCCTCCTGCAGTGTGAGAGGAAAGTGGTTCAGGCAGTCGGCCTAGTGAACTGGGTGTGGAGCTAAGCTGCAGAGGATCCAGAGTGCTGAAAATGGAGTTGGTTGCAGAGTCTCCCAGGAAAAACAGTGTCGTGAGTACTCGAGGATCTGCCAAGGGTCTGCCTAGGAAAGGGGACCACTCCAGAGAAGTCAGGGGATCAAGGAGCAAGCCCACACAGGAAGTTTAACAGTAAAGGGGGTGCCATGTAGTTGACCCTGAAAATAGGAACAAAGGGGATGTCAGGAAGGGCCCTGAAGATTGTTCTGCAGTACAGTACAGTTTACCTCAGGAAGTTCACTCTATTCTACTTCACTGCCTATGACAAGGTGAAGCAGCGGCCTAGCCGTAACTAGCGTTATACAGTGCTATTCAGCGTTACTCAGCGTTAATCAGTCTTCTCAGCTAATTGTGCATAGTTATACAAGTTGGAGTATCCCTCTCATTCCCTTCTCCCATCCAAGTTCTCAATAAAAAACACAAAAACCAAAGCTCCTAGACTGTTTCCTGACTGAGCCAAAATCACTTGGGGAATGTTGAACTGTTTTGTTGTTGCTAATGGTAACCCGGGGGAACCCGTAACCAGCAGCTCCCAAGGGAGTAGTGCTACACTTTGATTTGGGAACACAGCCAGCCCGAAGAATCCGAATGGTAATCAAGCAACTAAAATTTTCAGGATATGTCAGTTAATTCTAATTGCTATGTTTCTCTCAATACAGGTTTCCTATATTTTGGAGGTAGGCCACTGACATTTTTGTAGTGCTGACACACACTTTTCCCTTTCTCCCATGATTACACCTGTAGCTTATTTTAAGATCATCACAAAACGTGAGAAAACATTGATAGAAAGAAACCTTAAGTTTTAAGGATTTGGAACTGTGAGAAATTTTGAATTTATTAAACATAGCATTTACTGAATGTTTATTAAACCTGATTAGATGGAAAGTTGAATAATAATAACTAGAATTAGTAAGTAAGCCCAGAATAAGCCAGTGAATTCACTAGGTGCCAAGCTGATTAATAGGGGGGATGTGTTCAAACACCTGCATATTTACACTGATGCATAACAATTCACAACTTCCATCCCTAAAAATATGCAACTACTTTAAGTTGCTAATAGGAAGGAAAGAATAGTATAAGACTGCCCCGATTTACTGTTTATTTATAGAGATAGTACTTTTCTTGGACCTGGATTTGGAGAAATACATTCACTTTTTCAGGTTAAAGTGAAGCAAGATGCCTCCTCCCTACGTGTCCGAGAAGAGGGTCTCAGTACTGATCACTTTCCTGACAGTTTTCAGAGGCTGTCTGCAGATCTCCATTTATTTTTAAATGCATGTTTGCATCACTTATTTGTAGAGCTTAGATGACATGCAATGTTACCTCCTGAAGAATTTACTTAAAGTTTCATTCCGGATATTTTCTTTGCAATGATAAAATGAAAATTGCGGTTACAGCCTTGTTTTAGGTCTTCATCGCAGAATATATCTAGGGGGTTGAATCTAATAATTACCTATCCTCTCAAAGATGGAGATTTGATCTTTTTATTTGAAATGAATTCTAAAAATGCTATTAGATAGTAGCATGGTGCACAGATTAGATGTCTAGTCCTCCTTCGGTGCCCATAAATCAAATTTTAGCATTTTGGGTAAACTCTATTACACTGTGTAACTGTATGGTTAACATTTATTTTTCTGATATCAGAAAAATAACTGTAAACACAAGTGGATGGGTTTTGAAGCATTTCTATAGATTTAGGAGTTTTGTAGCTTATGCAAAAAATTTTTAACCTGATTCTGGTTTCTTTGTGTATTTTTCCAGCTCAGCAGCTTCCCTAGGAGCTGGAGCTACTAGTTCACTAATACATTGGAGGGGCTTAACTATACTGAAAACATGATAGGGCTGGGAACCTTTATCTTGGGTGGAAAATGCAACAAAGCATGCCATGGTGCCCCATTGAGCCAAAAAGGAAGTCAGCGCTGGAAGACTTCTTACTGCAACATGCTGTGATCTCAGGTCTCAATAGAGAACGGATACTTTTATAAAGCTCAGTATGTATTGTCTGAGTGTGGGTCCAACCATTTTCACTGTGTCAATATTTCCACTCAGAGCCACCAGCCCTAATTATTTTATTAGTACTGTCCCAGTGGGCAAATGCTTCCCTGCTCCCCAGCTTGCTCCTCCACTGATTGAAAGAGAAAAGGGAATTTTGATAGGGAGATTTCCCAACAAATTATGTAATTGTTTCCAAATTTAATAAGACATCAAGGAAGGGCTATTATATACTACATATAGATTGTTCCTTTTAAAGTGAACCTTTCCTGAAAAAAACATAGAGGCTGCCACTGCAAAGTAACCAGGCAAGTAGCACATTCCTTCTGAATGTTCTACTTGCCTGGGTTCTTTGTTGACTCACTTGCATAAATAATCTCTGAGTCACCAGACTTGATATACTAAAGGCCATTTTGCATGGGACTTTTACCCAGAGCTTAGTGAATGAGGTAAAGCTGTGTTGACTTACATCATTCAGTTATATGCACAAAAAAAGAATCTGTTCTTTTATTTTCTTTACATGTGATTGGGTTTTCTTTACAAAATGAAGTTTCACCATTTCACTAAGCTCTGAGGAAAATTCCCATTCAAATTGTGACTTTCCTTGCAGAGTGAACAGCCTATTTGCCTTTAGTAAATCAACCCCACCGACCTGTAAGAAGTATGCAGATGAAGACGTTAAAGTCCAAACGCTTTGTTGGCATACCTGCTACGGGTTGGCGACTCAAGGTATTAAAGTCGAAAGGTTAACACGACATGCAGGCAACTAACAATGGCAAACTTAGAAGTTAGCAAGTTCAGAGAAATAATGACCCTCTGTTGCAAAATACATTGTATTTATATACCGCATTTCTGTGAAAGTCAGTGAGATGCAGAAAAAATAAAATATCCAGTATAACTGTTATACAACATTTGATAAAACCCTGAATCCCTTGGTTCCCTACAGGTATGAATCTCTATAGCCAGTAGATGGTAATGTACATAAGGTAAGGTAAGTAATTATTTGATAACGGGCTAGGTCCTTTGTACAAGAGAAGCAAATAAAGCTGAACTAGAGATGAACTTTATCCTTTCAACCCTTCAGAGAGAAGCCACGACTCATAAGCTAACAAGTAAATATTCCGGTTGCTGGATTTTC
Organism: Pelophylax lessonae; assembly: GCF_965119305.1. Classification (NCBI taxonomy): domain Eukaryota; kingdom Metazoa; phylum Chordata; class Amphibia; order Anura; family Ranidae; genus Pelophylax; species Pelophylax lessonae. The sequence goes on from NC_138776.1 coordinate 64,423,733, forward strand.
AGGAAGACCTCATTTGCTTATTAGGGACTAAAGCAGTGTTCGAAAATATTTTCACTACTATATACAGTATTTGCACATATTTATAGCATGTAAATATTTATTGCAATTTTGGCTGAATGTTGAGGTCTCATTCAATTATTTATTCAATATTATTAATAAATTATAATTTATTATTGTTCAATACAATGTGATCAGCCAATATCTTAGTGGCCCACGAGTTCTTTTGTTTTATACACCGAGTTGTAGGAAAAGTTTGTGAACTCTATAATATAAAAACAATGTTATTTAACAAAAAATTGACATTTTGGGGTTAATTTGCTAAAACTGCTTTGACTAGTGTTCCAGCAATGACAAATCATGTTCTATATTACAGACACATCAACCCCATTGCACACCTTGTGTCATCAACAAAAAGACATACTTTGCTCACCAATGCTTTAGTTATATTACTTAAAAACAAATTAAATAGAACAGGGCCCAGTACAAAACTTTGTGGTACACCAATACTGACTGTTCTCTGTTCTGAAAGAACCCCACTTACAACCGCACTCTGATATGTATCTTTTAGCCAACTGAGCATCCACTGAAATGCCCATGGGTTAATTCCTTGGTTGTGCAACATTCTTATATATTAGGAGAAATTCAAGCAGAAATTTAGGAAAAACACATTAAGGTGTATTTATGGGAAACAAAATTATTTATTCACAATTCCAAGTGGCTACCAGTGAAGAAGTCAGCATACACCTATTACATTGCCATATTTTTCCTCCAGTGCTGGCTGGAGTCCACCCAGAATGTATGGAAATATTAATTTTCTGATGGTTGCTATCTGCATAGCTATTTCTCTAACCATGTGGCAATGCCTAGGTCTGCTTCTGCTAATAGGTTGCTCATTGTGAGATGGGAGTGGTGGCTAGCATGTTTTTCTCTATAGAGAAATTGAGCTGAAAGGAAATAGGTATGTGGAATGTGCTGCAAGTTTACACTACCTGTTACTGTTGGTGTTTTTTTAATTTTAGTTTCCCCACAGGTTTGCTCTAAGCTTACTACAATCATAGGATAATATTTCCTTGTTTTAAAAGTCTGCTCTTTTAAAATGAATAAACTGGACTTAAATAGGTTCTTTATTTATTACAGCACCAGTCAGAAAATGCTCAGATGGGGGTTCCCGAAGGCTTTTTCTCGGGTCAATAGTTCTAGAACTCTCAACATCAACAATATACTTTAATCCTGCCTTTAAATGTATCTTGTGCCTCAAAAGGATTTCTGGATCTTTGATATAACAATTTAAATGGACCAGTGGAGAGGAACAGATGATTGATTCCTAAACTATTGTGCTTATCTGTTAATGTGCGACGTAATGTCTGAAAGCAAAACTGGAGCATGTGAGCAATCAATAAACAGGCTGTAATGATGCAAGATGCTCTGGGCTTTTTCAGAACTTATTCCAGTAAAAGGAACTCAACATGTGGTCCATATCACTTTCCTCCGTACGAGCATACAAATATGTCATTGCTGGCTGTAAAAGCCTAATCCTATTGCACCAGGCACAGAAAGCACACTAGGGCAAAAATGATATAGCTAAGGTAGAATATATACACATGCAGAGACTATTGCTTGATGGATGTGGAAAACTGCTTCAGTTTTGTTCCAGTTTTTTTTTTTTTCAGAGCTTTTTGTGAGTCAGTATCTGTGTTCTTCATTTCGAACAATTACTGGTCTGATCTTAGGTGATAACATTTAAAAGTAAATAGGTCAACTTTTACAATGTAGAAACAGTTTGATGGCTCTATATAAGGAGATAATATTGCCTTTTAAAAAAATTGCACCTAAATATAGTTATGTTTAAATATTTAAAAGTAAGGGAAGACTAACTATCAGGAGTCGATACTGTCACTTTGCCCATTCAGGGAAAAGTTACAGTGTCTGCTGATAGCACATACCCCCAGAAAGTTATAATCCCTAATACCCCCTCCTTTGCCATCTCCTCATTCCTTCTGGGCAATTGCTCTGTTGCTGTAAAGGAGCAGGGCTTCTAGGTAAAGGGATGTCTGATGCCTTCCTCAGATGAGGGGTGAGGCAATGATGTCCTCACTTGGGCAAGCTCCAATACCATCAAACACTGAAGCTCATTCATGTTAGGCTCTTGCAGCCAGGAGGTGACAAAGGAACACAATCTGCTTAATATACTTTTGCTGGGGTGAGTGGGCTTTTAGCAGACACTCACTTTTCCCTGAATGTTAAAAGTGAAAGTGTGCCTTTACCTAGTCTTATCTAACGAGTCACCCTAGACATGCTATGTACACCCAAAAAATGTCACCATATCATGCCCTGTCCCCCCCCCCCCCATTGTCGCTGTTTTTTACCATCGGTTTTTAGTCAGAATTTGCTGTGTAAATTCAGCAGCCAGGTCTCACCACTGACCTTCTGATTAGTCTTTGTAAACATTGGTCAGTAGTCATGATTCAGAGCTTGTATATATATAGTACAGTGATTGGCTTTTTCCATACTGGATAAATACCATTCATGGCTAGGCCACAAATAAAACAATTGTCTTCTATGTGCCCCATTTGCACTGCAATACAGCTTGGAGGTGTGGTGCAGTGAGCAGACATGCTACATTTTATAGCAGTGCATAGGAAGGCACTGCATGTCACCGCAAAGCAGCTCTGTGCACCAAGCTGCTGTGTAGAGACATGAATGAAGTGTCACTTTCTGCACTTTAAATAAAGGTAAAAAATACAAAAGTATGTGAAGTCCTAAAACGTACATCATACCACCCTCTCACAGTGGCTCACTACAGGCAAGAACTGACAGCTGCCCGCACGCTAAAATGCCTAGTGCGCGGACAGTGTGAATGGTCCCTTAGAGATAGAAAGCAACATTATTATTACTTTGTATTTATTATGTTTCATTCATCTGTAAAATGATGTCAATCAAAACACGCTAACCAGTAAAAAAATATTTTTTTGTTTTTTTTTTTGTATGTGTTCCTATTAAATCTATTATTAATCTTTGGTTAATCAGCACTAAATATTATATTCTTCTCGAAGCTTATAATTAGCTATTCATTTTCTAAAATCTAATTTTCTTTTTCAAACCATTAATATTTTAAATGTTTTGTTCATTTTTTTGTTGCGTTAAAAAAAGAAATCACAAAATAGAAAAGAAAAAGCCTACATATAATCTGTATATATCTTGGCAATGTTTTAAACCAGAAATGTAATTTTAGCATAATTATAAATGAAACAAATTATAGAATAAAAAGTACACTTTCCATCTACAATAACACAATTATTTTGGCTTTGAAGTGGTTAAAACACGGTCATGGCTGCAACAATGATGCAGTAAAAAAAAGTAATATTAGGTCCCTTATTTATGGTTAACGTCAAACTGATAATCTATAAAGGCATTTAAAGCTGAATTTAGTAAGACAATTTCTATGACTGAAGAAGAGAGCAGAAGGGGTGGTTGAGTGGTTGCCTTTTCTGTGTAGCTGAGGCTGCAGTTTATTGTCACTGGAAGACAGATATTGAGGTTGGTATCCGGGAGCTGTGAGGGGACACAGAGGGCAAGATTTGTAGTGCGAGCAGATACCTGCAGGTAATGGAATACACACCATTACGCATAATTATTATATATGGTGCTGTATAGTCCCAAAAAATGACACTAAACTTCAGTTTAGTTCACATGTTCTTCAGCCAGTTCATGTGTTCTCACACGGCACACTTTTGACAGCCAATTAATTTCAATGGGCTGACAAATGTGCGGGAACATGCAAAAAGTACCGCAGGTGCAACTTTTAAAATCGTACAGCACCAAACCGCATGGCACTGTGGTACTATGCGTTCTAGTGGCCACAAACATGCGCACATTGTACATGCATTTGTGGTAGAGATCGACTGATTATTGGCAACACCGATATATCGGGGGCCGATATGCACTTTCCCCGATATATCGGAATCGGCACCTGAGGTTACTGATATTGCTGATATTTCGGGAAAGTGCTTGTACCGGGTTGATGCCTGCAGCTAGAGGCATCATCCAGGTACCAATGTCCATAGCCGATGGTCGGCTTACTTGTAATGACAACCGATGCGGCTGAGAAGCCGCTCGGCTGTCATTACAAGGAGCGGGAGGGGACGTCCCCCCCTCCCGCCGCCTTCCACTGCTCACCCAGGTCTCCCGTCCCACCGGGAGACCCGGGCATCCTACCTCCACCGCCGCTGCCACCGCCGAAGAGAAGACCCGGTGTAGCATGAAGATATATCCCCGTGAAAGCCGGTATCCATGCCGCAAATGCGCATGCGCCGGTCTCCATGTAAAAAACCTGACATCACTTCTCGGTACTCTGCACCAAATTACAAAAACTGACAGCATTCAAAATAGCCAAACTTGGCGTTTTGAATGCTTTTCAGTGCCGAGGAGGGGTTTGGGGTCTTTTAGACCCCCAGATCCCTCCACAACAGCACCTTTAGAAAAAAAAAATGTTTTTACATGTCCGAAAATATCGTCCGATATCGGCGTATCTGCATTAAAAAAACTATATCGGTCGATCACTAATTTGTTGTGCCATTAACAATTAATGGCACTCATGTCTATATAAAAAAAGGGCAGCATGTTCCTGTGCTGTGCTGGAAGTGCACACGAAAACGTGCGTTACTTGCACCACAAGTGAGGTGAACTGGCCCTTAAAGTGCCACCTACTGATTTATTTGCTGCTTTGTGGCTACATGCAGTTTTGAGCCCTTACATATTTGGTATCTATTTACTTAACAAACCAGTGAGTTGAATAAAAAAAAAAATAGCTGATTCCCCTTATTCACACACTCGATGTGGGTGGAGGAATCCTTTCCATTGTAGTATTGTTTTCTGAAAGCAGAGAACCTTCCCCATTGTAAGAATACATTGATCAGTGTTGCTGGCTATAGCCAGGTGACACTTATTCTTCAGGAAAAACCCAACAAGCAGCCTTCCTATATATGGATGGTCCCTGCTGGCCTGGCCAAATTTCGATCAATGTATGGCCGGGTTTAGATCTCTTGGCTGGAAAGAAAAATGTGATAACTTGGCAGTTACAGATAATCAGGGCCAACGGAAGACTGACCATAAACTAGTAGAATTTTGCTTGAAAATGTTGCTTTTTTTAAAAATTTCATTTTCTAGGAGCAGGATAGAAAATGTTTGTCCAACAAATGATTTTCAAATAATATATGTTTTTGGTTTGGAAAATATATTTCATTCCAAAATTGAATTGAAAACTTAATTCTAAAATTTCAAAGTACTTTTGATCGACATTCATCAAGTTGGCATTATCAAATGTATTGACAAGATTATACTATGAGCATCTGTTTGAAAATCTACCAGTGTATGGCGAGCCTAAGAACTCCTTCCTGTCGGGGTTTAGACCCATCGTCCAATAGAAGTGGATGCAGACACAGTGGTTACATGGACACAGTCGCATGTCAAAATTTGACATGTGGGCATGAGCAAGTACATGGATCTGTAAACAGTCAGATTTTGAAATGAGACTGTGTCTCTGCAGCTGCTACCTCTGTATCCACTTCTGTGGGCTGCCTGAATACTGCTCTGTCAGAGGTACAGCCTGAAAGCTGTGGGGCTTGTCTGCAGGAGTCTGACATTGCACCCGAGATCCACTGATTACAACTGCAATGCACTGCAGAGTACTGCAGGAAAAAATAATAAATGCACATTTTTTTCTGAAAAAATATATGCATTTATAATTTTCTTTTTCAAAAGGTGAACCTTTAGGGTAGGTTCACATCTGTGCGGGTGGTTCCTGTAGCAGGTCCACACCTGTTCCCGCAGCAGCAGCCACTCACACAGAAAAGCGTGTTGCATGCACTGGAAATCGCACCTACACTGTACTTGTGTTTCCTGTGCGGGTTGGGATTTCTGAAATGCTGCAGGAGGCACAGCAACTTATTCAAATTAATGGGCTATGGTGCCCATGCAAAAGTGGCTCGCAGAGACGCATTGGTGTGAACCTAGGTTTAAAGTGTCTTTAGCATGTTTATGTGCATTTAGCAGACATGGGAGTAAGTCACACATGTGCAAGTCACAAGCAAGTCTCAAGCAAGTCTCAAGTTACTGTGGCAAAAAGCAAGTAAGTCAAGTCGAGTCACTGCTAGAAGTCAAGCAAGTCAAGTCAGGTCATTTATTTTGGTCAAGTCACAAATCAAGTCAAAATACTGATCTACCCCAATTTTCACCTTTAGATTTCAATATATTTATTGATTTTATGAAAAAAGAGAAACACTCATGGTATAAACAGGCAATAATCACCATGGGAAGTAGCATACAATTAGCAATATGTAACAAGGTCAACAGGGGAAAGCAGGAATATGGCAAACTGAACTAAAAAACCCCAAAGATAGTTGGTCAGTGGCTCTTGTCGTGGGCTGGAGCCGGACCAGCCGGGCCGGGCCCGGCCCCGCTCCCTCCAGCGCCCCCAAGGGAACACACTGCGCCTTGAGGGAGGAAGCGAACACCCTATCTCCAACCCACTAGACCGTTTATATATATATATATATATATATATATATATAAAAGCTGCTCATCCGAAATAGATGGCGCTAAATCACAGACCAGGTAAGTTCTATAGTAGCCACAACAGGTGGTAGCAAAAGGCAATAACAGCCCTAGGTAATCACATCAACCTAAGTCACAGTGTGGTAGAGAAAGAAAGAGACAGAAAAGAAGGAGAAACAAGGGAGAGGTTGAGATGTAGTAAAAGAAAGAGGAAGAGATAGAAAGTTGGTGTCCAGGCCCACAGAAGGAGGGCTCAGGTAGCTCACACAGGCCACACAGTCCCCCCATTAGGGGGGTGATCCCCTTTATCCAGAACCCACCAGGTATCGCACCCAGGGGTCCCAAGTCTTTTTGAAGAGGCATAGTTTATCCTGAAGGATGGCCACCATCCTCTCTTTGATCATAATGAAGGGCCGCTTAGCCTTAAGCAACTCGAATGGCACCACTGGACATCTCCAGGAGCGGGCTATAACTATTTTAGCTGCGGTAAAAATGAATGTCACCAGACGTTTCATATGTTTTGAGGTATTCTCGATTGGTTTACCGAGAAGCGCCTGGAGGGGCGATTTGACCAAGTTAATGAGGGTGAGAGAGTATATAAAAGTATTGACTCGTATCCAGAACCGTCTGACCTTAGGACAGGTCCACCATATGTGCAGGACCATGCCCCACTGTCCACACCCCCTAAAGCATTGCGGGAGGCCTCTCGGACTGCTGCAGCCAATCTGACCGGGACCATGTACAACCTAAAGAACACTTTGTAGTTGGCTTCTATTAGTGACGTATTAACCAAAGATTTTGAGTTAAATTGTGCCAACGTATTCCATTCAGCTCTATCAAGTTCCTCCCCCAGGTCCCTCTCCAAACATATCATGTAAGGCAACTTGAGTTCATCATCGTGTAGGATAGTGTATATCTATCGTGTTGAGACGTTCCATTGGAGTGGAAGTAGTGATATCACAACGGCGTTTCACAGAGTCCACATAGTGCAATTTTCACCTTTAAATCAGTTAAAAGTCAGTGGTCAGGAAAGGTTTTGTTTTATTTTCAACATTAACAAAACAGCTTAGTGCTTTTTTCTTGGCATATTAAAGAAACACTTTGAATGCCCAAACAGCTCAAAATCCTTCATCCGGTCATGTTTCAATACCACAGTAAAAACATGTTACGTTTTTCCATTGTTAAACAGCCAGTGTCCTAAAAATTAGAACACACTAAGGTGTTTTAAGTGACTGTGGTGTCAGAAACATAACCGACACATTAATTTTGCTTTAACACTTCTTGAGAAAATGCAAATATTTAATAACTTAAAAAAGTAAAGTCATTTCGAGTCATATGTCTCAAGTCAAAGTCAAGTCTCAAGTCATGAATACCAAGTCAAAGTCAAGTCGAGTCTTTTATTAATTTTAGTCAAGCAAGTCTCAAGTCCTCAAACTGGTGACTTAAGTCTGACTTAAGTCAAGTCATGTGACTCGAGTCCCCCACCTCTGGCATTTAGCTGTGTTTAGAGTTTCTAATTGGATCTTGGATGTACAGAATTCTATTTCTCCAAAGGCAGCTAACCTGACTGCACTTAAATGTAGAGAAACACTCAGTCTAAATGATACCATTTAAAAATCATTACATGCATTTAAAAATGTCTTCTAAACTCATATAAATGTAAGCTTGAGACTGCCGGTGTAATTGAGGCCTTAAACTAAAATTTTAAAAACAATAATTTATAAACTAGTTTGACTAAAGATTCATATATATAGAATATACAGTGTTCCATATACAATATAACTGGTTTTCTTTTTTTAAATACAGGCAGATATTAAAAAATATTTAATCTACTTTTGTATTCAAATAAATAATAGTTTTACTCAAAGTCTTTTGACGAAAATGCCATTTTAGTTTTAGTCGTACAGTTTTAGGGTAGCCTATGGGGAAGTCACAGACAGAGGTCAGTCGCTGACATGGTGTCATTTTCCTGAGTGTTTATTTTATGAGTGTGAGTTCATAACTTTTTTAACGTGTCTATATTGTTGGTGATTGATTCTAACCTCCTTTTGCGACCAAAAGAAAGATTTGACTGTGGCTGGTCTGGTTTTCTGACCATCTCCCCTCCCATTTTTAAGTGTCTCAAATCAGATCAAAATTTGATCAATTGGAAAATGTGTGCCTGCTTCATGTCCCTAAAAATTTAGAGCAGCTTATGGGGAAGTCGCAGGCACCATGTCTCATTCATGAGTGTTTCTTTTACGAGTGTCCCAATCTGAACACCGCAGTTTAACTAAAGCAGGATAACTAAAGCTGTATAAAGATTCAACAAGAACTCTGCTCAACTCTGCAAAGAATGCAAGAAAACCAACATTTGCTATTTCATTTTTTTTTTTTAAGTTTAATTCCCACTCTTATTCCACTAACATGCTCCCTCTACTCTTCCTTCTCACATTGGTGTTCTCTGCCCTCAAATTGTCCTTACTCTACCCCTTCGTTCTATCCACAGCCTACGCATATAACCCTCACTCCTACCCTCTCCCTACTACTGCACCCATCACCTTCTGAAAATACTGAACCCCCATGCTGACCTAAACACCAAGGCAGTAAGATACAGTGGGTACGGAAAGTATTCAGACCCCCTTAAATGTTTCACTCTTTGTTATATTGCAGCCATTTGCTAAAATCATTTAGGTTCATTCTTCTTCCTCATGAATGTACACATAGCACCCCATACTGACAGAAAAACACAGAATTGTTGACATTGTTGCAGATTTATTAAAAAAGAAAAACTGAAATATCACATGGTCCTAAGTATTCAGACCCTTTGCTCAGTATTTAGTAGAAGCCCCCTTTTGATCTAATACAGCCAGGAGTCTTTTTGGGAAAGATGCAACAAGTCTTTCACACCTGGATTTGGGGATCCTCTGCCATTCCTCCTTGCAGATCCTCTCCAGTTCTGTCAGGTTGGATGGTAAACGTTAATGGACAGCCATTTTTAGGTCTCTCCAGAGATGTTCAATTGGGTTTAAGTCAGGGCTCTGGCTGGGCCATTCAAGAACAGTCACGGAGTTGTTGTGAAGCCACTCCTTCGTTATTTTAGCTGTGTGCTTAGGGTCATTGTCTTGTTGGAAGGTAAACCTTCGGCCCAGTCTGAGGTCCAGAGCACTCTGGAGAAGGTTTTTGTCCAGGATATCCCTGTACTTGGCCGCATTCATCTTTCCCTCGATTGCAACCAGTCGTCCTGTCCCTGCAGCAGAAAAACACCCCCACAGCATGATGTTGCCACCACCATGCTTCACTGTTGGGACTGTATTGGACAGGTGATGAGCAGTGCCTGGTTTTCTCCACACATACCGCTTAGAATTAAGGCCAAAAAGTTCTATTTTGGTCTCATCAGACCAGAGAATCTTATTTCTCACCAGCTTGGAGTCCTTCAGGTGTTTTTTAGCAAACTCCATGCGGGCTTTCATGTGTCTTACACTGAGGAGAGGCTTCCGTCGGGCCACTCTGCCATAAAGCCCCGACTGGTGGAGGGCTGCAGTGATGGTTGACTTTCTACAACTTTCTCCCATCTCCTGACTGCATCTCTGGAGCTCAGCCACAGTGATCTTTGGGTTCTTCTTTACCTCTCTCACCAAGGCTCTTCTCCCCCGATAGCTCAGTTTGGCCGGACGGCCAGCTCTAGGAAGGGTTCTGGTCGTCCCAAACGTCTTCCATTTGAGGATTATGGAGGCCACTGTGCTCTTAGGAACCTTAAGTGCAGCAGAAATATTTTTGTAACCTTGGCCAGATCTGTGCCTTTCCACAATTCTGTCTCTGAGCTCTTCCGGCAGTTCCTTTGACCTCATGATTCTCATTTGCTCTGAGATGCATTGTGATCTGGAAGGTCTTATATAGACAGGTGTGTGGCTTTCCTAATCAAGTCCAATCAGTATAATCAAACACAGCTGGACTCAAATGAAGGTGTAGAACCATCTCAAGGATGATCAGAAGAAATGGAAAGCACCTGAGTTGAATATGAGTGTCACAGCAAAGGGTCTGAATACTTAGGACCATGTGATATTTCAGTTTTTCTTTTTTAATAAATCTGCAACAATGTCAACAATTCTGTGTTTTTCTGTCAGTATGGGGTGCTATGTGTACATTCATGAGGAAGAAGAATGAACCTAAATGATTTTAGCAAATGGCTGCAATATAACAAAGAGTGAAAAATTTAAGGGGGTCTGAATACTTTCCGTACCCACTGTATGTGCGCTCATACACATCCCATTCCCATCTTACTTTCCTCACCCTCCTTCTTCTCCTAATCTCTGGGGACATTTCTCTCCAATCCTGGCTCTTAATTTTCTAACTGCCAACCCCATATCTGGCACCCTTCCTCCTTGTGCAACAGCCGTCATCTATGCCATTTAATTACTATCCCCCTGCTCCCAGAAACTAGCCCCCCAATCTAATGTGCCCTCTGGAATGCCCACTTTCTCTGTAACAAACTCACATCTGTGCATGACCTTTTTATCATCCATGGCTTTAACTACTTGCCATAACTGAAACCTGGCTTCAAGATTCTGACTTGGCTTCTCCTGCTGCACTCTTCCATGGTGGCCTCTTCTGGACTCACTCACTCAGACTAAGTGAATGAAAAGGAGGAGTTGGATTCCTTCTATCCCCGCAGAGCTCCTTCCAAGTCCTTCCTACCCCTCCTTCTCTATCCCTCTCTTCTTTCGAGATGCAATGTAATTGCCTGTTTTCTTCAGTTTCTCAGCCTCCTGGACCAGTGTTGCGCTTTTTTTGATGACTTCCGTGCCTGGCTACCCTACTTTCTCTCCTCTGAAATACCCACTATCATTCTTGTTACCTTTAACATCCCTGTTAATGTTAACAGCCCAATTACAGTTCAACTTCTCAACTTAACCTCATCTTTGAGCTAACACAGTGGACTCACACGTCCACCCACTCCGATGGTAATACCCTCAAAATTGTATTTTCCCATCTCTGCACTCCTGGCAACCTCAACAACACCCCATTTTCTCTCATATCATCATCAGTCTTACTGTATCCTTATCTTCAACCATCTATCCCTCCAAGCAGCAAATGATTACTTGTAGAAAGCCTCTCCACTTTATCCCTTCTCTACTCTATTCTGCTACTGACCACCTCTTTCACAAAATCTCTTCCCACTCCTGTCCTGAACTGGCCATCTCTGTCTACAACAATTCACTCTTATCTTCACTGGATGCACTTGCCCCTCTAACTACATGCAGATACAGGCTTTGCCCCTACAACCCTGGCAAACTGACAACACCTCAAGAGATATTGCCATGCTCTTAAATAACTATGGTGTAAAACCAAATCCCTGCAGGATTTATATCCTATATACATCTCCTCTTCTAAAATGCAACTCTTGCTTCCATGCTACCAAACAAACCTACTTTGTCTCTATTATTCATTTCTTGTCATTCAGTCCTTGTCAGCTCTTCTCTACCTTTACCTCTCTGCTTTGTCCACCACCCCCTCTACCCACTAACTCACTCACTGCGCACGAGATTGCTAATCATGTCAAAGACAAGATTGATGCAATACGTGAGGGCACCTCCACTATACAGTTATCTTCCCCACTTTGCATACCTTGTCTAACAGCATAGTCAACACTCTCCTCTTTTGAACTGGATACTACTGAAGAGGTTACAAACTTTTCTCAGATGCCCACCTAACCAATTGTCCCCTGGGTCCTTTTCGCTCGCAACTATTACGGTCACCTCCCTATTCTATCCTATGGTCCCTCACTCACATCTTCAATCTCTCCCTCTCTGCTGGAACCTTCCCCCCATCTAAAGTATACACAGATCACTCCCATACATAAAAAGCCCTCATTGGACCCCACCAACCTGAACAACTTAAGACCCATATTATTGCTCCCATTGACCTCTTAACTTTTAGAATACTTAGTCTACAACTGTCTTAGCTCCTACCTCACTGAAAATAACCTTCTTGACCCTTCTGCAGCCTTAGATACTGTTGAATACAGAAATATATGACAGATGCTGGACCAGCGCTATTAAACCCACAGTGTGAGGGGAAAAATATAAAAACGAATGTAAACAATAGATATAAAAGCAGATATAGGGAATCAAAAAATATTGATAAAAAACACAATAATGAAAAATGTTTCAGGTGTATATAGATACAAAGTCCATGGAGTAGAGTCTATGTAGAGATGGATGGCTGGGTGGCCGCCGGCTCTATCAGAGTTAGGAGGGGACTCTGTGCATGGTAGATAAATAAAAGAGAGAGAACAGAGCAGCGCAACCTGAGTGTAGTATTAAAACAATCCTTTATTGGCATAAAAGGTAATGCACTCACATGAGTGATAGGAAAGCAGGCTTTACTGCAAGTGATCCGATCCACCGCAGGGGAGGCAGGAGAGGTGTAGACAGCCCTGGGTCCTGGCTGTGTCAGTGGCTTCTGGCACTTCCTGGTGTCCTGTCGGCGTCACAGCTTCTCCCTCATCACATCCGGTGGAAGCGGGGTGGTGCTAGTGTTTGAGCATTGTCTAGAGACCAAAGGAAGCTCCCTCTTATATGGCTAGAGTTGGAGCCAGTGTCATCAGTTGTCAGGGAGATGGGGGAGTGGCTTGGAGCAGAGAGGAGCTAGTGTACAGCTGTGAGAGATAAGGGCTGAACATCCGAGGCTGATTAACCCTATGTGCACTTGTTTGGAGTATTATGGGTAGTGAAGCTAAGATTGGACACATATATGAATATGCTGCAACTGGAGAAGATATACTGTACTTGAATTGGGTGTCCTGATGGAAGTTCCCTCGTGGGGATTAGGGGGCTGCTGTAATATAATCTATTATACATATATATACATATATGTGTCCAATCTTAGCTTAACTGCCCATAATACTCCAAACAAGTGCACATAGGGTTAATCAGCCTCGGATGTTCAGCCCTTATCTCTCACAGCTGTACACTAGCTCCTCTCTGCTCCAAGCCACTCCCCCATCTACCTGTCAACTGATGACACTGGCTCCAACTCTAGCCATATAAGAGGGAGCTTCCTTTGGTCTCTAGACAATGCCTGATGAAGGGGCATGCATGCCTCGAACGCTAGCACCACCCCGCTTCCACCGGATGTGATGAGGGAGAAGCTGTGACGCCGACAGGACACCAGGAAGTGCCAGAAGCCACTGACACAGCCAGGACCCAGGGCTGTCTACACCTCTCCTGCCTCCCCTGCAGTGGATCGGATGACTTGCAGTAAAGCCTGCTTTCCTATCACTCATGTGAGCGTATTACCTTTTATGCCAATAAAGGATTGTTTTAATACTACATTCAGGTGGCGCTGCTCTGTTCTCTCTCTTTTATTTTTCTTAGATACTGTTGACCACCCGCTCCTCCTAAATAAACTCAACTCCCTTGGCCTCCAAGATTCTGGTTCTTCTCCTACCTATTACAGCACTCCTTCAGTGTTAACTACAACTATGTCTCCTGCTTTCCACTTGCTTGTTGTGTAGGGGTCCCCCACGGCTCTGTTCTTCAACTGCTTCTCTTCTCTATCTACACCTTCTCCCTTGATCACTTGATAACCTCCGAAAGCTTCCAATACCATCTCTACTTCAGTCTCCTCTCATATTATTAACTGACATATCAGCATGGACATTGCACACTTCCTTAAACTAAATCTCTCTAAAACCTAGAGACAATAATATTCGCCCCCTCTTCCCCGCTCATGCCCTCCTCTATGACTTTTCCATCAAAACCAATAATGCAAATCAATCCCTCCCCTTACGCCATCCTAGATTCTGACCTGTGCTTTCAGCTCCAAATCGTTGTCAAAAGCTTGTAGACTTCACCTTCATAACATCTCTAAAATTCAACACTTTTTAACTAATGAAACCACCAAACTACTCATTCACTCCCTTGTTATCTTGCACTTTGACTATTGCAACTCTCTTCTCATAGGCCTACTTCTCCATAGGCTATCCCCTCTTCAGTCTACCATGAATGGTGCTGCCATACTCATCTACTTTACCAACCGCTCAGTGTCTGCTACCCCTCTCCATCAATCTCTATACTGGCTTGCAATTGCCCAGCGAATTAAATACAACATACAAAGCCAACAACATACAAAGCCATTCACAACTCCACCATGAGCTACATCACCAATCTTGTCTCCAAACATTACCCAAACTGTCCTCACCGCCCCTTTCAAGACCTCCTGCTCTCAAGGTCCCTTGTCTCCTCCTCCCCTGCTCATCTCCAGGACTTCTCCATAGCCTCTCCCATCCTCTGGAACTCTCTACCTCAGTCTATCCAGCTATCTCCTACTCTGGCTGCCTTTAGGGAAGCCTATTATGTCTCCAACTAATCTTTTATCACTTGCATCAGCTCATCCCCCACAGTTATAATCTTTTGTACCACTTGCCCCACACTCTTAGATTGTAAGCTCGTATGAGCAGGGCCCTCTTAACCCTCTTGTATTTTATTATATTGTAACTGTACTGGCTCCCTTTTAATATTGTAAAGTAAACTGTTCGCACTATATAAATCCTGTATAATAATAATAATAATTTTAGTCATCTGAACTGTTTTAGTTTTAGTCTTATTTAAGTCTCCAGTAAGTTTTAGTCGACTACAATTTCCTACATTTTAGACGACTAAAATCACTGTAGTCAACTAAAATTGAATTAGTTTAGTTAAATTATAATGCATTATTTAAACATTTCTCTAGAATTGCCAAAATCCTGGAGTAAAAATCAAAATAACATGTTATTATTTATGGTATTAGGGTTTTTGTACATTCCCTACAGACACAGATTTAACCATTGTGATATATAACGTCTTTATAAATAAAACCAAGTGCTGTTACAAGACAAACAGAAGTGCAACTTTAAAATATAAAAAAAAAAATCAGCGCCTCACTTTCTAAAAATCAGAACTAAAGCTGAGCAATCAAAATTGGATAGTGTATGGGGGGGGGGGGGGGGGGGCTATGTTAACCAACAGAAACAACAAAACAATGTAATCACAAGCTTTAATTTGAAGGAGACATAGAATTAGCTCAATGTGAAGCCGTCAGTAGTGGTAATAGTCTCAACTGGAGCCACTGGAATCATAGAGAGGCAGTATATGCCAGTGATAAGATCCAGAGAAGGTGTCAGAGAGCCACTGTCAAAACTTTGGAAGAGCTGTCAGCTGGAGCTGTCAAAGACCTGGGTACTAGTAGCCAATCAGGAAACAATTTAGAGGCAAACCATGCCTCCTTCATCAGCCTCTTTCTTTATCACCTGGTGAATGAGGCGCGGTTTTGCGTATGAAATGGTTGGGACTAGTGGGATTATTACCACTACTGATGGCTTCACATTGAGCTAATTTTTTGTCTCTTTCATACTGAAGCTTGTGAGTGCATTACCATTGTTTTTATACATTTTATATAAATAAAATCTTGCTGCACTAGTGGCAGCCTGGTGCCTCTCTTCCCTCTTCCCTTACTACAAAACAAAAAACGTCCCTTCCTCACATTTTAGTTCCTATTTCCTTCTTGTGTTTGTTATAGTTTTTGCCAATTGTCAAAAATTCTAATTGATTTTTGTCTCATTTTCATCACTGAAAACATGCCACTGACGAAAATTATCCCGAAAATATTTTCATCAGCAAAATTAACACTGGCTGTCAGTCTAATACTTTTAACATTCCTACATCAGGGGACAACACAAAACTACCTAATCAGTTTGCTGCAGGTCCTTCATTTTTCAATAAGGTGTCTGGTCCTTGACCAAGTTGTATTGCTAAAGTGCAGTGCAGAAAAGTGAGGTCACCTATCTGACTGTGCTGTTTGGCAGCCTGGAATACTGATAATTTTTTTGTACTTACTGTAAAATCCTTTTCTCTGAAGTTCATCAACAAACGCAGCTCCATATCTTCTTTAGACCATTGGATTATGCTCCTCCAATCAGGAATAGGACACTAGGCAGGAAAAAGCTTTACCATGCCTATGGGGGCTGTCCTTGCAGGCATAACCCCACACACTCTGCTACAGTAGCCAGTTTAGTTGCAAGCAGTGTTTAGAAGACAAAAAAAAAAAAAAAAAAAAACCCTTCCACTCAGAGGGGCAAGTGTTGTGTCTATCGATAAACTTCAGAGAAACGGATTTTACAGTAAGTAGAAAAATCCAGTTTTCTCTATTGTTCAGCGAGGGGGTACACTGCGACTCAGGGCGTTCAGGTCAATTGCGTCCCAGCCAGGGGCGTACCGTGGGGTTGGCCAGAACGGCGCCCGCCAGGGGCGCAGGCCGAGGGGGGGCGCAAAAACATTGGCACTGTAGCAGTGAATTACCGCTGCTCCGTTCAGCCTGTGCCCCCGGCAGGCCGGCGCCCCCCTTTTTCTTCACCTCGCCTTCCATGCTTTAGATCTGATCCGGCCCCGCCCTGCCCCCTGCTCTGTGTTCTCGCTCGAAGGTGACTGTCCCCACCCACCTGGCTGCACGCGTGACGCGGCTGCTGAGAATGAGGAGCGCGAGATGCTGCAGCTGTGCCGATTGGAGCGCGCCCAGTGACAGCTTCACGGGGGGAGAGAGTGTGTGTCTGCGGGACCCGGGCCGGGATGCGGTGAAGTAGGATGGAGACATCAGGAAGTACTGACAGACATCGCAGCAGACAGTTTGCAGTTCTCCGTGATGTGACTGCCGCTGCCTGACACGTGGAGGGAGCCGGGAAAAACAGTGATAACATCTTCTAAGGTAAGAACCCCCCTCTTCTGTCAACCTGACTGCTCCCCCCTCCCACCACCTGGCTGCACCCCCCCTCCACCTGGCTGTACCCCCCCCTCTCCTACCCACCTGGCTCTGTTCTCCCCCCAGCCCCACCTGGTTGCACTCCCCCTCTCCACCTGGCTGCACCCCCCTCCGCCTGGCTGTACCCGCCCTCTCCTACCCACCTGGCTTTGTTCTCCCCCCAGCCCCCACCTGGCTGCACTCCCCCTCTCCTCTCCACCTGGCTGCACTCCCCCTCCACCTGGCTGTACCCGCCCTCTCCTACCCACCTGGCTTTGTTCTCCCCCAGCCCCCACCTGGCTGCACTCCCCCTCTCCTCTCCACCTGGCTGCACTCCCCCTCCACCTGGCTGTACCCGCCCTCTCCTACCCACCTGGCTTTGTTCTCCCCCAGCCCCCACCTGGCTGCACTCCCCCTCTCCTCTCCACCTGGCTGCACTCCCCCTCCACCTGGCTGTACCCGCCCTCTCCTACCCACCTGGCTCTGTTCTCCCCCCAGCCCCCACCTGGCTGCACTCCCCCTCTCCTGTCCACCTGGCTGCACCCCCCTCCACCTGGCTGCACCCCC
Source organism: Pelophylax lessonae (assembly GCF_965119305.1). Lineage (NCBI taxonomy): Eukaryota > Metazoa > Chordata > Amphibia > Anura > Ranidae > Pelophylax > Pelophylax lessonae. The sequence continues at coordinate 64,441,607 of NC_138776.1, forward strand.
CCTCAACCTGGCTGTACCCCCCCTCTCCTACCCACCTTGCTCTGTTCTCCCCCCAGCCCCCACCTGGCTGCACTCCCCCTCCACCTGGCTGCACCCCCCCTCTCCTACCCACCTGGCTCTGTTCTCCCCCCTGCCCCCACCTGGCTGCACTTCCCCTCTCCTCTCCACCTGGCTGCACCCCTCCTCCACCTGGCTGTACCCGCCCTCTCCTACCCACCTGGCTCTGTTCTCCCCCCAGCCCCCACCTGGCTTCACTCCCCCTCTCCTGTCCACCTGGCTGCACCCCCCCTCCACCTGGCTGTACCCCCCTCCTACCCACCTGGCTCTGTTCTCCCCCCAGCCCCCATCTGGCTGCACTCCCTCTCTCCTGTCCACCTGGCTGCACCCCCTCCACCTGGCTGTACCCCCCCTCCCCTCCTACCCACCTGGCTCTGTTCTTCCCCCAGCCCCCACCTGGCTGCACTCCCCCTCTCCTGTCCACCTGGCTCTGTTCTCCCCTTCTCTCTCTCTCCCTGTCACCTGCCCTCTCTCTCTCTCTCTCACCTGCCCTCTCTCTCTCTCTCTCACCTGCCCTCTCTCTCTCTCACCTGCCCTCTCTCTCTCACCTGCCCTCTCTCTCTCTCTCACCTGCCCTCTCTCTCTCTCACCTGCCCCCTCTCTCTCTCTCTCACCTGCCCTCTCTCTCTCTCTCTCACCTGCCCTCTCTCTCTCTCTCCCTGTCACCTGCCCTCTCTCTCCCTGTCACCTGCCCTCTCTCTCTCACCTGCCCTCTCTCTCTCTCTCCCTGTCACCTGCCCTCTCTATCTCTCTCTCTCTCCCTGTCACCTGCCCTCTCTCTCTCTCTCTCCCTGTCACCTGCCCTCTCTCTCTCTCTCTCTCTCTCTCTCCCTGTCACCTGCCCTCTCTCCCCGTCACCTGCCCTCTCCCTCTCTCTCTCACCTGCCCCACCCCTCTCTCTCTCTCACCTGCCCCACCCCTCTCTCTCTCTCTCACCTGCCCTCTCTCTCTCTCTCCCTGTCACCTGCCCTCTCTCTCTCTCTCCCTGTCACCTGCCCTCTCCCTCTCACCTGCCCCACCCCTCTCTCTCTCTCACCTGCCCTCTCTCTCTCCCTGGCACCTGCCCTCTCCCTCTCTCTCTGTCACCTGCCCCCCTCTCTCTCTCACCTGCCCCCCTCTCTCTCTCTCTGTCACCTGCCCCCCCTCTCTCTCTCACCTGCCCTCTCTCTCTCTGTCACCTGCCCTCTCTCTCACTGTCACCTTCTCTCTCTGTAACCCCCCCCCCGTCTCTCTCTCTCTCGCGGGGGGGGGGCGCCGATACAGTCCCTCGCCAAGGGCGCTGGAGGCCCTAGGTACGCCTCTGGTCCCAGCAAGACTTGTCCACTTGAAGGGTCGTCCCCATCCATCAGGGCTCTGTCGTGGTGAGGCCTTGTTCTGGACTATAACCTGCTCACGCTCATTGGCCAGGCTGGGAGACCGTAAGGATCTAGAATATCCAGTCCGAAACCACAGCTCTAACTAGTGAAAATAAAAAATAACAAAATAACATATTTCCCTATTAATAGTTAAGACCGAAGTCCCAGCAGGGAACTAGGTCGTATCCCTAAACTAGGCAGAAACAAACTGGCTGCTGAAGCAGAGTGTGTGGAGTTATGCCTGCAGGGACAGCCCCCATAGGCGTGGTAAAGCTTTTTCCTGCCTAGTGCCCTGTTCCTGATGGGAGAAGCATAACCCAATGGTCTAAAGAAGATATGGAGCTGCATCTGTCGATGAACGATAGAGAAAATGGTCATTTTTTTTTCTTGTTTTTGCCCATACAGATGTTTTCTTACAATATTTTAAAAAATATTGTATATAAAATATGTCATAACTAAGTGGGTCTCCTATTTCCAAAATTGACTTGAGGTGCATGCACACCAATCTTCACTGCTGTTTTCTAAAACTAGAAACATACTAACACAACACAATAATCAGTTGTTGCTCCTCATTAGTTTATTGATTCTTCCTCTGTGATTTACCGGTCCACTAATAGTATGGTTGATTTTCAGTACGGAAAGAAAACCCGTGCCGGTTGACTTCGGGTTTCTGGCTATCATTTATATTAAAAAATAAGTCCTCACCTTTAGCTGACAAAACTTTACTACGAGTTTGTTTGAAAAACACAGTTGCTGTTAAAAGGATTTTATTATGAAGCATGGGATACCTCTGAGAGAAGCAGAGATTATCTGATTCCCTGGCCCCAAATGACCAGGGCAGTAAAACCTAAAAGCTGCTGTGCTGTATCCTAGTTCTAATGTTAGGTTTTATGACAAGCACAAATGCCTTGTATTCACAGAACGATCCCAAATTCATACAATGTTTCTCACTCAGTCTGTGCAAATGCCAGAGTTCAGCTAGCTAGTACCCCCTGTCACTGCCTGCCGAGCGTGACAGGGGGTATAATTCCTGCCACAGCTTACAAAGCAAAGCATCGTGGACACAGCTTGTGTACACCCTGCACCTTGGTCGCTGCCATCCCATCTAAAGTGATTCCATGTCTGAATCAAAAATCCCAAATTCTTCAGGAACCCCAGAAGAAGTCACTTGAGCATGATGTACCTCCTAGGATGAAGTCAGTGATGTCAGAACCAGGAAGTAAGGCAGGAAACTGTGATCGTGGAACTGCTGGATGCCAATTTATTCTTAAGGGGACAGGAACTAATGCCATGATTCTGTTGTGCACAAGATATCAGTGAGTGGTGAAATGTGAGTACTTTAATACTTAATACTTTTTAAGTTTTAATTTATTATTTATTACTTTTAATAAAAGATGGCATTTTTAAGACAGAAAGCACTAGGATGGTTTTATGTTTTTACTCTGAGCCAATAGGAGAAAGAGGTGGAGGAGTGTGTATATAGAAATATTTTACTTGCTTTAAGTTGACCGTTAAAGAATGGAGACTATTTTAAAGTGTATGACCCTTTTTGGAAGAGTCCTAAGGTGTATAACCCCTTAAAGGAGAAGGCTATATTTGACCTATTTGATCTATAGGTTATAATGGAAAGTGAGAGCACAGTGTGAAAGGTGGGATAGCATGGATAAATCACTTATGTGAAATTGGAATTTATCGCTAATAAAGCACAGATTTGGGGAAGGAAGAACTATTCCTTAATATTTGTGGCATATTTTACTTAATTAGCACTTGTTTGTGTGATGAAATATATATATATCTATATCTATCTATCTATCTATCTATCTATCTATCTATCTATCTATCTATCTATCTATCTATCTATCTATCTATCTATCTATCTATCTATCTATCTATCTATCTATCTATCTATCTATCTATCTATCTATCTATCTATCTATCTATCTATCTATCTATCTATCTATCTATATACAGTATAATTTGATGTGCAATTGTCATTTATTTTGAAGAAGAGTGTGTACAATTGGCAGCGCACAATATAATAATTTCAATTTAGATTTTTTTTTTATTGTATATATTTATATATGTCTAGAATTAATTGATATTCACCTATTTTGAAGAAGAGTGTATATACTGTACAGTATTAGCCAGCACGAAGAATAACAATTGATTTATGTATTTATTTATATTTATATTATGTACAGTACTGTATGTGTAGAAGTAATTGGTATTGACATTGGGGGTTTATACAGTGCATAATATAGGCTGGGCTGCACTTTGTTAATAAGATAAGCTTTAAGTGTGTTGTAGTTTTTGTCAAAGAGTAGGCTATTTTTAGTTGCCAGGGAAATTAACGATAATTTGTTTCTAACATTTCAATAAAAGCAAAGGGATTTTTTGCATCCATGTTTAAATGTATGTGAAGCCACACTACCATATCTAGGTGCATTTTCACAGTGTGATTCTACTTTATATGAGTATCCACATGGGTACACATTTACAATAATGCATAGAGTGCTGCTTACCTCACTAAAGGTACAGTAACACACAAGAAGAGCTGACTCACGTATGACTCCTGATGATCCTAGTGTATCTTTGCACCTATACTGGTAATTTAATCATTCTAGCAAACAGGTCAGCAATAAATACTGCACATCTGACACAGATACAATCCACCTCTATCTTTTAGACTATAATGCCATCCCACAGATGTTCAGACTAGTCACATGATGAGAAATATAAACCAATAAGCCATAACATTATGACTGATAAAAGGAGGGTGTATAGGCGTGCCATGTAGGAGCCTCACACCTTATATAAAACCTAATGTGTGTTATGTGATAATCAGTAAAGTCCATGAAAAGTCCATTGGGATAGGTAAAGTTCAAAATAAGGTGTGATCCATGAGGAATTAATTTAGTCAAATCACCAGAGCTAGCTCTTCGATGAGCAGAAGCAAACTCTACAGGTCCCTCTCAAAAAATTAGCATATTGTGATAAAGTTAATTATTTTCTGTAATATACTGATAAACATTAGACTTTCATATATTTTAGATTCATTACACACTACTGAAGTAGTGCAAGTCTTTTATTGTTTTAATATTGATGATTTTGGCATACAGCTCATGAAAACCCAAAATTCCTATCTCAAAAAATTAGCATATTTCATCCGACCAATAAAAGAAAAGTGTTTTTAAAAAAAGTCAACCTTCAAAAAATTATGTTCAGTTATGCACTCAATACTTGGTCGGGAATCCTTTTAGAGAAATGACTGCTTCAATGCGGCCTGGCATAGAGGTAATCAGCCTGTGGCACTGCTGAGGTGTTATGGAGGCCCAGGATGCTTCGATAGCGGCCTTGAGCTCATCCAGAGTGTTGGGTCTTGCGTCTCTCAACTTTCTCTTCACAACATCCCACAGATTCTCTATGGAGTTCAGGTCAGGAGAGTTGGCAGGCCTGTTGGCGCTATATAAATCCTGTATAATAATAATAATAATAAAGTAATACATACATCTTTTTTTTTTTTTAACAAATAAGACTTTCTTTTGGTGATAGTGCCTTGCAAAAATGATTTTCATTTTAAGGCAATCCATGAGAAAAAAGTTACAAAACTAAAAAGAAAATATGCAGATTTTTTTTTCCATTGATCAGTGTTAGTTTAAAAAACTTGTGTTACTATAGATGTAAATATACATTTATGATTCTGGTACAAAGCATTGCAAAATTATTTATAAAAATTTGAAAAAGCCTTTTCTTAATTTCATTTTTTTTCATTGTGACACTCAAGGTTTAACAAGGGAGCAAATATTTAAAAAGATTAAATACAAATGGTTAAAAAAATAGAAATTAAAAAAAAAAAACAAAAACAGCAGGAAAATAGCTAACAAGGAGTTGATTAGGAATGGTTAGCGTAAAATAAGGGTTCATACAAAGTATCAACAAATTTTATTTTTTTAAAACGTTTTTTTTTCTTACTTACTTACCAAATTGAATCTCATTACTTTGATGTGCACTGAAATGGAACAAAAGTGAATATAAAAGTAACAATACTATTGCTTTGTATCTTTAAATCTGTATTTGACCAGTGTTCATAAACAATGGGTTAATTTTATGACAGAAGCTGCATTACTGACTATTGTATTTACATATTTACACAGCAACTCATGGCTGTCATTTTGACAGCCGGGAATTGCCAGCAAATGAGGGAGGGGAAAACAGCAGGAAGGGAGAAGGAGATGTTTTGCTACACATGCTCTGTGTACTCAGTTTATGTGTGTGTGTATATCTGCCCAATGTCCACAGCTGGTGAAAGTATATCTACATACAAAACTAAAACATATATAACATTTCATTCCTTACCAGTCATTAGAAGTGGTAGCTGCATTTGTTTCCTTTTTTTTGAGGCTCAGCACAATTTCTGCAAGTACATCATAAATACCTTTTGATCCTGCTAGAAAACCCGTGTCCTTGTAACTTCCTGTGTATTAAAATGAAATTCAAAACAATGTTATCAGCTTTCACAATTCTCATCTGTGGACTACAGAACCTTCCTATGTTATAGACCTGAGAAGAAGGACGACAAACTAGAGTGACAACACTGCTCCTCCATAGATAAAGTGAGGGCCAATTCACACTGCAACCCAGAGCAGCATCAGCAATTCACCGTTCCTGCCACTCTACAGTGCCGGCTGTGCTATGGGGCCATTTGGTGTGCGATTCAGCTACCTTCTTTTCCGTTTTGTTAATGCTTTATTTGAAGTGTACAAGACATACACTACATTCACTGCAATGACTGCCCGACATTGCATTGAGATTCGGGGAGGTGTGCTACGATAAAATGGAGCAAGTCTGCATTTTACCGCAGCACACTGCAGCACAGCACTAGGCTGCCTTGCAGCGTGAATAGGGTACATAGGAGACAATTGTTTCCTGTGTGTCCCTGCAGTGACAGATGTTTTACCATGCGGTGAAATGTCTGTCACCACACATAGTGTGAATTGGTCTGAGTGAATGTTGTCACCATAGTACAGGAATTGTGTTACCGATAGGATCATAAGGTGAAAATAAAGGTGGAAACAACCTGAAATAATGGAAGCTGTGCAGCCACCAAATCTAAGGACTGGCTAGCTGCAATATATTACATTTTGTTTCAGGTTCAGATATACTTTAATTGTGAATCTCAATGCCCATGCTATCATTACCTACACCTGTGCTAAACATGAGCTTATTATCTTTGCAACGTATTCTAAAAAAATTGTAAGCTTTGGGAGTCTTCCTGCGGAATAAACTGCATACTTTGCTTATGTATATGCATATTACTTCTTTGTATCCCTAATGTGTTAACCTAGCTTTGTAGCCAAGGGCCCTACACAAATATTTTACTCCTACTTCTGTTAGAAAACAATTAGCAGGTACACTGGAACATGCATTGTTTGTAGTCACTTTATATTCCTTAAATTCATATATATAATTGTTTATTTTTTTTCACACTAAACGTTTATTGAAAGTTAGAATGAATGAATACAAGGTATATTATGATATACATCAAAAGAAAAAGGTAATTAAAAAAATAATAATATAAAATCAAGGGGATAATAACATATACATTAATACACATAGTGTTAGGCAAGTATCTTACATGGATACAATGTCATGCTTAGTATTCGTGAGGTTATCAAAATGAAAGATACATTTTTAAATTGTTGTGTTACAAACAATATTTTTTAGGTTCAAGACTTTTTATTGCAAATGTTTTTTATATTAGTAAAATATGGCTTTTTTCCAATCAGCAGGTGACAGGCACACTGGGCTCATTTTCAGACTAACTGCTTTACTTATTTAAAAAACATATTGTTTACAAAACTTAATAGGTGAAACTCGTATTACACACAGGGCTGAATCAGTCATAGAAATTATTTTAAATTACTATAATTTTAGCATCATTTTAGGGAGAATAGGGTTGTCAGGATGGGCTGGTTGTATTAAACTTTATTTTTGCTTTTCTGAGGTGATAAATATATATATATATATATATATATATATATATATATATATATATATATATAGTATCTCACAAAAGTGAGTACACCCCTCACATTTTTGTAAATATTTTATTATTTTTTTTCATGTGACAACACTGAAGAAACGACACTTTGCTACAATGTAAAATAGTGATTGTACAGCTTGTATAACAGTGTAAATTTGATGTCCCCTCATAAATAACTCAACACACAGTCATTAATGTCTAAACCACGATCAACAAAAGTGAGTACATCCCTATGTGAAAATGTCCAAATTGGGGCCAATTAGCCATTTTCCCTCCTTGGTGTCATGTGACTTATTAGTGTTACAAGGTCTCAGATGTGAATGGGGAGCAGGTGTGTTAAATTTGGTGTTATTTAGTGATGGACGAACATCGGCCGGGGCGGTTCACGAACGCCAGCCGCAAATTTTCTCAAAAGTCCGCGAACCGCGAGTTTGCGGCGGGCCCCATTGACTTTAATGGGAGGCGAACTTTAAAAACATTTAGGTCATATTTGCAACCACAAAAGATGTACTAGCTGTGCACAAATAGTCCCAGCACATGGATAATGTCATAACCGAAGTATTGCAATTGAAAAAGTTGCCCTAAATTTTTTTTTTCTTTTTTACAGCAAAAAATATATATTTTTCTTTCATAAATCAGCCAGAACTGACAGCAGCCGGTTAATACATTGTCTAATACATATAGGGTCCATTCACACATCTGTAAAATGGGTCCGCATCCGTTCCACAAGTTAGCGGAACCCTTACAGACCCATTGTTTTTCATTTCCAGTCTGAAAAATTAGGCATTCACAGGATAAAGAAGTAAGTGTCGGCCATTTCAGGCCCCAAAAATTAGCCCACATGTGTTTACCTGACAGCTAAGAACGTAGTATTCTGTGGCTGAAGGTACATTAGGCATTCACAGGTAACAGAAGTAAGTGTCGGCCAGTATTGGCCCCAAAAATTAGCCCACATGGGTTTACCTGACAGCTAAGAATGTAGTATTCTGTGGCTGAACGTACATTAGGCATTCACAGGATACAGAAGTAAGTGTTGGCCTGTATAGGCCCCAAAAATTAGCCCACATGGGTTTACCTGACAGCTAAGTATGTAGTATTCTGTAGCTGAAGGTACATTAGGCATTCACACTGTATACAGAAGTAAGTGTTGGCCTGTATAGGCTGCAAAAATTAGCTCACATGGGTTGAACTGACAGCAAAGAACGTAGTATATGATGGCTAGAGGTACAGTATGCGTTCACAGTATACAGAAGTAAGTGGCGGCCTGTATAGGCTCCAAAAATTAGCTCACATGGGTTGAACTGACAGCAAAGAACTTATTTTTTGATGGCTAGAGGTACAGTAGGCATTCACAGTACACAGAACGGTAAGTGTCGGCCTGTATAGGCTCCAAAAATTAGCTCACATGGTTTGAACTGACAGCAAAAAACGTAGTTTTTGATGGCTAGAGTTACGGTAGGCGTTCACAGTACACAGAACCGTAAGTGTCGGCCTGTATAGGCTCCAAAAATTAGCTCACATGGTTTGAACTGACAGCAAAAAACTTAATTTTTGATGACTAGAGGTACAGTAGGCGTTCACAGTACACAGAACGGTAAGTGTCGGGCCTGTATAGGCTCCAAAAGTTAGCTCACATGGTTTGAACTGACAGCAAAGAACTTAGTATTTGGTGGCTGGAGGTACATTAGGCATTCACAGAAAAAATAATTGTCGGCCCTGAAAGGCCCCAAAAATTTGCCATTCAATGGACAGGAAATGCCTTTTATGCCACTGTATGTAGCGAAGCCAAGGACCAGGAATTGTTGTGGGTGGAGGAATTTCGATGAAACCTGGTCTACTGGTCACATGTGTTGAATTCCTCAGCGATCCATGCCTCATTTATTTTTATAAATGTGAGGTAGTCTACACTGTCATGAGCTAGGCGAGTGCGCTTATCTGTCACGATCCCCCCTGCTGCGCTGAACGTCCTTTCGGACAGGACACTGGATGGGGGGCAAGCCAACAGTTCCATTGCAAATTGTGCAAGCTCTGGCCAGAGGTCAAGCCTGCCCACCCAGTAGTCCAGGGGTTCATCACTCCTCAGAGTGTCCGCATCGGCCGTTAACTCGATGTAGTCGGACACCTGTCGGACACCTTTTTTACGCTCCAACATTTGAGCCACAGAAGCCTGCCTTTTTCCAGAACAACGTGACGACGGCATCATGGAAGGTGGAGTGTTGGACAACTGTGAGGAGACAGGAGAAGGAGAAGGGGGAGGAGAAGAAGAAGAGGCTGGACGGTGAGAGCATGGAGTGTGGCTTTGTGGGTTCTGACAGTGGCTCCCACTGGGCTTGGTGATGGGATTTCAGGTGGCTTCTTAAGGCGGTTGTCCCTAGGTGAGTGTTGGGCTTACCGCAACTTATGCGTTGACTGCAAAGGCTGCAGGTGGCAACACTGGTGTCAGCAATGGACACAATAATAAAAGCACACACTGCAGAGCCATGTGCCGGGGTCCTTGGAGCGCCAGATGTGACTGTACATGGTTGATGGCTCGCTCCTGATACATTTGCAGTCTGCTTTGTACCTCTTGTGCAATGCAAGTTCTGCCTGCCTCTCCTCCCTATCTGCCGGTCTGTCAGTCCGCCAGTTCTACAAATAATTGGCCAGTAACTGTTGTCACTGTGTGTAGCACAGTTAACACAGCAAAAGAGGCCAAATGTTTGCAGGACTAAAATACAATCTTAGAAAATTATACTGTTAAATAACACCCCACTTCAATATGGGGCATTGGGGGGGGGGGGGCACAGGTTTATTACACCAGTTCTACAAATAATTGGCCAGTAACTGTTGTCACTGTGTGTAGCACTGTTTACACAGCGAGAGGCCACATTTTTGCAGGACTAAAATACACTCTTAGAAAATTATACTGTTAAATAACACCCCACTTCAATATGTGGCATTGGGGGGGGGGGCATTGGTGTAGCACACCAGTTCAAAAAATTGGCCAGTGAGTTTGGCGCTGTGTGTACCAGACTTCACTCAGCAAACTAAGCAATATTGTTGCATGACACAAATACACTTGAAAAAGTTTACTTGGGGGGGGGGGGGGCAATTGGTCTATCACACCAGTTATAATACAGTAGCACACCAATGCCCCCCCCCCAATGCCACATATTGAAGTGGGGTGTTATCTGAGTAAACTTTTTCAAGTGTATTTGTGTCATGCAACAATATTGCTTAGTTTGCTGTGTGAACCAGACTTCACTCAGCAAACTAGGCAATATTGTTGCATGACACAAATACACTTGAAAAATTTTACTCAGATAACAACACCCCACTTCAATATGTGGCATTGGGGGGGGGGCAATTGGTCTATCACACCAGTTATAATACATTATAAGTGGTTTTGTCACTGTGTGTAGTGTTGCTGCAGAAACGCTCAGTCTCACCACCACACCTGTCACAATGCTGCACAGTGCACAATAATGGTACTAATCCACTATAATATGCTTTCTACAAAGTATATTATACTGTGGATTGACAAAGCGATTTCTGTGTGACTGCAGCCGATCTCTAACTGCCCCTACAGCAACCACTGGATACCTCTCCCTATAGTAAAAAGATTGTAATAGACCCTAAAACGACATTGGAGCATTTTAAATGACTTTTGTGGACATTGACAGAGCGATTTCTGTGTGACTGCAGCCGATCTCTAACTGCCCCTAAAGCAACCACAGGATACCTCTCCCTAAGCTCAAAAGATACTAGACCTATACCGAAATACCAGCCCTCAAAAGGACTTTTGTGGATCTTCACAGCGCTATATGTGTCTAGCAAACTCTCCCAGATGAGCACAGCAGACCTCTCCCTACACTGGCAGAAAGGGGAATGTGAAATGGCCGCCAGATTGGGTCTATTTATAGGGTAGGGGGACTGTCCATGTGCTGGAATGTTTCAATTGGCTTTCCCGTTCCACCTGATGGCTGTGTCACGGGTCAAAGTTCTCCCCAATGTAAACAAACATGGCCGCCGCGAACGACACCATGTGTCCGAAATTTTGGCGTTTAGTGATCAAGCAAAATTTGCCGCAAACCGACCGCCGGGCGAACAGCAAGGCCATCTCTAGTGTTATTGCTCTCACTCTCTCATACTGGTCACTGGAAGTTCAACATAGCACCTCATGGCAAAAAACTCTCTGAGGATCTGAAAAAAGAACTGTTGCTGTTCATAAAGATGACCTAGGCTATAAGAAGATTACCAAGACCCTGAAACTGAGCTGCAGCACAGTGGCCAAGACCATACAGTGGTTTACAAGGACAGGTTCCACTCAGAACAGGCCTCACCATAGTAGACCAAAAAAGTTGAGTGCTTATGCTCAGCATCATATCTAGAGGTTGTCTTTGGGAAATAGACGTATGAGTGCTGCCAGCATTGCTGCAGAGGTTGAAGTGGTTGGGGGTCAGTACTTAAGTAGAGAAAGGCAACCGCACTCCAGTTTGAAGGTGTGAAGTAATAAAATCCATTTATTGAAAATCCAAACGATAAAAACGATCCATAGTGACAATCAGAGACAGGGGACAAAATACAGTTGACGCGTTTCACGAAATTATATTCGCTTAGTCATAACCATGTGAATACGTGTAAATATGCTGCTTAAATAGTAACGTGCACTCCCAAGGTTGGTCACTAATTACCATTAATTGAGCACACAGTTGTAGATCATCAATGCTGATTATCAACAGGGAAACAGCACAGCAGAATTCCATGTATAGAAAGAAAAAATAGAAAATGGGAAAGAAAAGTGAAAACCAAAACCACACATGACAAGGATAATACAATAAATGAAATAACAGGGGGTCAGCCTGTCAGTGCTCAGACCATACGCAGCACATTACATCAAATTGGTCTGCATGGCTGTAGTCCCAGAAGGAAGCCTCTTCTAAAGATGATGCACAAGAAAGCCTGCAAACAGTTTGCTGAAGACAAGCAGACTAAGGACATGGATTACTGGAACCATGTCCTGTGGTCTGATGAGACCAAGATCAAGTTATTTGGTTAAGATGGTGTCAAGCATGTGTGGCGGCAACCAGGTGAGGAGTACAAAGACAAATGTGTCTTGCCTACAGTCAAGCATGGTGGTAGGAGTGTCATGGTCTGGGGCTGCATGAGTGCTGCTGGCACTGGGGAGCTACAGTTCATTGAGGGAACCATGAATGCCAACATGTACTGTGACATACTGAGTCATGGTCCCCTCCCTTCGGAGACTGGGCCATAGGGCAGTATTCCTACATGATAATGACCCCAAACATACCTCCAAGATGTCAACTGCCTTGTTAAAGAAGCTGAGGGTAAAGGTGATGGACTGGCCAAGCACGTATCCTGACCTAAACCCTTTTGAGCATCTGTGGGGCATCCTCAAATGGAAGGTGGCGGAGCGCAAGGTCACTAATATCCACCAGCTCAGTGATGTTGTCATGGAGGAGTGGAAGAGGACTTCAGTGGCAACCTGTGAAGCGCTGGTGAACTCCATACCCAAGAGGGTTAAGGCAGTACTGGAAAATAATGGTGGCCACACAAAATATTCACACTTTGGTCCCAATTTGGACATTTCCACTTAGAGGTGTATTCACTTTTGTTGCCAGCGGTTTAGACATTAATGGCTGTGTTGAGTTATTTTGAGGGGACAGCAAATTTACACTGTTATACAAGCTGTACTCTCACTACTTTACATTGTAGCGAAGTGTAATTTCTTCAGTGTTGTCACATGAAAAGATATAAAGAAATATTTACAAAAATGTGAGGGGTGTACTCACTTTTGTTATATATATATATATATATAATATGCCTTTCCTTGCACATGAACTTAATGCTCCTTTACACTTGTGCAACTTGTCCTGCGATTTGGGACTGCAAAGTCACATGACAAGTCATACTTCATAATTTCCAATGAGTAGCGTTCATATCTGTGCGACTTCAAGTTGCAACATCTTCAAAGTAGTCCCTGCACTACTTTGGTCTGACATTAATGCATTTTGAGGTCCATAGACATAGGCATTGCTTCAAGTCCAGTCAAAATCGTGGCAACAAATTGCGGTAAAATCATGGCAAAATTGTGTGACTTTTAGGTTGCACAAGTGTAAAAGAGGTCTTTATGGCATCCCTGTCTTAGTCCGTAGGGTTCCATATTGAGTTGGCCCTCCCTTTGCAGCTATAACTCTAATTTATATCTTCTGGGAAGGCTGTCCACAAGGTTTAGGATTGTGTCTATTGGAATGTTTAACCATTCTTCCAGAAGCTGTGAGGTCAGGCACTGATGTTGGATGAGAAGGCCTGGCTTGCAGCCTCCACCCTAATTTATCCCAAAGGTGTTCTATCGGGGTTGAGGTCAGGACTCAGTGCAGGCCAGTCAAGTTCCTCCACCCCAAACTTGCTCATCCAAGTGTTTATGGACCTTGCTCTGTGCACTGAAGCGCAGTTATGTTGGAACAGGAAGGGGTCATCCCCAAACTGTACCCACAAAGTTGGGAGCATGAAATTGTCCAAAATGTCTGGGTATGCCTTAGAGCAGTGGTCCACTAACAGGCCAGGTTTTAAGTATTATCTTGGGGAGATGTAGACTAGAATACTGTAATCACTGAGCAGCAAATGAGATCACCTGTGATGTAATTTAGTTATCTTGCAAACCTGGCCTGTTAGTGGGCCCGAGGACTAGGGTTGAAGACCACTGCCTTAGAGTACCCTTCCCGGGGACTAAGGGGCCAAGCTCAACCATTGAAAAACAACCCCACACCATAATCCCCCCTCCACAAAATTATTTGGACCAGTGCACAAAGCAAGGTCCATAAAGACATGGATGAGCGAGTTTGGGGTGGAAGAACTTGACAGGCCTCCACAGAGTCCTGACCTCAACCCGTGAGAACACCTTTGGGATGAATAAGAGTGGAGACTGTGAGCCAGGCTTTCCAACATTAGTGCCTGACCTCACAAATGGGCTTCTGGAAGAATGGTTAAACATTCCCATAGACAAACTACTAAACCTTGTGTACAGCCTTCCCAGAAGAGTTGAAAATGGTATAGCTGCAAAGGGTGGGCCAACTCAATAGTGACCCCCTACAGACTAAGACTGGGATGCCATTAAAGTTCATGTGCATGTAAAGGCAGGTGTCCTAATACTTTTGACAACATAGTGTATATGTGGATGTAGCACCCTCCAAGGTAGGTGCTAGTTAAAGTATAGTGGGCCTTGTCTGCTTATCAGCATGGCCATGATTTTAAGCTAGGCTGGCATGTGTTCCCAGGTGTGCCTGTTGAGTTGAGGAGTCTCCCCACTGTGTCCCAATGAGGGCTCTCATTGGGCAGTGGAGGAAACCTGACCAATAGCACACCAGGGCTTGTATCCATCCTGGAAGGGCAGATTCTGCCGCAGAGCATTCTGGGAGGGGGTATAAGTCTGTGGGAAGCACATGACAGGTTGTCTTTGGCAGGAAGCAGAGTCCCAGAAGGGAGGGTATGGCTGTCTCTCCTGTCAGGAAGAATCGGGTATCCCAGGCGGCTGGCCTGAGGGAATACAGGGCTGAGCTGAGGACCAGCGGAGCTGTGGGGGTCGAGTTCCAGGAAAGCATTCTGAGTCGTGACTACTGTGAACTGTCCCTGGGGGTCTGCCTAGTCAGAGGGGACCACTCCCCAGAAGGTCAGAGGGGTCCAGGAGCTAGCTAGCAAAGAGTAAAGGGGGTGCCAGAGGTTAACCCTGAAGAGTAAAGGGGGTGCCAGCAGTTGGGCCCTGAAGTGTACAGTGTCACAATGTTGAGAGCTGCAGCAGTATCTACAAGAGGCCACAAGGACTGGAGAAAGCTGTGTCAAGGACTTTTGAGCTAAACAGAGTGTCAGAAGTCAGTTTTCAGCACAGTACAGCAAGTCAGCGATTTCAAGCGCCAGCAAGCGTTGGGCGGCATTCAGCCGGCGCCAAGACAGTGCTAGAAGGCATTTTTTCTTCAAAGTGTCCCGATTTGTAACTAGTTGAGCCAGAGGAGTATCCCACTCATTCCCTTCTCCCATCCCCAAATAAAATAAACAAAACAAACCAAAGATGCCGGACTGGTCATTGTCTCAGACCTCACACTTGGGCAATCAGCTTAAATGTGCTGTTGGTGTTAACGGTAACCATGGCAGACCCACATCAGGCCCAATTCCTGGAAATCCTGCTACATGTATATACAGTATACAGTATATATCAATTTCTTTTTTCTCTTTGTTTCCCGAGAGGATAGATCTTTGTAATATATTGTTATTATTGTTTATTTTCAGTTTCTACTGTGGCAGTGTAATCATATGTGGATATTAATGATGTCTATAAGGTCCTGAAGAAGCAGGGGTTCCCATGAAATGCATTGACCCTATCACAGAGACTATACCGACATTCAAAAATGAGGTACCCAGGGATAGGCTGTGTGTGTAATTATGAACACAAGTGCTAATTAATCAATTGTTTTTAATGCTCATTTGTATGTATCACAATTGCTTTTAACTATGAAATAATAAAAATTATTATTATATACTTTTTAACTGATTTGTAATTACCAAGGAATTGTGATTATGAAGTCCCATTTGTTTCGTTTTTCTGTTTTGGTCTATTTTTGCTATACATTTAACTCTAGTGAGAAAAGGTAAGAAACTTTGTCAATTTTTTTACTGCTGTTTTTCAGATGATACCAAAACAGGATATGTTGAAAAAAGCCCTCCAATGGGGACACCATCAAAAGTACATAACATTTTTGTTTGCCAAAAGATGGGAAAGAACATGTGTCACTGGGACAGGAATTGAGAAGAAATCTCAGTGGGGATGGAGAGTTCAATAAAAATCTAATAAATGTTTTAAACTTTCCTCACCCTATCCAAAACAAACAAAAAAATAAAAAGTTTTTAAAATCAGGAGTTGTAGGTTTTTAAACTCATTGTGTTAAATATTACACAACAACGGCATCCCAAACTCTAATACACAAGCACTATGCACAATGTTTTATTTGATCCTTGTTGTTCTTTGTCAATACCTTGTTTATTCAACCTTCTTTTTCATGTTCGTTCACTGACCTGGGTCATGAATTTATTACATTCAATAGTTTTACTGTTCACATTTCGCTACACTGAATAAATCATCTCTACTGAGTTAATGCAGGTCATCAGTAAGTCATAAACAAGTACATGTACCTCTCCCAAACACGTACATATTAAAAGACTCGATTTCTTGAATAATAGGTTTTATAGTCAATAGCCAGAAGAAGGCCATTGTTGGAATCATTTGGTACTGTCAGCATTAACTAGTTACCATTTCTCTAATATTTTCTTTACCTTGTGTTGTGGAAATTGCATATTACATATTTCCTTATTAATACAGTGGCTCACTAATGCATTGTAGCCTCCAAGTTCTGGTCAAGAAGCCATATAAGGTCATATGTATAGCTTATACCTTTCTGATGTAAGGAATGTAAGGAATGGCTTTCAAAAGACTCTTAGACTTACATCTCAAGGATCAGAACATTCAGGGGTATGTGAGATGATTACAGCCACACACACCTACACAGGTTGAACTGGATGGACTATTGTCTTTATTCAACCTCACCTACTATGTTACTATGAATGCAGGATGACCAAGCCCACCCTTCCCTTTAAAAAGGTGAAATTACTGTCCAAAGAAGTTTGATTGGTCATTTAGCCAAACAATGGCCTGTATCTACCACAGCCCAAACTGGAATTAGGCAGTCTCACACAGAACATCCATGAAGCAAGTGCTTGATCCTGACTCCCTGTGCCATGTGCATAATAGCAAGAATGGCGAGAAACATCTTTGGTTAAGTTTTCTTGATATTTCTTTATCTTTATCTGTATCTGCCAGTCTTGTATTATGTTCCTAATTTTGTAATAGTTTTGTATATACAGATTGCTTTTGTATAGTAAAAGCACATTTATACACTGCAGAGGTCTGAGCTTCCTTGATTATACCACAAAGTAACCTTGCTAGATAGACGCAAGCAAAACATTTGGGGGCTTGTACCAGGATTGCCCTATGGATTCAACTGAAGCAGACCTCTTTTTTCTGTGGTGTATTGTATAGTTTGTGCTAAGCAACAATGCTGCGTAAGCTGTTTGGGAAAAGCAAGGCTGCAGATTTTTCTGGTGTCCAGAAGGGAGTGTGCAGCTTACCTATCTGGGCCAGAGAAAATGAGTGGGAGCCTCTTGCTAAAGTATTTGCAAAGTATGCTTCTCCTTTGAATAAAACTTGGGGTGATAAAGCCTCAGATCATTTTGTAGATTTTAGCCTTAAGTGCCGGTTCACATTTGTGCGATGCGGGAACGCTGCGAATATACAGCGTGTTCCCGCATCGCATCCTCACCCCTGGCAGTTCACACTGCCATATGCAATACGCTGGGGATGTCAATTAAAAGTTAACGACATCCCATAGATCAGATCGCATATCGCAGTGCGATCTGAAAGTTCGGATCGCACTAGTGTGAACCACCATGCGATCCGATTCTGCTGCGGACCAAAAAAAGAGACCTGTGCGTGTTAGGTGCGATTGCGGTGTAAATTCAGCCATACAAACTGTATAGCTGAATTTGCACCGCACAGAGATTGCATGCAATTTTAGGAGCAGTGCGCTTCGAAATTACATGCGATCTCTGTGATCGCACAAATGTGAACCGGCACTAAAGGGTTGGATTTAAGTAAAGCAGAGAAGATGACAGTGTCCACAGTGGGTTGGTACTTTCTACATGCTCTCTATACAGAATAACAGAGAAGGGAGAAGGCAGATGCAGAAGTTAAGGTATTAAAAGACCAGCTGGCAGTTGCTTCAGAGTGTGTGCATTCAACTGCTAGTCGGGCTGATGATTTGCATGAGCGGTGTGCAGCCCTCATGACCAAATCAATTAATGCCTTAAGGAAAAGAAAGGGCTGTAAACCTGTTAGTAAAGCCAGGGTATGTGCCATTGTCACATTCCAAAACTGGGATTGTGAGGATCCACTCTCCTCTAATGATAGTGAGGATGAGGAGATAGAGTTTGATGTTTCTGATGATGATCATCCAATGGGAAAGAAAAAGTGTGCCAGACCTCTCATTACTAAGCATAGGAAAAGGCAACATGAAAGAGAGGATATGGCAGATGGGGAGGTGCGATATCGCAACCCCAGAGATGTTGAATTTGAAGAAGTATGGGAGTTTAAACTGAACTCCATGAGCTGGCAAAACAATACAAACAGAGGTCCAGGGATCCCCTATTGAGTTGGCTCTTACTTTTTTCGGATGAAGGGACGGACAGTGTTGTTTTGTCAGGCAAGGAAGCAGTGGCTTTGGGAGTGTTAACCCATGATCCACGATTAATCAGGCCATGCGAAAAGCCCGAGAGTTTAGTGTGAATTTTTCACTTTTAGACCTTGTGAGAGATGGTATAGTCCGAGTATACGCTAATCCTAGTGACCTGGAAAATACCTACTCGTGGAGAACAATAGGAGAGGGTATTTCCAGGTTACGTGAGATGGGTTGTATAACCAGATTAAATACATTTCCAGAATGGATGGGACCAGATATGGAACCCTTCACGTCTGCTCTGTGCTCTAAGCTAATGAAGTCTGCACCACTTAATCTCAGGGCTCCTTTCTTGTCCTTGCTGGGAGGCCTTGGTTTAAACCGCAAGATTCATGAAGCAACAACCCTTTTAAGCCAGTTGGGGGAGCTAGAGGAGACTAAAACAAAACCTGTCAGGGCAGTAGATAAGGTCAAGGTCAGACAGGCAGAGAACAGGCTGAAAATAACATTTAAAGAGAAGAAAATGAATGTGGGAGAGAAGACAGGAGGTGAAGAGAAAACCACGCTAGTTATCTCTAGGAAACAAATGTGGGTGGACGGTGGACCTATTAAAGGCAAGAGTACCAAAAGATGAGATAGATGGGATCTCTACTGCAGAAATGTTGAAGAGGTGGAAACATTTAGTGTGGAAAACTGTCAGGGTTAGAAACAGTACTCCTAGTGAAGATAACATCTTCATAAGTCCTACTCGAAGATGACCCAAGATTACTAGCATTAGATAGTGGTGAATTCATATCTGAACAAGAATTGCAAACAAGAGGGCCCTCAGCTTTGCATGAACTGGGCAAATTTAGAGAACGGACTATTTTCAAGAAATGTCTCCTGAGTGTTCCTTAATGGGGATGCCAGGAAAAGGTGCTAGGGAGGCCATAAAAGTTAATGCTGTGAGCAGGGTCATGTACTGCAAGAGAACACTGAAGAGTCAGGTCCTTACTATGGAAGGGAGCAGTAGGGAGTGATTCCTTTTAACAATGTAGGCCAATAAGTACCTCAAGAGAAGGATATGGTTAAGGGAATCAAACACTGCAAGGTGTGCACTCCTTTGTGATGGAAAAAGACTCCTGTGGGGAGGAGTGCAAGACAGAGTGAAATATTCTGGAGGATATCTTACTACTAGAGTTGGAATCAGTGATCCCTAACTGTGGGGAATACAAACAAACCCAGGAAAAAACACAACAGGGTGCAGTAATACCGAAGCAGTGAGGAGGAACAATTTAATGAGGTGTCTGATTCAAAGATATAGAGTGGAAAATACATTGGGAAGGTTGAGCTTCCACTGATAATGATAATGTCAAGAGCCAGTCTGAAGATATACTTTCCCAAAAAGGGCAAGTGAATCAAATGTTCCTAGGGCATATCCTTGATGTCTCAGGCATGCAGCCAAAATGCCCTATGCATATAAACAGCCCTTTGCGCGTCACAAGTTTAGATTCTTGTAAGAGGCCATCACAGCTGTAGCACAGGGCTCTAGACATCTGGTCCAAAAGCTCCAGAACACAAAATGTTGTCCCTTTGATGGAGAGGTCCACGTTAAGGGATTTGATACATAGAGACATGATTTCACACATCAAGATCAGAGCAAACAGAAGACAGAGAGTTGCTTAAAGTGGACCCACACTCAAAAGTGCAATAATGGCTCATCTTCCTCCCCACCCCAACCCCTAGCACATTTGGGGCTTTTATTTTTCATCATGGGGAGCGTGCACCTTTTTTGATAGGTACCCACTCCCATTTCCTCAGTTTTCATTTAGAAGAGAATGATGTCACTTGTCACACCCTCCTCCCTGCCCACAACCTCCTGGGGCACATCACATATCCCAGGAAGCTCCAAGACCAATCTCACTATGCAGCATGATCTTGCACATGTGCAGTGGGGAAGCCGGCTGTTATTTCTCAGGAAGTCACAGCTGGCACCCAGATCCAAGGTGGTGTCACCAGGGACACAGCAGTTAGATGAATCAGCTGCAAGAAGACAGCACTGGACTACAGAGGCTGGTACATTAAAAAAAAAAAAAAATGAGTGAAGTTCCTTCTTGGGAGTTCAACCATTTATCAGTGAAATTCCTAAAGTTAAGAACACCATGTTTGGTGGCATGACCAGGCCTTCTTCTGACACTTTGTTTACAAGTTAAAATCAGTATTTTTGCTAGAAAATGACTTAGAACTCCCAAACATGATATATGTTCTTTAGCAAAGACCCTAGAAAATAAAATGGTGGTCGTTTCAATTTTTTTATGTTACACAGTATTTGTGCAGTGGTTTTTTAAACGCAATTTATTTGTAAAAATACAGTTAAGTAAATTTTAATGCATTAAAATCACAATATATAACCCCATTTTTTGGTAACATATAAAAGATGATATTATGTTGAGTAAATAAATACCTAACATGTCATGCTTTAAAATTGTGCACACTCGTGGAATGGCAACAAACTATGATACCTAAAAATCTCCATAGGTGACGCTTCAACTACAGGTTACTAATATATAGTAGAGTTATAGAGAAGGTCCAGCTCTAGAATTATTGCTCTAACTATAACGTTCACATGATATACGTGTACATGACCTACGTATGCATTTGCTTCTCCACGCAAGCATGGGGGAAAAAAACATTATTATTATTTATTTTATAATTATTTTTTTTTTGTCCCTTTAATTTTTTTTTAATCACTTTTATTTCTATCACAAGAAATGTAAATATCCTTTGTGATAGAAATAAGGGATAACAGATCCTCTTTATGGCGACATCTGGGGTCTATAAGACACCAGAACTCTCATCCACCCTTAAAATCATCAACTTAGAAAAAAAAAAATGAAGTGGCGTCATAACCTCCTAGTTCATAGATGAGAGGGGAGCTGATCTGGTGTCTAGCAGCGGGAACCACTGGATCATTTCCTGGGCTTGCCAGTGAGGACGGTAAGCCTGTGAAACACCAGGGAGTGGTGGGAGAGGTGGACCCCTCTCGCTGCTTCTAAAAGCGATCCAAAAGCGAATTAGCCGCTTGGATTGCTTTTATCTGAATGAGAATGATCAGATGAAAAAAAATATACTGGTGTTATGGCTGACAGCTTCTGCCATAAATCTGGTAAACCACTTCAAACCTGTAACGTAAATGTGCGTTAGCGGGTCTTGAAGTGGTTAAGGTGTATGACTGGATGGTCAACCATGGTTAGAGCCTAGTTAGCAATAACTTCCCTTTCAAATGGAAAAGCTTCTAAAACACAGAGTTTATTGGGAAGATCTTTGCAGCCCTTCAAAGACGGTCTCAACCTCATTCAGAGGAGCTATAAAAGTCTTTAAAGGGGAAGTCCCTATAACAATAGGTGCCCCAGGATCTATGTTGAAGACATTGGTTACTTCTGAGGATATTGAAAAATGTCCTGTAGAAGCAGCAAAGTAGTATGGGTCACTCTTTGCAGCAGTATTGTCCACTGTGTGTCTTTGAAAAGGTACAGTGCATCCGGAAAGTATTCACAGCTCTTCACTTTTCTCCACATTTTGTTATGTTACAGCCCTATTCTAAAATGGATTAAGTTCATTATTTTCTCAAAATTCTACAAACAGAAAAAAAAAGTTTGTTTGAAATTATTGCAAAGTTATTAAAAATAAAAAACGAAAAAAATCACATGTACATACTGTAGGTATTTACAGCCTTTGCCATTGATTGGAGTCCATCTGTAGTAAATTCAGTTGAATGGACATGATTTGGAAAGGCATGCACCTGTCTATATAAGGTCCCACAGTTAACAGTGCATGACAGAGCACAAACCAAGCCATGATGTTCAAAGAATTATCTGTAGACCTCCAAGACAGGATTGTATCAAGGTACAGATCCGGGAAAGGGTACAGAAAAATGTCTGCAGCATTGAAGGTCCCAATGAGCACAGTGGCCTCCATCACCTGTAAATGGAAGAAGTTTGGAACCACAAGGACTCTTCCTAGAGCAGGCCGCCCAGCCAAATTAGTCAGGGAGGTGACCAAGAACCCGATGGTCACTTTGACAGAGCTCCAGCGTTTCTCTGGGGAGAGAGGAGAACCTTGAAGAAGAACAACTATCTCTTCAGCACTGTGAAAGTTGGCTTTCACAGAGGAGAGGAAACTGCAGCTGTCCCCTTCCTGCTGCCAGGGCCACAGGATGGCAGTGGGTGCCTTGTGCTGGAACACTGAGTTTTCCAGCACCAGGCACTGCTCATCACCTGGCCAACACCATCCCTATAGTGAAGTATAGTGGTTGCAGCATCATGCTGTGGGGATGTTTTTCAGTGGTAAGAACTGGGAGACTAGTCAGGATTGAGGGAAAGATGAATGCAGCAATGTACAGAGACATCCTTTATGAAAATCTGCTCCAGAGCACTCTGGACCTCAGACTGGGGTGAAGGTTCATCTTCCAACAGGACAACGACCCTAAGCACACAGCTAAGATATCAAAGGAGTGGCTACAGGACAACTCTGTGAATGTTCTTGAGTGGCCCAGCCAGAGCCCAGGCTTGAACCCAATTGAACATCTCTGTAGAGATCTGAAAATGGCTGTGCATCAATGCTCCCCATCCAACCTAATGGAGCTTGAGGGATCCTGCAAAGAAGAACGAGAGAAACTGCTCAGAAATAGGTGTGCAAAGCTTGTAGCATCATACTCAAAAAAACTTGAGGCTGTATTTGGTGCAAAGGTGCTTCAACAAAGTATTGAACAAAGGCTGTAAATACTTATGTACATGGGATTTTTTGTTTTTTATTTTTACTTATTTTGCAAAGATTTCAAAAAAACTTCTTTCATGTTGTCATTATGGGGCATTGTTTGTAGAATTTTGAGGAAAATAAGGAATTTAATCCATTTTGGAATAAGGCTGTAACATAACAAAATGTGGAAAAGTGAAGCGCTGTGAATACTTTCCGGATTCACTGTATGTTGTACCATGTAGCAGAAAACAACTAGGCCCAAAGTGAGGCAAGGCCTTGCATATGCACAGACCAAGCAGCTGGTGCTAATGAAGTTTGAAGATGACCAGAGGCCATCAAGTCAGTCTAGGTGGGCAGTGGAAAGAGACCAGAGACTGGATGATCTACAAGGTGCTTCAGAAGCAGCAATGAGATGGTGCTTCCTTTAGGCCCAATACTGAGAGAAAGATTGTAACACTCAGATCCCTTAGCCCTAATCGTTACCACGGTAAGATGACAGTGGTGCTGTCCACAGGTGGCTATATTTCTCATCAATAGATAAAGGAACCACCCTAAGGCTGTCCATACATTATACAATTCTCTTGTACAACTGGGGTTGAAGTCTATGAGGACGAAACGCGTCCATGACATTGCACCATTTGGATTCCTGCGTGATCACACTACCTTGTATTTATATTGACTGTTAACCACTAAGAGAATGCAAGTTTTCTACTTTTTAATAAAGTTCAACTGTGATGGTTTTACAGTATGAAGAGGCTTTTCATTTTCTTGGGTACCCAAGTTCCTTTATGCCTATCATAAGACCAGAGGAGACAGTGAGAACCCTTGTCAGACCGTTGCAGCACCATTGACATCACTTCCTGTTTGAATGACTCTTTAGATATAGATAAGATATTTTGGTAAGCCCTCCTGACTCTCTATTCTGGTGATAGTTACAATTAGGGTATTAACGCCCTGCTTCTGAACATGTGAAGTCTTTCTCTCATTTGGACATGGACTTTATTTTTCACAGCACCTTTTTTCATCATTGAGGATTTCATATATTCACTTCAACGTAGTGAACTTTTTGTTCAAAGTTATCGGTCATCATTGTTATCGGTGTTACACTATATATATTCCTTTTTTATTGTTTATACCTAGATTTCCACTTTTCAGTTCTTTGTTCACTCTTATTTTTGCATATTTTGCACATTTGAATGCACTTTATAGATATTGCTATTCTGATACACATGATTGAATTTGTCTGTATGCAACAGCTCATTTCATTGGGAGTAGTTGCATATTAGCGCATACTTTGCACATTTGTATGCACTTCATAGTCATTGTCATTTTGATATACATGATTGTATTTGTCTTTATGCAACATCACATTTCGTTAGGAGTAGTTGCATATTAGTGCACATTTCTATGAACATTATAGATATTGTTATTTTGACACACATGACTGTATGTGACTTTATGTAACACTTTATTTCATTAGGAGTAGTTGCATATTAGCGCACATTTTGCATATTTTTATGTACATTATAGATATTGTTATTTTGACACACATGACTATATGTGACTTTATGTAACACTTTATATAATTAGGAGTAGTTGTATATCAGCGCAGCACCTTCGTTTTTATCCTTCCAGTTCTTTACAACATAGTTGTGTTGTGGTGTTCACAGCTGTTTGCACGATAGTAGCGCAGTGATCTCTATTTACATTTTTTTTTTTTTTAAATAGAAGATGCTTGCTTGCAAATCTGTAAGATCCAGCTGTGTATGCTGGCAGCAGAAGGGATGACAGAAGCCTGTGTTTGGATCAAGCTGAAGAATTGATCTCTTAATTAGGGCTACAAGATTTGCATGCTCTGAAAGTGAACAACTAGCTCCACCTGCTTGCAGCATCAAGACTACGTCTCATGTACTATTCATCCTTTACATATACTGTACGTCACATTAGAAATCCCCACTGAGCAGTTTACACAGCTATTGTCACTAAAGACCCACTGAAATATTTAAGCAGAAACTCTCTTATAAACACTGATTATTAGGATGCCATAAATTTCTCTCTTCTCTAAAAACAAAGTGTATCTAATCCATTCCGTCTAAAGCGGGCACATATAACAGGAATACATTCATGAGAAAAAGTTAATATAAAGCAGGCTTTAAAAGAAAACAGTAACTACAGAACTATTAAGACATTATCTATGGAGCTACTAAACAAAACAATGTACATCTAACATGTGAAGCAAAACAGTACCCCCAAATATAATTAGATGAAGTCAGATGAACAGAAGATTTTCCTACTGACTGTGTTTTATTTTTTGGACCCCCCCCCCCCCCACAGGCACCCGGCTATTACTGGGGTAATTATCCTTTATATAACTCCATTAACTAACTATATTTGGAGGCACACCTATGACACATTTATGATATAGAGGGAGTACAAAATTATATGTCTTTTAGACTCACAATTCTGAATTAAATATATGTAAAAGAGTATCTTTATAAGAATATTTGGCTATGGACTTTATCGAGTTAATTTTTTTAAATGTCTTCTATATTGTTTACACAATCTATAGCTAATATAAGTATTCATGTATCATGTAGGTTTTTCATGTTTTAGATCCTTGAAGCATTTTGAGCCACACTGCGCACAATCTCTGTCCTAAAGAAGTGGAGTAACTCGCAAAATGCGTTGACAGGTGTTTATTTAATGTGATATTTGTATGACTTCTCCAGGGATAAATAATCATGATGTGTATTCAGTTTAACATACTTATATGTCTTTGGGTTTTTATAGCAAACTGTGGAGTATACTTTCGATGTATACAAACACATTTCAATATTTTCATAAACTTTGGGTTGGATAAGCCTTCAGCATTGCACACAAAGTCCTTTTCTATCTCTAAAGCTGGCCATACACTTGTATATTTCTAAATAAAGGTTTGTTCGAACATTTGTATGAAAATGAATTTGGAAATTCCCATTAGTATATATGATGACTTGTCAAATGTTGTTTGTCGAGTAAATGAACAGAACAAATAGCACATTTACTATTGGAAATTTGTTTGCTTGGAAAAAATTTCCATCCTGCTCTTGCAAATTTTCTTACCACTGTGGTCAAAAATGAAATTCAATTTGACCCCTCTAACAATTAAAAAATTCATTGAGCATTTTTCAAATTAAATTCTTCTAGTTAAAGCAGAGCTCCACCCAAAAGGGGAAATTACGCTTTAGCTCTCCATCCTGCCCTCCTCTTCTACAAATGGCACTTTTTTGCGGGGGGGTGGAACAAGTAACTGGTTCTGACAGGTACCCGCTCCACACTTCCACTTAGATCAGTTAGGTGATCCGACCCAAAGTTCTCCTCCCCCCTCCCTCCCTGGGACCTGTGACATGTCACAGGTCCCAGAAGACTGCAGGACTATTCACAATGCTCAGCGTGACTCGCCCATGCGCAGTGGGTACCTGGCTGTGAAGCCACAATCTGTCACAGCTGGGTGTCCACACTTGAAATACTGGCACCAGGGAAAGAAGCCCATGAAAAGGAGTAGCTCGGTTGACCACATCGCTGGATCATGAGACAAGTTAATGTATGTTTATTAAAAGTCAGCAGCTACAGTTTTTGTAGCTGCTGACTTTTAATAAACCAAAAAACTACTTTAAGCTAGCTTAACTTCCAATTTTAGACAAAACTAAGACTTAAAGGAAATTATACTATATCTATTTTGTATAGAGTATTGAATGGACTCTATACAATTTTGCTAAATGGGTATTTTACCCATTTAAAAATGTTGTATTTTTTCATGACTTTCTGTACCTGACACAATTGTCAGAAGGACTAAAACTAGGGGTGAGTCTTCTCAGCGGGGACACAAACATAAACAAAAGCTAGAGAGGGGTTCTAACTCTTCTTCATTCAATCCAAACCTAATGAAAAAGTTTTGACTTTACATACACTTTAATAACCAGAGAAAAAGAGATCCATGCCAGTATTGCATCAAATAAATAAAATCCATAAGAACAAAGCCAAAGGATAAAGAATAAAGAATAAACATTATACCTGGAATTCCTGCTTGCAAGTGAAATATCCATATAGCTCTTTACAATATAATCTAATCAACCTGTCAAATCCTAAAGCAGTTGGTCGCAAGAAATCAATTTCCATGAATTTCAGATGTTCTGGGTTGATGAATAGCTCCTCAATAAATATGCTTTCAATGGCATATTAAAGTTAAATTGCCAGGTATGTATTAAGTGCCCTAGTTCTGAGCGGTGTATACAGATGAATTTATTTAACTTTAAATTGTAATTTAATTTCATTATTCACCATTGCCTTCTGTGCATATTTTCATGTTCGTCTACATTTCCATTGGATTAGTTATCATTTCCCAGCTCACAAATGGGATTAGAATTTTAGCCATTAAAATCCACTTTGGCATGCTATTGACTTTGCTCTGTGATAATTATCACATAAATCGATAACCATTAGGAAGGGATCCCAAAATGACAAATATGCCAATTGAAAATTTTGACAAGTCACAACATAATTGATTATTGTTTTTAGGTGTGAAAAATCTTCTGGGAGAAAAGATGCATGAGCACATTTAAAATAGTGTTTGTTTTCTATGAAATATTGAAATAGGTCATATCAGTCCAAGAGCCCTCATTAAGAAAAACCTGTGACTGATCACTAATTAATGGAAACCTTGACTCTATTCACATTTGTCTCCCAGACAAGTAGAAAATGGGCTTCAACTGGGTGTATATCAAAAGCTGCAAGCTATAAAATGTATTTATAAAGACTGGAAATCATGTTTCCTTTTTTCCCACAATGTTATCTGTAATCTGTTTTTAAAAGCTTGTTTAAAGGTTACGTTCATCATATAGTTTCCTTGGCTAGTAATTTTTATATTCCACTGTTTTTTCTTTTACTACTTCCAACCTAAAACCACTGCTAGAAGACCAGACACATAGGCAGAGACATCAATTGGCTGTCTCTGCTTGGGCAGACCAAGCAATGTTTTTTCCTCTAATTTTTCCATTTCCCTGGCTGTTACTTTAGCATGAAAATGGTGGGCAATCAGCAAATTTTTTGAATCCAGAAAAAGACTGCTCTGGGTCACAGGTAGCCACAACCTAACATTTAAACTTAGCTGGATTCTGTCCCTTAACCACTTAAGGATCGGAATGTTTTACCCCCTTAATGACCAGGACATTTTTTGCAAATTGACACTGTGTGATTTAAAATGGTAATTGCCCAGTCATGCAATGCTGTACCCAAACTAAGTTTATGTCTTTTTTCCCCACAAATAGAGATTTCTTTTGGTGGTATCTGATCATAACTGGGATTTTTATTTTTTGCGATAAAAAAAAAAAAAGACCGAACATTTTGAGAAAAAAATTACATTTTCTACTTTTTCTTTTAAAAATATCCAATAAACTCAACCTTTGTGATACATTTAGGCCAAAATTTATTTAGCTACATGTCTTTGATAAATAAAATAAGCGTATATCTATTGGTTTTCGCAAAAGTTATAGCGTCTACACACTATGGTGTATATACTGGAATTTACGCAGCTTTTACTTTCTGACTGCCTATCTCATTTCTTAAAGTGCTAAAATGGCAGGGTAGAACAAATCCCCCACCCCTTTTTGGAAAGTAGATAACCCAAGGAATTTGCTGAGAGGCATGTTAAGCCCATTTGTTATTTAGTTTTTCTTGTCACAAGTGTTTGAATAATGAAGAAGTTGTCATTGAAATTATATATTGCTCACACATGCCATGGGTATATGTGGAATTACACCCCAAAATACATTCTGCTGCTTCTCCTGAGTATTGGGATACCACATGTGTGAGACTTTATGGCAGTCTAGTTGTGTACAGGACCCCAAAAACCAATCACTGCCTTCAGGCTTTCTAAGGGTGTAAATTATTGATTTCACTCCTCACTACCTATCACAGTTTCGGAAGTCATGAAATGCCAAGATAGCAAAAAAAGCCCCCCAAATGACCCCTTTTTGGAAAGCAAACACCCTAAGCTTTTTGCTGAGAGGCATGTTGAATCCATGGAATATTTTGCCACAGGTTTCTGAAAAATGACAAATTATTCTTTATTTCTTTTTATACAAAGTTGTCACTTAAATTATATATTGCTCACACATCCCATGGGGTATATGTAAAATTACACCCCAAAATACATTCTGCTGCTTCTCCTGACTACAGGAATACCACATGGATGAGACTTTTTGGCAGACTAGCCCTGTACAGGACCCCAAACCAATCACTGCCTTCTGGCTTTCTAAGGGCGTAAATTGTTGATTTCACTCCTCACTATCTATCACAGTTTTAGAGGCCATGAAATGCCGAGAGAAAGCAAAATCCCCCCCCCCCCCCCCAATTAGCCCCTTTTCAGAAAGTAGACACTCTAAGCTATTTACTTTGAGGCATTTTGAGTATTTTGCAGATCTTGCTTTTTGTCACAAAGTTTTGAAATTTGAAAAAAGATACAAACATTTTTCTTCCTTTATTTTCCAAAACAAATGAGAGCTAGAAAATACTCACTTTGCCTCTTAACAAATACTTTGGGGTGTCTACTTTCTGAAAAGGGGTAATTGGGGGGGTTTGTGCTATCTTGGCATTTCAGGGTGTCTGAAACTTTGACAGGTAGTGAGGAAGTAGAATGAGCAATTTACTACCTTAGAAAGCCTGAACGTGGTGATTGGTTTTTGGGGTCCTGTACACAGCTAGGCTCCCTGGAAAGTTTCACACATGTGGTATCTCTGTATCCAGAAGAAGCAGAAGAACGTATTTTGGGATGTAATTTCACAGATGCCCATGGCATGTGTGAGCAATATATCATTTAGTGACAAATTTGTGTAAAAAAAAAAAAAAAGAATTGCAATGTTCCCGAACTTGTAGCAAAAGATAAAATATTCCATAGACTCAACATGCCTCTGAGCAAATAGCATGGGGTGTCTACTTTCCAAAATTGGGTAATTTGGGGGGTGTTTTTACTGTCCTGGCATTTTATGCCCAATATTAGAAGCTTATGCCACACATCACCCACTCTCCTAACCCCTTGAAAACCAAGCCTTTTCTGACACATTTTGTTTACATGAAAAAATACTTTTTTTAATAGAAAATCACTTTGAACCCTCAAATAATATATATTTTATATATACATTGAATATAAAGCAGAGGCCCTACAGAATAAAATAGTGGGTGTTGCAGTTTTTTTTTTGTCGCACAATATTTGCACAGAAATTTTCCAAACGCAATTTTTTGGGGAAAAAACACTTTTTTAAAATGCAATGCACAAACACACAATATATTGCCTAACTTTTTGTAACATATAAAAGATGATCTTATGCCGAGTACAGAGATACCAAACATGACATGCTTTAAAATTGTTGGGTCCATGGAAGGCGGTGGGAGGGGGGGTTTCCCCTCCCACTGCTTGTTACATAGTTACATAGTCTGTGAGGCTGAAAAAAGACATCAGTCAATCCAGTTCAACCTATGATGTGTGTGTTAGTAAATTGTACAGTATACCCCTGTATGTTGTGGTCTTTAAGGTGCCCATCTAATAGTTTTTTGAAACTATCGATGCTCCCTGCTGATACGACTGCTTGTGGAAGCGAATTCCACATCCTTACTGCTCTGACAGGGAAGAACCCCTTACGTATTTTAAGGTTAAACCGTTTTTCCTCTAGTTTTAGTGAGTGGCAACGTGTCTTGTATTCCCTTTTTCTAAAAAGTTTGTTCCTTATGCTAGGGTCACCAGTACAGTATTTGTACATGGATATCATATCCCCCCTCAAGCATCTCTTCTCCAGAGAGAATAAGTTCAATGCTGGTAGTCTTTCCTCATAGCCCATGCCCTCCATTCCCCTAATTATTTTTGTTGCCCTTCTCTGGACTCTCTCCAGTTCCAGCACATCCTTCCTAAGGACCGGTGCCCAGAACTGGACAGCATACTCCAGATGTGGCCGGACCAGAGTCTTGTAGAGTGGGAGAATAATTTCTAAGTGAATCCCCTTTTTTATACATGTCAGTATTCTGTTAGCTTTGCTTGCAGCGGCTTGGCATTGCATGCCACTGCCAGGCCTGTTGTCCACTAGGACCCCCAGGTCCTTTTCCATCTTAGATTCACCCAGAGGTTTCCCCCCTAGTGAGTAGCATGCTTTCGTGTTTCTGACGCCCAAGTGCATTACTTTACATTTTTCAACATTAAACCTCATCTGCCATGTAGTTGCCCACCCCATTATTTTGTTCAGGTCCGCTTGTAAGATGTCCACATTCTGCACAGAAGATATTGGCATGCTTAATTTAGTATCATCCGCAAATACCGAGATTGTGCTAGATATCCCCTCCTCTAGATAATTTATGAATAAATTAAACAAGATTGGTCCCAGGACAGAACCTTGGGGGACCCCACTTTCCACACCCGCCCAATCCGAGTACTCCCCATTTATCACCACCCTCTGGACTCTCCCCTGGAGCCAGTTCTCTATCCAGGTACTCACCCTATGGTCCATACCTACATTCCTTAGTTTGTACAGTAAGCGTTTGTGGGGAACGGTGTCAAAGGCCTTTGCAAAGTCCAGATACACCACATCCACAGGCTTACCTTTATCTAGGTGGCAGCTCACTTCATCGTAGAAGGTTAATAGATTGGTTTGGCAAGAACGATTTTTCATGAATCCATGCTGATTACTACTAATAATATCATTTTCATTACTAAAGTCTTGTATATGGTCCCTTAACATCCCCTCCAAAATCTTGCAGACTACTGATGTTAGGCTGACCGGCCTATAGTTACCCGGGATATAGCTCGGCCCTTTTTTAAATATTGGTACCACGTTGGCTTTTTTCCAATCAGCTGGCACCATACCCATCTGTAGACTATCCTTAAAGATCAGGAATAATGGTCTGGCAATCACCTGGCTGAGCTCTTTAAGAACCCTCGGGTGCAAGCCATCCAGTCCCGGTGATTTATTTATGTTAAGTTTCTATAGTTTAGTTCTAAGTCTATCTTCTGTTAGCCATGGTGGTACTTCCTGAGGTGTATTATTTAGTTTAGCCTTACAAGCTGGGTAAGTGTAGCCCCCCGATTATTTTGTGAAGACTGAAGAGAAGAAATTATTTAACACTTCTGCCTTTTCTCTGTCCTCTGTGGCCATATTTCCCTTGTCGTCTTTTACGGGGCCAATGTGTTCTGGCCTCGCTTTCTTACTGTTTATATACTTAAAGAATTTCTTGGGGTTGTTTTTACTCTCTTCCGCTATATGTCTCTCGTGTTCTATTTTAGCCTCCTTGATTTCGTCTTTACATATCTTATTAGTTCACTCTTTGTAATGCTAGAATGCTGCCAATGACCCCTCAGTCTTGTATTTTTTGAAGGACTTTTATTTAGTATTAATATGCATTTTTATGTTGGAGTTTAGCCACCCAGGGTTTAGTTTTGCTCTTTTAGATTTATTTCCCTTTGGAATCCACTGGCCAATTCCTTTGTTTAGTATGCTCTTGAAGCACTCCCATTTTTCCTCCGTGTTCTTTGTTCCCAGGCTTCTATCCCATTTGATATTTTCTAGCAGTGAGCGCAGTTTTGGGAAATTGGCTCTTTTGAAATTCAGTGTCCTTATATTACCCTTGTGTTTCCTATTACTATAATAAATAGTGAATCTAATTGACCTATGGTCACTGTTTCCTAAGTTGCCCCGTATTTTTTATATCCGTGAGCAGGTCTGTATTGTTGGTAATCAGTAGGTCAAGTACCGCACTGTTTCTTGTCGATGCATTCACCGTCTGACCCATAAAATTGTCCTGCAAAACATTAAGGAACTGCCGAGCCTTGGCTGAATGCGCTTTTCCTTCTGCCCAGTCTATATCAGGATAATTAAAGTCCCCCATTATAATGACATTTCCCATCCTTGCTGCCAATCCTATCTGTAAAAGGAGGTCCACCTCCCCCTCCTCCCTCTGATTGGGGGGCCTATAGCATACGCCCAATATTACCTTCCATATAGTGCCTTCCCTTTTAAGTTCTACCCATAGGGATTCTGCCTCGTCCATAGCTCCATTATTAATATCATCCCTCATATTTACCTGTACACTGTTCTTAATATACAGACATACTCCTCCCCCTTTTTTACCTTCTCTATCCCTGCAATAAAGGGAATACCCCTGAATGGTCACCATCCAATCATGAGAGCTGTCGAACCAAGTCTCTGTTATCCCCCACAAAATCTAAGTCCTCCTCAAACATCAGTAGCTCCAGCTCTCCCATCTTGTTGGCCGCTTCTGGCATTGGTAAACAAACCTCGTAATTTTGACCGGTTGCATATATCCTCGTTTGATGTTGTTTGTAGGCTGCTCTTGTGATTTTTCCCCATACCCACATTGGGTTTAGGGGGTCTGAACACCCTACCGCTAATGTCCCCCTTTGTGCCCTCTGAATCTTGCTCCCCGCTGGCTAATTCTACATCTGTACCCTCCCCCCCATCACCTAGTTTTAAGCCCTTTTAACTTTATGGCCATCCTCTCACCCAGTACGGCTGCACCCTCCCCATTTAGGTGCAATCTGTCCCTACCAAAGAGCCGGTGGCTTACTGAGAAGTCGGCCCAGTTCTCCAGGAACCTGAAACCCTCCTTACTACACCAGCTCCTCAGCCACTTGTTAACTTCCCTAATCTCCCGCTGCCTCTCTAGTGTGGCTCGTGGTACAGGTAGTATTTCTGAAAATACTACCTTGGAGGTCCTACTCCTCAACTTAGCGCCTAAGTCCCTGAAATCGTTTAGGACTCTCCATCTTCCTCTGCCTATGTCATTGGTACCCACGTGTATCATGACAGCTGGGTCTTCCCCAGCCCCGCCGAGTAATCTGTCCACCCGATCCGTGATTTGCCGAACCCGAGCGCCCGGTAAACAACAGACTGTAAAAGCTTGTAAAAGCAGTCTAGCGGCTAATTAGCCCCTAGGATTGCATTTACATGAAAGGCAACCACCGGCTGTAAAAAACAATACCAAGATGATGCCTAAACCTGCAGGCGTCATCCTGGTATGAAAACTCAAAGTCCAGCGATGTACCAGGACGTGCTGGTCCTTGTTGGGCATATATTGTAAGGTTCTTTTTTTTATGCAGCCTGTTGGCTGAACGAAAAAAAAGAGAACCTAACAGATTCCTCCATTCACATGTGATGTGGATGAAGAAATCTCTGCCAGAAAGTGTGCTGTATGCCCACAATTGGACCTCTCAGCATCCACCGATTTCTAATGCTGGGCATACCTACAATGTTCTTTTTTTTCCATTCAGCCCATGGGCTGAACAAAAAAAAGAACATGACAGATTCCACCATTCACATCGATTGAGGTAGATGAAGCAATCTCTACTAAGAAAAGTTAAAAAAATATATATGGCAAAGCATGGAGGAGATCCACCCTCTGTGTCCAACCCATGCCCTATGCTTCGCCATATATGCTCTTTTTTTTTTAACTGCATTGGTGAAATCACCTCATACAGTGCTGCAATCATTTATTTGCGTATATGCTGAAAGCGAACACTGTTGATGCTGATGGGCGTACCTGCAAAGCAAACAATGGTTAATAATAAAACACAGTAACAATAAAACATTAATTTACAATATAATAGTATACAGTACAGTAAAACAGTAGAATGGCGGTATCTGCAAAGCAAACTATGGTTAAGAAAGAAAAACAGTAACAATAAAACGTTACAGTATAGCAGTATATTAT
The DNA here is from genome assembly GCF_965119305.1 of Pelophylax lessonae. NCBI lineage: Eukaryota > Metazoa > Chordata > Amphibia > Anura > Ranidae > Pelophylax > Pelophylax lessonae. The sequence goes on from NC_138776.1 coordinate 64,476,826, forward strand.
AAAGTACAGTAAAACAGTAAAAACAGAAAATTAACTCAATAAAATGACAACTATTTTTGGCTTTTTTGTTTATTTTTTTTAAACTTTCTTCAAAATTTTTTTTGTAACTGTCAAAAACTTAAAATGTTCCAGGCTAGGGTCTCTCAAAATGGGATAGCCATCTAACACCTTTCGAGACCCTGTGTGAAAGTGTGCCCTAGACTGTGCCATGCTGTAACCTCTACTACTACTCCACTAGTGTGTGTGATAGCGACGAAAAAAGTTCCTGATGCAGAGACAGGAGGGACAAAAATAGCGGGTGTCACATCTATATCTGTGTTTTCTACATACACAACATCTTCTTTGGGGTGCTCTTTGGGTAGAGGTACCAGGGAGGCCACCCGGAAAACGCCTCTCATGCAGCAGGCTCACTGCATCTGAATTGTACATTTGGGCCACAGCACTTTCTGGATACAGAAGGGCTGTGATAATATCTTCCTGGAATTTTAAGAAGGATCCACTTCTTCCTGATGCTTTGTATAGCACATAAGCGTTCAGCAGAGCCAATTGGAATAAGTATACAGACACTTTTTTGAAGCAGCATCTGGCCTTCTGGGCAAGTACGTCTGGGCAAGTACGGTGCCATCATCTGGTCATTGAAGTCCACCCTTCCCATGTTAAAGTTGTATTGATGGACACAGAGGGACTTCTTAACAACACCAGTCCCGTTGTAATTTGGACTGTCGTATCTGTGTGAATGGATGACTGATCAAAAACATTCTTTGTGTCCTTTCTCTTCACTGAAAGCAATTTATTACATTTCAAGCAGACTCTCTCCCCTCCATTGGGCCTCTACAAACCGTTGGGGGAAGCCCCGGCAATTAGGGCGCATGGTGCCACTTGCGCCAATTCCAGAATCAAAAGGGTGACTAAAAAGTGGCATGCTTGTGTAATAATTGTCCACGTATAAATGGTACCCCTTTCCGAATAAGGGTGACACCAAGTCCCAAACAATCTTGCCACTGCTCCCTATGTAGTCTGGGCAGTCGGGTGGCTCCACACTGCTATATTTTCCCTTGTAAATCTAAAAACTACATGTATAGAAAATTGCCCTGTCACAGAACTTATACATCTTGACCCCATATCTGGCACACTTGCTGGGGAGAAACTGTTTAAAAGGAATGCGGCCAGAAAATTTAATCAGGGACTCATCAAGGCAGAGAGATTGCTTGGAGCTTATACAAGGCTGCAAATTTGTGGTTGAAGTGATTTACGAGGGGCCAAATTTTGTGGAGCCATATCCAGGGTCACCCTGAAGACGACAGAGTTTATTGTCATTGAAATGCATGAACCGCAGGATTTGCTTGTATCTAGTCCTGGCCATGGCAGCAGAGAACACGGGCATATTATGAATTGGGTCAGTGGACCAATTTTAGTAATGCCAATGATGAGGGATAGACCCAGTAAGGTTCTAAATTTGGAAACAGTGAAACGTTTCCATGCAAATTCCCTGACAAGGGTCAAATTTGGGTTTGCGGCAATAAATTGATCGGCATATAAATTGCTTTGGTCCACAATAGATATGTACAGATCTTCCGTGAAAAACAGCTCAAAAAACCAAGGGGAGTAAAATCGGCTATTTCCACCTGAATTCAGGGTTGGCCAGTGAATGGGGGAAGTACAGAAGTGGTGGGCTCCCAATTAGGATTTGCAAGTGCATTAGGAATGACACTATGGGCTTTACTGGCCTGTCTTTGAATTCTTGGTGGCTGCGGAACACTACTTGTGCTAGCCACCAGCTTGAACTGCACTTATGGGACTCGCCAAGCGTTACTGCAGTGCAGGTTTATCTACAACCAGGATGTACTAGGCCGCTTGTGCTTGCCAGTTCACCAGAAGGTTGAGTGGCACTAGTACCGACACTCTGCTGCATACGAGAACCATGCAATTGTTGCACCTCAGGTTTGGACGCGGATGTACTAGGTATGTCTGTTTCCTATTGCTTCCACAACTACGCTTGGCTTGTGCCTCCTCTCTGCTGTTCCATATCGGGACTGATAGAGAGGTTTGGAACACACACCTAGAGCCAGTGTTATTTGTCTATTCTCTCTAAAATGAGGTTTGGAGTGCACGCACCCCCTGCCATTTTGATACAAACAGGAAGTGTTGGTATACACACGGCGTTGCTGAATTATGATGCTATGAGGGAGTCTAATTGTGTGCCCCCCCTGAAAGGTATTTATTGCAGCATCACCAGTAGCCTGACACCCCAGATGTTGTCTTATGAGACGAAATGCGTCAGTCAGCTACAGGTGTTGCGTTCACTTTGTCCTGGATTCTATGTACTACTTACTACTTACGCACTTTTTCCTATTGAATACTGTAAGTGTTCCTACTTTTAAAATAAATGCTTCTTTTATCGGTACACACTATGTTTGAGCTTATTTGAAGGACATCCCGGCTGTCATTCCATGAGTATATCTATTGATTTTCATATACAGGTGATGTGATATGTTTGGAGGTTGTTCTTGAGCACTGAAGGCAGTCCAGCATCAGAGATACAGAGACAACTATTCTTCTCTGTATAGGTCAGCAACTGGCTAAACTACTGAATAACAATACCCATCAAGCTAAATACTATAATTTTTTACGAAGCCAGATTTGTCAGGTGTTAACAAAAGTTTAATATGAGACTGCAGCCTCTTCTGTGTTGTGCACACAACCTAATGTGCATAAACGGGGCTGAAGCAGGCATAAAGTATCGCTTAAAAAACTAAACACACTGGCCTGTATTTCTGGGTTTATCAAAAAAGATAAAATAAATATAAGAAAAAATAAAAAATAATATTAAATGGATTTCTGTACTCACCAGAATTTTTTTTTTCTTCAGCAGTTCACTGGTGGGCAGTCTATGACCTTTGGATATACACATTGCATCTAATAGGTTGGACATGGGATAATATTAAAATCATATAGCTCCTAGTGGCTAAACCCTTGCACCTATTGAATAAGTTTGGAAGAAGCAAGCAGTGACCAATTGACAGTAAGGATAAATGGCCTTCTACAGAATTATCTTATTTATGAAAAGGAATAACAGAAGAAGGATATCACAATATCCTTGTTAAAGGTGAAAGGAGGACACAAACTCAGGTAGAAAGGACAGTCTGGGCTGCAAGACAACAACCTGTTGGTGAAAGTGAAGACAATAAGGAAGGCCATTTTCATGGAAGCAATCTCATGCAAAGCTCAAGGAACGACCCTGATTAAGGTCTAATGGAGCCATAGGAGGCTTAGGCTTGATAGATGGGACAATATGAGAATCACATTGAATAAAGGTGTGAACCAAGTAATGAATAGCCAAGGGCCACTGAAACAGAAATTGTCAGCTTGAATCAGGTTTTCAATGACTTCCCTATGATGTAGATAAGTGCAGGACAAAAAAAAATGTGTTTTGTTTCATTTTGATTCGGTATTCAAATAAATTAGTTTAGTTAAATGTGTTTCATTAGTTTTCGAATTCGAAGAATTCAACCGAATTCGAAAAAAATCTGACCGCAGTCGAAAAAAATTTGAAAAAGATTATGGAATCGGTATTCAAATTCGAAAATACATTCAAATTCATTTTTGTTTCCATTTAAATTCAGCAGTTGCATTAGGCTATTGATACTAACTGTCTGGCAATTTGAAAACTAGAACAAAATAGAATAAAATAGAAAAAAGATATAGGCATCTTCCGAATTTTAAATTGCGAATAGAATGCATTTGAATTTCAATAAAAAAGATTAAAATAGAATAGAAAATAATAGAAAATAATAGAATAGAAAATAAGAGAATAAAATAAAAAATAATAGAATAGCAAAACAGAATAGAATAAAATAGAAAGAATATATAACCACTTTCCAAAATTTGAATTTCGAATAGAATGAACTTGAATTTGAAAAGAAAAGAATAGAATAGAAAAGAATAGAATAGAAAAGAATATAATAGAATGGAAAAGAATAGAATATAGTAGAAAAAAATAAAATTGAAAATCAATAGAATAGAATAAAATTGAATAGAAAGAATATAACGTTTATATTCTTTCTATTTTATGTTATTCTATAATAATTGTTTTTCTATTCTATTCTATCATTTTCCATTCTAATCTTCTCTATTCAAATTCATTCTTTTTAAAGTTTGAATTCCTGAAGATGGTTGTATTCTTTAAATTTTATTCTTTCCCATTCTATTCTATTCTATTATTTTCTTTTCTATTCTCTTCTATTGTTTTGGATTCTATTCTAATCTATTCTATTTGCATTAAAAAAAATTCTGTTTGAAATTTAAATTTCGGAAGATGGTCATATTCTTTCTATTTTATTTGATTCTGTTGTTTTTCTATTCTATTCTCTTATTTTTGATTCTGATCTTTTCTATTATTTTCTATTATTTTCTATTCAAATGCATTCTATTCGAAATTCTAATTTCTGAAGATGGTTAGGTTATATTCTTTCTATTTTATTTTATTCTATTGTTTTTCTATTCTATTCTTTTCTATTCTCTTATTTTCTATTCTTTACTATTATTTTGAATTCCATTGTTTTGGATTCTATTCTGCACTGTAACAGATGTGCATGGGGCACTGGTGGTACCCCGTGACAGATGTTGATGGGACAATGGTACACTGTGACAGATGATGATGGCGCACTGGTACACTGTGACAGATTTTGATGGGGCACTTGTACACTGCCAAAGATGTTGATGGGGCACTGCTGCACTGTCACAGATGGGAATGGGGCATTAGTGGTACCCTGTGACAGATGTTGATGGGACAATGATACACTATGACAGATGTTTATGGGCCACTGGTGCACTGTGACAGATATGCATGGAGCACTGTGGTACCCTGTGACAGATGTTGATGGGATAATGGTACACTGTGACAGAGGCTGATGGGATAATGGTACACTGTGACAGAGGCTGATGGGATAATGGTAAACTGTGACACAGGCTGATGGGATAATGGTACACTGTGACTAATGCAGATGGGATAATGGTGCACTGTGACAGATGCAGATGGGATAATGGTAGACTGTGACAGATGCAGATGGGATAATGGTACACTGTGACAGATGCAGATGGGTCACTGGTACACTGTGACAGATAGACATAAAGACCTGCACACTACTCAGTGTGTGGATTACAGATAAAGGTATGCAAATAAAACAAAAACTGAAGAAGCTGCCAACTCCTATAGTGTCACTACACCACCATATTGTAAGAGGACACAAGGCCATACAATGCGACTAGAGGAGAAGCAAGGGTTTTTTTTTACACTAAGGGCAATAAGATTGTGGAACTCTCTTCCACAAATGGTAGTGACTGCGGGGTGTTTGGCTACTTTTAAAAGACTCTTGGAAATACATCTCCAAGATCAAAACATTATGGGAAATGATTATGGGAAATGAATACGTCCACACACACCTACACAGGTTGAACTGGATGGATTATTGTCGTTATTCAACCTCAACTACTATGTAATTTTGTAACTATATATAGATAATTAACAAAAATAGAGCGGCGCTAAAAGAGGCTAAAAAACTACAATCAAACAAATATAAAATTAATAGCATTCAATGAATATGTAAACACATCTGATGAAAGAAAATTTTGATATGAGAAAAATTCAAAATAAAAATAAAAAATTGTAAAAAATAAGTCCAGTGCAAAAAAGTAACAGTGAACATAAATATAGTTCTTATAAGTGGAATAATGAGTGTTTCACAAAGGAAGTCCCAGTGTCAACAATTACAATCCAGTGCCCGATCCAGAGACACAAATACACTCCAACACCACACGCAATGGCCAAAACAAGAAGTTTGGATTCTACAGCGTCCAGCCAATGTTTGACCCCATGGTCATATCCACTACTGGCTATGTAATGATTTTACTTGTAAACTGGGGTACACACTATAAGAAAATCAGGTGAACGGTCCTCAGATTTTCCTTATTGTTTTACAGCAAATCGAAACCAATGAAAGAAAATTTGTACGAAAATTCTCGTACAACAAACGCTTTTTTTTTTGTTCTTTATTGTTTCTGATCATGCGCAGTCTTTGCTTTCTGATTTTTCTTGAACAAAAATCGTACGAAAACAGTACACATTTAACAAAAATAGTTTGTTCTGTTCCCGCACGAGAGAAATGTTGGAGTTTGTCCCTTTGGGAATTTTCGTACGAAAAGTCTGAATCCGCTGTCAAAAGTTGTGTACACACTATACGAAAATCGTATTAAAGTTCTTTGGATGAAAATTCATGCCCGATTTTCTTTGGTGTGTACGAGCCCTAAGTCTACACATTGTTTATAATAAATGTTTAATACTACACCATGAGGAGTTATTTTCCTATTTCCATATGATTTGTGAGGGAATATATCTTATGGAGATCGCTCCAGCAGTTTGATGCGTATTACCTTTGAACTGGAGGTGAGCGGCCATTGCACATGGTGGTGGAGTGTATTTGTGTCTCTATTGGGCACTTGATTGTGATTGCTGACACTGGGACTTCCTTTGTGAAACACTCATTATTTCACTGTATTTATGTTCACTAACTTTTTTGCACTGGACTTTTTCTCCTAACATTTTTTATTTTGGATTTTTCTTTCATCAGATGTGTTTACATATTCATTAAATGCTTGAATGGGACAATGGGATGTTGATGGGACAATGGTATACACTGTGTTAGATGTTTATGAGGCATAATTGTTATATTCTTTCTGTTTTATACTATTGCTTTTCTTTTCTATTCTATTCTAATCTTTTATAATCAAAATCATTCCATTCGAAAGTCGAATTTCGACAGATAGTTATAATATAACCATCTTAAGAAAAATTTAAATTTTGAATGGAATGAATTTGAATAGAAAAGATTAGAATAGAATAGAAAAGAATAGAAAGACTATATAACCATCTTCTGAAATTCGAATTTCAAATAGAGTAAATTAGAATTTGAAAAGAAAAGATTAAAATAGAATAGAAAGGAATAGAATAGAAAATAATAGAAATAGAAAGAAAAATGTTTTTCATTTCTTTGCTATTCTATTGTTTTTCTATTCTATTCAATTCAATTCTATTCTATTCTCTTATTTTCTGTTCTATTATTTTCTATTATTTTGGATACCATTGTTTTGGATTCTATTCTAATATATTCTATTCAAATTTGAATTTAGAAAATGGTCATGTTCTTTTTTATTTTATTCTATTCTAATAAATTAATTTCTTCACTATTCTTTTACCATTTTTTTTATTGCTTTATTATGTTATATTCTATTTTATGTTATTTTTTTTAGAAAATCAAATTCTAATTTTTTCCATTTCGATTCAAATTTGTTTTAGAATTTGATTTGACTTTGTTTTAGAATTTGAATCAAATTTTTGTCTGAATTTCGGTCTGTTATTTCAGATTTGTTTAAATTGCTTACTATTGTAATTTGGTCATTCGGATACATCCGAATTTCCAAATAACGAAAAATGTGTCCAATTTTTCAATTCGGAATGAAACGACTCACACATGTCACTGCAAGTGAGAGAAATCGGCATGACTACTGGGCGCAGAGGCTAAGGACCCTAATGGAACAGGTGAGGCCATATGCTCTTAAGCAAAGTCAGAGGATGATTTATATGAATAAGGGGGTTACTTTCTGCAACCCTTTTCGCTAGGAAGGGCTTCAAGGCCAGGTAAAACACTTTAGCCAACTAAAGCTAAATTGCCAGTTTCTGCCACTTCTAAAGAGTTTATAGATGGGTCTGAAATGGGAGTAGAGATGGGAATAGAGGCGCGTAGTGAATGGGGTGTTCTACAAGTGTCGTAGGATGACTTAGCCTGACAACTATTAAACCTGAAAGGGCAAAAGAAGTCTGTCAGAATCAGCATGGTGGTTCCCCCTCTGTTGGATATCAGACTTATTGCCAGAATTAAGGAACATTCTAGAGAAGAACACAGCAAATATTCCCTACACATCCTTGCAACTGGAGATGACAACAAGTCACTTATATGACCCCTTGCAGCAGCACTGTGGGTTACCCAGGCAGAACCAGAAACTTTTTGCCCCTCTGAAGGCAAGAGGCTAAAAAGTGTTTGCATTTGGATAGGTGATAGCTATATTGTCTCTGCTACTTCTACTGCTCAATTATGGCCTATCACTGCTACATAAAAAAACAGTTGTCTTGGCAAAAAAACGACCTAATACAGACAATTTATGGAGTGTGAATCAATAATAATATATTGCTGATGTATGTAAGTCAATGAATAATGTATAAGTAAACTAAATAATTACACATACAATTTATGTGATGCAACAATACAGTGTCCCTGATGCTGTCCCTAAGAATTGTAATGATCTGTAAAACCATGTACAGCAGTGTTTTTCTACTAGGGTTCCGCGAGAGGTCCCCAGAGGTTCCGCGGCAATCTATCTGTCAATCGCAAGCCACTGACAGGTAGATTGCATCCCCTCTGCTTACAATCATGTCTGCTTGCAAAGTGGTCCAGTAAATAAAGAATGTCTCTGCTCTTCCTGGTCGGCCTCTCCCCTCCCCTTCACATCCATCCCCGGTGCTTGTATGTGATAGGATGGACAAGAGAGGAGGGGCTGGCTGGTAACAGCACGCGAGAGTCAGGACTACCACAGCTTGACTGTGTACCTCTGCATGAAAAGGAAACCTCCGTGCTCAAATGTAGGAATGTGCTCTGCCCCAATGTAATTGTGTGCTCTGTTCCCTTGTAAATATGTGCCCTTCTCCCATGTAATCCTGTGCCCTGCTCTCATGTAATCCTGTGCCCTGCTCTCATGTAAACATCTGCCCTGTTCTCATGTTAACATGTGTGCTGCTCTCATGTAATTATGTGCCCTGCTCCCATGTAATCCTGTGCCCTGCTCTCATGTAATCCTGTGCCTTGCTCTCATGTAATCATGTGCCCAGCTCCCATGTATTCATGTGCCCTGCTCCCATGTAACCATGTGCCCTGCTCCCATGTAACCATGTGCCCTGCTCCCTTGTAATCATGTGCCCTGCTCCTATGTAATTATGTGCTCTGCACTCATGTAATAATTTGCCCTGCTCCCATGTACCCATCTCCCATGTAATCATGTGCTCTGCTCTCATGAAATCATGTGCTCTGCTGCCATGTAAATATGTGCGCTTCTATCATATACTGTGCCCTCCTGCCTCATGTACTGTTCCCTGCTTGCCCTCTATGCCTTGCCCTGCTTCTGCCACCCTATGTACTGCTATCAGGTTGGACCCAGAGCATATATGCAGAAAAAACAAGTACAAGTTTTACATTAATAAGGTACATTTTAATATGTATTCTATTATTTAATGCTATTTTTAAAAATAATTGTTGTTGTATCTACAGCTCGCGGATCACACCGATGTTCTGTGACCTGTCAACATGAAAATTATTTCAGGGGTTACCCAAGATTTCAGACTTTTGCCAGGGGTTCCTCGACTGGAAAAAGGTTAAGAAACACTGATGTACAGCTTTAAAGCATCCCCCAAGCATGACTCTGTTGCCCCTTGGAGGACATCCCATCAGACGAAATGTGCATAGAGCAGAGTTTAGCAGTGACGTTATCACACCTGCCCAGAGAATCGGCAGTGTTGTGGGATATGCTTGTCAAACTATCTGTTTTGTGGGTACCCACTTGGTTTATTAATAAATGTTTTTTTAAATGGTACTTCACTATGGGATTTCCTTGCTAATTCTTTGTTATGTGTTTTTGCCGCTAAGACCAGTATATGAGAAGTGATCCAGTGACCACTTTTGGGGCATGTCATTCGTGAGAGAGTGAGGCTTGAAGAGGTGTAAGATGAAGAGAGCTGGAGCCATCCATTCATCCATGCGGGATTTGTCATCTTTTAAATGTTGATTTAGACCTTTTGAGTTGTGGGGTCTAAGGATTTGGTAAGCGGGTTTATATTCACTTAGTGGTTGGTGCACAGCAGCTGCATGAAGATTTTGCAAACTTTTGATGGACTTTGCTATTTAATTTGTAGGACTTTGTTATTTTTTGGATTTGGTATACACTATATTTTGAATTAGACGTACATCTGACAGTCACCCCCCAAGCATGTTGATTAAAAGAATTATGTATTATCACGTTGCTCTTTATACCACCAAAAATAACCTCTCCCTGTTGAATAGTATTATTTTAAATGTTTTTTTTTTTGGTTTGGTTTATGTGCTCCAGGACACTGCTTTGCTTCCAATGCCCTTTGTTTGGCAATCCTTTGCATATTAGTTTAGTCCAATACTGAATTCTAAGATTTTGCTCCCATTGATTTCAGTGGGGTTTGGATTCGCCATCCTAACTATGGTACAGTTTAGTGATCCCACTCAGAACCAGGTATGGGTATGTTTGGCTCATCGCTATGCTTTATCCACATTTTCAGCTCTTGGATGGTAAGTCGATTCGCCTTGCAACGCTAATGCTTTGATCCTGAAAATAGCGCATTCCAGTTTAATGGCTTCCTCTCTGTATGGTTGGGCAGTCTCTCTGGAGAAGCACCAACTCAGCAGCCCCAGCACAGGGACAGGGACATTTTATATATATAAGACCGCCGCCAAGGTGGTGTGTATCTCTGATAGTGGAGAGCCACGGACCTGACTGCAGATCATTTGCTCAGCTACCACTGCCTCGTCAAGGGTGACCACTTAAAGCTACTGAGGTGGGGATGTTGATCTTTCCTGGGCTTTTTAATGAATTTAGGTAGTTGTAGGAAATTGAGTTTAAGGGTCCTGTACCTGCATTTAAGCATTTTAAATTAATGGGCACTCCACTACTAATAGCCCACACACAAACACATTCATTGAAACATCTTATGCTTTTTTTTTTCTTTTAATCAACATATATTTTAAATGTATTTAAATGATGCAAGCTGTCATTCAAAATGCAACCTGGAAGATAACCGACACTGGATTATAGAACAGTTAGTCTGGGGTGCACAGCTCCGGAGAAATGGTTAACATTGCAGCAAGAGCCTCTTATATTATTTTGTCAAATGTAGAGCAGTAGAAAAAAACACTACATTTCAGCTTTAAAAACATGTCCATGATTTTTAACATTAGGGATCTTCAATGACATGTACTCAGTAACATTCTCCCTAATGTGACCGTTTTGCTAACAGTTTCTCCCTGCACAATATTAAACACGTATATAATTGTAAAACCCATTCTCTTAAATATATCTCTTCATTTGTCTATTTTTGCTTCTCTCAATTAGCGAGAGCTCCATGCAGTGAAATATGGCAGGCACTTTGGAAACCAAATGACTTTGCTAGTCCTGAGAGAGGCATATATACCACAAGATCAACATTCAGCAGCGTAAACAATTTTTGATAACACTCTTTAGCTCTTGCCACTGCAAGGGAGTCTACAAAAAATGCAAAATATAAACATTTACAACTAGATTCTGTTAATTATATAAAATGACACCTTCATTGTTTTGACTGTTCTTCTGATCTAATTGCTGCTGCTTGTTGACGTACATCACTTCAAATAAGTAACCTGGAATTATTGATGTAATTAGCTGTCTTTTTGTAGAACTTTGTTCTAACCGAATAAAAAAGAGCATTAAAAATTTATATTTTGAGAGCTCTTGATTTGCAGGTGAGACAGGCAACATACATTTTTAAATGAGAATTTTTATGGACGTCACTATAATGAGTAGACAAATTAGCAACAGGAAGAGTTAACCACAATTCTATACAAGCAGGTCATGAAAAGCTTTTCACATTTCAGATATAAGTGATTGCATTAAATATTGAAATAAAAATGTGGGCTGTAGGTCGGCTTGGTAAAGTTCTTTTAATAAATTATTCTATATAATTGAAAAGCTGATTTGCTAGTGGATGTGACGACGTCACAAGTTCTTTCTTACCACCATTAGAAAAAAGGAAGAAAAAATAAATGAGACACTAATACAAATTAGTGGTGGGAAAAGGTTGATAAGCCCTTAAAATTACTTCATAATTTAAAAGAATTTCTTGCCAGTATTATGATTGTAGCACCCTACAGGTGGGTGATAGGTAAAGTATAGTGGGCCTTGGCTGCTTAACAGCAGGGCCATGATTTTAGCTAGACTGTCATGTCTCCTAGGTGAGGTTACTGAGAGGGGAGTCTCCCCACTGGCTCTGTAAGAGGATTCTCATAGGGCAGTGGAGGAAACACAATCAGTGGCTGGGTCTGGCTTGTATCTACCCCAGAAGGCAGATTCTGGGAGTGGGTATAAGTTTGAAGGGAACGCATGATGTAGCATCTTTGGCGGGAAGCAGAGTCCCAGGAGGGAGAGTACGGCTGTCGCTCCTTGTCATGGTCTTACCTTCTTGCTGTTCTCCTTCGTTTGACATGTGCTGGCGGCCATCTTGGTTTCTGGGTTTCTTGTAGCCTCCCACTCTGCGGCTCCTCCTTCCCACTGGGAGGAGCTGGATGCCTAGCTCATATATATAGGAGGTCTGTGGCTTCAGTTCCTTGCTTGGTCCTCCTGTGTTCACATGCTTCTAAGACTGCTGCTGCTTCTGGTTCCTGATCCTGGCTTCGTCTGATTACCCTGCTGGTTCCTGATCCTGGCTTCGTCTGACTACCCTGCTGGTTCCTGATCCTGGCTTCGTCTGACTACCCTGCTGGTTCCTGATCCCGGCTTCGTCTGACTACCCTCCTGGCTCCTGACCTCTGGCTTCGCATAGACTCTGCTTCGGTTTTGCCATCCGTTTGGACTTTTGCTTTACAGCTTGATTTTCAATAAAGCCTTCTTATTTTAATTTATCTGTTGTTGTACGTCTGGTTCATGGTTCCGTGACATTAGGACCAAGCCATGAATTCTGACGGTACAGGGCCATCCTCGCTACCCACGCTGGTTGCCAGACTTGATCAGCAGGATCACCTGTTGGGTCAGTTCGCCGTGGCGTTGCAAATCCTGCTTGAACGCACGGCTCATTTCGCTCCCGTTGCCGATGGGTCGGTTGTCGCTCCTGGGCCCGCTCCTACTGCCGCTCCGGTTGTTGCGCCAGAGTCTACCCCGACACCTGTTGTTGCGCCTGCGGTGTTTCGGGGTATGTCCGGTTCTGCCCCCCTTCCACAGCGCTTTGGGGGAGAGCCAACTCAGTGCCGAGGTTTCCTCAACCAGGTGGGCATTTATTTCGAGTTGCTGCCACATGCCTTTCCTACTGAGAGATCAAAGGTGGGCTTCTTAATTTCGCTGCTCTCGGACAAGGCCTTGGCCTGGGCCAGCCCTTTATGGGAGAACAACAATCCGGTGGTTGCCGAGTTTTCCGGTTTTGTTGCTTCTCTTCGGAGGGTATTCGATGTGCCGGCTCGTGCTGCCTCTGCTGCGAAGCTCCTTATGTCCATCAGACAGGGTTCACGATCCGTAGCTGAATACGCCATTGAGTTTCGTACCCTGGCAGCAGAGGTGGGCTGGAATAATGAGGCTCTGGTCGCTGCTTTCTCTCATGGTCTCTCGGATGCCTTGAAGGATGAGGTTGCAGCTAAGGACCTACCAGTGGAGCTCGAGTCTCTTATTTCTTTCCTGATTTTGATTGACACCAGACTCAGGGAGAGACCTTCCTTTAAGGAGAGTCTGCGGAGGCCTCCTAACAGATTGGCGCCTACCTTTGCTGTCCCACCCGTGCCTCCCTCTCCTCCCACGCCTCCTGGGGATGACTTGGCTGGGGATGAACCCATGCAGCTAGGCTTTGCTCGCCTGTCCGAGGGGGAGAGGGTACTCCGGAGACGCGAGGGCCGATGCATGTACTGTGGTCTCGGTGGGCATTTTCGGTTGGCATGTCCGAACCGTCCGGGAAACGCTCGCACCTGAGATCCTGTCGGGGGCAGATCTTGGGTGGAGTCTCCTCGTCCCCGGTTTCCCGTGTTGACAAACCACTGATCACTGTTGTCCTCTCCTGGGTCGGGGGCTCAGTGACGACCCAGGCGTTGGTGGACTCTGGTGCTGGTGGTTTGTTCATTGATAGTGTGTTCGCTGCCGCCAATTCCGTTCCTCGGCCTCGTCCGGTCCAAGTGGGCAATCGTGAGGAGTATGAGGTGAGCAATATCCTGGACTCACGCCTGGTCCGCGGTCGGGTGCAGTTTTTGGTTCATTGGCGTGGTTATGGTCCAGAGGAGCGTTCCTGGGTTCCCTCCGCAGATGTCCATGCTCCTGCCTTGCTCCGTGCCTTCCACGCACGCTTCCCTCAGAAACTGTTCTTTACTCCGCGGAGGAGGGGCCCTTGAGGGGGAGGTACTGTCATGGTCTTACCTTCTTGCTGTTCTCCTTCGTTTGACATGTGCTGGCGGCCATCTTGGTTTCTGGGTTTCTTGTAGCCTCCCACTCTGCGGCTCCTCCTTCCCACTGGGAGGAGCTGGATGCCTAGCTCATATATATAGGAGGTCTGTGGCTTCAGTTCCTTGCTTGGTCCTCCTGTGTTCACATGCTTCTAAGACTGCTGCTGCTTCTGGTTCCTGATCCTGGCTTCGTCTGATTACCCTGCTGGTTCCTGATCCTGGCTTCGTCTGACTACCCTGCTGGTTCCTGATCCTGGCTTCGTCTGACTACCCTGCTGGTTCCTGATCCCGGCTTCGTCTGACTACCCTCCTGGCTCCTGACCTCTGGCTTCGCATAGACTCTGCTTCGGTTTTGCCATCCGTTTGGACTTTTGCTTTACAGCTTGATTTTCAATAAAGCCTTCTTATTTTCACTTATCTGTTGTACGTCTGGTTCATGGTTCCGTGACACTCCTCCATTCAGAGGAAGCGTGTGTCCTGGGTGGCGGCCTGGGGATCCAGAGAGTGTGAAACTGAGCTGCAGAGGGGATCCGGTGTACCAAGAACCAGCGGAGAGAGAGGGGTCCAGTTCCAGCAAAGTCTACAAAGGTCGGGAGTACTGTGGACTGCCCCTGGGTGCCTGCCTAGTGTCAGAGGGGACCACTCTGGAGAAGGTTCTAGGGATCCAGGAGTCAGCTAATTGTGAAAGGGGGTGCCTAGTCAGAGGATCCTGAAGTATTAGAGGGGGTACCTAGGTAGAGGACCCTGAATTGTGAAAGGGGGCGCCTGTAGTTTGGGCCCTGAAGAGTCAGTGTACAGTGGGAAGTGTACAAGGTTAAGAGTTGCAGCGGAACAAGTATCTACACAGAGCTAACTCAGCCAGTGCAGGGCTGGAGGGAGCTGTTTAATGGCTGTTGAGCTAAAACAGAGTGTCAGGAGTTAAGTGTTCTACAGTCCTGGATCTTCTGAGTTAAAGTCGAGGTTCCAGCACAGTTTCAGTACTACAGTATCTTTAGGTGTCAGGAAGAGCTGGTCAGCATTCAGCATTCGGGGGCAAGACAGCGCCAACAGGCATTTTTCTTCAAGTGTCCCAAAGTGTACCTAGTTGAGCCAGAGGAGTATCCCACTCATTCCATTCTCCCATCCCCAAATACAATAAAACAAAACAAACCAAAGATGCCGGAATGGTCCTTGTCTCAGTTCTCACACCAAATGTGTTGGAGGTGTCACCGGTAACAATGGCAGATTGCTGCAGCATTTTTTCTGGCTCTGTGGAAGGGGGTTCGCCCCTGAAACACGTCAGCCTAGCCACAGTAGCCCCATGCGACCATCTGCATGCCTATTCGCTACATTTGAGACCTTGGCTACCTTGGAGATTGCATATGCTATTTTGATGTGTGTTTTATCACACCAGTTTTCTGAGTATTCTGTACACCTTTTAATATTTTAATAAATGGTTTTATGGTAATGCACTAGGTCGGTGCGCCCTCTTTTCCTTTTTTGTCTTTTCTACCAGTTGGTTCTGGATACCCTTGATCCTGAAGGAGGCAGCAAGACCGGTAGCTCTTTCAACATCTGAGTTCGTAGTGCACCTCTTTTTACTCCGTCAGACATCACTCGAGATTTTGTTTTACTAGCTTTGTACCTGCTACCTGATCCCCGCTCACATTATATATTTTTTTAAAAAAAGCTCTTTGTTTTACATTTATTTGATAAGTCCTTTACTGATGTTATGGACTTCTTCCCCACTTTGGATTCTGTCAACTGAATATTAATGACTGTCAGAAAACAAATACGTTAATCAATGTAATCGTGTTTATTATTCAGAATCATTACACATTATCAAAAGGGATATAGAAGATATTGAATCGTTTTGATTGAAATATTATGTGAATATTATAGGACCCTAGGCTTCTGGGATAGAACCCCCTCACAGCCATTTTTTTTTAATATCCCTACAGTCGCTGGTTTTAGTAAATCAACCCCGGTGAATAATATATACAGTATGAATGTTTAATATTTTTTTAATGTAACCACCACATATCCTCACTGAGTATGTCTTCCAATAAAGCAGGTAAAAATGACAAGAAAAAGAAAATGGGACTTTAGAGGTAGCCACTCATAACCCGTAGAAAAAAAGAACTCAAGTATTTAGATAAAAAAATGAATTTTATTCAAACAGCATTAAAAGATTACATAAAATCCATACACACAACATATAAATAATATCTCCCCATAGTACAGACGGTTCTCTCCTAAATGCAAGGGAGAGGCCTGTAGAAATACCCATTTTGTTAACATATGACGTGTATAAATTGATTAGAATATCTATATTTCACGGGTATCTCGAAAGATCACAGCTTCTGTGATGTAACTTCTTCAGGAGATTCTTCTGTGATGTAGCTTCTTCAGGAGATCCTGTCAATACCAGATTCCAAAGGAAAGAAGATGAATATGGAGAATCTGGACCCGTAAGATGGAAGGAACAAAAAAAAGGGGGGGGGACCCGGGCACACCTGTCCCAGCCAGACAGCGGTCAGAGAGCCCACACACCACGGATGTTACTCTGGTATTCCAAATTCAGGGGTATCTGTCACAAGCCAATGACACGTGGGTATAGGATATCACAAACTCCTGTGAGTCCAATTTTCCCATATATAGCAGGTAATCCATCCAGTTACCCTTCTCTGTTTGGCAAGTGCTGGTTCCTCACAAAAACTCCCCTCTCCTAAAGGGATCCAGTCAATGTTCCTGAATAAAATGTATTTTTTTTATCTAAATACCTGAGTTCTTTTTCTCCACTGGGTAATGAGTGGCTACCTCTAAAGTTCCATTTTCTTTTTCTTGTCCTTTTTACCTATTGTACATGGGGATGTGGAGCCACAATCTATTGAGTCCTGTCTCATAAAATTATTTTCTTGGACTACCTTCCAATAAAGCAGGTTTTAGAATATCTGTGAAATGCATCAATAATCTACCACCAACTCGATCTATGTATCAATTTCCAGTGGTTATTTATACTTAAAGTGATACTAAACACACACAGTTTAGTTTACATTGTCCCTTCTCTTTTTGTATTTGGATGACGGCACGGTATTTATTTTAATTAAAAAAAGTACACTTTTCCTAATCAATATAGAGGTGTCACATGACCCAGATCTTTCCTAGCCTGTCTGCAGGGAAACATAACCAGGAGGAGCCTCTAGTCCTCTGTTGCCAGTCACATGTTCAAAATAAAAAAAACAGCCTTTGGAACACAGAGAAAAAATAAATAAATAATAAATAATAACAATCAACGGTTTTAAATTGGCATACAAATACATTTTTTAAATCAAATCTTTAATATTTTTTGGAAATACCATGGTATGGGTGGATTTTTGCCAGTCACAGGCTGTGTCACGCCCCTCCAACCTATGTCATAGAATAAGAGGGAGGTGAATTCTCCATCAAATCAAGATACAATATCCTGCCTTCATTGTGTTCAGCTGGTTAGAGGGCATGAAGGAGGAGGGAGTGGGCTGTCATTTACCACTGTATATATGCCCACATGTGTGACTCTATAGTCACATGGGGTGCTCAGATGTCATAGGGAGGAAATGCTCAGCATAGAAACTCACTGAAAACTGAACATGTGCAGAGTTGCCAGTGCCACCACAACTGCAAAATCACTAGCTGCATTGGGGACATGAACAGAAGGTGGAGATAGAGAGCAGGAGGTTTTTTTGCAGAATACAGAAAACAGATGTCATAGTGACTGAGTGAGTATGAACAGCATGTACTTTAATACAGCATTTATTTATTTATTTTTATTTTTTTTTTTTCTGATGTGGCTTTAGTGACACTTTATGCAATGGCTGGGAAAGGATAGTCAATATTTTTGAGGGTATCTGTTACTTGTTTTTGTATGTGTATCTGGTGGGGGAACCTGCATTTTTATACTTTACCTTTGTCTTTTACCAGAGAGTTTTATTAGGATTTATTGCAACAGTATTTACATCAGTTTTTATATCTTAAAAGTCTCTACTATACAATTTTTGTTTATGGAGCTTGAGATGAAAGAAAAAGTGGCAGCATATTAAATGCACTGCAGAGAGGACTGTGACTCTATTTAATGTTAAATTATAGCCAAAACTGTTATCTTTTAGTTTTGGACAGAATGGTGAAGGATTAGAATGACTATAAAGTTTTTATTGCTATCTGTGGCCCTGCTAGATCATCCATTTCATTTGTCATTGTAACCAGTGTCACAAAGTCATCAAGTAATGGAAAATCTAAAATGTTACAGTTGATGGTTAATATTTCCATTGGGACCTGTTCCAGTGGAAACTGTGTAAGTTGACGACTCTAAGGCCCCATTCACATGGGCTCACCGTCCGACAGAGTCTGTTCTGCTCAGCGGGGGATCGATCCGCCGATCCCCACTAAGCAGGCGGATGACAGCTCCTTCTCCGCTCTGTGTGCAGAGTGTCAGATCCCCACTCTCCTCTATGGGAGATCGGATGAGAATCGACCGCCTGTCCGTTCTCATCCGATCTCATCCTCCAGACGGATGGAAAATAGGGTTTCCATCCGTTCGGACTTCACGGATAGGATCGGAATCGGATAGCAGCGGGTGTCAGCGGAGATGTCTTCGCTGACACCCGCTGCCCCATAGGGATGCATGGAGCATCCAATCTGGTCCGCCTGAAAAATTGACAGGCGGATCGGATCGCCCGTGTGAAAGGGGCCTTTCTTTGTTGAGATTTCCTTTCACTTTTTTACATCTCCAGGACAGGAAGTCAAGGTAAATCTCCCCACTGGGTCACAGGCAGAAAAACATACAGATGTTTTACCTTGCCATTTCTAGAATTATAAAATAAAAAAGTGTTTGCTACCCCATCATTGTTAAAACATTCAAGGCTGAATAAAACATTTTATTTGCCATTTAATAAGCTTTGGAACATTAGGATGCATAAGTCAGAATGCTCTTCTCACAGTTTGCTGTGACAAACAATTGGAGAGAATGAAGAATGATGCCTGGGAACTTTATTCTGCTAAATAAGACATGAATATAGATGAAAGACAAGCTGAGGCCTTATTTTTCTTGCCAGTTTTAATATTGGAACGCAAAATAGAGTTTGGAAAGAAGTCACTTGTTTTCATGAATTTATCCTAGAGATATCAGGCAAACAAAATGTTCTATGTCAAACAAAAAAAAAAAAAATGTCATTGTATATAGAGTATATTGTTGCTAGAAAGTTAAGCTGTTGTCTATAAAGCAGGCTTACATATTTAATTCTCTATGAGATTATCCACCTCTAAGAAACACTTTAAGCTTTTCAGCTAATGTTGCTGTGCCACTTATTTATGACTGAAGCTGCTCTTAAGGCAATTGTTTCCTTAATCACTTTTCCAACACTCCGTTCAGCTTTCCTTGGGCTGCTGTTCTTAAATCTGAGGCCAGCTCTAGGCAATGACAGTACAAGCAGTAACACGGAGCTGTGGTAGTGAAACGGCAGTAGTGGCATTTGTGATTACAATTAGGACTCACTAGCAGTGCTCTCTTTACCACTTGCCGACCAGTCACGTTGACTGTACGGCGGCAAAGTGGTTAGTTATCGTCTGGCGACGTAGACATTCCCCTCTCTCACCGCCGCAGACTCGTTCCCGCTGTATTCAGTTACAGCGGGAGTCGGGCCAGGAGAGGAGCGGCGGTGATCACCGCCGTTCTTCCCCGATTGTCGGGGAATCGAGTGTGGAGATCCGCACAAGCGGGCGGATCTCCTAAGTGACAGACAGGGTCAGATTGCATGGTTCAGCATAGCTGAACCTGCGATTTGTCCCTTTGTCACTCAGTCACCTCCTCCCACACACGTCAGTAAGCACCAGGCATACATTAACACCTTGATCACCAATAAAAATTAACCCCTTCCCTGCCAGTGTCATTTTTACAGTAACAGTGCATATGTATAGCACTGATTACTGTAGTAATGTCACTGGTACCCCCAAAAGTGTCAAAAATGTCAGTCAAGGGTCCAATCTGTCCACCGCAAGGTTGCAGTCTCGCAAAAAAAATCGCAGATCGCCGCCATTACTCGTTAAAAAAAAAACACCAAAAATTACATCTTTCCCTTAGTTAGTAAACGCAATAACTTTTGCGCAAACCAATCAAAATACGCTTATTGCGATTTTTTTTACCAAAAATATGTAGCAGAAAACAAATTGGCCTAAAATGATAAAAAATTTTGATTTTTACATTTTTTTGGGGGGAATTTCATATAAAAAAATGTGAAAAATAGTGTTATTTTTTCAAAATTGTCGCTTTTTTTTGTTTATAGCGCAAAAAGTAAAAATCGCACAGGTGATTAAATACCACCAAAAGAAAGCTCTGTTTGTGGAAAAAAAAGGACATAAATTTTGTTTGGGTACGGCTTTGCATGACTGCGCAATTGTCAGTTAAATTCGCACAATGCCGAATCGCATAAAGTGGCCTGGACGTAAGACAGCAAAATCCTCCGGTGGTAAAGTGGTTAAGGGGAAAGAGATAAAACAAACTTGCTATCTATTGAATTCCTTTTGTGCACTCCTTCATTCTTGATTTCACCTTACTAAGCACTGAGTTTTTTTTTACTTTGGCGTTAACCCCTTGCTTTTGTATCAGATCTAAGCCTGCCCACAAAGGATACTCCAGTGCCATGAGAGCACTTTTATTGGCCACTGAGGTGATCTTCCTGAACAAATTGATAAGTGTTATGGGCTTAGCTCAAACACTAACCAAAGGTATGTAAAGAACAGGTTCTTTAAGCCCTCTGGAGACTACTTGTATGTCTGCTCTTTTATTATTGACAAATTAAAATGTTTGACAGTTTTTTACTTTAAAGAGAATGGGTTGCTTCCAGAACAATTATTGCATCTTACGGTTTGATGCAACAATAAACTATTTGCCAAAAAATAGTTGATTTCTGAGGTAGCTTTTCTTGACCTAAATCTCACACAAGATTCATGGCTATGTAGCAGTGTGTCCCTAGCCTTTCACTAAATACAACACGCTATCAAGGTAACTTATACTCGGATTTATTTGCATCAAAACACTTATCATATTTTTTTTTTTTTTTGCCTAAGGGCTTGATTACGGTTACATCCGGAGCTCCATTTATTTTTTGGCACTA
Source organism: Pelophylax lessonae (assembly GCF_965119305.1). Lineage (NCBI taxonomy): Eukaryota > Metazoa > Chordata > Amphibia > Anura > Ranidae > Pelophylax > Pelophylax lessonae. Next base: position 64,498,250 of record NC_138776.1, read on the forward strand.
TTAAAAAAGTAGGAAGACAGGAAATTTATCCTTTGTAAAACCAGATGTGAAGAGAGAACAGCAGTTCCCTGTGCATTAGGGCATGTCTTGTGCCCATGGGTTGACCTGAAATGGACTGCATATGCTTTTTTTTACTGCTATATGCACCAAGCTTTATGCCTACATTACCTTGTTACAAGCTGGTCCTTCACCATTCTCTAAAAGAGAATGAGGTGTATCAGTCCCTTCAGTTATACAAGTCACTTTATGAGGAAGAATGGATGCTGTCTCATCCATGATTTTGAAGTAATGAGGTTTTATCAAACTCATTTTTATACTCCAAGGTATTGTGCTGGGGAAATTGCTCACAGATTGCAAGCTGTGTTCTTTTCTTCCTATTATGCTATATAAAGGAAAAAAACAATCTTCCATTAACTATCTGCGCTGGTCAGCCAAATGAAATGAAAGATACTTCCAAGAAGTGTGTGATTTGTTTTTCCCTTCAGAATGTTCTCGCTGGTGGGATCCTCCTAACTTTATTGTCAGTGTCTGCTGCACTGCCAAGGCTTGTGTGTTTTCTTTGTGACCCTAAATAATAATAATTATAATGCTTTTATTAAAAGAAGAACTAAAAACTTGGAAAGCTAAGGACATTCCCATTTATAAAAAATATTTCAAACAATGCATTAAAACCAATTCAGGTATTAGGTAAATACTCATAAATAGTGTTGAGCGAACACGGACTGTATTATTCGTGTTCGTACCGAATAATTGGATTTTTTGTACCCGAACACGGACACGGACACTTTACTGTATGTTCGGGTAAAAATCCGTGTTCGGTCGTTTTATTTCCGGGTTTTGCATGCTTTGGCGCTCTTTTCATGGCGGGCTTTCAACAGCCAATCAACAATCGTTTAACTGGTGTGCCTTAAGCCATCCCAGCCATGCCTGCAAATGTCTCAGTAGCTGTGATTGGCCGTCTGAAGCATGTGACCAAGTCTTTATAAGTTCGAGGCAGCCGCAGCGGCGTCATTATGCTGCTTAGATTCAGGGACAGAGCACACATCAACGTGCTGGCTGCTGATTAGGGAAAGATAGGCAGGAAAAAACCATTTGTGTCCGGATAGAATTGAGGGACAGGTCGGAGTGTTTAGGCAGGGCGAGTTGTAGGCATTTTAGGGATAGAGTCTGCTGAATTATATAGGGTCAGTGTCTTCTACAAACTACAATCGATATTGCTGTGTGGGGGGTGGGGTCTGCACTCAATCCTGATCTACGATCTCTTCTCAATCCTGTTAGGGACAGAGTCTGCTGAATTTTAGGGAAACTGTGTTCTACAAACTACAATCGATATTGCTGTGTGGTGTGGGATTGGAGATAGGCAGGTGTCAGTGATCCACATCCATTTTTCTGTGTGTGAGCTGCAGTGAACACAATCTTTTTGGGCTGCAGTGAACACAATCTTTTTGGGCTGCAGTGAACACAATCTTTTTGGGCTGCAGTGAACACAATCTTTTTGGGCTGCAGTGAACACAATCTTTTTGGGGTGCAGTGAACAAAATCTTTTTGGGGTGCAGTGAACACAATCCTTTTTGGTGTGCAGTGAACACAATCTTTGTGGGGTGCAGTGAACAAAATCCTTTGTGGGGTGCAGTGAACACAATCTTTTTGGGGTGCAGTGAACAAAATCCTTTTTGGGGTGCAGTGAACAACATCCTTTTTGGGGTGCAGTGAACACAATCTTTTTGGGGTGCAGTGAACAAAATCCTTTGTGGGGTGCAGTGAACACAATCTTTTTGGGGTGCAGTGAACACAATCTTTTTGGGGTGGAGTGAACAACATCCTTTTTGGGGTGCAGTGAACAAAATCCTTTTTGGGGTGCAGTGAACAAAATCATTTTTGGGGTGCAGTGAACACAATCTTTTTGGGGTGCAGTGAACACAATCTTTGTGGGGTGCAGTGAACACAATCTTTTTGGGGTGGAGTGAACAACATCCTTTTTGGGGTGCAGTGAACAACATCCTTTTTGGGGTGCAGTGAACACAATCTTTTTGGGGTGCAGTGAACACAATCTTTGTGGGGTACAGTGAACAGAATCTTTGTGGGGTGCAGTGAACACAATCTTTGGGGGGTACAGTGAACACAATCTTTGTGAGGTGCAGTGAACACAATCTTTGTGGGGTGCAGTGAACACAATCATTGTGGGGTGCAGTGAACTCAATCTTTGTGGGGTACAGTGAACACAATCTCATACTGAAGGTTTGAGGGTGCTGCCTGTTCCATACTCCCCCTACTCCTCATCTAGCCTTTTAGGGGTACAAACAATAGTAATTGGGGCCTAGTGTGGTTGTGTACGTGTGATATACATACACTTTTTTGGGATCATATTTTCTATTCCGCTATTTAATCAAAAACCTTTGGGGATCAGTTAAATTGGGGGATAGTCTGTGTTGGTACGTGTGAGAGAGATCCACCTTTCCAAGTTGTTGGGGTTCAACTCATACTTCTGAAGGTTTGAGGGTGCTGCCTGTTCCATACTCCCCCTACTCCTAGCCTTTTAGGGGTACAAACAATAGTAATTGGGGCCTAGTGTGGTTGTGTACGTGTGATATACATACACTTTTTTGGGATCATATTTTCTATTCCGCTATTTAATCAAAAACCTTTGGGGATCAGTTAAATTGGGGGATAGTCTGTGTTGGTACGTGTGAGAGAGATCCACCTTTCCAAGTTGTTGAGGTTCATCTCATACTTCTGAAGGTTTGAGGGTGCTGCCTGTTCCATACTCCCCCTACTCCTAGCCTTTTAGGGGTACAAACAATAGTAATTGGGGCCTAGTGTGGTTGTGTACGTGTGATATACATACACTTTTTTGGGATCATATTTTCTATTCCGCTATTTAATCAAAAACCTTTGGGGATCAGTTAAATTGGGGGATAGTCTGTGTTGGTACGTGTGAGAGAGATCCACCTTTCCAAGTTGTTGAGGTTCATCTCATACTTCTGAAGGTTTGAGGGTGCTGCCTGTTCCATACTCCCCCTACTCCTAGCCTTTTAGGGGTACAAACAATAGTAATTGGGGCCTAGTGTGGTTGTGTACGTGTGATATACATACACTTTTTTGGGATCATATTTTCTATTCCGCTATTTAATCAAAAACCTTTGGGGATCAGTTAAATTGGGGGATAGTCTGTGTTGGTACGTGTGAGAGAGATCCACCTTTCCAAGTTGTTGGGGTTCATCTCATACTTCTGAAGGTTTGAGGGTGCTGCCTGTTCCATACTCCCCCTACTCCTAGCCTTTTAGGGGTACAAACAATAGTAATTGGGGCCTAGTGTGGTTGTGTACGTGTGATATACATACACTTTTTTGGGATCATATTTTCTATTCCGCTATTTAATCAAAAACCTTTGGGGATCAGTTGAATTGGGGGATAGTCTGTGTTGGTACGTGTGAGAGAGATCCACCTTTCCAAGTTGTTGGGGTTCATCTCATACTTCTGAAGGTTTGAGGGTGCTGCCTGTTCCATACTCCCCCTACTCCTAGCCTTTTAGGGGTACAAACAATAGTAATTGGGGCCTAGTGTGGTTGTGTACGTGTGATATACATACACTTTTTTGGGATCATATTTTCTATTCCGCTATTTAATCAAAAACCTTTGGGGATCAGTTAAATTGGGGGATAGTCTGTGTTGGTACGTGTGAGAGAGATCCACCTTTCCAAGTTGTTGGGGTTCATCTCATACTTCTGAAGGTTTGAGGGTGCTGCCTGTTCCATACTCCCCCTACTCCTAGCCTTTTAGGGGTACAAACAATAGTAATTGGGGCCTAGTGTGGTTGTGTACGTGTGATATACATACACTTTTTTGGGATCATATTTTCTATTCCGCTATTTAATCAAAAACCTTTGGGGATCAGTTAAATTGGGGGATAGTCTGTGTTGGTACGTGTGAGAGAGATCCACCTTTCCAAGTTGTTGAGGTTCATCTCATACTTCTGAAGGTTTGAGGGTGCTGCCTGTTCCATACTCCCCCTACTCCTAGCCTTTTAGGGGTACAAACAATAGTAATTGGGGCCTAGTGTGGTTGTGTACGTGTGATATACATACACTTTTTTGGGATCATATTTTCTATTCCGCTATTTAATCAAAAACCTTTGGGGATCAGTTAAATTGGGGGATAGTCTGTGTTGGTACGTGTGAGAGAGATCCACCTTTCCAAGTTGTTGGGGTTCATCTCATACTTCTGAAGGTTTGAGGGTGCTGCCTGTTCCATACTCCCCCTACTCCTAGCCTTTTAGGGGTACAAACAATAGTAATTGGGGCCTAGTGTGGTTGTGTACGTGTGATATACATACACTTTTTTGGGATCATATTTTCTATTCCGCTATTTAATCAAAAACCTTTGGGGATCAGTTAAATTGGGGGATAGTCTGTGTTGGTACGTGTGAGAGAGATCCACCTTTCCAAGTTGTTGGGGTTCATCTCATACTTCTGAAGGTTTGAGGGTGCTGCCTGTTCCATACTCCCCCTACTCCTAGCCTTTTAGGGGTACAAACAATAGTAATTGGGGCCTAGTGTGGTTGTGTACGTGTGATATACATACACTTTTTTGGGATCATATTTTCTATTCCGCTATTTAATCAAAAACCTTTGGGGATCAGTTAAATTGGGGGATAGTCTGTGTTGGTACGTGTGAGAGAGATCCACCTTTCCAAGTTGTTGGGGTTCATCTCATACTTCTGAAGGTTTGAGGGTGCTGCCTGTTCCATACTCCCCCTACTCCTAGCCTTTTAGGGGTACAAACAATAGTAATTGGGGCCTAGTGTGGTTGTGTACGTGTGATATACATACACTTTTTTGGGATCATATTTTCTATTCCGCTATTTAATCAAAAACCTTTGGGGATCAGTTAAATTGGGGGATAGTCTGTGTTGGTACGTGTGAGAGAGATCCACCTTTCCAAGTTGTTGAGGTTCATCTCATACTTCTGAAGGTTTGAGGGTGCTGCCTGTTCCATACTCCCCCTACTCCTAGCCTTTTAGGGGTACAAACAATAGTAATTGGGGCCTAGTGTGGTTGTGTACGTGTGATATACATACACTTTTTTGGGATCATATTTTCTATTCCGCTATTTAATCAAAAACCTTTGGGGATCAGTTAAATTGGGGGATAGTCTGTGTTGGTACGTGTGAGAGAGATCCACCTTTCCAAGTTGTTGGGGTTCATCTCATACTTCTGAAGGTTTGAGGGTGCTGCCTGTTCCATACTCCCCCTACTCCTAGCCTTTTAGGGGTACAAACAATAGTAATTGGGGCCTAGTGTGGTTGTGTACGTGTGATATACATACACTTTTTTGGGATCATATTTTCTATTCCGCTATTTAATCAAAAACCTTTGGGGATCAGTTAAATTGGGGGATAGTCTGTGTTGGTACGTGTGAGAGAGATCCACCTTTCCAAGTTGTTGGGGTTCATCTCATACTTCTGAAGGTTTGAGGGTGCTGCCTGTTCCATACCCCCCCTACTCCTCATCTAGCCTTTTAGGGGTACAAACAATAGTAATTGGGGCCTAGTGTGGTTGTGTACGTGCGAGATACATACACTTTTTTTGATCATATTTCCTATTCCGCTATTCAATAAAAACCTTTGAGGATCAATTGAATTGCGGGATAGTCTGTGTCGGTACGTGTGAGAGAGATCCACCTTTCCAAGTTGTTGGGGTTCATCTCATACTTCTGAAGGTTTGAGGGTGCTGCCTGTTCCATACCCCCCCTACTCCTCATCTAGCCTTTTAGGGGTACAAACAATAGTAATTGGGGCCTAGTGTGGTTGTGTACGTGCGAGATACATACACTTTTTTTGATCATATTTCCTATTCCGCTATTCAATAAAAACCTTTGAGGATCAATTGAATTGCGGGATAGTCTGTGTCGGTACGTGTGAGAGAGATCCACCTTTCCAAGTTGTTGGGGTTCATCTCATACTTCTGAAGGTTTGAGGGTGCTGCCTGTTCCATACCCCCCCTACTCCTCATCTAGCCTTTTAGGGGTACAAACAATAGTAATTGGGGCCTAGTGTGGTTGTGTACGTGCGAGATACATACACTTTTTTTGATCATATTTCCTATTCCGCTATTCAATAAAAACCTTTGAGGATCAATTGAATTGCGGGATAGTCTGTATCGGTACGTGTGAGAGAGATCCACCTTTCCAAGTTGTTGGGGTTCATCTCATACTTCTGAAGGTTTGAGGGTGCTGCCTGTTCCATACCCCCCCTACTCCTCATCTAGCCTTTTAGGGGTACAAACAATAGTAATTGGGGCCTAGTGTGGTTGTGTACGTGCGAGATACATACACTTTTTTTGATCATATTTCCTATTCCGCTATTCAATAAAAACCTTTGAGGATCAATTGAATTGCGGGATAGTCTGTGTCGGTACGTGTGAGAGAGATCCACCTTTCCAAGTTGTTGGGGTTCATCTCATACTTCTGAAGGTTTGAGGGTGCTGCCTGTTCCATACCCCCCCTACTCCTCATCTAGCCTTTTAGGGGTACAAACAATAGTAATTGGGGCCTAGTGTGGTTGTGTACGTGCGAGATACATACACTTTTTTTGATCATATTTCCTATTCCGCTATTCAATAAAAACCTTTGAGGATCAATTGAATTGCGGGATAGTCTGTGTCGGTACGTGTGAGAGAGATCCACCTTTCCAAGTTGTTGGGGTTCATCTCATACTTCTGAAGGTTTGAGGGTGCTGCCTGTTCCATACTCCCCCTACTCCTCATCTAGCCTTTTAGGGGTACAAACAATAGTAATTGGGGCCTAGTGTGGTTGTGTACATGTGATATACATACACTTTTTTTGGATCATATTTTCTATTCCGCTATTCAATAAAAACCTTTCTAGGGCAAGATCTTAAATTACAGAAATATGAGGAGACCGTCAAATAAGGGCCGTGGCCTGGGTCGTGGTGCTGCTGGTAGAGCTCCTGTTGCAAGGAGAGGACATGGTCGATCTGTGCCAGCTACACGCACAAGTGAAACACCTTCCTCAAGTGTGAGTAGGCGACAGAACCTGCATCAGTATTTGGTAGGGCATCAAACACCCCTAGAAGTGATGAGGCCAGAACAAGTTGAGGCGATAGTAGATTGGTTTGCTGCTGACAGTGCCTCCAGTTCCTTCACATTGTCTCCCACCCAGTCTACTGCAGAAAGGTCAGAGTTGGCACCTGCAGCCAATGTCCAACCGTCTTTCACCTCACCCCCTTGCAAATCAGGCCAGCAGTCTGAGCCCCAAGCCATACAGCAGTCTCTTATTCTTTTTGAGGACTCTGTCAGCAGGGTTTCCCAGGGCCATCCACCTAGCCCTGCCCCAGAAGTGGAAGAGATTGAGTGCAGCGATGCCCAACCACTTATTTCTCAAGATGAGTACATGCAAGGATCATCGCAGCACGTCTCCGATGATGACGAAACGCAGGTGCCAACTGCTGCGGCGTTCAGCATTGTGGAGACCGACAAGGAGGGCAGGGGTGAAGACTGGGTGGAAGATGATGTGGAGGACGATGAGGTCCTCGACCCCACATGGAATGAACGTCATGCAGGTGAACTGAGTAGTTTGGAGGAAGAGGCGGTGGTCGCACAGAGCCACCAGCACAGCAGAAGAGGGAGCAGGGTGCAGAAGCGGAGCGGCCGTGCCCTAGACACTACGCCCGCTACTGCCCAACGCAGCAAGGGAACGAGCGCACCAAAGTCAGCTCAAAGGAGTTCTCTAGCGTGGAAGTTCTTTAGAAAATGTGCTGATGACAGGACACGAGTGGTTTGCACCCTGTGCAATCAGAGCTTGAAGCGAGGCATGAACCTTCTCAACCTGAGCACAACCTGCATGATCAGGCATCTAAGTGCAAAGCACGAGCTGCAGTGGAGTACACACCTTCAAAACCAAGAAACGTCTCTGGCTCATCCTGCTTCCTCTTCTGCTGCAGTCTCGGCCGCTCCAGCCACATCTGTAGTGATACCGGCACCTGCCACCCCGCAAACAGACGATCTGTCAGCAACACCACCACCTGGGTCACCAACAACCATCTCCACAATGTCCCGTGGAAGCGTTCAGCTTTCCATCTCCCAAACACTTGAGAGGAAGAGGAAGTACCCCCCTACCCACCCGCGATCCCTGGCCCTGAATGCCAGCATTTCAAAATTATTGGCCTTTGAAATGCTGTCATTCCGTCTGGTGGAGACGCACAGTTTTAAAAACCTTATGTCGGTGGCTGTCCCACAGTACGTCGTGCCCAGCCGCCACTACTTTTCCAGGCAAGCCATCCCTTCCCTGCACAACCAAGTGGGGGAAAAAATCAGGTGTGCACTGCGCAACGCCATCTGTGCCAAGGTCCACCTAACTACGGATACGTGGACCAGTAAGCACGGTCAGGGGCGTTATATCTCCCTAACGGCACACTGGGTAAATGCAGTGGCGGATGGGCCTGAGGCGGATAGCAATTTGGCGCATGTCCTTCCACCACCGAGGATTGCAGGGCGCTTCAGTTTGCCTCCTGTTCCTAACTCCTCCTACTCCGCTTCCTCATCCTCTACCGCCTCCTCATCCGGACAGCGTAACACCTTCACCACCAACTTCAGCACGGCCAGGGGTAAACGACAGCAGGCAGTTTTACAACTTGCCTGTTTGGGGGACAAACCACACACCGCGCAGGAGTTGTGGAGGAGCATGGAACAGCAGACAAATGAGTGGTTGCTGCCAGCGAGCCTCAAGCCCGGCCTGGTGGTGTGCGATAACGGGCGAAATCTCATAGCAGCTCTGGGCCTAGCCGGTTTGACGCACATCCCTTGCCTGGCGCATGTGCTGAATTTGGTGGTGCAGAGGTTCCTTAAAAACTACCCCGATATGTCAGAGCTGCTGCAGAAAGTGCGGGCCGTTTGTGCGCACTTTCGGCGTTCTCACCCTGCTGCTGCTCGCCTGGCAGCGCTGCAGCGTAACTTCGGCCTTCCCGCTCACCGCCTCATATGTGACGTGCCCACAAGGTGGAACTCCACCTTGCACATGCTGGAAAGACTGTGCGAGCAGCAGCAGGCCATAGTGGAGTTTCAGCTGCAGCACGCACGCGTGAGTCGCTCTGCGGAACAGCACCACTTCACCACCAATAACTGGGCCTCCATGCGAGACCTGTGTGCCTTGTTGCGCTGTTTTGAGTACTCCACCAACATGGCCAGTGGCAATGACGCCGTTCTCAGCTTAACTATCCCACTTCTATGCCTCCTTGAAAAAACAATTCGGGCGATGATGGAAGAGGATGTGGCACAGGATGAGGAGGAGGAGGAGGATGAAGAGGTAACATTTCCAAGGCTTTCAGGGCAGTCATTCGCAAGGGGCTCCGAGGGTGGGTTCCTGCACACGCAAACGCCAGGGACGCAATTGTCCAGCAGGGGCACAGTTCTGGAGGATGAGGAGGATGAGGAGGAGGAGGAGCTGGAGGAGGAGATGGAACCATGTTCACAGCAGGGTGGCACCCAGGCCAGCTCATGGCCATCACTGGTGCGTGGCTGGGGGGATACAGAGGACACGGACCATACACCTCCCACAGAGGACAGCCTTTCGTTGCCTCTGGGCAGCCTGGCACACATGAGCGATTACATGCTGCAGTGTCTCCACAACGACCGCCGAGTTGCCCACATTCTAACTTGTGCTGATTACTGGGTGGCCACGCTGCTGGATCCCCGTTACAAGGACAACGTACCGTCCTTAATTCACTCACTGGAGCGCGATCGCAAGATGCGCGAGTACAAGCGCACGCTGGTAGACGCCATGCTGCTGGCATTCCCATCTGACAGCGGGGCCACAGTGGAAGCACAAGGCAGAGGAGGAGGAGGAGGAGGTCGCCAACGCAACCAGGGCACCGCCAGCACCTCAGAAGGCAGGGTTAGCATGGCCGAAATGTGGAAAAGCTTTGTCAGCACGCCACAACAAACAGCAGCACCAGCAGCTCAGATGGAACGTCTTAGCAGGAGGCAGCATTTTACCAACATGGTGGAGCAGTATGTGTGCACACGCCTACATGTAGTGAATGACGGGTCTGCCCCCTTCAACTTCTGGGTCTCCAAATTGGGCACATGGCCTGAGCTTGCCCTTTACGCCTTGGAGGTGCTGGCGTGCCCTGCAGCCAGTGTATTATCTGAACGGGTATTTAGCACGGCTGGGGGCGTTATAACAGACAAGCGCAGCCGCCTGTCCAGAGACAATGTGGACAAGCTCACGTTCATTAAAATGAACCAGGCATGGATCCCACGGGACTTTTCCGTACCTTATGCAGAATAGCAATGGATACCGACCTTACCCACCCATTGTTCCATTTTTGCTCTTTCTCACTCTTTTGGGGTGTACCCTCATTTAAAATTTGTGAAAAGAAGCAGTGTTGGCTACCTCGTCCTCCTCCTCAGGGCCAGATTAATGTAGGGGCTATTGGAGCTGCAGCTCCAGGCCCCTACCTTTTATATAGGCCCCGGGTTGGCCATATTCACTGTTACCGCTCTTCTGTCACTTGTAAACACAGAAGTCTGGCTTCTATGCTCGCTTCCCCAGGCAGCACCCTCAGAACCTCCCCACACAGCGTGAAGGCCGGACAAGGAGGGACAGTTGGCGATGCATGGATGTGTTTATGGGCTTCAGAGACAGCATCCCATGTTGAATTAGGCATGCATGGCTGCACCCTTCCTCCTCTGGGTGCATGGCAAGGCACGGCCCTAAGGCCCTTCAAAATCCTCAGCACCAAGCCCATGATGCTGTTAATCCGGCCCTGGTCCTCCTCCACCGCCGCTTCCACCTACACCGCCCATAGGTGTGCGCAGCCTATTGCATTAAGGTGTGCACCCCAAAGTTGAAATACACATGCATGTGTTTGCCAGCAGGGAGAGTAATGTATCGGGGCCATGTACCTGTAGGCAAGGAGAAATAGAGCAGAGCAGGTCCCAGGGAGATCTTTCCCATCTCCTCACTGGCAATGCTATGTGCCCTAGGTGATTAGGGTGTGCCCAGGCACACCCAGCACACCCTGTGCGCACGCCTATGTCACCGCCACATCCACCACCACCTCAACCTCCCTCCTACTCCATATGGGCCTCGTCCTTCAGAGATGAAGAAGAACATTGTTTTATTTTTCTGTTTTTTTTTGTTGTTTTAAGTTATTTCCCTATCCACATTTGTTTGCAGAGCACTTGCCATGCTCTTAATTACGTTTTGCTGCCATTTGCAGCACTCTAGCCCTTTCCTTTGGTGTTTTAGAGCCATTTTAGTGCCTTAAAGTTCGGGTCCCCATTGACTTCAATGGGGTTCGGTGTCCGGGAAAAGTTCGGTAAAAGTCCGGGACACGGACCCGGACTTTTTTTTAAAGTTCGGCCGAACCCGTCGAACACGGACATCTAGGTGTCCGCTCAACCCTACTCATAAATTGACTCTGTCCTACCACTACCTGTACTAAACCTAAAGCTAGATAGAAGGTAACATCATGTGCCAGATGTTAGATGCAGTTTAACCCAAATCTTCACCTTCAAAGGTATGGGAAGTGGAGGTACTTCTACCCAAAATGACAGTGCCTAATCAGTCAATTTTCAGCTCCAAGCATTGTCAAGTGGGAAGTGGGCTGTCTAAGTTTCTTAAAGCTACTTTCCAGTCCTAGGTTATTAAAAAGTTGCTTCACAAGTTGTGCCTGTTAGGAACTTTTAAAGACCTGGATGTGTCTGACTTAGACTCTTGTTTTACTATCCCCGTAAGACGATTGCGCTCATTTGCACCCATACAGAGACTCTACATATTGGGCTTTGAAAAAAAGGTTATTAATCAGACCTTACCTATGTATACCCTGACATATGAAAGAGGATGCCCTAAAATATTTCATAAGCTTTGGGGTCCATGACCCGATACTCAGGATACTAGTGACACTTTGCTGAAATTGATCGCTGACCCTGGGTCGAGTGGTGTTAATTTAAACTATTCATTTGATGTTAAAGTGTACCCCTATTCCAGGATGTGGATATTCTTCTACCACCCACTGCCTCAGCCACTGATTAATATTTTTCTTTCTAGGTGAAGGCACTAGTTACATTATGTCCAACTGTTAGGTTAACATAAATGTATTGTTGGTTTTATATTTTTCTTTCTTTTTACCTACTTACTGGTAAATAAGGTGTTTCAGGCACTATCTTGCTAAGATGTCCTCTTTGTTTCTTGAACTGTTATTTTGTATCTTATGTTGGATGTAGGAAATTTTATTCACCCTTTAATGATTACCCTGTTCTTTCTCTTATGTAATAGTCATATGATGCTGTAATTGCATTGGTCTATGTCTGTCTTTGATTTTTTTTCAATAAGACTCAATTAAAAAACAAAACAAAAAAATTAGCTTTACAATGTATTAAAAAAAAAAAAAAACAGAGAAAGGAGTTTTAAGTCTATGTAATACCAACTTTCAGAAACACCTTAGCAGCAGAGGTGGGGGACTTGAGTCACATGACTTGACTTAAGTCAGACTTAAGTCACCAGTTTGATGACTTGAGACTTGCTTGACTAAAATTAATAAAAGACTCGACTTGACTTTGACTTGGCATTCATGACTTGAGACTTAACTTTGACTTGAGACATATGACTCAAAATTACTTTACTTTTTTAAGTTATTAAATATTTGCATTTTCTCAAGAAGTGTTAAAGCAAAATTAATGTGCCTGTTATGTTTCTGACACCACAGTCACTTAAAAACACCTCAGTGTGTTCTGAATTTTAGGACACTGGCTGTTTAACAATGGAGATACGTAACATGTTTTTACTGTGGTGTTGAAGCATGATCGGACGAAGGATTTTGAGCTGTTTGGGCATTCAAAGTGTTTCTTTAATATGCCAAGAAAAAAGCACTAAGCAGTTTTAAAATAAAACAAAACCTTTCCTGACCACTGACTTTTAACTGATTTAAAGGTGAAAATTGCACTATGTGGACTCTGTGAAACGCCGTTGTGATATCACTACTTCCACTCCAACGGAACGTCTCTGCAACACGATAGATAAACAGACAGGATATATCTCCTCGATATACACTATCCTACACGATGATGAACTCAAGTTGCTTTACATGATATGTTGGGAGAGGGACCTGGGGGAGGAACTTGATAGAGCTGAATGGAATACGTTGGCACAATTTAACTCAAAATCTTTGGTTAACACGTCACTAATAGAGGCCAACTACAAAGTGTTCTTGAGGATGTACATGGTCCCAGTCAGATTGGCTTCAGCAGTCCAAGAGGCCTCCCTGCAATTCTTTAGGGGGTGTGGACAGCGGGGCACGGTCCTGCACATATGGTGGACCTGTCCTAAGGTCAGACGGTTCTGGATAAGAGTCTATAATTTTATATACTCTCTCACCCTCATTAACCTGGTCAAATCGCCCCTCCAGGCGCTTCTCGGTAAACCAATCGAGAATACCTCAAAACATATGAAACGCCTGGTGACATTCATTTTTACCGCAGCCAAAATAGTTATAGCCCGCTCCTAGGGAGATCTCCAGTTGTGCCATTCGAGTTGCTTAAGGCTAAGCTGACCTGGATTATGATCAACTAGAGGATGGTGGCCATCCTCCAGGATAAACTATGCCTCTTCGAAAAGACTTGGGACCCCTGGGTGCAATACCTGGGGGGTTCCGGATAAAGGGGATCACCCCCCTTAATGGGGGGATTGGGTGGCCTGTGTGGGCTACCTGAGCCCTCCTTCTGTGGGCCTGGACACCAACTTTCTATCTCTTCCTCTTTCTTTTCTTCTACTACATCTCAACCTCTCCCTTGTTTCTCCTTCTTTTCTGTCTCTTTTGTTCCCTACCACACTGTGACTTAGGTTGATGTGATTACCAAGGGCTGTTATTGCCTTTTGTTACCACCTGTTGTGGTTACTATAGAACTCACCTGGTCTGTGATTAAGCGCCATCTATTTTGCATGAGCAGCTTTTCTATATATATAAATGGTCTAGTGGGTTGGAGACAGGGTGTTCGCTTCCTCCCTCGAGGCGCAGTGTGTTTCATTGGGGGCGCTGGAGGGAGCAGGGCGGGGCCCCGTCTGGTTGGTCCGGCTCCAGCCCACGACAAGAGCCACTGACCAACTATCTTTGGGGTTTTTTTGTTCAGTTTGCCATATTCCTGCTTTCCTCTGTTGACCTTGTTACATATTGCTAATTGTATGCTACTTCCCATGGTGATTTTTGCCTGTTTATACCATGTTTATCTTTTTTCATAAAATCAATAAAGATATTGAAATCTAAAGGTGAAAATTGGGGTAGATCAGTATTTTGACTTGATTTGTGACTTGACCAAAATAAATGACTTGACTTGACTTGCTTGACTTCTAGCAGCGACTCGACTTGACTTGCTTGCTTTTCGCCACAGTAACTTGGGACTTGCTTGAGACTTGAAGGTTAAGACTTGAGACTTGCTTGTGACTTGCACATGTGTGATTTACTCCCATGTCTGCTTAGCAGTGCCACAGGCTGATCACCTACATGCCACGCCACATTGATGTAGTAATTCATGCAAAATAAGCCCTGACCAAGTATTGAGTTCATACAATGCTGTACATGGACATACTTTTCAGTAAGCCAACATTTCTGTATTAAAAATACTTTTTTTTCTTGGTCTTATGTAATACTCTCATTTTCAGAGATACAGACCTTCAGGTTTTTTACTAGCTGTAAGCCATAATTATTGAAATTAAAAGAAAGAAATGCTTAAAATATATCACTCTGTGTGTAACACATCTATATAAAATACGTATTTCACTTTTTGAATTGAATTCCTTAAATTAATTACCTTTTTGATGATATTCCAATTTTTTGAGACGCACCTGTATGCTTTGACCAGGTATAATCGTAAACCCAAAAATAAAAGACTTACTTTATCTTCTATTACCAAATGCTACCATTCCCATGCCATAAAAAACACCGACCAGCATATTCAAATGCTTTAAATAGCTTGATCCTTAGCATAACAACATGTCAGCAATTGTACTAGGGGAATGGCAGAGCCATTTATGGCTACATTTAAGTCTCTGACTAATCTTTACAGTTATCTGTATCCCTGATGGCCAGAAAAAATGTCAACATGATCTGAGAATTGCTGACTATACATTATACAATTTTCTTATTTAATTTCCTTTAGATTTACCTTCAACTATGTAGTGCAAGAGCCTCCCTGATTGCATACAAATTGAAAGCGTTTAGGTTTGACCTCATATTTGGTTTTGGTAAATCTAGAGGAAAATTATATAATGTATGGCCAGTCTTAGAGTGCATCTTATACTAAACCATTTAGGACCATGATAAGGCCCTCTATCTTGTTTTGTTGTTTTGTTTTTTTTTTCAAGCAGTTGCTAAATGTCTCTGCAGGTATAGCATAATAAAGGCGTAATTTTTTTATTTTTAAAAGAGATATGAATTAAACATAAGATATGAATTAAACATAAACTGTAATTCTGCAGTGCTGTTACAATCAGGCCACTAGGTGACCTACATAAACTTATAGACAGAGATATAAGATATTGATAGTAAAAATGAACTGATAGCTCCTTCTAAACTACTCATTTTACTTATTAATGGCTTTGCCTTGGGATAGATCTGTATTTATCCCCACCACGTTTAAATACCTTAAAAAAATAGTATTAATTATACATAAAGACTGAACCAAAGGAAAGGTTACATTCATCAATGCGTATTTAAAACAAGAAAAATACAAACGGTAACAGTGAACTAATTCTAAAGTGGTTATAACGCCTAAACATTTTTTTACCTTAATGCATTCCTCGCATTAAGGTATAAAATGTTTAGGCATCAGTATCTCACCTCACCCGTATCTTTTTCACCTTATTGAGCCCTTATTCACTCCAATGCTGTACCCATCTGTAGCTCTTCTCTCCCCTCACTTCTTGGTTTCTCAAGCTTTTCTGCTGTTAATCAAAGCCAGTGATGAGGGAGCGGGGGGGGGGGGGGCAGGGCAGACAGCGAGGCTCAGGCACAAGCCTGCACTAGTGCATCATAGAAAGCGGATTTCTATGGGGGCAATTGGCAGAGGGGAGGAGCCAGGAGTAAGAAACCCAAAAAGAGGAGGTTTGGACTGCTCTGTGCAATTCTATTGCACAGAACAGGTGAGTGTAAACCTGTTTGGTATTTTTCTCCAGATTTCTCCAGTCGTCTGTCTAGGACAACACAGGAGAGATAGGCTCCACCTTCTAAGGCAGGAAACACAAATAGTTACGTCTTTAAAGGGTGGCTGCCCAACTCCCTTCCTCTGTCTTTTGCGTTTCCTCCACTGGAGGAGGAGCAAGTTATAGAGCTCTGTGTCCCACCAGAGCCTAGGAAGGCTCCCTGGAGGGGATGTTTTACCTGTGGTCAGAGACTGCAGTGGACTATGGGCCCCTGATCAGGCTGCAGAGGAGGCTGGGACCGACACTTGTTCTCTTTACTAGCCCAGGGAGGACTGAATGCCTGACTCGCGGTTCTCCAGGTGGGGAGGGATGCCTCTACCGTGTCTAATGCAAATGTGCAGTTTCCGGCGATAGCACTGTGTTGGGCTGGTGTGGGCCTTGATTTACGGCCAGTGAAGCAAATAAGAAGGGCAGGGCCTCATGCACGTCACTTCTGGATCTTGTTCCCACATGGAGCGTGAATGTCAGACCCAATGGCAGTTTATTTAAACACCAGCCACAGGCTGCTGGCAGTCCTGGGAACCCTGTGATCAAGTGCAACGGCGAGATGCTACAGGAGGAGGACCAACACAAGGAGCCAGCGGAGCAGAGTGGCAGCGATGCTGGCCCAGCTCAGGTAGGCACATGCTGGGGTTATTTGGCCTACTAGGTTGGGGGGGGGAGAGGAGCAGGTGGGTGTAGCCCAGGACTCTCCCTCCCCTTTATTGAGGCTGGATCCAAGCTAAGGAGCCTTGAGAATCCAAGCTGGGAGCTGGTTAGGAAACACAGAGGTGTTGATGAAGGTGCACCCTGGTTAAGGCAGCGTGTGGTTGATGGTTTTTTCCCTCATCCTTGTTCCAGGCTCAGCCCACAGAACCCGAGAATTCAGGGGGGAGGAAGAGGTGCCTGTCATCTTCAGTTAAATTTAAGGAGGGCTGGAACAAACCTCTCTGCAAGCAATGTATAGAGAAATTGGTATACAAAGAGTCAGCTGGGGTGTGTAAGGACTTAATTTGACACGTGAAGAAGGAAATGTCAGCAATAGGTCAATGTTGTCAGACCTTAAAACCCCTAACCAGCCAGCAGAAGTACCCCTTATTTCAGCTCGAGGAGGGCGAGGAAACAGGAAAGGAAGATCCAGATTTCTTGCAGGAGCTGAGTGAAGCAACTTCATCCAAAGATGCTCCGGAAAAAGGGACAAAATGTAATGTTCTGGTACCTTTGGGTACCCTAATTACTCTTTCATAAGTGTATGCGCCCCACCATTCTCTTTTGGTAAGGTGCGCATACACCTTTAAGACTGATGCTGTCATCACTGAGCGCCGGACTGGATGGCTATTTAGATCGCCGGCTCTCACTCACATGTGTTCGTTCAAACTGCTTTGTGCCTTGATGCTAACCTGTCTTGAAGCTCTCGTGCTTGCAAGCATACCTCGCTGTCGGAACCACGCTGCGCTGATCCCTGTATCCCGCTACCGGATCATCCGCTCTTGCCGAACCTCTCCTCTGCTACATTGCTATTAGTGATAAGTACCCCACAGGGGAAACCTCTATAACTTTCATACTAAAGCTTACACTATCTAGCTCTGCATACTAAGGACTATTACTACATCTGCATTATCTAAGATTGCTATCTCTTGAGCCTACTACCACCTGTTCTTGCACTGGGTTGATCTCTCTTGTATGTCCACCTGCTACTCTGTCATCTGCTACCATACATGATTGCTAAACCTATCTGCATCCCATCTGCTACTATCTTACTTTCAAGAACATTTCCTTTCAAGTGTCTGTCATCTACCATCTCTACCCAACCTGTCTCTTCAGCCTATCATCACTGTGTTACTATATACATAAGTCACTCTAGGAAACATCTTATTGAGTGTGTGTATTTACTTGCTGAATTGAGATCATCCACACATGATGAGTCATTGGGAGTTGGGATTGGTGTCTCAGCATTTTCTCTACATGACTACTGAAGTGGAATATTTCTGCAGCTGAAAATCCACATCATACATAAAACGCAGGAGCGTTACAGATTGAACGAACCACAAATGGATTCAGCAGAAATAACCACTCAGATGACACAATTAAAACAGCAAGTAACTGCGTTACTACACTGCTCAGTCCCCCGAACCCAAAATAAATCCTCCTTTGGTATTTACAGGCAATCGCAAAAAATTTCGCGAATTTAAAAACGCATGTGAGTTACTTTTCTTGCTAAAACCCCGTACCTACCTTACTGATCACATTAAGGTTTGTACTATTATTTCTTACCTAACAGGCGATCCTCGGGCCTGGGCAGACTCTCTTTTTGAGAAAAGTGATCAGCTTCTCAACTCCTATGCCTTGTTCCTAGCAGAACTCACTAGCCTATATGATGATCCCAATAGGCAGAGTACTGCCGATATTCAATTAAGATCCTTGAAACAAGGTGGGAGACCTGTAGAAGACTTTGTCGCAGAATTCAAGAGATGGACCCTTGATTCAGAATGGAATGATGCATCTCTGAAAACCCAATTTAGGCTTGGCCTATCAGAGGCCGTTAAAGACGAGCTCGCCCGAGCGGATCTGACAAAAACCCTGGATGCATTGATACAACTCAGTATCACCATAGATAGAAGACTACGAGAAAGAAAGGCTGAGAAAATGGGAATGCCATTATCCAGTTCTTCTCGGATTTCGGCCGTTGACCTCGTTCCTATGGAGGTAGGAACCATACGGCCACCTCTATCAATTATCGAAAGAGCCAGAAGACGATCTGGTAATCTCTGCTTGTACTGTGCATCCCCGGATCAAAAGATAGACGTCTGTCCCCTAGTCTACAAAAAGAAGGGTGAGTGTTCACATGTCCTCCTAGGGGGATTGACAACTTCAATCACTAACCCTTATCTTTCTGTTTGCTTAACATTACAGTGGGACCAGAACAGGATTACTACTAAGGCCATGATTGACACAGGATCTTGTGGAAATTATATTGACATACGTTTTGCTGCTTTAAATAAAGTTCCTATTATTTCTAAACTTAAACCTGTCTCAGTGAGTCTTATTAACAGTGTTCCTTTATCCTCTGGTCCGATCACTGATCAGACACAGGCACTCCTAGTCACTACTAACGGGTCTCATATGGAGACCACTACCTTCGATCTAATACCTTCACCCCACTTTCCCATTGTTTTGGGACTTCCCTGGTTGCACACACATCAACCAACCATAGATTGGAAGGAACGGACCCTGACCTTCCTCTCTTGCTATTGCGAGGGTACGTGTAACCTCCCGTCTTTCGGGAAGATCCTGTCTGTGGTGACGATTAGATTGCACCACTTTGTTATCAGGATCTCTCTGAGGTTTTTCTTGAGAAAAATGCTCAAGCACTACCTCCCCATCGAGACTATGATTGTAGCATTGATCTACTCCCAAATAGCAAATTGCCGCTCGGTCATGTTTATCCTCTTTCACAGGATGAACTTTCCCATCTCAAAGTCTATTTGGATGAGAATTTGGAAAAATGTTTTATTAGACCTTCCACTTCTTCCACAGCAGCAGGACTCTTTTTTGTCCGCAATAAGGACTCAAGTCTCAGGCCTATCATCGACTATAGGCAATTGAATGCTATTACAATAAAAGATCGCTATCCTCTACCGCTTATCCCTGAGCTCATTGAGCAGGTGCGTGGAGCTACCTATTTTTCAAAATTGGACCTGAAAGGAGCATACAATCTCATTCGAATGCGTGATGGACACGAGTGGAAGACTGCATTCAGAACCAGATACGGATTGTTAGAATATCTTGTAATGCCATTCGGGCTATGCAACGCCCCTGCAGTTTTTCAATGATTTATAAACGATATTTTCAGAGACTTACTAGATGTCTGTGTTGTGGTATATCTGGACGATATACTTATATATTCACGATCCCTGTCTGAACACATAAGACATGTAAGACTAGTATTATCGAGATTGCTTGCACACAACCTTTATGTGAAACTGAAAAAATGCTTGTTTCATAAAGAAGAGGTACTGTTTCTAGGCTACATCATATCCAAAACAGGAATCGAGATGGACATGAGTAAGATATCCTGCATTCAGGATTGGCCTACACCAACCACACGCAAGGCGCTACAGCGATTCCTTGGATTTTCGAATTTCTACAGGAAGTTCATTAGAAACTTCTCTGCCATTGTGAGACCCCTCACACAGCTCACTAGCATTAAAAATCCATTCAAATGGTCAGATGAAGCAAATAAAGCTTTTCACCTGTTAAAGACAAGGTTTACTTCTGCTCCCATACTACGCCATCCAGACCCATCCCTCCAATACATTCTGGAAGTAGATGCGTCAAACATGGCAGTAGGAGCAATACTCTCCCAACGACCAACTCACACTTCACCACTTCATCCAGACGCCTTTTTTTCTAAATCCCTAAGCAGTCCAGAGATAAATTACCCCGTGGGTGAAAAGGAACTGCTTGCTATAAAATTGGCTCTGGAGAATTGGCGACATCTACTCGAAGGCACCCAATTACCAATACTTATATACACGGACCATAAAAATCTCCAATATCTTCAGACTAACAAAACTCTCTCGCACCGACAGGTACGATGGTCACTATTCTTTCTAAGGTTTAACTTCCTAGTGACCTACACACCTGCAGATAAGAACAAAAAGGCGGATGCACTATCACGACTAACTGAAAAAAACTACTTCGAAATCCCTTCCGTTCCTATAATACCTCACAAACGCATTATTGGAGTTGTCCGTTCCTTGAAGGAAGAGGTTTTGCATGGTATAAGTTTGGATTCACCCCCACCACAACTAAATACTGATGCAGAAGGCTTCCTCTACTACAACGACAAACTTTACATACCACCTGCCATACGCACCAAGATCTTGGAATTATCGCATGATGTGCCTATGGCAGGACATATGGGTATGACAAAGACTCTTAATCTGATTACCAGGCAATTCTGGTGGCCTGACATGAAAACATCTATACAAAAATTCGTCTCTTCATGCAATGTCTGTGCTAGGTCCAAAATTGACACTACGAGACCATCCAGTCTACTATGCAGTCTACCAATACCCCAAACTCCATGGGAAGTTGTGTCCTTGGACTTTATAGTGGAATTGCCTCCTTCCAAAGGATTTAATACCATCTTAGTGTCAGTGGACCATCTGACAAAAATGGCACATTTCATTGCTATTCGCAGACTACCTTCGTCCAAACAAACGGCAGAACTCCTGATGAAACATGTCTTTAAGTTACATGGTATCCCAAAAACTCTTCTGTCTGACCTTGGATCACAATTTATTTCCAAGTTCTGGCAAGAACTATGTCACATACTACGGATCGAGCGGAAGCTCACTTCTCCTTACCATCCGCAGACCAACGGACAGACTGAAAGAGTCAACCAACGCATCGAGCAATATTTACGTTGTTACACTTCTTACCAACAGGATGATTGGGTGGATCTTCTCCCTCTGGCAGAATTTGCCTACAACAACGCAACCCACAGTACGACCAAGCAGAGTTCGTTCTACTTGAACTATGGGTTTCATCCCTCTATTCTTCCACCACGCATCCTTCCTTCAAATAACCCAGTAGCTTCAGACTATCTTACCCAAATAAAGAACTCTCTGGGTTTGCTTAATACTACCATTGCACACGCTCATAGTCAACAAAAGAAGTACTATGATCTTCGCAGAAGACCTTCTCCTCAGTACGCTATCGGGGACCTCGTTTGGCTCTCAACAAAAAATTTAAGACTGAAAATCCCTAGCAAAAAGCTTGGACCTCTGTTCTTGGGACCTTTCCCAATCAAGAAACTTATTGGAAAAGCTGCAGTACAGCTTACATTGCCAATAGACCTCAAAATACATCCCATTTTCCATGTGCCACTACTGAAGCCCCATGTTCCTGACCAAGGAATAAGGCCTAATATCCCACCTCTTTCTCCTGTACAAGTTGAAGGTGGAGAAGAATATGAGATAAAAGAGATTCTGGATTCTCGTATCCACAGAGGAAGACTTCAGTACTTGGTTCGATGGAAGAACTATGGGCCCCAAGACGACACCTGGCTAAACACCTCTGACATACATGCCCCTATTTTCATGCAATGCAATTTTCATGCGAAGTACCCAGACAAACCAGCTCCAGAGGCCTTCAGGAGCCGGCCTTAAGGGGGGGGTACTGTAATGTTCTGGTACCTTTGGGTACCCTAATTACTCTTTCATAAGTGTATGCGCCCCACCATTCTCTTTTGCTAAGGTGCGCATACACCTTTAAGACTGATGCTGTCATCACTGAGCGCCGGACTGGAAGGCTATTTAGATCGCCGGCTCTCACTCACATGTGTTCGTTCAAACTGCTTTGTGCCTTGATGCTAACCTGTCTTGAAGCTCTCGTGCTTGCAAGCATACCTCGCTGTCGGAACCACGCTGCGCTGATCCCTGTATCCCGCTACCGGATCATCCGCTCTTGCCGAACCTCTCCTCTGCTACATTGCTATTAGTGATAAGTACCCCACAGGGGAAACCTCTATAACTTTCATACTAAAGCTTACACTATCTAGCTCTGCATACTAAGGACTATTACTACATCTGCATTATCTAAGATTGCTAGCTCTTGAGCCTACTACCACCTGTTCTTGCACTGGGTTGATCTCTCTTGTATGTCCACCTGCTACTCTGTCATCTGCTACCATACATGATTGCTAAACCTATCTGCATCCCATCTGCTACTATCTTACTTTCAAGAACATTTCCTTTCAAGTGTCTGTCATCTACCATCTCTACCCAACCTGTCTCTTCAGCCTATCATCACTGTGTTACTATATACATAAGTCACTCTAGGAAACATCTTATTGAGTGTGTGTATTTACTTGCTGAATTGAGATCATCCACACATGATGAGTCATTGGGAGTTGGGATTGGTGTCTCAGCATTTTCTCTACATGACTACTGAAGTGGAATATTTCTGCAGCTGAAAATCCACATCATACATAAAACGCAGGAGCGTTACACAAAATCAGCAAGATACAAGGTCTCACTCGAGGAGGTGGATGCCTGCTATGCTTGATTTATGAAATGCTGGATATTAAATAAGAGCATGTTTCCCTGTCCCTTCATGATCAAATGTACCAGACCCTAAGGGAGGATAAAGGCAGGGTATTCCTGGTACATAGCGCTTTCTCAATCTTTCTCAGAAGGAGTGAGTGGAGCCTGAGAAAAAGTTGTTTTTTCCCAGAAGCCAGAAAAAATGGTTGCCCTTTAATGAGAACCCCTCCTGTGTGGGGAATACAGTTCTGAAGGAGGGACCTCATGGAAGGAAATCCTAGATTCATTCCCTATACTGCAGAAGACCAAACCTGGAGAGGATTTTAGACCGGACAGCGGACAAAAAGAAAGCCTTTCAGGTTAAAAATAAAAAAGTCCCAGAAAGACACATTCTCAGGCCCCCAAAAGCCAGCCACAAAGAAGCATTGGGGGAAGGGAAACAGAAGGCAGGCATTTTCTTTTCCTCTCCTAAATAAACCCCCAAAGACTTGGTTCCTGTGAGAGGGAGACTAGGGCTCTTCTTTCCATAGTGGAAAAAGATTGCCCCAAGAGTGTTTATACCGAGGATTATCAGAAAGGGTTATCGTATACAGTTCAAGGGCACTCCACCCTTAAGAACGTTCGTAACCTCCCCTCCCAGGGATTTTAAGAAGGAAGCAGCACTTCCAACTCCAGTTTAAAAAAAGATAGACCAACGGGTTCTTATTCTGGTGCCGCCACAGGAGATAAATCAAGGTCTCTATTCACACATTTTTGTTTTACAAAAACCGTTGGGCAAATTCCACCTAATTTTGAAGTTAAAACCAATGAATAAGGAAGTGGTTTACAAAATTTTGAATGGAAACAATTCTTATGACAAAATTAATTTTAACTCCAAATTGCTTTATGTGGCTTCCCTCAATTTGAGGGACGCCTATTTACACATCCTGATCCACAAAGAGCCCAAAAATTTTTTTTTTTGGGTGGGGGGGCGATCAAGTGAGGAAAGAACATCTGCCACCTCCAGTTCAGGGCCCTGCCTTTTGGCTTGTTCTCATCCCCCAGGATTTTTACAAAAGTCCTGACAAAGGCACTAGCTCCAAGTCAAGGTACTTGGATGACCTTTTATTTTTTGCACCCTCTATGCCCCAATTACAGAGGGATCTGCGGGTGGCCAATTCTTTCCAGGAGGACTTGGGGTGGTTGATAAACAGAGAAAAATTGAACCCGACCCTGGTGCCGGACCTGCGCTACCTAGAATACAGAGTGAATTCAGTAATGCAGAAGGTTTACCTTACAGAGGAGAAGGTGAAAAAGTAAAGGAAACAGCTTCTTGTTTTTAAAGCAATCTGACAGTTTCCGTTTGTGCAGGCATGTCAGTCCTAGGTCTTTTGGCAGTGACGATCCTAGCGGTTCTGTGGGCCAGGGACCTTTTCATATGTCTCCAGGTCGACATCTTGAGGAAATGGGACGGGAGTCAACAGTCGTTGGATGTGAACTTCCGCCTATCCCCAAAAACCAAGAGATCTCTGTGGTGGTGGAGGGATGAGAAAAGCTCTCCCTGGATCTTCTTTGATCCTTTATGGTGACCGTTTGTGTCACCACAGATGCCAGCACCTGGGGATGGGGGTCCCAATTTAGCCCAAGGATCCTGGTCCAGAATAGAGTCCCAAAGATCAGCAAATTGAAGGGAATCAGAGGCTATTTGGGAGGCTCGGAGAGCATTCACCAAGGAGGTGAGGGATGACCATGTTCCAGTAATTTCAGACAGCATAGTGGCGGTCTCTTACAGTATATCAACAAACAGGGAGGTATGCGGTGTCCATCACTGATACGCCTGGTGAACACCATTCTTGCTTGGGCCGAGGTCAACCTGGGTTCGATCTCAACAGTTCACCTTAAGGGGGTGGACAATCATCTGGCAGACTTTCAGTCACCATCAGGTTTGCGAATCACAATGATCCCTGAATGGGGATATCTTTCAGCTAATTACAGAGAAATGGGGCCTTCCACAGGTAGATTTATTTGCCAACAAATCAAATGTCACAGTTCCAACATACTTTTCATTGGAGAGAGATGAACGGGCCAAGGGGGTAGGTGCCCTGGATCAGAAATGGGCATTTCTTCTTTGTTATGTCCTTCCCCTGTTCAAACGTATTCCTCTGGTCTTGAGGAAGTTTGTACAGGAAAGCACCACAATGATTCCAGTGGGATCGTATTGGCCGAAGAGAGTGTGGTTTTCCACATTGTTACGTCTGGCAGAAGAACCTCCCCTCATGCTCCCCGTGAGGTAATAAGTTTCTGGTTACAATCTCAACAGCCAGAAGCATTAGCAAGCTCATTAGATGCCCATTGGATGAAGCAGGCTATCATAGAAGTTTACAAAATATTGAATAAGGTGTGGCCTTTTTCCCCAATGGCTCATTCTACATGGGCTTTGTCAACTTCTTAGGCAGAACAACACCAGAACAAATTTGTCGAGCAGTAACGTGGTCAAGCTACTCAAGTTTCTTTAAGCATTACAGGTTGGACCTCCTCTCCTCACAAGATCAGGCATTTGGGAGGAAGGTCCTTCAGGTGGTAGTCCCCCCTTATCTAGAAAATTCTCATTGATCCCCCCCAGTGCTGTACTAGACAGACAACTGGAGAAAACCTGAGTTAGACTTACTGGTAACTCGACTTCTAGGAGTCGTCGGGGACAGCAGGGATTCCCTCCCTACATGCTGTTATAACCTTGGACGACAATTGTTTTTGTTGTTTCAGAGACCATTCCGGGGAAGTACTTGGATGAAAAACTGAGGAAGGGGGATGGGCAGTCACCATTTTAAGACTTAACTATTTGTGTTTCCTGCCTCCAGAGGTGGAGCCTGTCCCCCCCTGTGCTGTCCTGGACGACTCCTAGAAACTGAGTTACCGGTAAAGTCTAACTCTGTTTTTTTTACAAAAATAAAACAAAAAAATGTACTCACTTTTGCTCTTATAGTTAGAAAAACCCTTTTCTCAAAATAAGAGCTAGTCTATGCCAGGGAATTTGGTTAGTAGAAACTATAATGGTATTGGAGCAATTTTTTTTTTTAACCACTTCCCCACAGGTGGACATCATATGACATCTTTGGATTGAAGTGGTTATACTGGAATGATTTACAGCCACTTGATCACTTCTATAGGAGGTGGAAGGGGGTCCCCCCTGTTGCCACCTTTCCCAGGCTTTACCATCTAACTGGGGAGCCAGGACCGCTCAGACTTGTGGCATCCTGTGGACTGAACACAGAGAGAGGAACTGATGGTGTTCCCCCCTCTCTGAGAGATCAGAAACTGGAAGCAACAAGGATTTTGTCACTTCCAATTTCGTTTTTTGTATTGGCCATTACCGGCTTGTACAAGCATCTAATCAAACCAATTAGAGCATTTTTTGGATTGTTGACTTTTTGTGGAGTGTGAAGAATTAGATCCTAGGAGCTTACAAAAATGTATTTGGGGCAAGAGTGGGAGGGTTGGGGCACAGCCTACTCAAAAAAGCAACAACCGCTGACTGCAGATTCTATTTGTAGTTGATGCAGAAAAAAAGGCATTTAAGTCAAGACCAGTGCTATATGATCTTCCAACTGTTAAGAAGCAGCATATGAACTCCCTGTATGAATCACCAGACTTTCTGTGTTGTCCAAGCTTAACCCAGCTGCTTTGGACATTCTTCCTGCAGGCAAAAAAAAAAAACACTCTGGTGTTTCTATCTAGGATCCAGCTTCACTCTTTCCAGGCACTTCCTCTGGCTAGGCAATGTAAACTTTAGGCGCCAGCCTTGGGCTTACTTTCTTCAGGCATATGTGTCCTCCCCAGGCACCAGGCCTGGGAGGTAAGAGACAGCAGCACACGTGTCCTTCGCAAAGTCTGGTAGGCCAGAGAGCTTTCAAAAAGTTCCCCAAAATATTTATGTCATCCCCCAGCATGCACCACTGGCAATAAACCTCCCAATGGTTAGCCAGGAGGACATACATTTTCATAGCTTAGGTTATTAGATTCAAGGACATTCTTCAGTAGCAGGTATAAGCAAAAAACAACCATAACTTACATGGAAACCAACAGAAAGCAGAACTATTGATTCAACTCTGGCTACATTAAAGCAGAACATAATTTAGGAGGGGGGTACTCCTGGTTAGGACAGGGTCCCTACATGTAGAACTGAAGGGTACACGGAGTATATTTCATTATTTTTGCAGAATTAATTAGAAAAAGCTCAGACAAAAAATATTAGAAAATATATAAGGGACCTACATCCCACAGAAACAATGTATAGAGGAAGCACAATGGGGGCAAACATAGGGATTTTAATGGTACCATACTAAGACCAATAACATTTAATTGAAGACTAGTATTTTTTATAAAAAATTATTTAGAAATGTTATTACAGATAATTGTATAAAAACAAGATACACAAAAAAAATACAATACAAAAGTATTTATGTGTACATTTGTGTGAACCACAAATCAATACAGTAGATTCACAAGCTACACCAATAGAGTCATAATAACATAAAGTTGATACACTCCCTGGCTCAATAGTGAGTCAGGTAAGTATGACTACTGTATTTCCCGTAATACCCAATACCCAACATGTTTTGCGGAGATCCGCTTCTTCAGGGGCGTGGAATGGTGCAGTATTAGGAAATATACATATACTTGTAAAAACAGTTACCACCGGCTAGTCAAAAGACCAGGTGGAAGTATCAAGGTGTGGAGTCTCCCCAGGCGAGCATGGAGGCAACAAATAAGCAATGGACCTTCCAATAATTGATTTATCAAAAATCATCCAAAAAAGAGGGCAGGTCAACCACAAGGTGGACGGTGGAGCAGTTGGAGAAAGCTCACAATGCTGGGAGTACAGATTGTATATGGGAACTATAAATACCACTGGTGATACGGGGACCAAGTGATCCAAGGCCAAAAGTAGGATCAGACAGAGCCTCCAAGGGCATGGATGCCTATTGTGACTGCCAGCCAGAAATCCGCCTATACATCCTCTATACCAGTGGTTCTTAACCTGGGTTCGATCAAACCCCAGGGGTTCGGTGAGTCAGTCTCGCTGGTTCAGCGGAGGTCATTTCTGAACTGGTCTCTGAAAGACAACAGCAAAGTCACACTGATTTGCAGTAAATATTCATTATTATGTTTTTGTTTTTGTGTGAAAATCATGTTTTAATGTTTTTGTTCTATGTTCTTAATGGTTCTGTTCTTTAATGGTTTTGTTCATTTTGTGCACCTATGTATAAATATATACCTAAATACAGGGCTTCCCAAACTTTTTTGGGCCGAGACCCACTTCTGAATACAGTTATTTTTTGGGACCCACTTGCTTGTAATTGAATATTGTAAAGGGCTACAGAATTTGTTGGCGCAATATAAATGCAAATAATAATAATAATAATGCATATTTTAAAGGGAGGGGGATGTTAAATTAAAAATATTAATTTACTACTTTTCAATTATGTGATCATTATGATCAAATACCACCAAAAGAAAGCTCTATTTGTGGGGGGAAAAAAAAGGACATCAATTTTATTTAGGGACAGCATTGCCTGACCACGCAATTGTCAGTTAAAGTAACAGTGCCGAATCGCAGAAAATGGCCTGGTCATTAAGGGGGGAAATCACTACTCCACATATACAGGGGATATCTGTACAGGTGTGACATCACTACTCTTCCTATAGTGGAGATATCTGTACAGGTGTGACATCACTACTGCCCATATACAGGAGATATCTCTACAGGTGTGACATCCCCACTCAACATATACAGAAGATATCTGTACAGCTGTGACGTCACCACTCTCCATATATGACAAGTCTCTCTCCTAATATCAGGAAATATACAACATCATAATTAGAAATATAACAGACTCACCACAATACACTCCTGACACCCTGATAATAATCAGGATGAGGGGGGTCATCTTCTTCCTCCTCAGAGACCTCAAAACACAGAACCATCCCCCGAACACAGCTCAGGGAGAGTCATGCGGTGAAATCTGTGTACAGGAGGGTGGAGCTGTGTGCTGATTGGATGATCTCGGCCCTCTGTCCAATCATAAAATGAATACAGGGATGATCATCAGTTGCCGGGTAGAGGGAGGGAATACAGGATGGAAGAGCTGATTGGGATCTCGGCCCTCTGTCCAATCATAAAATGAATACAGGGATGATCATCAGTTGCCGGGTAGAGGGAGGGAGTACAGGATGGAAGAGCACAGTATATAGGAAGAGAAAGTAAAATCTGGCTCAGCGCGACCCACTGAAAAGCAGCTTGCAACCCACCAGTGGGTCGCGACCCACAGTTTGGGAACTCCTGCCTAAATATATACCTATGTTTTGAATTTGAAAAAATCATATTTTATTTTTCCAATTAAGAAGGGTTCAGTGAATGCGCATATGAAACTGGTGGGGTTCAGTACCTCCAACAAGGTTAAGAACCACTGCTCTATACATTATTTTTGCACAGATGAATTGCCTCCCCTTCCGCTCTTAGATTTATTTTATCATCTAGAGATTCTTTATAGCCAATGACTGTGAGCCCTAGGCAACAAAAAGAATGTAAATTTAATTTTATCTGATATTAATAAACACAGTACACTCTACTGCAAATCATTCCAGCTGTGTCATTATTTTTTGGTATTTAATTGGACAGTAGTACCTGTTTTACAGAAGATGTTTGGTAGGCTATCTCGACTAGCTTGATGTGTTTGAGTTAGTTATCATCTTCCCTGCTGTCTATTGACTATCAGGGAAAATAGATTCTGTTCTTAGCTAGTTTAGTTTCCTAAGGTCAGAACAATTGCTCACCCTAAAAGCAAACTCCAGTCATTAACATTCAGAGCTGACAATAACTCTATAATTAAATCAGGTAGCCTGACATCTTACCAAAGAAACAGCACAAGGTCAACACTGCAGTTTACCCCATCTCTTGGATGTCCGGTTAGCTGCTGACTTAACAAACAGCAGTAAATCCGAAAAAATAACTTGTTACCGTTGACACCTTAGCCCACAGAGCAAATTATATGACCATAATTAGAAGTTGTTGCACAGTTATGTGCAAATATTATGTTATAATTGGATATAAAACAAACCAACTGTATATTTGCACAATTCTGCCATTGTATTAGTACTCAAATATTGTGAATTACATATTTATACAGTATATTTATATAAAATGTAGTTTCCTGCAGCTCTCAGGTACCCTTGACAACATTTCAGCAAGTGTCTGGAATTACATCTCATAGATACACAAAGCCTGCTAACAGATTAACATTCAGTGCCTAAAAAAGCATCTCGTTCCTTTTAACACTTTCTCATAACCAAGGAACAGTTGAGACAAGCAGGGATCATCAATTGTTATGATTCCAGTCAGTTTTTATACAATTTTAACAAAGCAATTTGGAAATGCATTTTCTAAATGCTAAGTGTAATTTATTTCCACTTTGTCACTAGCTGTGAACATGGGGAAGGATGAGAAAAGAATACACTATATTACCAAAAGTATTGGAACGCCTGCCTTTACACACACAAACTTTAATGGTATCCCAGTCTTAATCTGTGGGAATCTTCGCTTTAAGTACAGGCATACGCCCCATGGAGGGCGTGTTCGAACGCAACTGACGTGCACCTGGACGCCACGTACCACGTCACACATGCATAAATGGGCGCGTTCAGTGAGAAACTTTTTCCAACACACTAGCCTCTGTCAAGGGCTGTAAGGAACACAAAGAAGCAGCAGCTGGGTTGCGTGAGACACTGGGGGTGTATGTTACTGGCACAAACAGTTCCTGTATCTGGGGATAATCAGTGCTGTGTGCATTAGGCTGTATAAGCTTTGCACTAGCCTTGAGTACACTTCAAGATAGTACCTCAAGTTTGTCTTGTTTTAAAGCAATGTCAGCAGATAAGAAGTTGGAATCTTTATTGAAAGCCTCCTATGCAGTTGCTGGTTCTGCGATACAACCAGCAGTAGCAGCCATAGGAGTTTGTCAGCCTTTGAATGACCGTATGAAGCGAGTGGCCAAGACAGTTCCTTCTCAAAGAGAATCTGTGTAAGATCTGTCAGATCTACCTCGCACTTTATGTTTTGCAGTGGATGCTCATAGGGACTCCATAAGGCAAATGTCACAAATCACGATTTGCTCTGATATCAGTGCATATGCACAGAATCCTTTGGCTAAAAAATTGGTCTGCAGAGTTACCATGTAAAAAGTTACTGGCTGGCTTCCCTTTACAGGGAGAACACCTTTTTGGTGATGATCTGGATAAGTATATCCAAAAAATCTTGTGGGGGAAGAGTACGTTGCTACCTGTAAAAAGGAAGAGTCCTTATTTCAAAATCCCCATCACTCATAATACCAATGCTTCTAATTCCAGACAGTGGTGACGGCCTCAACCACCTTGATCCGGAACCAAGCCTTCAGGGCAGGGTCAGAAAAAGTCCTGGACCCAGAATTCAGCCAAGTCTTCTACTAAGCCCTCTCTGTGAAGAGGCTCCCCCACTCACGTGGGTGGGGGGAAGGCTGCGGCAGTTCTCAAAGGTTTGGGTGGAATCGATCCAAGACAACTGGGTTATCTCCACCATTTCACAGGGGTACAAACAGGAATTTTGGGTGTTACCGTATCCCCAGTTTATAAGGTCAAGTTTACTTACAGATCCCCTAAAAAAAGGTCTCTCTTTCTGGCATTGGACCAGCTGAAGGCTCAAAAAGTGATAAGATAGTTCAAGGGTTTTTACTCAAACCTGTTTGTCGTGCCCAAATCAAATAGGGGTGAAAGACCTATTCTGGATCTCAAAGCTTTAAATCAGTTTCTGAACATTCATACTTTCTGGATGGAGTCAATTCATTCAATCGTAACCTCCCTGCAGGTAGAGGAATTTCTAGCATCCATAGACATCAAGGATGCATATCTTCACGTGACTATATTCCAGGCTCATCAAAGGTTCCTACCCTTTGCAATAGAAAAACCATAATTTTCAGTTTGTGGCCCTGCCCTTCGGGTTAGCCACAGCTCCAAGAATTTTCACAAAGATCCTAGCTCCAGTATTGGCTGTTCTAAAGGTCCCAAGGGATATCTATAATAGGATATTTGTACGATCTATTACTAATAGATTGATCGGCTTTGGTTCTAAGCCAAAATGTCCATCAGACAGTACAGTTCTTAGAATGTCTGGGTTGGATACTGAACTTGGTAAAGTCAACATTCCAGCGGGTCCAGCGTCTGGAATAGCTGGGTCTTCTTGTGGACACAGCGCAGGCAAAGATATTCTTGTCAGCAAGACAGGTCACAGACCTGAAGGATCAGGTTCTGTCCGTAGTAAGGCTGAGATATCCTTCTATACGTTTTTGCACGAAGTTATTGGGGAAGATGGTGTCCGCATTCGAGGCAATTTCCTATGCCAAATTCCATGCCAGACCCTTACAGAACAACATTCTGGCTGCCTGGACCAGAAAGGTTCAGTCTCTGGATGGATCCATGATGGTACCAAGAGTACGTCAGAGTCTAAATTGGTGGTTGTTGACCAGAAATCTGGAGAAAGGGAAATCCTTTCTGCTAGTGACTTGGAAATTAGTGAATACAGATGCCAATCTCTCCGTTTGGGGAGCGGTTCTGGAGGAAGCCTCTGTCCAAGGGAAATGGTCTTGGGTAGAGAAAAGTCTCCCTATCAAGTTTTTGGAAATCCGAGCAGTCAATCGGGCTTTGAAATTCTGGACGACCAGGCTTCAGAAGTCACCCTGTCTGACAATGCCACGGCTGTGGCTTATATCAACCATCAAGGAGGCACAAAGAGTCGGTCAGCCCAGAAAGACGTGGACTTCATCCTGTCCTGGGCAGAGAAGTTTGTGCCATGCCTGACAGCAGTTTTTATTCCGGGAATAGAGAACTAGCAGGCGATATTTTTGAGTCCTCAACAGATGTTTCTGAGAGAATGGTCCTTACACCCCAAGATTTTTCAATCAATCTGCCTATGTTGGGGGGTAACAGATGTAGATCTGTTGGCATCCAGGTTCAACAACAAGTTGAAGAAATTTGTGTCCAGGACCAGGGATCCACTCGCAGTCAGAGTGGATGCTTTGGTAACTCGTTGGGAGGAGTATTCCCCAATGTATGCCTTTCCTGCGGTGCAGCTGATACCGCGTCTGTTGCGCTGAATCCAGCTAGAGGGAAAAACAGTAATTCTGGTAGCTCCAGCATGGCTGAGGAGGGTTTGGTTAGCACAAATGCAGAGATTTGCAGTGACGAGGCCTTGGGCACTTCCACTTCGTCTGAACCTGCTCTCTCAAGGTCCGATATTCCACGCTGCTGTACGGTCTCTAAGTTTGACGGTTTGGCTATTGAAGCCTTAATTTTGAAGGAGCAAGGTGTATCTGGCCCTGCAGTTCATACACCGATAAACGCTAGAAAACCAGTCTCTAGAAACATTTATTACAGAGTCTGGAAATCCTATGAGGCCAGGAAATGGCATCCTCGCAATTATATCATTGGGATAATTATAGCTTTCTTTCAAGCAGGAGTAGATATGAAGTTAGCCTTGAGCACTATCAAAGGGCAGATTTCAGCCTTATTGGTTTTCTTCCAGGAACCGATCGTTTCCTATTCATTGGTTCAGACCTTCGTCCGGGGAGTGTTATGTTTGCTTCCGCCTGTGAAGCCACCATTATGTCCTTAGGACTTAAATTTGGTGTTGGCAGTTTTGCAAAAACAGCCTTTTGAGCCTCTGGGGCAAGTTCCCCTGGTTCTTTTGACCAGAAAACTGGTCTTTTTGATTGCTATAACTGCAGCTAGCAGGGTATTGGAACTAGCAGCTCTTTCTTGTAAAGAGCCATTCTTGATATTTCATCAAGATAGGGTGATTCTACGTCTGCACTCAGGTTTTTTGCCCAAGGTAATGTCCGCCTTTCATTTGAATCAGGACATTATACTACCTACCTTTTTTCCAGACCCTAACTCAGAGGAGGAAAAGTTATTGAATTCTCTTGATGTAATGCATGCACTTAATTATTATCCAACATGAAACAGCTCGGATTCGTAGGGCCGAGAGCTTGTTTGTGCTGCCAGAAGGCCCCAAAAATGAGTTGGCAGCATCTAAATCTACAATTTACTTTTAGATTCGCCATGTTATTACTCAGGCGTATGATTTAGTAAGGAAAGTTCCACTTTTTCTTGTAAAAGCACATTCTACCAGAGGAGCAGGTGCCTCTTGGGCACATCGCCATCAAGCCTCTATGGCTCAGATTTTCAAGGCCGCGACCTGGTAGTCGGTGCATTTGTTCAATCGTTTCTATTGAATGGATGTTGGGACCCAGGAGGAATATGCATTTGGCCGCAGTGTTCTGTAGGCAGCGGTGTAATCCTTTCTTTGGGGTGAGATGGCGGTATTTTTTGGTTCCCCCCCTCCCCTCAGATGCATTGCTTTGGGACATCCCATATGTTATGATTTATGGCTCTGTGTCCGATGTACGAAAAGAAAAATTGATTTTTTAATACAGACTTACCTGTAAAATCCATTTCTTGAAGTACATCACGGGACACAGAGGTCCCTCCTCTTTTTTATGGGGTCTTTTTTTTTTTTAAAGGTATTTTATTGGTATTTGCATAAAAAAAAAAACACAAACAGTAATTCCAAACCAATGACAACGAATAACAGGTACATCAAATAATAAACGATAGCAGATACAAACCAGGAGTACATACCATCCAAACAGCCATCACTATAAAACAGCAAGGAATGGAATCAACAGAAAAATAACCAACCCAAACCCGCCCCCCCCTCCCTCCCTACCCAACCATCCGACCATATAGAACCAGAATCTAACAGTAGTACCAGCATAATAGCACATCGCACAGGACTAGGCTAATGTCTGGCCAACCCCCGTAACACAGGCTCTCCATGGGGACCGCCCAACTACACCTCCAAGGAGCCTGAGACCGAGTTCACCCATACCAACCAAAGCTTGTTAAATTTTTTGGGGCAACCCCTAGCTAGATAGGTAAGTTTATAAAGAGGTAGAGCGCCATTGACAATAGAGACCCACGCCTCCACAGAGGGAGGGTCAGGACTCTTCCACCGTAGCGCAATCAATTTTTTGGCATAAAAGAACAAAATTCTAGTCAGTACCCTCTGAGACTGGCCAAGGCTCTCCTCTGACAAGTTGCCCAGGAGGCACCTATCCGGAGAACAAATATTCGGAAGAGCCAATTTCTCCTCCATTAGACGACATACCCCTTTCCAAAAGACCTGAATCATAGGGCAGGTCCACACCATATGAAAAAAGTCCCCCCTAGGGGCCTGACATCTGGAACATGCAGCAGAAGGGAGCCTACCCATACAGTGTAGTCTATGCGGAGTGTAATAAATCCTGTGCAAATAATTAAGCTGAATCACCCTATCACCTGCCGCAATAATCCCTTCAAACTGGGATTCCAGTAGTTCATCCCACGCCTCCACCTCCAACTGTGGCAGGTCCCTGCCCCACCTTTCCCTAATTATGGCCATCCTACCGTCTCTATCCAGACTGATCAGAGCATAATATCTGGAAATAAGCTTACAGTGATCGTCAGCCAAGAGCTCCTTCTCCAGGCGGGCCACGGCCAGGTGTACCCCTCTAAGACCAAATTGTACCGCCACTGCATGCCTAAGTTGCTGGTACAGGAACCAGCAAGAAGAGGGGACCCCCAGCTCCAGCCTCAGGATTGGGAACGACTTGAACTCATGGCCTTCGAACAGTTGATGAGCATACTTCAGATCAAAGGACGCCCACCTTCGGGGATCAGATAGCTTGTACAATTCAGGGAGACCAGGGTTATACCACAGCGGAGCATTAGGCGAATTATTAAAGGAGGAACCCCCAATACGTTTGTTGCAGATCATTGTAATTTTATATGAAAGCTTCAGAATCTCCGCACCCCCCGAAGGATAGGGACCCCTCCGGTATAAGGAGTTGAGAAGGGCCTCATAGGAACCCATCACCGCCGCCGCGGTCGTAACCGCAGCATTGGGGAGGTCCGGGAAGAACCAGGCATGTACATGGGTCAATTGGGCCGCCAGATAGTACGCCTGAAGGTCAGGGACCGCCAGCCCGCCAGCAGTAGCAGGGAGCTGCAGAGTCCGGAGTGATATCCTCGCCGGCTTCCCCCCCCAAATAAACGTTAGTAATAGAGACTCTATAACCCTAAAAAGAGACTTGGGTAGGTACACCGGAGCCTGCCAAAATAGATACAGAAAGCGGGGTAAGTATACCATTTTAAAAATATTGACCCTCCCCATCAAATTCAGGGGCAACTTGGTCCACGTGGACAGCGTCAACTTAAGTCTTTGAATCAGCGGAGTAATATTATGGTCCACGTAGGAGCTGACCGGCTGTTGAACCGTCACCCCCAGATATTTAAATGAGGAGACTACCTTAAGCGGATGCGGAGTGTGGATCGTAGGGACAATGGTAGGATCAAATGGAAAAATCACCGATTTGGTCCAGTTGACCCTGAACCCGGAGTATCGGCCAAAATCATTTATCACCTGTAACGCAGCTGTCAGTGAATCAGTACAATCTGCCAGATAGAGCAGCATATCATCAGCATAAAGGGAAGTTTTTTCAACCAGATCCCCTATCCTACAACCCTTTATCCTCCCATCCCCCCTCAGTAGGGCCGCCAAAGGTTCAATGGCCATGGCAAACAGCAGGGGAGACAAAGGGCACCCCTGCCTAGTGCCACGGCTCACGGAAAACGAGTCAGAAACAACATTATTAACCCGAATCCGCGCCACTGGTGAGTTATATAATATCTTAACCCATCCTATAAATGTAGGGCCAAAGCCCATCCGAGCAAGGACCGCAAACAGGTAAGGCCATTCCACTGAATCAAACGCCTTATGAGTATCCAAGGACACCACCACCCTAGTGTCCACGGCCTCCGAAGGCATCTGGAGATTCGTGAAGAGTCTGCGCAAATTTATCGCCGTAGAGCGCCCGGGAATGAAGCCGGTTTGGTCCGGGTGGATAAGTTTAGAAATAACCGAGTTCACTCTACGGGACAGCACCTTGGCTAGGATCTTAACATCCACATTAATCAATGAAATAGGACGATATGACTCACAGTGTGTGGGATCCTTGCCCGGCTTTGGAATCAAGACAATAAGGGCCTCCCGGAGAGAGGGAGGGAGCTCACCCGCCTCGAAAGCCTCCCTATACATGTTCAACAGACGCGGAGTGAGGAGTTCCGAATAAGCGCGGTACCACTCAACCGGAAATCCATCAAGGCCCGGAGTTTTATTGGCAGCAAAAGAGGCAACCGCGGCCCCAATTTCTTCAGCAGAAATCGGAGCATCCAGTGCCAACCTGTCCTCCGCTTCCAATTCAGGCAGTTTTACCTGCAGCAAGTATTCGTCCAGCTCCGCCGTGGTATAGGAAACCTGAGAGGTATACAAGGACTCGAAGAAGGCCACAAAAGCCGTCTTGATATCCTCCCTAGATGTGCACAAGTGAGACTCCGCATCATACACAGCAGATATGGCCGTAACAGGGTGTTCAGAGCGGGAAGATAAGCCAAAATTTTACTATTTTTATCCCCATATTCAAATACACGTTGTTTTTGATAGAGAAGTTTTTTCTGAGTTTTTTCAAGGAGTACCAGGTCTAGTTGTCTCGCACTGTCTCGCCAGAGGGAGTAATTAGAGGAGGAAGGGTTCCGAACATATTCTAGTTCCGCAGCCGTCACTTCCTCCTGCAGAGACTCCACCCGCCAGGCCCTATCCTCTCTCAACTGATGGATAATCCCTGCAACCGTACCCC
The DNA here is from genome assembly GCF_965119305.1 of Pelophylax lessonae. Taxonomy (NCBI): domain Eukaryota; kingdom Metazoa; phylum Chordata; class Amphibia; order Anura; family Ranidae; genus Pelophylax; species Pelophylax lessonae. Next base: position 64,536,294 of record NC_138776.1, read on the forward strand.
TCATAGAAGCCTTGAAGGCATCCCAGACAATGTCCCCAGCAGCCGTCTCCGGATTAACCCGCCAGAAGTGGGCAATCTCCTTAGCCGTAGCATTAAAAAAGACCTCCTCCGTTAGCCACAAGGGGCTGAGCCGCCATGTTTGGAGGCCACGTGTCACAGAGAGACCAAATCGTAGCAACACAGGAGAATGGTCCGAAATGGCCCTAGGCAGATAGGAGACAGCCACGAGTCTGGGGAGCAAATCCGGAGACAGCAAACACATATCAATCCTAGACAGAGTTTTATGGGTGGCAGAGTAACAGGAATATTCTTTCCCAAGTGGATTCTTCCAACGCCAGCAGTCCACCAGGTTATACCTGGCTAGAGAAGCTGCTAACGATGAAGGAGGACCATCCTCTCCAGGACACCTGTCTAACCCAGGAGACAGTACAGAGTTGAGGTCCCCGGCCACTATCACTGGCCCCTCCGCCACCTGGAGGAGCTGGGACATCAAGGCGTCCCAGAAACCCATGGTAAACGGAGGGGGGACATAGACAGATACAAAGGTATACACCACCCCATTAATGAGTAACAGCAAAATTACATATCGACCATAAACATCAGTGACCACATGTTTAACCGAGCAACCCAAGGAGCGAGCAACCAAGACAGACACTCCCCTAGCATGAGTAGAAAACGTAGCATGGAAGGTGTACGCCACAAAGGCCCGTTTAAGAGCCATAGTCTTGGAGCCAGTCAAATGAGTCTCTTGCAAAAAAATTATATGCGGTTTGTATTTCTGAATATAAGTAAATACCAAAGCCCTCTTAACACGGTCATTCAGTCCCCTGACGTTCCAGGACAGGAGTGTCAGCGTCTCCTCAGCCATCCGAGCAGATGAGACAACAACAACCCCTGCCAGGGAAGGCAGCGCCCCCACGGGGACCACAGTAGGAGTTCTCCATAAAGGCCTCCGGGAAGTCAGCCAGACAGAGAAGAAGAAAAAAAAAAAGCATACTGGTATAGCACAAAAGTACATAGGTCGGATAACAGTCCCCAAAAAAGAACAAACCCCTCCCTCCCCCCACCCTGTTCATGACCCCAACTGTCACAAACCTACACCCCAAACCAAACCAAAGGTAGAACCGTAGGAAAAGTACACGAATACTCATAGATCAAGTGGACCTCCGGGGCCACAACGAAGTTCACGGATATGTAGCATCCAGCTTGCAGGAGTATAGAAGCCTCAAACACAGGAGTCCACTGGTTCCAGCAGCCGAGAAAAAAAATAATAATACAAAGTTCAGTGCTCATTAATGTCCCAAAAACAACAAGACTGTGGAAAAGGAACCTGGGCAACAAATCTCCCGAAGCAGCAAAGCCTCCCGGCAAGGGAGGAAGCACAGCACAGTAGGTATCTCATGACATTCAGCAAGGGATTAGGCTCTACCCAGCGAATCCATCCATTGGTCAGCATCAGCAGGATCCAGGAAAAAATGCACTTTGCCACCGTGCACCACTCTTAGCTTCGCAGGATAAAGCATACTATAGGGGAGATGACGGTCCCGGAGCCTTTTCTTCACTCCCATAAAGGCCGCACGCTGTTTTTGCGTAGAAGCAGAGAAGTCAGGGAATATGGTAATAATACTGTTGTTGAATCTCAGATCAGGAAGGTCCCTGGCTCTGCGCAGGGCCGCGTCTCTATCCCTGAAGTGCAGGATACGTGCCAGCAACGGTCTGGGCCTGGCCCCGGGGACAGGGGCCCTGGAGGGGACCCGGTGTGCCCTTTCGATTGCAAAGAGCGGGGAGAAAGTGTCAGGACCCAGGGACCCACGCAGCCAGTCCATCAGGAAATCCACTGCCTGTCCCCCCTCAGCCCCCTCAGGGAATCCTAAAAAGCGGAGGTTGTTACGGCGCAGGCGGTCCTCCATATCGCCCAGCTTTGCAGCCTGCGCCCTCTGCTCATGCTGTAGATCCCGGATGGCAGCGGGGAGGGGGAAGACATCATCCTCCACAGCGCTAATCCTCTGCTCCGCAGTCGTCACCCTCTGCCTAATTTTACTCACGTCTTCCTTAAGGAGCGAGAAGTCCACACGGAGGGTGTCTATCTGAGACGTCAGGGAGGCCTGGCACCCCTTAATAGCGTCCATGATCTGGCGCAACGTGGGCTCTACCGACCGTCCAGATGACTTGCCACTCGCCCCCCCCGGAAGGCCAGGGGAAGGCGGCAGTGCCGGCCAATCACCCCCCTCATCCGACCACGGCAGGAGTGGGCTATTAGAGGCCTCCAGGCCCGGCGACCGGGGGTGGCCGCCATCTTGGGCCTGCTCCGGACGGTCCGAGCTGCAGCCTGCCGGGGACGGGGGCACATCCCTGCTGTATTTTACCATCTCTGCACAGGTCCGGGTGGTTCCAGGAGTAGAAGAGAGGCCGATCCAGGTAAGTATATCGGCGGATGGAGCAGGATTGCTGAAAGGATTAGTCAGTGGCAGCGGAGCTCTCTAGAAACGCTCCTCACATCCCGGAAGTCGGACACGCCCCATGGGGTCTTTATTGCTTGCTACAAAACTGAGGTACTTCCTGTGTGGGAGGGGTTATATAGGGGGGCATCAATTCTGATTGGTTGCCAGTGTCCTTCAACTAAAGGTGGCTATATAAGCCATATGTTATGAGTTATAGCTCTGTGTCCCGTGATCTACTTCAAGAAATAGATTTTACAGGTAAGTCTGTATTAAAAAATCCTTTTTTTTCTCTTCAGTTTTTACAGATAAAAAAGATGGATTTGATAGTAAATTAAAGGTAGCTCCACTTTAGCAGAAATAAAACAGCAAATTAAAAAAAAAAAAAAAAACAACACAGCTTATAAAATTATGACATAATTATGACATAATTTATTTATGACATAAAAAACAATAATAATAATAATAATAATAATAATAATAATTTGAGACAAATTAGCTTTCCTTTTCAATCTGCAGCACTGTATTTTCTGTAAAATGCAATGCAAAATGATAACCTGGAGGTATTCTGTACACAGATAGTATACAGACCACCCCAGAATTTTAGATTCCCGCTTGTGCTATTGACTTCCAAAAAGTCTGCATTAAGATACGAGTTCGATTTTTGGCATCCCCTACAATAAAAATGTCATTTTGGTGAGAGACTCTCAAAGGGAAATCATGACTAAAGTGATGCAGAACATGCAATTTTCTTTAACAGAGCCTTGCAAGTCAGCAGCTGATTGAAAATTAGGTAATCACTCTCATGCACATTCATTTTGCACATGCCCACAGAAAAACAAAGATCTATTGCTACAAAATAACAAAAGGTATGTAGCACCTTCATAGAATAGGTTGTTAGAGTAGTTAAAGGGATTGTAAAGTCTCAAAGTTTTTCACAATGCATTCTATGCATTAAGGTGAAAAACCTTCTGTGCTGCAGTGCCCCCCCAGACCCCCCCCTTTTTCTTACCTAAGTCCATTCATTCCAGCCCCGTGCAGGAGCCCAGTGGCTCCAGCTGCTGGCTCTCATCTCATTGGACAGATTGATAGCAGCAGAAGCCATTAGCTTCCACTGCTGACAATCAAATCCAGTAACACGGGAGCCGGGGCAGGGCCGAGTCCCGCAGTCTATGTCAATGGATGCAGCAGCAGGACTTTGGGAAATTGGCTTTTCGTAGGGGCACCCGACAAAGAGGAGGAGCCAGGAGCACCACCAGGGCACCCCAGAAGAGGAGTTTCAGGGCTGCTCTGTGCAAAACCCTTGCACAGAGCAGATAAGTATAACATGATTACAACCTTCACAACCCCTTTAGGATAAATGTAGTATGTTTGGCTCCTCTGTACACAGTAGAGCAGTGTGTGATTAGTTTTGGGTGTTCTGGGTTTTTACAGGCTGCAGGCTCAACTACTTCTCCCTGCCTTTTTGCAGGTTACAGAATTTAGTGGACTGAAAGACGGAGATCCTGGACCTTCCAGGGTAGCCCCGGCCAATCCCTGGGAAGGGAGTGCCCAGAAGTTGGCTGAGAATTAGATAAATAGTCTGAGGCCTGGAGCAGCATAGTTTTTGTCCTAGAGGAAGATATCCCAGCCTGAAGAGCCAACCCAGTGGGAGCTGGGGTCCTATTTTTTCCAGGAAGCAGTTTTGAGCCAAATGAAGGGGGTGCACTGAGGATCTGGCATGGAGATTCACGGGACAGTGTCCAGCCAATATTGAACAGGAGCAAAAAATTCTGGAACTTGCGCTCGGCTGTTAATAATGAGACTGCTGCACAAAAAGTAGCTGACTACTCTCCTACAAAAACACCTATAGAAATAATAAAAGTGTGCTATCTCAAACAATATACCCTTTGAATGTAAAAATCACCTATTATCCTTTATGCTAGATCAGGCATACACATATCACTTACTTAGCGTGATGCAAATCAACTGTGCAGAAAACTCCAATAAAAAGCAAAAAAGTTAAAAAGATTTCAAAAAGTAGACATTTCACATGTGTCGTTTAGCTGTGCTCACCTATCAGGGTAGAAAAAGCACTGCAGCAAGGAGATATACACGTCGGTCGGAGCCGGATGGTTGAACTTATCGGGACACCTAGAAACCACTTGGGAGTTACATAGTAGGTGAGGTTGAATAAAGACAATAACCCATCCAGTTCAACCTGTGTAGGTGTGTGTGGCTGTAATCATCTCACATAGCCCTGAATGTTCTGATCCTTGAGATGTAGGTCTAAGAGTCTTTTGAAAGCCACCATACTTCCCGCAGAAACCACCTCTTGTGGTAGAGAATTCCACAATCTTGTAGCCCTAACAGTAAAGAACCCCCCACGTTGCCTGAGGTTAAAACGCTTCTCCTCTAATCGTATACCCTCGAGTCCTCATGCAATCCCTTCGACTGAATAGCTGTTTTTCTATGCCGAGATCCCCATTGAGATATTTATAAATTGCTATCATGTCCCTCCTCAGGCGTCTCTTCTCCAGGGAGAATAAATCAAGCGATTGCAGATGCTCTTCATAATTAAGGTCCTCCAATCCCCTAATCAGTTTAGTTGCCCTTCTCTGGACTCCAACACATACCTCCTGAGGACTGGTAACCAGAACTGGAAAGAATACTCCAGATGTGGACGGACCAGAGTTTTATAAAGTGGAAGGATTATAGTCTTATCTCTGGAATACATCCCTTTCTTTATGCATGCTAATATTCTGCTGGCTTTGGCAGCTGCCGCTTGACATTGCATGCTATTGCCTAGTCCAGTGATGGCAAACCTTGGCACCCCAGATGTTTTGGAACTACATTTCCCATGATGCTCATGCACTCTGCAGTGTAGTTGAGCATCATGGGAAATGTAGTTCCAAAACATCTGGGGTGCTAAGGTTCGCCATCACTGGCCTAGTCTATCCTCTACCAAGACTCCCAGATCTTTCTCCATTTTTGATTCCCCCAAGGATTCCCCCCTAACGTGTATTGTGCTTTTATGTTTTTTAGTCCCCAAGTGCAAAACCTTACACTTCTCCACATTAAACCTCATTTGCCATATCGTTGCCCACTCCGTTATTTTGTCCAGGTCATTCTGTAGGATATCTGCTTCATGCTGTGCAGTTATTGCCCTGCCCAATTTTGTGTCATCTGCAAAAACTGATATCGAACTACTGGTCCCGTCCTCAATGCTGTTTATGAATAAATTGAACAAGGTTGGTCCCAGGACTTAGCCTTGGGGGACCCAGCTTACCACCTCAGACCAGTCTGAGTATGCGCTGTTTATTACCACCCTTTGGACACGCCCTTTTAGCCAGTTCCGTATCCAAGAGCAAACCCTGCTGTCGATACCTTATTTTATAAATTAAGCGCTTGTGGGGAACTGTATCAAACGCCTTAGCCAAATCCAGGTACACCACATCCACTGGTCCTGCCCCTATCTAGCTCACAGCTCACCTCCTCGTAGAATGTTAAGAGATTGGTTTGACAAGAACGCCCATTTGTAAAGTGAAGTGGGGCTCTTCTCAAGAGAATATCTCTAAGCGCTTTTGATCCCCTTTGTGGGATCATATGTTCTGGTAAGCAGCCTGGCTGTCTGCAGGAGCGCAGGGGTGGGATTGAAGTGGTGTTTACATAGAGACTCTCAACAGTGGATAGCACAAGAGCACTTTCTTTCTCTGCACATATAAAGCACCAATGTAAAAAACCTTTGTGCAAAACTTGCAACTTTGTTCAAAATGGCCAAAAATCTTTCTCCCATAAAGGTAATACAGATTACCTTGACAATTTTTACAACTGCTCCACTTTTTATGTGGTTTACTGTCTCACCTGTCCCTGTAAACTCCTCTATGTTGGCCACACCATTCATCCATTGAGACAACGATTCGGTCGTCACTGACGCTTTGTCGAGGTGGGATGCGACAAACATAGCGTACCACGTCATTTTCTTGACTATCATAACCAGTGAGTCTACTATTAGATTACAAGTTTGGATCATAGAAGCCATCCATAGACACTTATCTGAAGCAGAACGCTTCACCAGATTATACCAGCGTGAAACCTTTTGGATATATACCCTTGATTCTCTTACACCTAATGGCCTAAACGAAGAACTAGAGATTAGTACCATCTTTTAACTAGTATTGTATTTACATTATATCTCATTATAATTATTTATTGAACATCACTTATTTCAGTTACCCTCTATCATCAGTTTACCCTCCTATAATTTATATAGTTTTAATCTGATCAAGCTACCCATTTTTGGCGTTAGATTACCCTTCTAGTCGTCTATATACATTTTATATATTTATATTTTTATATTTATATCTGTGCGTGTGTGTATAGGTAGTTTCTGGTATGCATACACGCACAGATGAATCTAATACGGTTTATCTCCTCTTCCCCTCTCCCATAATACTCGTCATGTGCATATCTTTATATCTTTGTGCATGACCTTACTACTATCTTCATCATCACTTTTTACTACTTTCTTTATATATACATATATTTGTTATACAGTGTATATATACATTCTACTTTTATCCATGCATCCCATTATCTTTTTCCCTTTGGTACAGTGTTGTATCAGTGTTTTGTCATATTGCTTGTCCTTATTTTTTGCTCGTGTTTTTTGCTCTTGTTTTCGTCTCTGTATTTTTATGACCAGTGATTGCCACTTTAATGTTCTGCTTTAGTCCATCTATTGCCCCCTTAATATTTTCTCACATGCCTACCTATCAGACTATATCTACTTGACTTCCTTATCACCCCGCACACTTGAAAAAGGAGCACGCATGCCCCGTTTGGCTGTTGTGCATGCTCTGAAACGCGTTCTGTTCCTCTTCAGCGTTGTGACTTCACGCGCCTCTGACACTGCGGCTCAAGCTGGTCCCAGATGTAGCCTACCCGGAAGACATCGAGTGCAGGCAGCCTCAATGTCTCCCACTGACATCTCAGTTTTGGAGTCTCGGATCCTGGCCACACCGCGCTACGATCACCACCCTCCCTGCCCCATTTGATGAGCTTTTATTTTTACCAATGTGAGTGTGCTATTGTTTGCTTTGTACCTATTAAAACTACTGCACTTAGAGGCGCCCTTCTTGTGTTCTTTTTATCCCTATTTAATGAGTTGACTTCACTCTTTTAAAGAGCCTTGCCCTTTGTTGCTTATCCTCCATCAGTCTACCTGGATCGTATTAACTTATGGACCTTTGCTCATGGACCAATGATCTTGTATTAACTTATATGTTTTTAAATTTGTCCCATTCTGTCTATATACCTGGAGCGCCAACACTTACCTGTGTTTTTTCTTTCTCTGCATCTGGACAGACATTAATTGGACTGTTATTTTTCTATATGTTTTCAATTTAGCTTCATTTTCATTTACAGTCACCAGTGAATCTGTGTATATGAAATATATATTCGTGATTCATTTTGAATTTAGATTTTTATGTATTTGTGTGCCCTTTTCATGAAATGTCTACTGAAAATGAAATATTTTGAACTTTTTTGTACAGTTGATTTGTATCACAATACGTAAGTGATATGTGTATGCCTGATCCAGCATAAAGTATAATAGGTGAATTTTACATTTCCAAGGTATGTTGTTTGAAATAGCACACTATTATTTCTATAAATATTGGACAGGGGGTATCCAAGTATTTGGAGATGCAGTGAGTAGTGGCCTGGAAGTGGGATCCTAGTGACTGTCTGCTGTTTAACCCCTTGTGTGACTGTCAGTGTTGCTAAAGTGGGACTTGCCCTTCTGGGAGTCCCAGAGGTGCTTTTTTTTTCTATTCTCTGCCAAGAAGGAGGATATCCCTAAAGAGAGTAGACAGAATATAGAGACTGAATAGTTCAAATTCTCATCGCACACCTTCCTGGATATAGGCACATATGTTGTGGGTGCTGCAGCAATCGCCAGCTGGATCTTTTACAGATACATACATATTTGCCAGCACACCAAGGATCTTGCACAGCAGTCCAAAGAAACGTTTTATTTCAAAAGGATCACATCAGGATAGGTGCCACATTTTGGGGTCACGCAGGACCCCTTTCACATGCCTGACGAAGGGGCACTGCTGTGCAAGATCCTTGATGTGCTGGCAAATATGTATGTATCTAGAATATGGTGACTGTCCTACAAAAACTTTGTGCACTAAATTCTGGAGTATCCTAAAGCTTCTTGGACAATCTTTATTAGTGTGCATTTAGATTGTGTTGAAGTATTGATTATGGGCCTGAAGCTATAAAAGTGAGGCTGTGATGTACAGAATTGTTGTTGTTTTGTAAAACTCAATAAAAAGCTGTATGTGTGGACATTCCTTTATTACTGAAGGTGGGGAGAATGTGAGTAACTATGATGGCGTTACGTGGTTAGTGACGACACACGTTGGGGGAGTGAGGTGATGTCACAGATGAGCTACAAGGACTAACAGCAAGTCTTTCATCAATTTGTTTCGGATGCTATATCGGAATTCAATTTTATAAGAATTTTTAATGTGAGGGCAATATATAGTTTTATTAAAATCTTTTGGAGGATTTACATACTACAGTATGTAGTTTCTCTGTGATTATGAGCTCTGTCTAGAGATTACCACAGGGATATCCATGAGATTAACTGGATAAGGAGAGAGGAGATACTGAAGGGCATCTGAGTGGAAACCATCCTTAAAGGAGTCTACACAGCTGATTATTTAGGTCTGGGCAACAGGTACGGGGCCATTCTTACATTTTCAATAGCTGGTGGAGCACTGGAGAAGATACAGCAAGCCCTTACATTTGGGTTTTAAACACCAAGTAGAATAATGTATGTAGAATATCACAGGAGAAGGCTTTACCTAATGGTGGACTACACACCGATAAAAGAGACAGTGAGTGGAATACTTCACCTATTGAACAATTTTAATACACTATCACCTAATAGTGTTGTGGACTTTTCAGCACTGGACATTTATTGTGTTTATTTAGGATCACTGGATATTATTGGAGTTTTTTTTTTTTATGAGTATTAGTACTTTATTTAAATAGTCAATTTCTATTCACTTCTTGGATGTATATATAGTATTTTTCAATGCACACATTGGTATATCACAGCAGCACATCATTCTATATGATAGGGCATTTCTTCCATATTACAGATGTCTGCTTATCCAATCTTATCAATGAATATGAAGACGGGAGGTGTCCCTGGTTAGCTTGGTGGGAGCTGCCGAAGAATCAGGGCTACCAACGCTTATAGGATATGGTATGTCACCACCTGGATAAGATGTGTTGGCCTTGCTGGTTGGAGCAGAAGCAGAACAAGGTGCTGAGTAGTCTGTAATCTCCATGCACTTGTACATCAGTCATCTGGCAGATGTGAACACGGTACAGCAGTGATGTACCAATACTCATTGAAGAGAGTTGCTGAGGAGGCTTAAACCAAATTTTACATGTGCATTTACCAGTGAATCATAGTGGACACTGGACTGCGGGTGATCTCATGAAAAGGGTTTGGCTTTTGCTCAAGTGGGGTGAGTGAAACCCTGGTGCCAGTATGCCCTAGTTGTGGGCAACTGACAGCTACCATGGCACCCTGGGCATGTCATGGGAGGTGTCGTGTTTCCTTTTGAGGCCCTCCCTAGTTGTGAGCAGCCTTGTGAGCATTGTGTGCCCTGGGAGGAAGACACAATGTGGGAAGCCTTGACAAACAGTAAAAAGGAACAAAAGAGGAAGCCAGAGATAGAGCATTCAGGGCACTCCCAGTCCAATTCCATATGCTGTAAGGCGGTAGAGGACTGATTCACCCAGTAACACTGGTTGAGAGTCAGCTGGAGTGGAAGTGATGTCAATGGGTCCCTACTGGTCCAGAGGTCGAGAGAGTGGTGAAGCCACAGGTAGAGGTCGCTGTTTAGCTAGCTGTTTGTTGCAGATTCCTACCTTTTGTTACTCTGAAGAAATCATTGTTTGTTCATTTGTGCCTGTGTGCTGAGTGGGTCAAATGGAAGTGTTTTCATAATTATCTATCAACTGTGGCAGTTGCAGGGCTCTAATGAGGAAAGTTGATGGGCCTGCATCCTTTTAGTGTTCCTATAGGCAATATCTCATTTAAAAAAAAACATTTTTTTGTTGCAGGGGATGCCAGAAATCTGACTTGTATCTTAGTGCAGACTTCTGGGAAAATTGCTAACAAAATCACACAAGCAGGAAATTATGTTTCTGGGGTGTGGTCAGTATACATTCTGTGTACAGAACAGCTCCAGGTAGCCATATTGCATTGTATTTTTAGAAAATTACAACAGCTGCAGATTGAAAAGGGAAGGTCATTTTTAATAACATTTAATTACAATATTACAAAAATTACAAAATTACAAAATTACAAAAAAAAAAAAAAACAATATAGTTTGTGTCGCAATTGTATACGCTTAATTGTTTTTTTTTTTTTATTTGCTATTTTTTTTTCTCACAAAAGTGAAGTTACCCTTTAAGCTCCTTCCCCATCACCTTTGTGTAAGGAAAACATGTCAGAAGTGACTCATGCAGATAGCAGAGAAATGAGGCAGAGGGCAAACAGGACACTTAAAGGGTAACTCCAGTTTCGTGGGGAAAAAAATCAGCAAATAAAGAAAAAACAATATAGCGTACAGAATTGCGACACAAATCATATTGTTATTAAATGTTATTAAAAATTACCTTTCCTTTTCAATCTGCAGCTGTTGTAATTTTCTGAAAATGCAATGCAAATGGCTACCTGGAGTTGTTCTGTACACATAATGTGTATTGACCACACCCAAGAAACATAATTTCCTGCTTGTGTGATTGGCTCACCAATTTTCCCAGAAGTCTGCCTAAGATACAAGTCAGATTTCTGGCACTCCCTTGCAACAAAAATGTCATTTTTGGTGAGATACTCCCAATAGGAATACGTCTAAAGGGATGCAGGCCCAGCAGCATTTCTCTTTAGTGCTCTGCAGCTGCCACATAATAATTAAGAAACCACTCCCATCGGACCCACTCAGGTTAGAGGCACAGAGGGACAAACAATGATTTCTTCAGAATAACAAAAGGTAGGAATCTGCAACAAAGTTTGTTAAAATCCCTGCAATGTACAGAGATCACCCAGAGGGGAATGTTTTTTTCTCAACAAAAGTGGAGTTATGCTATAATGCTCTGAATTAATCAAGTGCACACTATAGGGGGGAAATGCTTTGTTTATATTTCATGTCTCAGGTTTACAGCCACTGACTGTTTTGGGTCATTGACTTACCAAGTATTGGATAATGATAACCACCCCGAAACATATAACTTTAACAAAAATTGCAGCAAAAGAAGCGGTCATAATTCTCTCTAGAAAAAACCCTACATTTTGCTAAGCCGACCCTGAAAACTACAAATGCAACATACTGAAAAAGCCAAAGGCAGCCTTGAAATCTACAACTGCAATATACAGAGAAAGCCAAAACCAGCACTGAAAACTACAAATGCAACATACAAAGAAAGCCAAACCCAGCCCTGAAAACTACAAATCCAACATACAGAGAAAGCCAAAACCAGCCTTGAAAACTACAAATCCAACATACAGAGAAAGCCAAAACCAGCCTTGAAAACTACAAATCCAACATACAGAGAAAGCCAAAACCAGCCTTGAAAACTACCAATCCAACATACAGAGAAAGCCGAAACCAGCCCTGAAAACTACAAATCCAACATACAGAGAAAGCCAAAACCAGCCTTGAAAACTACCAATCCAACATACAGAGAAAGCCAAAACCAACCCTGAAAACTACAAATCCAACATACAGAGAAAGCCAAAACCAGCCTTGAAAACTACAAATCCAACATACAGAGAAAGCCAAAACCAGCCTTGAAAACTACAAATCCAACATACAGAGAAAGCCAAAACCAGCCCTAAAAACTACAAATCCAAAATACAGAGAAAGCCAAAACCAGCCCTAAAAATTACAAATCCAACATACAGAGAAAGCCAAAACCAGCCCTGAAAACTACAAATCCAACATACAGAGAAAGCCAAAACCAGCCTTGAAAACTACAAATACAACATACAGAGAAAGCCAAATCCAACATACAGAGAAAGCCAAAACCAGCCTTGAAAACTACAAATCCAACATATAGAGAAAGCCAAAACCTGCCCTGAAAACTACAAATGCAACATACAGGGAAAGCCAAAACCAGCCCTGAAAACTACAAATCCAACATACAGAGAAAGCCAAAACCAGCCCTGAAAACTACAAATGCAACATACAGAGAAAGCCAAAACCAGCCTTGAAAACTACAAATCCAACATACAGAGAAAGCCAAAACCAGCCCTAAAAACTACAAATCCAACATACAGAGAAAGCCAAAACCAGCCCTAAAAACTACAAATCCAACATACAGAGAAAGCCAAAACCAGCCCTGAAAACTACAAATCCAACATACAGAGAAAGCCAAAACCAGCCCTGAAAACTACAAATCCAACATACAGAGTAAGCCAAAACCAGCCCTGAAAACTACAAATGCAACATACAGAGAAAGCCAAAACCAGCCCTGAAAACTACAAATCCAACATACAGAGTAAGCCAAAACCAGCCCTGAAAACTACAAATGCAACATACAGAGAAAGCCAAAACCAGCCGTGAAAACTACAAATGCAACATACAGAGAAAGCCAAAACCAGCCTTGAAAACTACAAATGCAACATACAGAGAAAGCCAAAACCAGCCCTGAAAACTACAAATCCAACATACAGAGAAAGCCAAAACCAGCCATGAAAACTACAAATCCAACATACAGAGAAAGCCAAAACCAGCCTTGAAAACTACAAATACAACATACAGAGAAAGCCAAATCCAACATACAGAGAAAGCCAAAACCAGCCTTGAAAACTACAAATGCAACATACAGAGAAAGCCAAAACCAGCCCTAAAAACTACAAATCCAACATACAGAGAAAGCCAAAACCAGCCTTGAAAACTACAAATCCAACATACAAAGAAAGCCAAAACCAGCCTTGAAAACTACAAATCCAACATACAGAGAAAGCCAAAACCAGCCTTGAAAACTACAAATCCAACATACAGAGAAAGCCAAAACCAGCCCTGAAAACTACAAATGCAACATACAGAGTAAGCCAATGTCTTTGCCATTATTAATCTGCAGTCTTTGAGATGAAAAGGCTGTAAATTATCGCTCTGTGCCCTAAGTTGCATACATGAAATATTGCAGTGTATATGACTTACAGATTACAGGAACAAGTTCCATTCATGAATTATCCTCTTACAATGTGTTTTTGACCCTTGCCCATTAATGTTTAATAAGGAAAAGAAAAAAATAATGTTTTTCGTGTGTGATAAGCGAGAACCCAAATTTTCCATTTGAAAAACACATTTGATAAATGCCACTTATATGTGGAAGCGACATCTTTTCATGGTCAGTTTGATCCAGACATTAGAACTGTGTGAAACACACATTAGAATCTGACCTTGAAGCAAAGTGTTCACAACAGAGATGGATTCCAGTTTACAAAAACCATTTAGCTACCCGAACAATCCTCATTACTCAAACTATGCAAATGGAAAACTTTAAAATGTGATTATGTGTGCAATGCATAAGGATTCTGCTATTTCTAAATTAATTTCTGAGGAACTAAAAAAAATAGAGATGTACAATTTACTAATACAGACATGATCATTTAAACTTTTTTTTTTATTATTAATTTAATTATGACAGATTATTTTACAAATTATTTATTAGGTTATACAGCAAAGAGAACAAAAACAAATACAAAGAAAACACTTTATTAAGAAGAACAAGCAATGGAAAGGTGTCCACAGTCATGGGAAAGTGACATTTTTGATAGCTTCAAAAACCTCATCCAAACAATTTTGTTTCTCCTAATGACAGGACTGTCTGCAGTAATGACAGGACTGTCTGCAGTAATGACAGGACTGCCTGCAGTCTTGCTCTACAAATACAAACCCATAGTGTTCAAAGTTTTCCTGCCTGGAGCTGTACTAAAATACAACATGAGACAGCTGCACCTTGTCCCTCCCAAAGTTCTCCAATACCAAATTTATTGCAGTTCACCAGGCCTTAGATGTAGTAACTGCATTATTTTTCTTTTTTTGTCAGGCTTTTTTCCTTAAAAAAACAACTCCATGTATGAATATTTTCTGCATAGTTGCATTGGTCCAGCTTATAGCTAGGTGCCTAATTGATGTGTGGGTTTAAATTGTATTTTTCCTATGCATACAATTGTGGTGTACTGCTGCTTTAAAAGTTTTGGTTACTGCTGCAGAGCTTAGGTCATTTGCGTAGTTTCCCTGTCAAGGAATTCCTCTGAGCAGGCTGATTCAGAGACATGTACATGGTGTTGCACAAAGAACTGTGATCAAGCGCACACATGCCCACAGAAATGAAGGCCCCCTTGACCCTCATAGGGTAAGGGAGCCTTGACCGTTGGAGGCATGGTTAGGATTTGGGCGTGGTAACAGGCAGCATGCAGATTGGCTAAGGATGATTGGCTATGTGGCAGGAAGTGATGGGGTGGAGCTTGAGTTCATTTAAAAGTTGCTCCTGAGGTAAAACTTTTGCCTTTTAGGTATTACAACTGGAAGAGCTGGACATCCCTCTGTTTCCACCATGGACATTGAACTTCTGCTTTCTTGGGTCTAGGAGCTTCTGGAATAAGGTCAGGCTGACTGGCTTTGCCTCTGCTGTCCCTGGGACTATCCTCAAACCCAGCAGTCCCTACACCTGCGCACCTTGTTGTTGAGCCCTTGACATCTAGGAACGGGAGGCCCTCTCGCCCACCATCCTGCCTGAGCCCCAGTCCTGCCCGGATTCGCCATAGTGAGAAAAATGTCCTTCTTTCCCCAGGAACTACTGGCACTGATGGTGCTGGCTCTCCTTCTACAGATACCCGCTTATCCATCTGCCAAACTCCGGGGTTCCTCCCGGAGGGTTCAGCACTCTGGGAATGTTACAGGTCCTCCTGTCAGCACCTGCTCTTTTAAGTCCCAGAGTCCCGGGACTTTTCATCTTACCGCACCGGACCCGCCTGCCTCTGTTTTTGGAGCTCCACCACCTGTCATCTCTGCCCAGCTTCCTGCGCCCTACTGCTGCCAGCCCTGCAAACATGTCTGCCTTGGTGCAGGTTCCTCCCCCTTCCCCCCCCCCCATATGTGGGTCTTGCTGTGGATACTGGATAATACTATAGTCCACCAAGGGGCTTCGGCCATGAGCACAGTGTGTTCATTCTGCTCTGCTGCTGCCCAACTCTGCCTGGGCTCTTTAGGGCCGATGGGTGGACCCCCACCTCTGGACCTCTCTGCACATTGGGTTTTTGCTTCTAGAGGTCCTGAGCGCTCGCCAGCCCCTTCTACTGACGAGACTGCTGAACATGCAGCCAGGCTTTCCTGATCTGCTGACGTCCATTCTTCCCTTGCTCCGGTTCCATAAATCAGTGAGTATGACTGTGAATTAGTTTGGGATAGGACTTGTGACACTTCTGTATGCGGTTTGCCAGAAGAGTGCTTATTTCAAGTCGTGAAATCTGTTATGTCCCGCATGGGTGTGCTTTTGGCACTTAGGGCTAGTTCAGGTGCCGTCGCAAGAATCCCTCTGGCATGCATCTGCCCACAGATGTTAAAGATAAAATCTGGCGTTGCGAGTTTGTGGATTTGCATACGCTAATGCCTTCTGACAGGGAGACAGTGGACAAATCACAGTGCATAGATGTTAAGATTCAGAGTGACAAACCTAAGCAGCTTCCCTGTATCTTTGGGAACTGGCTGCAGGTCTTCTGTGCATACTCAGGGGTGATTTGTGAGAAATTCCCTGAATTGGGCCCTTCCCTCTTTTGTTACTTGGATCTTATCTGCGGTGCCTATAAAGTTTACAGAGGCCAGTGTTGGTTCAACTATGACACCCAGTTTCACCAATAAATGGAAGCATGCATGGAATTTCACTTTGACTGTCAGAACAGAGGCTTGTGGCTGTTGCTCATGTGCCAACACAGGCCGTTATCCTTTCAGTCAGCAGCCGGTGCCCTGACTGGACTGGACTGACATCGGCTGTCCCAATGAAAGGTGTCTGCTAGCTGTTTAATGAGAGCCACTGCAAGTGGTACACTCTCATCCGACCGTCCAATGTTTCAAGAAAGGTAAACAACCACCTCCCAAGCCTTGGACCAAGACTGACTTTTCTAAGACAGAGGACGCCAGTGAATGTTCCAAGGAAGCTTCACTGGCTAGACCAATACCCCCTCAACAGGGAGGCTTTGATCTGGAGAGACGGGTCCGACCTTGGATCGTGGATACCCTTTAATCCGTCGGGTTAAAACCGGCTATGCCGCTGAATTTCAAGTCCACGGTTCAATTTGAAGCCATCATGTTCTGGAGGGAGCTGGAACTAGGGCGTATGGCTGGCCCATTTGACCCACCCCCCCTTCTTGGGAGAAAGGGATATTTTACCTCATACACCACTAATCCTATCCTTCTGGCTCTTGGTTGAATGATGGCATCGACAAAGAACAATCCTGGGTCTAATATGGCACTTTTGACAAAGCCTTGCACTTGATTCGCTCTGTAGGTTATTCGGCATTGTTGGGGAAGGCAGACATTTTGTCATTCTTCCGCCTCCTTCCTGTTCACCCTGACTGCTTTCACCTACTGGGCAGCCACTTTTAAGGAAGTTACTTTTTCAATATGTGCCTCCCCATGGGCTGTGCAATTTCCTACCGACTATTTTGAGCTTTTTCAGTAGCTTCCTTGAATTGGTGGTTTGCCAATTATCCGTTATGCACTCTCTGTTGCAGTACTTGGATGATTTCCTTTTTGTTGTCTCAATTTGGCATTCCACTGTCAGAAGACAGGATGGAGGACCCAACAATAGTTTTATTGTTCCTGGGTATAGAAATTGACATGGTGAACATGGTATTTTGCTTGTCCAGCAATAAACTGGCTAGGCTTCTTTCCCTGATTCGTTTTTGCCACAAGGGTGAAAAAACTCCTGTTGAAACAGCTCCAGTCCCTACTAGGTCATCTGGTCTTTGCCTGCAGGATCATTTATGAAGAGGGCCTTCTTCAGGCAACTATTCTGGGCTATGAAGGGGATAGCCACCCTTCATTATTATGTCCACATAACCAGACCAATGTAAGATGACTTGGAGGTTTGGTTAACTTTTCTCCAGTCATACAATGGGTGTTCCCGTTAGCAAATGGAAGAGGTGCCAAACTCGCAGTTGGAGTTTTACACGGACGCTGCCCGCTCCTGTAGTTTTGGTGCCTTAAGTGTTCGTTATGTTTCTTGGCACTATCTGTTTTACTCCCAGTGGTGCCTGAGCTGGAAATACAAGAGAGGCCAACCTTGTCACTTTAGTCTCCTATCAGGTACTTGACATTTCCTCTGCAGGGTTGCCATTTCCCTTTTGAAGGGTATAAATTCAGAAGGAACCAACGTCAGAGGGGGAGGTCCCACCATGAGAGAAGTTTAGGAGGACCAAGTGCTTTAATGTAATTTCTTCTTCTGGATAGTTCTCCATCTCAGGCATGTACTGAAATAAGTTCTGCATGCACCTATTCTGTGTACACTGCTAGGGACAGTGCACCAACTCAGCAGCACCTGCATGCTACCTCAAACAATTGAATGTCAACTAACTGTACATGTCTGTGAAGAATAATGTATGATGAACATGTTATTTCAAGTCTGTCAATAAAAGCATCAGAATACAGTGAGTTCAAGCCATGGAACCCTCTGGGTTGCGAGCCTTGAGCTAATACAGAATCAGTGTAACAGTTAACCCTTGTGGTTAGGCATACCATAGTGGAATACATATATAAACTTCAGGGTGGGATATCTGTATACAAGAATTAGCAGCCAGCTGAAGATGTGAGTGGGTGACTGTGGGGGGTGTCAGCATCCCTGACGTGGTGAGGGACTGAGGTATCAAGTGCCCCCACTTTGCAGTGTCAGGAGACCAGATTTATGTAGCTAAAACACATAAACAAGCATACATAGGTAACTCCAGCAAACAAGAACCAACCCCAAAGACAAAAATAACTAATGAACCTAAGAACTTACTATCTACAAATATTTACAATATAAGGGACAAGGGTAACAGGGAAGCAAGGAAGAGGGGAAACAAGACTGGGTACAAGAGCAAGGCAGCAGAGTAGGGTGCAAGATAGATCAAGATTAGTGTTGAGCGAACACGGACTGTATTATTCGTGTTCGTACCGAATAATTGGATTTTTTGTACCCGAACACGGACACGGACACTTTACTGTATGTTCGGGTAAAAATCCGTGTTCGGTCGTTTTATTTCCGGGTTTTGCATGCTTTGGCGCTCTTTTCATGGCGGGCTTTCAACAGCCAATCAACAATCGTTTAACTGGTGTGCCTTAAGCCATCCCAGCCATGCCTGCAAATGTCTCAGTAGCTGTGATTGGCCGTCTGAAGCATGTGACCAAGTCTTTATAAGTTCGAGGCAGCCGCAGCGGCGTCATTATGCTGCTTAGATTCAGGGACAGAGCACACATCAACGTGCTGGCTGCTAATTAGGGAAAGATAGGCAGGAAAAAACCATTTGTGTCCGGATAGAATTGAGGGACAGGTCGGAGTGTTTAGGCAGGGCGAGTTGTAGGCATTTTAGGGATAGAGTCTGCTGAATTATATAGGGTCAGTGTCTTCTACAAACTACAATCGATATTGCTGTGTGGGGGGTGGGGTCTGCACTCAATCCTGATCTACGATCTCTTCTCAATCCTGTTAGGGACAGAGTCTGCTGAATTTTAGGGAAACTGTGTTCTACAAACTACAATCGATATTGCTGTGTGGTGTGGGATTGGAGATAGGCAGGTGTCAGTGATCCACATCCATTTTTCTGTGTGTGAGCTGCAGTGAACACAATCTTTTTGGGCTGCAGTGAACACAATCTTTTTGGGCTGCAGTGAACACAATCTTTTTGGGCTGCAGTGAACACAATCTTTTTGGGCTGCAGTGAACACAATCTTTTTGGGGTGCAGTGAACAAAATCTTTTTGGGGTGCAGTGAACACAATCCTTTTTGGTGTGCAGTGAACACAATCTTTGTGGGGTGCAGTGAACAAAATCCTTTGTGGGGTGCAGTGAACACAATCTTTTTGGGGTGCAGTGAACAAAATCCTTTTTGGGGTGCAGTGAACAACATCCTTTTTGGGGTGCAGTGAACACAATCTTTTTGGGGTGCAGTGAACAAAATCCTTTGTGGGGTGCAGTGAACACAATCTTTTTGGGGTGCAGTGAACACAATCTTTTTGGGGTGGAGTGAACAACATCCTTTTTGGGGTGCAGTGAACAAAATCCTTTTTGGGGTGCAGTGAACAAAATCATTTTTGGGGTGCAGTGAACACAATCTTTTTGGGGTGCAGTGAACACAATCTTTGTGGGGTGCAGTGAACACAATCTTTTTGGGGTGGAGTGAACAACATCCTTTTTGGGGTGCAGTGAACAACATCCTTTTTGGGGTGCAGTGAACACAATCTTTTTGGGGTGCAGTGAACACAATCTTTGTGGGGTACAGTGAACAGAATCTTTGTGGGGTGCAGTGAACACAATCTTTGGGGGGTACAGTGAACACAATCTTTGTGAGGTGCAGTGAACACAATCTTTGTGGGGTGCAGTGAACACAATCATTGTGGGGTGCAGTGAACTCAATCTTTGTGGGGTACAGTGAACACAATCTCATACTGAAGGTTTGAGGGTGCTGCCTGTTCCATACTCCCCCTACTCCTCATCTAGCCTTTTAGGGGTACAAACAATAGTAATTGGGGCCTAGTGTGGTTGTGTACGTGTGATATACATACACTTTTTTGGGATCATATTTTCTATTCCGCTATTTAATCAAAAACCTTTGGGGATCAGTTAAATTGGGGGATAGTCTGTGTTGGTACGTGTGAGAGAGATCCACCTTTCCAAGTTGTTGGGGTTCATCTCATACTTCTGAAGGTTTGAGGGTGCTGCCTGTTCCATACTCCCCCTACTCCTAGCCTTTTAGGGGTACAAACAATAGTAATTGGGGCCTAGTGTGGTTGTGTACGTGTGATATACATACACTTTTTTGGGATCATATTTTCTATTCCGCTATTTAATCAAAAACCTTTGGGGATCAGTTAAATTGGGGGATAGTCTGTGTTGGTACGTGTGAGAGAGATCCACCTTTCCAAGTTGTTGGGGTTCATCTCATACTTCTGAAGGTTTGAGGGTGCTGCCTGTTCCATACTCCCCCTACTCCTAGCCTTTTAGGGGTACAAACAATAGTAATTGGGGCCTAGTGTGGTTGTGTACGTGTGATATACATACACTTTTTTGGGATCATATTTTCTATTCCGCTATTTAATCAAAAACCTTTGGGGATCAGTTAAATTGGGGGATAGTCTGTGTTGGTACGTGTGAGAGAGATCCACCTTTCCAAGTTGTTGAGGTTCATCTCATACTTCTGAAGGTTTGAGGGTGCTGCCTGTTCCATACTCCCCCTACTCCTAGCCTTTTAGGGGTACAAACAATAGTAATTGGGGCCTAGTGTGGTTGTGTACGTGTGATATACATACACTTTTTTTGATCATATTTCCTATTCCGCTATTCAATAAAAACCTTTGAGGATCAATTGAATTGCGGGATAGTCTGTGTCGGTACGTGTGAGAGAGATCCACCTTTCCAAGTTGTTGGGGTTCATCTCATACTTCTGAAGGTTTGAGGGTGCTGCCTGTTCCATACCCCCCCTACTCCTCATCTAGCCTTTTAGGGGTACAAACAATAGTAATTGGGGCCTAGTGTGGTTGTGTACGTGCGAGATACATACACTTTTTTTGATCATATTTCCTATTCCGCTATTCAATAAAAACCTTTGAGGATCAATTGAATTGCGGGATAGTCTGTGTCGGTACGTGTGAGAGAGATCCACCTTTCCAAGTTGTTGGGGTTCATCTCATACTTCTGAAGGTTTGAGGGTGCTGCCTGTTCCATACTCCCCCTACTCCTCATCTAGCCTTTTAGGGGTACAAACAATAGTAATTGGGGCCTAGTGTGGTTGTGTACGTGTGATATACATACACTTTTTTTGGATCATATTTTCTATTCCGCTATTCAATAAAAACCTTTCTAGGGCAAGATCTTAAATTACAGAAATATGAGGAGACCGTCAAATAAGGGCCGTGGCCTGGGTCGTGGTGCTGCTGGTAGAGCTCCTGTTGCAAGGAGAGGACATGGTCGATCTGTGCCAGCTACACGCACAAGTGAAACACCTTCCTCAAGTGTGAGTAGGCGACAGAACCTGCATCAGTATTTGGTAGGGCATCAAACGCCCCTAGAAGTGATGAGGCCAGAACAAGTTGAGGCGATAGTAGATTGGTTTGCTGCTGACAGTGCCTCCAGTTCCTTCACATTGTCTCCCACCCAGTCTACTGCAGAAAGGTCAGAGTTGGCACCTGCAGCCAATGTCCAACCGTCTTTCACCTCACCCCCTTGCAAATCAGGCCAGCAGTCTGAGCCCCAAGCCATACAGCAGTCTCTTATTCTTTTTGAGGACTCTGTCAGCAGGGTTTCCCAGGGCCATCCACCTAGCCCTGCCCCAGAAGTGGAAGAGATTGAGTGCAGCGATGCCCAACCACTTATTTCTCAAGATGAGTACATGCAAGGATCATCGCAGCACGTCTCCGATGATGACGAAACGCAGGTGCCAACTGCTGCGGCGTTCAGCATTGTGGAGACCGACAAGGAGGGCAGGGGTGAAGACTGGGTGGAAGATGATGTGGAGGACGATGAGGTCCTCGACCCCACATGGAATGAACGTCATGCAGGTGAACTGAGTAGTTTGGAGGAAGAGGCGGTGGTCGCACAGAGCCACCAGCACAGCAGAAGAGGGAGCAGGGTGCAGAAGCGGAGCGGCCGTGCCCTAGACACTACGCCCGCTACTGCCCAACGCAGCAAGGGAACGAGCGCACCAAAGTCAGCTCAAAGGAGTTCTCTAGCGTGGAAGTTCTTTAGAAAATGTGCTGATGACAGGACACGAGTGGTTTGCACCCTGTGCAATCAGAGCTTGAAGCGAGGCATGAACCTTCTCAACCTGAGCACAACCTGCATGATCAGGCATCTAAGTGCAAAGCACGAGCTGCAGTGGAGTACACACCTTCAAAACCAAGAAACGTCTCTGGCTCATCCTGCTTCCTCTTCTGCTGCAGTCTCGGCCGCTCCAGCCACATCTGTAGTGATACCGGCACCTGCCACCCCGCAAACAGACGATCTGTCAGCAACACCACCACCTGGGTCACCAACAACCATCTCCACAATGTCCCGTGGAAGCGTTCAGCTTTCCATCTTCCAAACACTTGAGAGGAAGAGGAAGTACCCCCCTACCCACCCGCGATCCCTGGCCCTGAATGCCAGCATTTCAAAATTATTGGCCTTTGAAATGCTGTCATTCCGTCTGGTGGAGACGCACAGTTTTAAAAACCTTATGTCGGTGGCTGTCCCACAGTACGTCGTGCCCAGCCGCCACTACTTTTCCAGGCAAGCCATCCCTTCCCTGCACAACCAAGTGGGGGAAAAAATCAGGTGTGCACTGCGCAACGCCATCTGTGCCAAGGTCCACCTAACTACGGATACGTGGACCAGTAAGCACGGTCAGGGGCGTTATATCTCCCTAACGGCACACTGGGTAAATGCAGTGGCGGATGGGCCTGAGGCGGATAGCAATTTGGCGCATGTCCTTCCACCACCGAGGATTGCAGGGCGCTTCAGTTTGCCTCCTGTTCCTAACTCCTCCTACTCCGCTTCCTCATCCTCTACCGCCTCCTCATCCGGACAGCGTAACACCTTCACCACCAACTTCAGCACGGCCAGGGGTAAACGACAGCAGGCAGTTTTACAACTTGCCTGTTTGGGGGACAAACCACACACCGCGCAGGAGTTGTGGAGGAGCATGGAACAGCAGACAAATGAGTGGTTGCTGCCAGCGAGCCTCAAGCCCGGCCTGGTGGTGTGCGATAACGGGCGAAATCTCATAGCAGCTCTGGGCCTAGCCGGTTTGACGCACATCCCTTGCCTGGCGCATGTGCTGAATTTGGTGGTGCAGAGGTTCCTTAAAAACTACCCCGATATGTCAGAGCTGCTGCAGAAAGTGCGGGCCGTTTGTGCGCACTTTCGGCGTTCTCACCCTGCTGCTGCTCGCCTGGCAGCGCTGCAGCGTAACTTCGGCCTTCCCGCTCACCGCCTCATATGTGACGTGCCCACAAGGTGGAACTCCACCTTGCACATGCTGGAAAGACTGTGCGAGCAGCAGCAGGCCATAGTGGAGTTTCAGCTGCAGCACGCACGCGTGAGTCGCTCTGCGGAACAGCACCACTTCACCACCAATAACTGGGCCTCCATGCGAGACCTGTGTGCCTTGTTGCGCTGTTTTGAGTACTCCACCAACATGGCCAGTGGCAATGACGCCGTTCTCAGCTTAACTATCCCACTTCTATGCCTCCTTGAAAAAACAATTCGGGCGATGATGGAAGAGGATGTGGCACAGGATGAGGAGGAGGAGGAGGATGAAGAGGTAACATTTCCAAGGCTTTCAGGGCAGTCATTCGCAAGGGGCTCCGAGGGTGGGTTCCTGCACACGCAAACGCCAGGGACGCAATTGTCCAGCAGGGGCACAGTTCTGGAGGATGAGGAGGATGAGGAGGAGGAGGAGCTGGAGGAGGAGATGGAACCATGTTCACAGCAGGGTGGCACCCAGGCCAGCTCATGGCCATCACTGGTGCGTGGCTGGGGGGATACAGAGGACACGGACCATACACCTCCCACAGAGGACAGCCTTTCGTTGCCTCTGGGCAGCCTGGCACACATGAGCGATTACATGCTGCAGTGTCTCCACAACGACCGCCGAGTTGCCCACATTCTAACTTGTGCTGATTACTGGGTGGCCACGCTGCTGGATCCCCGTTACAAGGACAACGTACCGTCCTTAATTCACTCACTGGAGCGCGATCGCAAGATGCGCGAGTACAAGCGCACGCTGGTAGACGCCATGCTGCTGGCATTCCCATCTGACAGCGGGGCCACAGTGGAAGCACAAGGCAGAGGAGGAGGAGGAGGAGGTCGCCAACGCAACCAGGGCACCGCCAGCACCTCAGAAGGCAGGGTTAGCATGGCCGAAATGTGGAAAAGCTTTGTCAGCACGCCACAACAAACAGCAGCACCAGCAGCTCAGATGGAACGTCTTAGCAGGAGGCAGCATTTTACCAACATGGTGGAGCAGTATGTGTGCACACGCCTACATGTAGTGAATGACGGGTCTGCCCCCTTCAACTTCTGGGTCTCCAAATTGGGCACATGGCCTGAGCTTGCCCTTTACGCCTTGGAGGTGCTGGCGTGCCCTGCAGCCAGTGTATTATCTGAACGGGTATTTAGCACGGCTGGGGGCGTTATAACAGACAAGCGCAGCCGCCTGTCCAGAGACAATGTGGACAAGCTCACGTTCATTAAAATGAACCAGGCATGGATCCCACGGGACTTTTCCGTACCTTATGCAGAATAGCAATGGATACCGACCTTACCCACCCATTGTTCCATTTTTGCTCTTTCTCACTCTTTTGGGGTGTACCCTCATTTAAAATTTGTGAAAAGAAGCAGTGTTGGCTACCTCGTCCTCCTCCTCAGGGCCAGATTAATGTAGGGGCTATTGGAGCTGCAGCTCCAGGCCCCTACCTTTTATATAGGCCCCGGGTTGGCCATATTCACTGTTACCGCTCTTCTGTCACTTGTAAACACAGAAGTCTGGCTTCTATGCTCGCTTCCCCAGGCAGCACCCTCAGAACCTCCCCACACAGCGTGAAGGCCGGACAAGGAGGGACAGTTGGCGATGCATGGATGTGTTTATGGGCTTCAGAGACAGCATCCCATGTTGAATTAGGCATGCATGGCTGCACCCTTCCTCCTCTGGGTGCATGGCAAGGCACGGCCCTAAGGCCCTTCAAAATCCTCAGCACCAAGCCCATGATGCTGTTAATCCGGCCCTGGTCCTCCTCCACCGCCGCTTCCACCTACACCGCCCATAGGTGTGCGCAGCCTATTGCATTAAGGTGTGCACCCCAAAGTTGAAATACACATGCATGTGTTTGCCAGCAGGGAGAGTAATGTATCGGGGCCATGTACCTGTAGGCAAGGAGAAATAGAGCAGAGCAGGTCCCAGGGAGATCTTTCCCATCTCCTCACTGGCAATGCTATGTGCCCTAGGTGATTAGGGTGTGCCCAGGCACACCCAGCACACCCTGTGCGCACGCCTATGTCACCGCCACATCCACCACCACCTCAACCTCCCTCCTACTCCATATGGGCCTCGTCCTTCAGAGATGAAGAAGAACATTGTTTTATTTTTCTGTTTTTTTTTGTTGTTTTAAGTTATTTCCCTATCCACATTTGTTTGCAGAGCACTTGCCATGCTCTTAATTACGTTTTGCTGCCATTTGCAGCACTCTAGCCCTTTCCTTTGGTGTTTTAGAGCCATTTTAGTGCCTTAAAGTTCGGGTCCCCATTGACTTCAATGGGGTTCGGTGTCCGGGAAAAGTTCGGTAAAAGTCCGGGACACGGACCCGGACTTTTTTTTAAAGTTCGGCCGAACCCGTCGAACACGGACATCTAGGTGTCCGCTCAACCCTAATCAGGATCTCAGGAACAAGGCTCTGGCAAAAAGGAGGCAATCAGAATAGTGACAGAGTGGGGAAAGGGAGAATCGGCCTTAACCACTTGCCGACCACCGCACGACTATATACGGCGGCAGTCAGCCCCTCCTGGGCAAAGCGACGTACCAGTACGAGCGCTCCCGCCCCCGCTCGTTCCCTGACATCCCCGCGCGGGTGACCAGTGGCTCCGATGTCCGCCGGCCACTAGCGATCTCCTGCTGGAGAGGGAGAAAGGCAGGCGGCTGATGTAAACACAGCCGTCTGTCATTCTCACTGGTGTAACTGCAGAGACTACACGATCCTGCTATGTAGGATCGTATGTCTCTGTGGTTACATCACAAGCCACGCCCCTTGACAGTTAGAATCACGCCACTAGGGACACACTTAACCCCTTGATCACTAATAAAGTTAACCCCTTCCCTGCCAGTGTCATTGTTACAGTAACAGTGCATATGTATAGCACTGATTACTGTAGTAATGTCACTGGTACCCCCAAAAGTGTAAAAAATGCCAGTCAGGGGTCCGATCTGTCCACCGCAATGTCACAGTCCCGCAAAAAAAATCGCAGATAGCCGCCATTACTAGTTAAAAAAAAAAAAAAATTACATAAATCTTCCCGTAGTTAGTAAACGCAATAACTTTTGCGCAAACCAATCCAAAAACGCTTATTTTCGATTTTTTTTACCAAAAATATGTAGCAAAAAACAAATTGGCCTAAAATGTTAAAAAATTTTGATTTTTACATTTTTTGGGGGGGAATTTCATATAAAAAATGTGAAAAATATTGTTATTTTTTCAAAATTGTCGCTCTTTTTTTGTTTATAGCGCAAAAAGTAAAAATCGCAAAGGTGATCAAATAGCACCAAAAGAAAGCTCTGTTTGTGGGAAAAAAAGGACGTCAATTTAATTTGGGTAAAGCGTCGCACGACCGCACAATTGTCCCTTAAAGTCACGCAGTGTCGAATCGCAAAATAGGCCCTGGTCTTTGAGCAGCCAAATCCTCCGGGGCTTAAGTGGTTAAATAGCAACCTGGCAGCTAAACACAGGTGTAACTGGTTTTACAGCCTGCTGTCTTTGAGAAATACCTGCTGGTGGACACTGGAACTGCAGCAATAAGCTCAGAGCAGCCCAATGCCACCAGCAGGTGAACTCAATCCTAAAACACAGTTTGGCCTCCATTTTGGAGCTCATTGTAGCGCAGGCCTGGTTTGAGCCTAGCCTGGAAGCCACGGAAGAAAATCCTGTCAAATATGCACAATAGGTGGCATCATGGGGTGATGCAGTGTACTGGTGAAGAGCGGGATATGCTCAGCAATTTTCTTTTAAATGCTATACTATTTTGTGGGAGAGAAAGAGCATGATGTCATGATGTCTGTGGGCTTTCTGTATGAACAGGTTTCTTTACAGAAATTGCTGTGGTATGGAGTACTAATTTATTTAAAGAATAATAGCTTTCAGTTGCTGCATCTGCAAAAGCGAACAACTCTCCTACAAGCTTCGACCAATGTAACTATGTACAATGTATACCATATCTAGCCAATGCCCCTGGAAGTTGGAAGTCACTGAAGTAGACAATGCTACTCCAGTGATCTCCACTTGCTTTCAGGTCCCTTGCTAAGCAGTTGGCCTTATGCATTTTGAAAACAGGAGGTCAGCTGCTCAGCAAGGGCACCATTTAGAAAATGCTTTGCATTTTCTGAATGAATGCAAAGCATTCTCTGTTTGGACGAGGTGGAGAGGCAGGTTTGGTCATTCTGCCAGTACTAATATTTCTGGTCATAGAGTAAAGCTGATCACACACTGTAATCTAACTTTGGAGAAGAAGCATTGTCACCTTATGGCAGGGATCCTCAAACTACAGCCCTCTGGCTGTTGCGGAACTACACATCCAATTAGGCATTGTAAAACTCTGGCATGCAGAGACATGACTAGGCATGATGGGAATTGTAGTTTCTGAACAACTGGAGGGCAATAACTTGAAGACTCCTGCCTTAGGGCATAAAGCATATTAGGCGGAACCTAGTAGGTTATTAATTTTTACCTATGTGGACCTAGGGTTCTTACCTAGATTACCTTGTGTTCAGAGTTTATGATATGTACCAAACTCAGTACAAGAGGAATCTTTCCCTGTGACCCATTTGCTTTTCAAAAATAAAGGCCCGTACACACGATACGAAAATCAGAAGTAAAATTTAGTCCGACGAACTATCTACTTTCGACAGCCAATTACGAATTTTTGGACAACAAAAACTGGATGTGCAGGCTATAACATTTTTATCGTATGTCAACACAAAGTCTGATTTTTGTTTAATTAGTACAGTTTTCGTCCAAAAAAAATCATAAGAGCAAGACTAGGCATGCTCAGAAACGAAAGAACACATACAAAACAATTCAACACATGACATCACTTCTGGAGTTGAATTCTGTCATACGGGAATTTTCGTATGAAAGTAACCTCTTCACTTTCCATATGAGACTAGCATGCAACAAAAATCAGACGAAAGATCGTTCGATATTCTGATCGTGTGTACGAGACTTTAGTCTACCACAAACCTATAAGAAATGTATAAAAATGTATATAAAAATGTAAAACAAATAGACTCCATCATTAGAGCAATAGATAGCAGAAACAAACCTAGCAAATGTAAGCAATGGTAAATAAAGATAAATAAAAATAAATCCATTAACGAGAAATCTGCTAAGGACTGATACTCTTCACAAAAACAATAAGAAATAACAATAAGGAAAGAAAACAGGATCTTAGTTAGAAAAAAAACTATTATTTTCTACAAGATATTAACAATTTACTAGAGAATGAAGGTACCAAATACACAGGCACTGACTTTTCTGTGATCGATTCAGACACACCTGTATGACAACTGTGAGTCAGCACCACATGATTTCAGTAGACAGACCAAACAGAACACAGATTCGTCAGACTGAATAACCAGCAGGAGGTTCCTATTGCTCTGTGTAGGTAAAGCAGAGATAAACCAGTGCGACACATACTCTACAGAGATTTAACCTGCCAGGCTATATCCAGCACATGTACATGTCAGCTGCAAAAAAATAAAAAATATTGCTCAAGGGATTGTTGAATATTTACAAGCTCTCATGTAGGATTCTGTAATGTTAGGAAAACATATAAAAGGGAGTATTTATGATTTGGGGCCAATTCGCACCACAAAAATGCACTCCAGATACGTTCCCGGATGAGTTTTTTCTTATAGTTCACACCACGCGCAGTGCCGGTGAGTTTTTGAAGCTTAAAGCAGAACTTTACCCATACCAACTTGCTTCTTGCTGGAGGCTGCCATTTTGCTGAAGCCAAGAGCCCAAACAGCAGTAAATCATGAAGTGGAACTAAATCCATTGCTTTAACCACTTAACGACCGGGCCATAGCCAAATGATGGCTACAGGGTGGTCAAGTTATTCTGGGAGGGCGTATAGTGTCGTCCCCCCAGAATCGCCCTCCCGCGTGTCCCCTGTGGCACGTGCACAGGAGTGTCCTTGCTCGCCGGGTCCCAGGGACCCAGAGCATTACGGGTCCTGGTAAAGGGCCAATGACAGCGGCGATCACTTGTCAACAAACGGAGCGATCACTTGTCAACAAACCAGAGCATGTCCGGTTCATTTCTCTCCTCTCCTTGCATGCTGTACACAGCAATCGGTACAGCGTGCGAGGAGAGGAGAGAAACTGCAGCTGCAACCATCCTCTGCCTCCATCCACTGCCTCCATACCTCAACTATGTCTCATCCGTGCCTCATCCGTGCCTCATCCCTGCCTCATCCGTGCCACATCTATGCCTCATCCATGCCACATCCATGCCACATCTGTTCCCACCCAAACCACCTCAGTTCTCATCCGTGCTCATCCATGCCACATCAGTGCTCGTACATGCCATGCCAGTGCTCATCCATGCCACATCCATGCCACATCAGTGCTCACCCATGCCACGTAAGTGCTCATCAATGCCACGTCAGTGCTCATCCATGCCACATCGATGCCACCCCTGTTTGATCTGCAACTGCCATGATGCTGCAAATGTGATCAGTTATGATACCATCCAATTGATCGTTTCACAGTTTGCTTGAGAGTACAAACAAATGTGAGTGTTAGCATTGCCGGCATGCCAGGAAACTGTTTTTTGAAACTGTTAACTGGATGGGTTTAGTTCCACTTTAAATAATACATGTAAAAAAAAAATTGACAATATAATTTTGTACTTTCTGCACCTCCCTTATTTTGCCACATTACTTTTTAAATAATAACAGGCATACTAAAAATTCTTGTGTGTGAGTGTTGGTAATGCAAGAATATAGCCGTGGAATAAACAACTTTTTCTTTGGAAGTCTTTGCCTTTTTTGGGACTTTTGATCAAATAGTTGTGTGTGGTGAAGTCTGTGACCACCTGGGAGCCACATAACATCCCATATTACCCCTCCACCCCCTCCCCTTAGTTATCTGCAGTTGATGTTCCTGTTCACATGAGAGCTGTGGCCCTTACGTTGAAGCGGAACTAAACAATTTCACATTTTCAAATAACTGACACAGGAATGTAACGGTTACATTGGTTGTGCTCTTAACCAAACTGTCAAACCATCAAATAAATGGCTGGTGTCATAACTGATCACATGTGCAGCGCCATGGCAGTTGAAGATCAAGCAGAGGTCAAGATGGCGGCTTCCCTGGCAGAAAATAATAGTAGGGTTTAGTTCCGCTTTAGTGTGAACAAGGCTGTTCCCAGCAATTAGACTAATAGAATATACTATGTGCACAGGGGTTTGTCAAGAATTCTAAGATGAGGATTCTGCCTGCTATAAGTTGGATTTCTCTGATATAAGTCTGTTGCCACCGGCCCAAAAATACTAAAGGAGCATTTATTTTTATTTTTCCAAGCAGTAAAGCAGACCCAGGTTAATAGATGCTAACTTTATATATATTTTTTTGAATATTGAGTTTTCCTGGAGTTCTCCTTTAAACATTACTATGCTGCAAGTTACAAATAAACTAAGCGAAAACATGTTTAAGTACCATTACATGACTCATATCACTGAAAAAAAAACTGTTTTATTACATTTGTAATATTGATTTTGCTGAAATGAATAAAAAAGAACACTGTTTTTTTATATATATAGTTATATAACATAACTTTGTTTATATTGGAAATGCTATAACATAACAGCATGTATTTTTGGTTTCACTCAATTTTATTGACTTGCTCATCATCATAGCTTCATACACATACAATTACCCTGAACAGATTATGCTTTAAGCTCCTAAGAGCATTGCCTTCATTCTACAATCAGGAATGTAAATCTTCCTCAAATACGACATTCTGCAATATTACAGAGGCTTGACACACTAACCATTCTGGGAAATCATGATCTCAATGATTCCTGTATGATAATAGTAAGACATTTCTAAACCATTTGTCTCCTTTCTCATAGCTCCAAGAGAGAAAAAAAACGAATGTGTAAAGATTAAACCAACTTTCTTTTTTTCAAAAATAAAATGTTTCTCCAAAATAAAAATAAGGACAAAAATAAATATTGAACATTTTTACACCAAATTAACATGTAGATATCAACCCTAACTGGTTACTTTTAAGGCTTGTGGCAACAGCATCATTTTGAGATGCTTCTAAGATAATTAGGAATTAACCACTTGCCGACCGCCGCACGACTATTTACTGCGGTGGTCAGCCCCTCACAGGCAAAGCGACGTAGTACTACGTCGCTAGCCTGTGAGGGTCTCGGGAGCGAGCGCGCGCGCGCCGCCGGAGGCGCGCTCCCGCGCGGTCACAGACCCCCCCACGCGTGTGACCGGCGGACCCGATCGTCTGCCGGTCACTCACGATCATCGGTGGAGAGGGAGAAAGGCAGGCGGCTGATGTAAACAAGCCGCCTGTCATTCTCCCCTGTGTAGGAATAGTGATCATACGGTTCTACTATGTAGAACCGTTGATCACGGTTCTTACACCTCAAGCCACAGCCAATCACAGTTACAATCACGCCCTTAGGGACACACTTAACCCCTCCCTCTCAAAAAAAGTTAGCCCCTTCACTGCCAGTATAATTTTACAGTAACAGTGCATATTTATAGCACTGATTACTGTAGAAATGTCATTGGTAACCCCAAAAGTGTCAAAAATGTCAGTCAAGGGTCCGATCTGTCTTCCGCAATATCGCAGTACCGCAAAAAAGATCGCAGATCGCCGCCATTACGCCTTTAAAAAAAACAACAAAAATGACAAAAATCTTTCCCTTTGTTAGTAAACGCGATAACTTTTGCGCAAACCAATCAAAATATGCTTTTTGCAATTTTTTTTACCAAACACACGTAGCATAAAACAAATTGGCTGAAAATGTTAAAAATTTTTGATTTTTACATTTTTTGGGGGGGAATTTCATATAAAAAAATGTGAAAAATATTGTTATTTTTGCAAAATTGCCGCTCTTTTTTTGTTTATAGCGCATGATCAAAAAATCGCACAGGTGATCAAATACCACCAAAAGAAAGCTCTGGTTGTGGGAAAAAAAGGACCTCAAATTCGTTTAGGTACAGCGTTGCACGACCGCGCAATTGTCCATTAAAGTTACGCAGTGCCGAATCGCAAAATAGGCCCTGGTCAGGAAGGGGGTAAAATCTTCCGGGGCTTAAGTGGTTGACAGGTGCAATTTACTTGCAATTGACCTGCTTCTGACCTGCATTTACCTGCTTTAAGCAAGTTAACATTCAAAAACAATTGTATAGCTCCTTTCACACGGGCGGTGCGCCCGACAGAAACTGTTTTGCTCAGCGAGGATCGATCCACCAATCCCCGCTGAGCAGGCGGATGACAGCTCCGTCTCCGCTCTGTGTGCAGAGGCGGAGCTGTCAGATCGCCACTACCCTCTATGGGAGATTGGATGAGAACGGACCGCCTGTCCGATCCTATCTCATCCGATCCTCAAGACGGATGGAAAATAGGGTTTCCATCTGTCCGGATTTCACAGACAGGATCGGATCGGATAGCAGCGGGTGTCAGCGGAGATGTCTCCACTGACATCCGCTGCTACGTAGGGCTGCATGGAGCATCCAATCCGGTCCGCCTGAAAAACTGACAGGCGGAGCTGATCGGAAAGCCCGTGTGAAAGGGGCCTATGGGAAGTAACACCCATCTGACAGGAACAAAAGCACGTTACCTAGGCTATTCATTTGTTAAATTAATGTGTATTACAAACAATTGCTGTATTTATTTTTTCCATTAAATATTAGTTTTCAACTTTTTCCATCCTATTTTGCATCTCTGTGCTGCTGATTTTTTTTAGGCTTGTTCACCCATTGGCTGTCTACCTGAAGTTGCTCCAATATAAGCTTCACATTTTTCCTCTGGACTGGCTTCCTGCCAGGCTGTGTAGTATACTGTATGAGCACAGCCACTTGTAGTTTGGTACCAGGGGCTCAGATGGCACGCTGAAAATACAAGCTCAATTTGGCTCAGGAGCCCATAACAGTAAGTCCTAAATAAGACCCCTTTCTGACATGATCACAAAATATTATAAAAGGTGACCTGCACAGAGTGCTGACTTCAACCTGATAGAACACCTTTGGGATGAATTAGAGCGGAGACTGCGAGTCAGGCCTTCTCATCCACATCAGTGCCTGACCTCACAAATGTGCTTCTGGAAGAATAGTCAAACATTCCCATAGACACACTCCTAAACTGTTATAGCTGCAAAGGGTGGGTCAACCTTATATTGAACCCTACGGACTAAGACTGGGATGCCATTAAAGTTCATGTGTGTGTAAAGGCAGGTGCCCCAATACTTTTGAAAATATAGTGTACATACAGTGGAAAGAAAAAGTCTAAACACCCCTGGTGGAGGGAAGTAAAAATAAAAAACTAAAATAATGTGGTTGCATAAGTGTGCACACCCTCTTATAACTGGCGATGTAGCTGTGCCATCACATTCAAACTCATGTAAAATAGGAGTCAGTACACAACTGCCATCATTTAACCAGTTGCCGACCCCCACCGCAGATTAACTGTGGCAAGGTGTCACAGCTGCGAGAATCGACGTACCTGAACGTCGCTCATGCCACAGGTAGGGGGCACGCACATGCCCGTGATCGGATTCATTCCAGAACCGATCACTCTACAGGTCCAGGAGAATGATTTATGGCCTGGACCTGCTGATCGGTTCTGGCGATTCACAGAACATCCTGTGCCTGTATAATGTAAACACAGGTAGAGGAAATGACATGATCGCCTGTCCTGGAGCCTTTTTCGGTTCCAGCGAGGGAGGAGATCACATCACAGTGAGTACACAAGCACTACACTGACACCGGTTAGGCACAGATGGGCATAGTTGAGGAGGCAGGGGATGGGTGCAGCTGTGGCCTCTCTCCTCTCCAGAGCACACTGTACACAACGATCAGTACAGTGTGCGAGGAGAGGAGAGAGACTGCAGCTGCACCCATCCCCTGCCTCCTCAACTATGCCCATCTGTGCCTCATCCATGCCACATAGTTACATAGTTAGTCACGTTGAAAAAAAGACACAAGCCCATCTGGCTCAACCAAAAAAAAAACAATAATGAAAACCCAAACATACAATCCCATATACACAATCCTATACCCGTAGTTGATCCAGAGGAAGGCGAAAAAACCCCAGCAAAGCATGATCCACTTTGCTACAGTAGGGGGAAAAAATTCCTTCCTGATCCCCCGAGAGGCAATCAGATATTCTCAGGATCACCTTTACCTATAAACATTAGTACCCATTTATATTACGTACACCCAGGAAAGAATCCAGGCCTTTTTCAAAGCAATTTAGTGAGCTGGCCAGAACCACCCCTGGAGGGAGTCTATTCCACATTTTCACAGCTCTTAGGCATCCATGCCTAATCCATGACACATCCATGCCTCATCCGTGCCACATCTATGCCTTACCCGTGCACATCCATGCCTCATCCATGCCACATCCATGCCTCATCTGTGC
The DNA here is from genome assembly GCF_965119305.1 of Pelophylax lessonae. Classification (NCBI taxonomy): domain Eukaryota; kingdom Metazoa; phylum Chordata; class Amphibia; order Anura; family Ranidae; genus Pelophylax; species Pelophylax lessonae. The sequence goes on from NC_138776.1 coordinate 64,571,424, forward strand.
CCACCCATGCCACCTCAGTGCTCATCCATGCCACGTCAGCGCTCATACATGCCACGTTAGTGCTCATCTGTGCCACATCCGTGCCACATCAGTGCTTATCCATGCCAAATCAGTGCTCCTCCGTGCCACATCAGTGCCATGTCAGTGATCATCCATGCCACATCCATGCCATGTCAGTGCTTATCCGTGCCACATCCATGCCAAGTCAGTGCTCATCCGTGCTACATCCGTGCCACATCAGTGCTCAACCGTGCCACATAAATGCCACTACAGTGCTTATCAGTGCCCTATAGTGCCTCACAAAATTGTAATGGTAAGTCAGGAAATTACAGTACCCCCTGAATGTTGGGCCTCTGTATGTGGATCGGCTGTGTAAAAGTGTCACACATGTGGTATTACCATACTCAGGAGGAGTAGCAGAATGTATTCTGCTTCCTTAACTATGCCTATCCGTGCCTCATGCATGCCACATCCATGCCTCATCTGTGCCACATCCATGCCTCATCTGTGCCACATCCATGCCTCATCCGTGCCACATCCATGCCTTATTTGTGCCACATTGATGCCTCATCTGTGCCACATCCGCGCCTCATCTATGCCCACCCATGCCACGTCAGTGCTAATCTGTGCCACATCCGTGCCACGTCAGTGCTTATCCATGCCACATCAGTGCTCATCCGTGTCACATCAGTGCCACGTCAGTGCTCATCTGTGCCACATCCATGCCATGTCAGTGCTTATCTGTGCCACATCCATGCCACATCAGTGCTCATCTATGTCACATCCATGCCACGTCAGTGCTCATCTGTGCCACATCAGTGCTCATACATGCCCCCTCAGTGCTCATCCGTGCCACATCCATGCCACATCAGTGCTCATCCGTGCCACATCAGTGCCAGGTCAGTGCTCATCCATGCCACATCCATGCCACGTCAGTGCTTATCTGTGCCACATCCATGCCACATCAGTGCTCATCTATGTCACATCCATGCCACGTCAGTGCTCACCTGTGCCACATCAGTGCTCATACATGCCACCTCAGTGCTCATCCATGCCACATACGTGCAACATCAGTGCTCATCCGTGCCACATCCAGCCACATCAGTGCTCATCCATGCTACATCCGTGCCACCTCAGTGCTCATCTGTGCCACATCAGTGCTCATACATGCCACCTCAGTGCTCATCCGTGCCACATCCATGCCAAATCAGTGCTCATCCGTGCCACATCAGTGCCAGGTCAGTGCTCATCCATGCCACATCCATGCCACATCAGTGCTTATCCGTGCCACATCCATGCCACGTCAGTGCTTAGCTGTGCCACATCAGTGCTCATCCATGCCACATCGGTGCTCATCCGTGCCACATCCATGCCACATCAGTGCTCATCCATGCCACACCAGTGCTCATCCATGCCACATCAGCGCCACTACAGTGCTTATCGGTGTCCTACAGTGCCACACAAAATTGTAATGGGAAGTCAGACAATGATGGTGCTTCCTGTGCACTGGGCCTCTGTTTGTGGCTAGGCTGTGTAAAAGTGTCATACAGGAGGAGTAGCAGAATGTATTTTGGGGTGTCATTTTTGCTATGTACATGTTATGTGTTAAAAAAAATCTTATAAATATACAACATTGTGTAAAAAACAATGGTTTTCATTTTCTTTCCACATTTTCCAAAAACTTGTGAAAAAAAATGACATGCTCAAAAGACGCATTATGACTCCTAGATTATGTGTTGGGTGTTTGCTTTCCAAAATGGGGTCATTTTGCGGGCGTTTCCATTGTCCTGGTACTCCAGGGCCTTCAAAAGTGTGATAGGTTGTCAGGAAATTGAGATGTGTATTTTTTGCTCCTAGAACACCTGGAGAGGCTACTTGGATGTTGGACCTCTGTATGTGGTCAGGCTGTGGAAAAGTGCCACATGTGGTATCACCATACTCAGGAGGAGTAGCAGAATGTATTTTGGGGTGTAGTTGTGTAGTGGTGTGCCCCTTTATCCAGATGCAGGTGCAAGTCCCTTTAACTCAATTCCCCATAATCCTCTGGGCTCCCAGCATCCCCTGAGTTCCAGGACATGCCCAGGGAGTATAAATGCCAGCTCCGTCCAGCTTCCTGTGCTCAGAGAGATCCTGCCTGATGGGACAGCAGTGACTGGGCAAGTGAGCTGTCCCCAGGTGCTGGGTCCTCATTCGATAAGTCTGGTGTGTGGGCCTCCAGCAGTGAGCACAAGAGCACACAGTATTTATCCAAGCCCCAGTCACTGGAGAGGACTCTGTTACAGTCCATGTGGAGAAGTTGTCCAAGCAGTCGGTTGGTCCTATCTACGGCCCCCAGAGCCTCCTGACCAAAGTCAGCATCAGCAGTGCCTGTGTGAAGTCTGTGCCAGCAGGAAATACCCTCAACTCCCAGTCTGCTGAATGAACGATTAATCTCTGGGAACACGTGAGAATATTCAGATCTTTTCTTATCTGTAAACTGAACTCAGAACACTCTGCTGCCATCTAGTGGCCATTACTAGAACTGCAATATAATTGTTTTCACATGTTTTATGAATATTTCTCCTTTCCTCATATTGCTGTTTTGTACTGCAAACCACTGTTCACATGATCTCCTGTGTAATCTACGTTCCACATTGTTAAGTAAAGTAGAAATTGCACATCACCACTGGTCTGATCATTGGCTGATACCATTACATAACACTTGGCGTCACGAACAGGATCAGCCATGTCAGTCAGTGGTGAGGGAAGCAGCACTGAGGGTGTCAAACAGTCTGCCATAGCTTCCCTATTGCTGGCAGGATTGCTACCACAGCAACTGCCTAAGTACACAGGACCAGATCAGGACTTGGATGACTGGATTAGGAGATTGCGGGGCTTGATCCGGTCATATGGGGTGCCACCCACACAGCAGGCAGATCTGGCCATTAATGCCCTTGAAGGGGAAGCAAGGAAGTTAATTTTGCACCTTCCAGCAGAGGACCAGGATTCCCTAGACAAGATAATCAGCCGCTTGGAAGCAGTGTATACCCAACCGGTTGCATTAGGGGATCTTAGGGCTCGCTTTATCAGTAGAAGGCAGAGAGTGGGAGAATCCATTCCGCAGTACGCTCTGGAACTGCAGGATATAGCAGCCGAGATCCGACGCAATGAGAGGAGGCGAGCAGGACGTGCTGGCTGGAGTGATACAGACGGGTGGCTGAAGGATCAGTTTTTGGATGGACTTCTGTCTGACAAAGTCAGGGAAAAGCTACAAGAAAAGGACAGAAGTAACCCAAACTTAAAATTCCACGAAATTTTAGAAGCAGCTATCCTGTATTCAGAGCCCAGACGTGCCAGTGTGGACGTTCTCATGGCCAGCACAGGGGATAAACCATGTAAACTGCCACAAACTGAACAAATAGCTCCATGGGAGGTGGCCATCCACAAGCTGACAGAAGGAATGGCCCAGCTCCAGACAGAACTTGCCACGCTGAGGCGCAAGCGAGATAATCCAAGGGGGCCAAGGGAGAACATCCCTTCATGGAGAAACCGATCACCGCCCCGCCGGCGACAAAGAAGGGAGAGGTCACCCTCCCCATGTTGGGGCTGTCAACAAAAGGGACATTGCTCGAGGAACTGTCCTGATCAAGTACCAAGGGGGCCATTAAACCCAGAGCGCCCCGCCGCTAGGAGTCAAGCAGTGGGGCGGTCCAGTAAAACGACTCCCCAGTCACACACGGAGGACGTGGGGGTCGATTGCCCTGTGGTACATGGGTACTTCGATGGCCAAGAGATCGAGTGTCTCTTCGACACTGGCTCCCAAGTCACTATTCTACCAGAACCTTTGTTCCAGCAATACTTCCCAAAGAAGAAAATGAGTCGAGATACCCCATGGTCCTCACTGACAGCTGCCAACAAACTTCCTATAGAAGTGGTTGGGATTACCTGGATGAAGGTAAAACTGTGGGGACAGGACCTTGGCCAAAAAGGTGTGGTGGTTACACGTGTATCCGGAAAAGGACAGCCGCAGGTGATATTGGGAATGAATATCATCCAGGGGCTGAAGCCCGAGCTGTTGAAACGATGTCCTACCCACCTGGGACCACCTAAAGAAGTTAGAAATCTGCTTCTTACCTTGGCAGCACTAAAGGACAAACACGTGGCCAATGCCCTATCACGGTACCCTTCAGTACAACCACAGCGAGATGTGGATGAAGAGGCTGAAGAAGAAGAAATTCCACTCGTAATGAGGGCTAGACCTAAGAGTCAACCACGGGTGGACCTCATCCATGTATTGAAAGAGTATAACTGGACGGAAATACAGAAGAATGATCCTGTGATTGCCCCAGTAAGAGAAGCGATGCAGTTACAGCGGTGGCCCAGTAGAAGAGAAAGATCGCGACTGCTGCCAGAGACACAAAAACTGTTGGGTGAATGGTCACGTTTCCTCTTGAGAGATGGCATATTGTATCGCAGAATAATGTTCCCCCATGACTCTTCGGTAACCTGGCAGGTCGTACTGTCACGGGCCAGAGCTAGACAAGTGGCAGAAAGAATTCATGTGGAAGGAGGACATTGGGGTGTCCACAAGACATTCGCCTGGTTCAAAAGGCAAGCCATGTGTGTGGGGCTGTTCCAGTTGATTAATCAGATATCTCAGCACTGTGCGGTATGTTCCGTGACAAAAGGGGCTGAGGCCCAGGTGCCCTCCATGACTTGGAACACGTCTGCCCCATTGGAAGTACTAACAGTTGAATTTCTCACCCTTGACATGTCAGAAGATGGACATCGCTATGTCCTTGTTATGGTGGATCACTTTACTAAGTTTGCAGTAACCGTGCCAACTCATGACCAGACTGCAAAGACTGCAGCCCAAGCAGTGTGGAAGCATTTCTGTCTCCCTTATGGCTGCCCTCAGAAGATACATTCAGACCAAGGGCCCTGCTTTGAAAGTGAGTTCTTCCAGGAATGGTGTCACTCCTTAGGTGTCAAAAAGACACATACGACCCCATACCACCCACAGGGTAACGGAGCATGTGAGAGGTTTAATAGTACCCTGACACAGCTGTTGAGAGGACTGGCCCGTGAGAAACGAACCAGATGGACCCATTACTTGGCTGAAGTGGTTTGGAAGTATAACCATACTGTGCACTCAGCGACAGGTCGCTCTCCTTACCATGTGATGTTCGGTCGTACTCTTGGGGGACCCACAGATCTATGGGGTGTTGTCCCCACTGAAGAAATGGAGTATACTCCAGCATCCTGGATTCAAGAGTGGAGGCGACGCCTGTCAGAAGTCCAACAGTTCGTAAAGGATCGAACCTGGGTGGAACAAGAAGAGTCAGGAACGGAGGTCCATGACCTGAAACCTGGAGACAGGGTCCTGATCCGGCGCAAAGGTGCACATCAGCAGGGTAAGCTACAAACTCCATGGGAGGAAATGCCTGGAGTTGTGTTACGGCAACCCATCCGAGGAGTGCCAGTCTATGACATACAGAAGCAAAATACTCAAGACAGGCCAAGACGGTTGCACCACAGGCTCCTTAAGCCTATTGAAAGCTACAGGGAGATTCATGGGAGCTCATCTAGAGAGCCAGAAGAACAGGTTTCAGAGCCACCAGTAACAACCCCAACAGAGAATCAGTGTTGGCTATTCCCTGTTCCCCCACTGCTACCTCCAAGTCTCTCAGGAGAGATTACAGGTACAGACGATGCCGTACAGCCCAATGATTGCCCAGCTCAGATTCCTACTCCTGCTGTGGAGCCCTCTGACCCACTGTCTACGGAGAGGCCTGAAAGTGAGGATGCACCTTTGCCTGCTCCTGGAGAAGAGCCTGAACCTCAACCCTTGAGATGTTCTCAGAGGCGCAACTTTGGGAAACCACCTGAATGCTTTGCACAAGAGGACTTTGTATGGTCTGTGAACTTGCCTGGGATCGCAAGTTCAAGTGGGGTGGAGTGTAGTGGTGTGCCCCTTTATCCAGATGCAGGTGCAAGTCCCTTTAACTCAATTCCCCATAATCCTCTGGGCTCCCAGCATCCCCTGAGTTCCAGGACATGCCCAGGGAGTATAAATGCCAGCTCCGCCCAGCTTCCTGTGCTCAGAGAGATCCTGCCTGATGGGACAGCAGTGACTGGGCAAGTGAGCTGTCCCCAGGTGCTGGGTCCTCATTCGATAAGTCTGGTGTGTGGGCCTCCAGCAGTGAGCACAAGAGCACACAGTATTTATCCAAGCCCCAGTCACTGGAGAGGACTCTGTTACAGTCCATGTGGAGAAGTTGTCCAAGCAGTCGGTTGGTCCTATCTACGGCCCCCAGAGCCTCCTGACCAAAGTCAGCATCAGCAGTGCCTGTGTGAAGTCTGTGCCAGCAGGGAATACCCTCAACTCCCAGTCTGCTGAATGAACGATTAATCTCTGGGAACACGTGAGAATATTCAGATCTTTTCCTATCTGTAAACTGAACTCAGAAAACTCTGCTGCCATCTAGTGGCCATTACTAGAACTGCAATATAATTGTTTTCACACGTTTTATGAATATTTCTCCTTTCCTCATATTGCTGTTTTGTACTGCAAACCCCTGTTCACATGATCTCCTGTGTAATCTACGTTCCACATTGTTAAGTAAAGTAGAAATTGCACATCACCACTGGTCTGATCATTGGCTGATACCATTACATAACAGTTGCAAGTATGCCTATACAGTGTGTGAGAAATAACTTGGTAATATGACCGATTTGTGAAAAAAATAAAAATCTTAATTTTGCAAAGAATTGAGGAAAGAAATTACAACTTCAAAAAACTGACCATGCCTCTTACTAAATACCTTGGAATGTCTGCTTTCCAAAAAATGGGTAATTTGGGGGGTATTTGTACTTTACTGGCTTGTTAAGGTCTCAAGAAATGAGGCGTGATCAATTTTCAATGATTAGAAATATAAAATATAGGATGCGCTAACTTCCCTAAAGAGCAGCACCCAGAACTCTAAGAAGTGTGGGAGAGAAAAAATAAAGTGTAATTGTGCTAGCTCGCTCAAGTGATTTTAAATAAAAGTGTATATTTATACTCAAACATAAATAAAAGTTGATGGTATTAAATCCATCTAACCATATACAATAATTTAAAAAAGAAAATATTGCAAAGTGCTCAAGTGCATAAAAATATTGGCTCTTAGACAACAGTGATTAAAATGTTATGACAATGCATGTATCTGAAACACAAAAGTGCATAGTGCTTAAAGTGCATAAAAAATATCAGAAACACCAATGATATTAGTTCTATGACACACCAAGTGTCTAAATAACTATGAAATATAGTCCGTCTAGCATGCAAAGTTGTATCTTATTTAAGGTGCATTCATAAAGATCTCAGAGTCCTTGAAGTGTAAAATCTTATAGCAGTTTTAAATGGATAGGTGCTGAATGAATTCACACCACATCCACATGCGGTATTCGGTGCTGCATGCAACCCCAAGGTGTCCACACACGTCAGGTGGCAGCTTACCAGAAAGGCGTTTATAATCAGCATATATGTCAGGAGCTTCTTAGGAGAGATGGCCCCAATTTATGAAAAGATTCCTTCCAGCGACAAAAACCCCTTGATTCTGTGTGATTCAAATGGGTTTCGGACCGATCCACTACCCAGAAGAGGAAACTGGAACTTGGAACAAAAGACCCAAAGGACATGCGCTTCCTCTATCCTAAATGTATCTCCAATGTGCTCCCGTGACGGCCGGTTTAGATGAATGAGAAAAGCTGGATAGTGCATTACCCTAAAAAACTATTTCTTATAGGTAAAATAATCACATTTACAGTTAACCTCCCTGGCGGTATGATTATGTCTGGAAGTTCATACCAAAAGCGGTACAATTATTTTCATGGAAATTTGGTGTTATGTATTATAGGCCTACAATTCTTAGTAATTACTGACTTAAACCTGAGCAAAACAAGACTCTAGTAGACATCCCAGATGTGATAAATTTTGAAACACAAAATCATGAATTATAATCTCATAAATAATGTAATTTTATTCAATAATGCAGTAAATAAGGAAATTTGTCAAAGAAAGAAAATTCAATACAAATGCTGCGTGTGATAAATCTTGAAACAAGGAACTACACAAAGTCCAACGTCGCAGTCAGGACAAAGGAACCTAGTTTCCTTTCGGACTTTCTTTCCATTTCTATCGCGTTTCGAGCAGCAAACAACACACATCCTGGTTGGTGCTGCCTTTTTTGCAGTTGGCGGAATATAGTCTGCAAAGTGACGGCCGGTCAGACGCTCTGGGTTGACCACGTCAACAGCGCGACGTCCAGGTCTATTTTCAACTCCTGATGGTGTCTGGTACTTTGCAAAAATCTGCTCAGCCACCTTCCAGACAAACTCGGAATGAGCAAGAGGGTTTTCACTGTTGGCTTTGTGCAGGATGTAAGCGTTCCATAGACATTGTTCCAGAAGATGTCTAAATATTTTTTTATAGTATTTTTTTTTGCTGTTTTCGTACAGCGGGATAGAAGGTCATGGCCTGATCGGCTCTGTCCACACCTCCCATTGTTTTGTTATAGTCAATTACGACCTGTGGTTTCAGCACATCTGTCCCACGTTTTGTGTGGACCGTGAAAGTGGAGGTAGTGTGAACAGTGCTCATAAGACACACATCCTTCTTGTCTCTCCATCTCATTGCCATCATCTTTCCCTTCTGCCAGGCAACCATTTCTCCGGTTTTTAGTTTTTTTTTGGCAAAAAAAGATGGCATGTCTCGACGGTTAGGCCGAACGGTACCATATGCATCAGGTTCTATTTTGTAGCAAAACATCATATAGTTCCGGGGAGGTATAGAAGTTGTCCGTGGTCAAACAATATCCCTGGTTCAGCAAGGGGTCCAGAAGTGTCAGGACGGATGATGTGGCAATCCCATAGTCGCTGTACCTGGGGTTGAATTTAGTGCCTTTGCCGGTGTAAATTATGGAATTCCATATGTACCCCGTGGATGACTCGCAGAGCATATATGATTTGATGCCAAACCGCGCTCTTTTTGATGCGATGTACTGAATCCAACTTAGGCGACCCTTGTAGGCCATCAAACTCTCATCCACGCTGACGTCCCTTTCTGGCACGTAGGTCCGCTGGAAATTTCCCACAATAAGTTGCCATACCTCCCAGATCTTTTTCAGTTTGGGTGCAGGATGCGTGGCCTCATCAAATTCCTCATTGTTTGTGAAGTGGAAATACTTCATAATCAGGGAGAAGCGATACTCAGACATCACGGTCCCAAAGAACGGTGTGGCCAGTAACCTGTTGGTGGTCCAGTACCATTTTTGGAACGGTTTCCCCACCAACCCCTGAAGAAAGAGGAGTCCCATAAACAGCCACATGTCCTCTTTCGTTACCGGTTCCCACCTTCTGCTTCGGAAAAGCCTGGCATGCAGCGTTGCGGATTGCTGCTGTTGGTAGCGATTCGTCTCGGCGACAATTAATTCAATTACCTCCTCAGTGAGGAATAATTGCAGGTAGGCCAGAGGATTGTCACGCTCGACATCTACCTTCATCCCAGGTGATCCGGTGAAGGGGAATCTTGGGGGCGCTACCTGGTCCGCATCGCAATCAATAGCGCACCAAGTGCGCACATCGCTGAGGTCAGGGTCATCGCCGTTCTCACTTGCCAGATCCGTGTCAGTGTCAGTGTCGGACGACAAATCACCGCATGACTCGCTATCGCTCACTTCCACGAGCACCTCCGGGTCGCTGTCGCTGCCGCTGTCACTCAGCTGGTCCAAAAGCGGTTTAGACTGGCGCTTTTTTGATGCCATAATATATTTTTTTTTTTTGGGCACAAATCACAAGTTTACTGAAGAGAGGGGCACTGTAATGTCAGATCTGAGGTGATCTGTGGTGATACAGTGTAATCCTATCAGATTACAGTGTATCACCTCTTTTATTTTGTTTCACTTTCAAACTTCCCGCCCAGTTCCGCTCCCGTGTGCCGCCTCTGCTCGCAGGGAATGGAACCAGGAAGTCAGACGCCTGTCACCCGGCGATCGGAGCGAAGGACATCGCTGGATCGCCGGGACAAGGTAAGTGGATTGCTTCTGGGAGCCAAGGGAGGCTCCGCTGGCACTCTGCAACTCTACCCTGAGCGTGACTCGGGGTTACCCCTCTTGATATGAAAAATCAACCCCGAGTCACGCTCGGGATTACCGCCTAGGAGGTTAAGATGAAAATGTTCCAGCATAAGCTATCATGCACGGCCACCTGCAGTGCGGACGTGCCCAGTGGGTAAGTGGTTAAGGTGCCCAGTGGGTAAGAAATATTTCAGTTTGTTGTTCAACTGAGTTGTACAGTTTATAGATCACATTAAGCCCCGGTTCACATTTGTGCGAGTGCCGGGTTCGCATGTAATGTCGGAGCGCATTGCTCCGACATTACATGCGATCAGCTGTGCGGTGCGAGTTTAGCCATACAGTTTGTATGGCTAAATTCGCATCGCACCCGGAGCAAACACGCACAGGAGGCATTTTTGCAGCCGCATCAGGATCGGATCGCACAGCGGTTCACACTTGTGCGATCCCATCCTGTGCGAACTGCACGATCGCACTGCGATATGCGATCAAACTGGGGGTGTCGTTAAGATTACATTGACACCCCCAGCGTATCGCATATGGAAGTGTGAACTGCCGGGGGTGCGTGTGCGATGCGGGAACAGGCTGCGAATTCGCAGCCTTCCCGCATCGCATAAATTTGAACCGAGCCTAAAGGTAGAAAGAGTTCTGAAATGGTTTATCTTTGTCTTATTTGTTTACATCACAGAAACCTGACATTTTAACTGGGGTGTGTAGACTTTTTTATATCCACTGAATAGATACAGTCAGGTCCATAAATATTGGGACATCGACACAATTCTAATCTTTTTGGTCTCTAAACCACCCCAATGGATTTGAAATGAAATAAACAAGATGCTTTAACTGCAGACTTTCAGCTTTAATTTGAGGGTATTTACATCCAAATCAGGTGAAAGGTGTAGGAATTACAACAGTTTGTATATGTGCCTCCCACTTTTTAAGGGACCAAAAGTAATGGGACAATTGGCTGCTCAGCTGTTCCATGGTCAGGTGTGTGTTATTCCCTCATTATCCCATTTACAAGGAGCAGATAGTTCAGAGTTCATTTCAAGTGTGCTGTTTGATTTGGAATCTGTTGCTGTCAACTCTCAATATGAGATCCAAAGATCTGTCACTATCAGTAAAGCAAGCCATTATTAGGCTGAAAAAACAAAACAAACCCATCAGAGAGATAGCAAAAACATTAGCTGTGGCCAAATCAACTGTTTGGAACATCCTTAAAAAGAAAGAACGCACCGATGAGCTCAGCAACACCAAAAGACCCGCAAGACTACGGAAAACAACTGTGGTGGATGACCGAAGAATTCTTTCCCTGGTGAAGAAAACACCCTTCACAACAGTTGGCCAGATCAAGAACACTCTCCAGGAGGTAGGTGTATGTGTGTCAAAAACAGGAAGGCCAGATAATAGTTTGCCAAACAACATCTAAAAAAGCCTTCACAGAGTAATGGGAAGAGAAGAGTATGGAGAAGGAAAGGAACTGCTCATGATCCAAAGCATACCACCTCATCAGTGAAGCATGGTGGTGGTAGTGTCATGGCGTGGGCATGTATGGCTGCCAATGGAACTGGTTCTCTTCTATTTATTGATGATGTGACTGCTGAAAAAAGCAGCAGGATGAATTCTGAAGTGTTTCGGGCAATATTATCTGCTCATATTCAGCCAAATGCTTCAGAACTCATTGGATGGCGCTTCACAGTGCAGATGGACAATGATCCGAAGCATGCTGCAAAAGCAACCAAAGAGTTTTTTACAGGAAAGAAGTGGAATGTTATGCAATGGCCAAGTCAATCACCTGACCTGAATCCGATTGAGCATGCATTTTACTTGCTGAAGACAAAACTGAAGGGAAAATGCCCCAAGAACAAGCAGGAAATGAAGACAGTTGCAGTAGAGGCCTGGCAGAGCATCACCAGGGATGAAACCCAGTGTCTGGTGATGTCTATGCGTTCCAGACTTCAGGCTGTAATTGACTGCAAAGGATTTGAAACCAAGTATTAAAAAGTGAAAGTTTGATTTATGATTGTTAATCATAAATCAAAAAGTGGGAGGCACATATACAAACTGTTGTAATTCCTACACCTTTCACCTGATTTGCATGTGAAACCCTCAAATTAAAGCTGAAAGTCTGCAGTTAAAGCACATCTTGTTTGTTTCATTTCAAATCCATTGGGGTGGTGTATAGAGCCAAAAAGATTAGAATTGTGTTGATGTCCCAATATTTATGGACCTGACTGTATATATAATTTCAGCTCACCGCCCATGAAATACATACACACACTCACATACATACTGTACACACACACACAATCACATACACATATTCTCACATTCATACAAACACACACATACCCTTGCATTCTTAGACATATAGGGGTTGAATTACTAAAGGCACATAGACTGTGTACTTTGCAAGTGCAGTAGCACTCATTTCCCCCAGAGCTTAGTGAATGTGGCGAAGCTCTGCTAATTTCTATCATCTAATCATGTGCAAGGAAAACGTGTTTTATTATTTTCCTTGCACCTGATTGGGTATACTTTACAAAGTGAAACTTCACCACATTCAGTACAATCTGGTAAAAATGAGTGCAACTGCACTTGCACTGTATACAGTCTATTGTCTTTAGTAAATCCACCCCATAGCCTCTTCAAAAACTATAAGTGTTCGGCCGCAGGCCGGTGTTTGTGGAAAGAGCTAGCGGGCTTTATAGTGCCGCCTCTCCCCTACACCGGCCTGCTGCTGGGCGCTCGAGTCAGGTGTTCTATTGTGTCACCTGACCGCCACTGGAACTTCCGCCTTTGAGGACCGGACTTCCGGGCAGGATCGTGGACGCCGCAAGTCATCTCCGCCGCCGCTGGATCCTCCACCGCTGCCTGCCGTCTCCTCTGCTCCCAGCGCCTCCACCGCTGCCAGCCGGCCTGCGCCTCCTCCGCTGCACCAGCCACCACCAGCACCTCCACTACCGCCAGCTGCCCGCTGCATCTCCCCGCTGCTCAGCCGGGACCAGGTAACCATTGGGGTTGGGGGGGCGGCTGCCTGGACACATTGCCTGCCTCTCAGTCAAGGCCATGGCATTTTCACCAGCACTACATTGCCTGCCTCCAGCTAGGCCTCGGCATCTTCTCTACAGGGGGTGGGGGGCGGCTCCTGGGCTCCTGTCCTGCTTGTGAAACACTGAGAGATCTAGGGGGGGGATGTAAAAAAAAAAAAAAGGGGGAGGGTATTTGTTTTATTTTGCCATGCTTCACCCTTGCTGGGCATGATCTCATGCAAGGGGGGGGGGGGTTGGTCGGTCAGGCTCACCTGCCCGCCGGCCATCCTCTCAATCAGCCCCCCCCCAGTAGGGGCCACCAGGTGCCCCCAGGCCAAGGCCTGTCAGGGGGCTCTTGGATTTAGGTCTAGGGTAGGTGGAGGGGCACCACTATACACTTGTACATGCTCACATACCTACCCCCTTGGTCAGGAGGGAGGTTGGTGGCAGGGTTGGGGGGGGGGGTCTCACTACATTCCACAGGGTTACATGTTCCCGTTTTTGGCTCCCATTACATGCTATCTACACTTGGGGGGTCATGTGTCACTACTTCTGGTTTTGACCAATTGCCTTATTCCTCCAGGATCACGCCATGTCCTTCAACGCCGGTGTCAGGTACTACTGCCAGGCTGCAGGTTCTTCCTGTGTGTTTTCTCACGGCTCCGTATGCTGGTAGTCTTCACAAACGCCACTCCAGCGTTGCCCTTAGGCACTGCTAGGCCAGTCTCACATGTCGTTGGGCCTCCACACACATCTTAGTCACCTTCGGTATGCTTATACCGGTAGCCTAGGCCGTCCGGTTACGATTCGGGCACACATCACACCTTCGGTATGTCACCAGCAGGTGCCACTTGGTTCCTGTTGTTCCTTTACCACCTTCACCACCTCCGTGCCACGCACAATACTCATGTCCTTGTCCTTTCTCGTGGGCACTGCATTCGCTGTCTGCACCTCAACTGTGTTGTACTTCGTCATGTGTTGTCTCCCCTGTCAGCCCCCCCTCCCCGTAGGGTGAGCGAACTGGCTGTTAGGGTTCAGGTGCTGGCCATTACTCCCACTTCATAGCTGGTCCCGCGAGGCCAACTTCCCAATCTCAACACGGAGATTCTTCGCCCCTCGGGCCAAACCATAGTTAGTGCCTCGCTTCACCCACCTCATGGGTTTATAGTTAGGGCCTCACCTGTCACGGCCACACATTTGATTCTTTACTGTCACCGAGAGACCAACCTTCCCGCCACCACGCTAGTGGCTCATGCCCCACGTCCAAATCATAGGTAGAGTCTCTCGCCTGCCGCTTGGCATCTAGCAGGGCCTCACCTGTCACGGGGTAGTTAGGTTTTTCGCCTCAAGGCACTAGCTAGCCAGCCAGTTTTTCTTGGGGCTCTCGCGGTTGTTAATTGGACTTTGGTGTTCTATTTTTCTTTCGACAGCGTGCCTCTAGGAGCCATCTTGGATGAAGGATCATCCTACCCCTCCACGCCAGCCAGACCTGGCACCCCAGTCAGATCTGGTACCCCCAGGGGTCATCGGAATCCATCCCCGCTGGGCTCTTATGGATCCTGGACCATCCCGAAGATCTCGGCGGTCCTTCGCCAGAGGGGCATTCCGTTCCCGGCCACGGCTAGGAAGGCTGAACTGTTTAGGATCTTGACTGAGCACCCGGAAGATCCTGGACTGGGCACCAGCTCTCAGGGCTGTGGATCGGCCATGCAAGGAACTCTGGACTCCATCCTGTCTTCTCTGCAGTCAATCGGTGACAGACTGACGAAACTGGAGGACGCCAGTCCAGGTCACGGGGTTCCTCCTCCGCCCTTACCTGTGCAGGCTCCCGCCCCCGTTAGCGAACAGGGTAGGCCCCCAGTCCCCCTCTTCCCCTCTGCTGCGGTATCTCCCATCATCACCCCGGCACACATGGTCCCCCCAGCCCTCCGCAAGAATATCCTGGAGGGGAAGGATGTTAACCTGGTGGCTCTCCTTATTGTCTCCCAAGATGTGGTAGAGAATAAGGTCTACAACTATGGGGATTTGTCCGTAGTGATGAAGGCCAGAGACCCCAGGCTAAATAAGAGGCTGACAATCCCTGAATTCGTCCTGGCTTTCGGGATTTACAGGGATGTGTTATGCTC
Source organism: Pelophylax lessonae (assembly GCF_965119305.1). Taxonomy (NCBI): domain Eukaryota; kingdom Metazoa; phylum Chordata; class Amphibia; order Anura; family Ranidae; genus Pelophylax; species Pelophylax lessonae. The sequence continues at coordinate 64,586,676 of NC_138776.1, forward strand.
TGTCTACCCACATTGTCGGGAGGAACTGGATCTTTATCTCCACAAGGTTGTGGATTTGGGCCATAAGTACGGGGGTTTTACCTTTTACGACTTTCACAAGTCAGTTTCAGCCAAAGCAGCGGCTACCTTGGCACAATTCAATGTGCGGTTTGATTGGAGCCTTTTGGACACAGAACTTTTCTGCAGGCACTTTGCAGGATTGGTGCCTCCCTTTTGCGCCACATGCTCATCCACCTCGCACTCTGCCAACCACGTCCGGGGTCCTGGGGGGGGGGCTGGCAGATCAGATCAGCATGGCCTAAGAGACAAACTGGGTCGCCCGATCATTTACTTAGGCAAGGCCCAGGTATGTAACAATTTCAACGGTGGGGCGTGTAGTTTCAGTGCCTGTAGGCTGCTCCATGTTTGTTCTATCTGCTTCAGGGCTCACACCAAGTCCATGTGTCCATCAAGGCTCAATCCAAAACAATGACTGACCGGGGTCAAGATCGAGGTACTGGCTTTTTACCTTCAGTCTCACCCATCTCCGCACCTGGTCGAGTATTTGGTGCAGGGGTTTTCAGGGGGGTTCCACACGGGGTTGGTGTCTCTTCCCCCCAGGGTCACTTGAGTGCCCCAATCTACTGTCTGCTAGGGAGGACCCGCTGTCAGTGGACCTTCTGATCAGGAAGGAAGTTCAGGAAGGGTTCATGCTAGGCCCCTTTCCCGACCCCCCCTTCACCTCCTGGCGTACTAACCCCATTGGCATCTCCACAAGCAAATACTCTAATAAAAGACGGTTAATCATTGACATGTCGCTCCTCATTCCTCCAATAACCCTAGCCTGAATTCTCTTATCCCTTCAGCTGAGTTCTCTCTCCACTATACCACCGTGGACAACGCCATCCAAGCCATTTTGGGGGCAGGCAGGGCTGCATAGCTCAGCAAGACAGATATAGCCAACGCCTTCAAGCTGTTGCCCATTCACCCCTCTTTATGGCATGTTCACGGTGTTAAGTGGAGGGAGGAATATTATTTCGCCATCAGGCTCACATTCGGATCCAAAAGCAGTCCCAGGATTTTTGATACTTTTGCCGAGACGCTCTGCTGGCTTCTTCTAAATATCACCAGGTGCCCTACGGTTTTGCACTACCTGGACGACTTCTTGTTGATCGAACAATGCAACTGCACTCCTGTCAGTTTGAGGAGCACTGTGGCCTTGTTTTCAACCTTGGGGGTCCCTCTATCACCAGGCAAGACGATTGGACCTGTCACCAGGTTAGATTTCTTGGGGATCACCTTGGATTCCATCTCCATGCAGTCCAGCCTCCCTGAAGCTTAGGCGCATTCGAGAGGTGGTAGGCAGGTTCCTGGAAGTAGGGTCTTTTACGAGGAAAGATCTGCAGTCGTTAATTGGGTCATTGAATTTTGCCATGCGCATCATTCCCCAGGGCAGGTCATTCATCTCCCGATTACTGTGTCTATTGCCAGGTCTTCCGGAGGGTGTTGTCACCCACCTGGATCCCCCAGCCAGGGCGGACCTGGCCATGTGGATGGAGTTCCTGGAAAGGTGGAACGGCATTTCCATGTTTATCCCGCCTATCTCACCCCAGTCCCCTGTGTTTTGGAGGGATGCGGCTGCTCACACGGGGTTTGCTGCTATCTTTGGGGATTCGTGGTTCAGGGATCATTGGCCGGCAGAGTCACTTGCCTTACCCGCTTTCCGGGAGACCTCGGCGTTGTTCGAGATATACCCTATAGTGGCAGCAGCTTTCACTTGGGGTAGGTGCTGGTCAGGGATGGCAGTTAAGTGTTTTAGCGACAATAAGGCAGCCTGTGACATCATTAACAAGGGCCGATCTGCATCCCTGACCATCATGAGGCTGGTTCGCAGGCTGACTTTGTTAGCAGCCACCCACCAGTTTTTCCTTTATTGTGAACATATCCCGGGCCACTCCAACGCAGCTGCTGACGCTCTTTCCCGGTCTAAATTACAGGTGTTCTTCAACCTCCACCCAACGGCCGACAGATGCCCCACTCGGACCCCGAAGTTCGAAGATTTAATCCTGGACTAGCCCGGATTGTGGCGCATGGTCGGGAATTGGCCCGGATGGCTCTGTCGTCAAACACCAGGAAGGCTTATGACCGTGCCATGTCCATCTCCTGGAGGTTTTCAGCGGAATTTGGGTTGCACGACCACTCAGTCCAGACGATGGTCGCCTTTGCAGCTTTTTGCCACCTCCAGCTGAAACTTTCTGCCAGCACCATCAAACTGTACTTGTCGGGGGTTCAACATCACGTCCTGACGTACCAGCCGAACTCGTCTCCCTTTCTCAGGGCATATCCAGTGAAAAACCTTTTGAAGGGCATTGGCAAAGTGGATCGTCATACCCCGGTCAGGCGGTTGCCGATAGATGGGGAGAAATTCCGGGCTCTTTCTGATTTGTTGAACACGGCCCCTTTTGAGCCCTTCACGAACTTAGTTGAAAAGACCGCCATGTACCTGGCCTTTTATGGCTTTCTCAGGCCCGGGGAGTTCACGGTGGCTTCTCTTTTAGAGGGACACACATGCCTCCTCAAACGGGACTTGGTCAAACGGGGAGATCACTACGTCTTGACACTTTGGTGTTCTAAGACCAGGCAGGTGGGTCACCCTTGTCCATCCCTTTGTATCCATCGGGGAATAATTGGTGCCCTGTCAAGGTCCTGGACAATTACGCAGCTCAGACTCAGAGCTCGCCCAGCTACTCACCACTTTTCGCGTTGCTGGGCATTCCCCTCACCACGTCTAAATTTATATTTTACATCCGCACCTTCATATATCAGGCTGGGTTGGGACTCTGCGGCGCATTCTGGCCACTCCTTTAGGATAGGAGCTGCGTCAGCTGCCTCCGGCAACAACACGCCAGGTCATATCATCAAAAGACTTGGTCGATGGGAATCTGATGCCTTTCAGATATATATTCCTCACCCCGAGAAGGAGTTGAGGTTAGCTTTTAGTAGGCTTGTAACATGAATTTGGGTTGTCAATAAAGTGTGTCATTTGCTTCCTTTTTTGCCCTCTTTATTTACAGGCCTACCCCCTTACGTCGGTTCTGGCACACCACACCGACTTTCCATACCAAGGGTATCCATCATTTATTTACCGACCACAAGTGTTCGGCCGCAGGCCGGTGTTTGTGGGAGGAGCTAGCGGGCTTTATAGCACCGCCCCTCCCCTACACCGGCCTGCTGCTGGGCGCTCGAGTCGCCCCACCCACCTTCACCCTTTTTTTCTGACCTCTAATCCTCGGGGGGTCCTCTTTATTTACAGGCCTACCCCCTTACGCCGGTTCTGGCACACCACACCGACTTTCCATACTAAGGGTATCCATCATTTATTTACCGACCACAAATTCATCATACCTGGCAGTCCCAAGGGTCTTGGCTTGCTTTCTCACTTAGATGAATACTGGTGGGTGCAAGGTGGGTTTTAGCAGGGCATGGAAGACTTTGGGATTCAAGCATCCGAGATTTGGGGCAACGCTGAGGATGCTAGTTTCCCAGAGACAGACTTCTCAAAATTGAGACTCTCCCTGTGTAATGAGGACTAATAATAATCATATCTAAAGGCAATCAGTCTTGATTGAAACATGGCTGATGCCATTGCTGACCCCTTCTTCTGAAAATACTAGCTATTGTCATGGTGTCACTTTTTGGATTAAATACTTGTTATGGGCCAGTGATTCAAAAATTTTTTAAAGCCAGTCAGCCAGCCACAAATTTCAATAGAGAGAAAACAGCACTAGTGTAGTTTAAAAATATTCAAGTGTGGTTTAAATCTTGGACGTCACTTTTGGGGACTCTATCCTTCTGTTGAAAACATTCTATAAATGAATGTATTACTGAGTACCCATCGAAAAAATGTTCACTGTTCTTCAGAAGCACTAAGTTGTCACCCTGGTCATGTACTCCCCTGTTATCATAATTTTATTTTTTCTGTTTTCTTCTGTTCAACATCCAATGTGGTAATTTCTACAAAACCATTTAATAAAAATGTATTGAAAGTAAAAATATTCAAGTGAAAAAGAGCTGCAAACACACTAGAAGATATTGTCCATAGTGATAATATGCATAAAAAACTGTGTTGGGCTACACAAATAGATAATCACAAATTCATAAAATCAAGACTTAAATGAAAAAAATATGTAAAAAATCTGATTTTCATAAATTTAATGATTTACATATTTATTCACTTAAGTATTGATTTTTATGAAATTGTGATTGTTTTTTTTTATGTAGCGCAACACAGTTTTATATGCACCATCAGCCAGGCAACTAGCATTCTCAAACACTCAAGCAGGATTGAGCAACAGCATTCATCAGTTTATTTGCATAGCCAACAATAGTATCTTATTTAATAACATGGTTCAGCAAGGTAAAGAAGAAACAGCAATCAATCAGAAATTAGTTTTCATGAATCCAATTACAGCCAAATGCCAAGAGCAGATATCATGCTGATTCTTATTTATTACAGCATTGTGTTACTACGCGGTTAGGAAACTTGAATATCCTTCTTTGCTGTCTGTAAGGAACTTTCTCCTTTCTAAATAGTCAGTGTATGTGATATGTTTTTACTGTATTATACTGTTTGCTATTCTAAAGAACAAGCTGAATTAGACAGTGAATAGAAACACACCATGCAGCATCAGGTTACCACATAAAATGGTAGAATCATATAGCAATAGCTATTGCACAAACATTTCTCAGAAATAACTGTAATCTATACAGAAACTGTATACAATATAAATCTATATCGAGAAGTATTCAGCTTAGCCCACCTGGTGAGTTGCTAAGATAAGTAAAGCTGAAAGGATGAAGCATTTAGAAACTGGGTACTCAAATAAAAAAAGGTGCTAAAAGAAAAATGTAGGCTGGTATTACAGAATTTATTTTTAAAAATTCAGTCTAGCTGTCATGTCAATCCATTGACTTCAATACCTTGAGTCACTGATACAAAACCAGTATTCAGTCAGTGAGTTCAGAGTGAAGACAAAGTTGGTGACTTGTTTAAGACTCACCGAGCTGGTAATGCGGCAAAGTGGCTCGTTATCGTCCAGCGACGTAGACCTACGTCGCTGGACAACGCCCCCTCTCGGCGGCGCGCGTGCGCTGCTGGAGGCTCGCTCCCGCTGTATTCAGACACAGCGGGAGTCGGGCCAGGGGAAGAGAGGCGGTGATCATGGCCGCTCTTCCTGATCGTCGGGGATCGAGTGAGGAAATCCACGCTTGTGTAAACAAAGCGGGCAGATCTCCTCTGTGACAGACAGTCACAGATTACAGGATTCAGCATAGCTGAACCTGCGATCTGTGTCTGTGTCACACAATCCCCTCCCCCCATACACGTCAGTAAGCATGAGGCATACATTTAACCCCTTGATCACCAATAAAGTTAACCCCTTCCCTGCCAGTGTCATTATTACAGTAACAGTGCATATTTATAGCACTGATTACTGTAGTAATTTCACTGGTACCCCCAAAAGTGTCAAAAATGTCAGTTAGGGGTCCGATCTGTCCGCTGCAATGTTGCAGTCCCGCAAAAAAAAATCGCAGATCGCCGCCATTACTAGTAAAAAAAAATAAACAATAAAAATTACAAATCTTTCCCGTACATAGTAAACGCGATAACTTTTGCGCAAACCAATCAAAATACGCTTATTATGATTTTTTTACCAAAAATATGTTAGCAGAAAACAAATTGCCCTAAAATGTTAAAAAATTTAGATTTTTTACATTTTTTGGGGGGAATTTCATATAAAAAAATGTGAAAAATATTGCATTACAGAGTTTATTTTTAAAAATTCAGTCTAGCTGTCATGTCAATCCATTGACTTCAATACCTTGAGTCACTGATACAAAACCAGTATTCAGTCAGTGAGTTCAGAGTGAAGACAAAGTTGGTGACTTGTTTAAGACAGGGACTGAAGTGAGGTCAGTGTCTGGTGAGGCCCTGGTTATTATCAGAGCCAGATACACACACGTTGCATATTCACAAGTTACGTATGCGATTCTCATGATGTAGGCAATTGCAGTTCTACTAGTTCTACTAGTTATACTCATTTAACAAAAGTATTTACAAACGCTGTCCCTTTAAGATGTATTTTAGTCACCCTTTTTGTTGATGCTGGAAACAATATTACTAACAAAGATGACAATAAAGATTGTAGAAAAAATAAACCATGTCTCTTTATTTTCTGAAGACAGAAATAATCAGTAATAAATAAGTAAACAATAAAGGGTTCAGGGTTATCTACTAAAAGATGAAATGCAGGAGAATTTAAAACAAACATTAAAATAGTGAAACAGTCTAACTAAAAAAAAAAAAAATATATATATATATATATATATATATATATATATATATATATATATATATATATATATATATATATATATAATGTTTTGGAGTTCTGAGTAATATTTTCTAGCAACAAAATGATGATTTTTACATTTTTACTTGTAAGAGAGAAGTGTCAGAATTGGCCTGGGTGGCAAGTGGTAATTACCACAGGTAAGTAATATCCAAATATTTATTATTTATATATATATGTATATATATATATAAAAATAATTATTAGATATTCTTTTTAAGGTAGTTTACTATATTTCCATAACCTGTACTCAAGCATTATTGTTATAACATATAGCATAATAATATATTATTTAGTTTGATTAAAAATACCTTTTCAGTAGCAGCAGATTCTTCCTCCTGTGTGAGACAAGCATGGGATTATGGGTAAACCTTATACCCATAAACCCATGTTTTTTCCTTGTAGTTAAGATGGCTGGGCTGGAAGACATATGTCCCCTTCTGTGACACTGCAGTGAGAGGAGAGCCTCCACTGCAGCTTTTTTATTGGACAGTTTGGACCAATGGTGCTTTACCATTGGTCCACAACTCCAAGCTGTCTATTGAGCTCTGCCTCTAACAGGAAGTCAGAGGTACTGTGAGCTGACTGCATGTCCCTGGTTTTAGATCAATGACTTAAGGAATTGAAGCCACTGAATCAGCAGCTATGGATGCCAACAGATTTACTTTTAGGTGAACCTGAATTTGTTCATTCGGCGCAAAGCAACAATTCCCCTAAAAGCATGTGGGTGGGTGCAGTGATAAGAACACACATAGTTTAACTGCAATTAGTAGAATGTGTATTGTAGTAAAGACAAAACAGTTCATAACAAACCTGGCTGAAAGCGTCATTTTGGAGGGGCAGAATGCAGCATGGCCCTCTTGTACCCAAACAGGAGGCTGTCCACAGAGAATGTGAGCCCTAAGCTTTCCCTGCTTATCTGGATGCTTTTCCTGCTGCTAATATTGTCTCTATGCTACACACACGCAAATGCGTGACAAAACCTGGGGCAGGTGCTTAAAAAGACTCTGTGTATCCAAGATGGTCACCAAAGGTCACCTAGATGCAGCGCAGCCAAGTGGATCGCTGCCTCCAGGAACCAAGAAACCACAAAGAAACTGAGTTTTTCTTGACTTCCTCTCTAGGCTGTGATACCACTCCGTTCGGCACCACCTACAGTTGAGGAAGCAGACTGAATAAGTCCATAAACACTTTCAGCGGTAGACCCAGAGGAAATTTTCCATCAAACTTCTTTTCTAGAATGCCATTCAAGAGTGCTGCCCTGCTCAGACCAGGAAGTCCTCTGAACACAATGCAAAAATTACACAGGAGGGCGCAACCACCTCATGCATTGCCATAAATAATTTTTATTGATTCCACACAGACAAATGGATACTCACATGCGAACAAAAGAGATCAAGCCAAACTGATCTGCTCCAGGCGGAACACAATGACGATAAGTCCTAAATGCAAATGGTTAGACAGCTGATGTGTTTCGGGGGTCATCCCCCTTTTCCTCAGCAGACTGCACCTGCCTACAATTGATATGTTGTTTAAATTATTATTATTTTTTTAACCTCTAAGCGCCAGCGCTTCCTGGCATTTTAAGAGGTTTATGATGCCAGGTTTATGTCGCTCCTTGCTTTCAGTAAGGCGACGGTAACTGCTAGGAACACGCAGCACGTGCGCTCTTGGCACAGCTGTATTGGGAGTAATTCACCCAAATGTGCAGCCCCTCGGCACTAAGGACATCGCAAGAGGCTGCATGTTTGCGTACGGCCGGCGCCAAGGGGTTATTAAAGCCAAGCTGTAGAATAAAAAAATAATACTTACCTGTCCCACCACCTGCATCGGTGATCTTGCAGAAATTTTATCTAGCGACAGAGTTGGTTTAACTGATGCCCAGCCCACCTGCCCTTGCTCAGATTTTCTTTACTCCTCTGCCACACTGTTTGGTCTCCTGGAGTGAAGAGAAATCCCTGAAACATCCAGATATAGAGAACATGTAACTCATACCACTTCCTCTGGCATGCTGGCATTGGTGTTTGGTGATTGTTAACCCATGTTGTCACACAGGAGGAAACAGTCCTCAACTCTTCTAATAAATAGAAACTTCTCCTTTTTTACGTTCACCCGCTGAACAGAGTGGTAGGAGACCAAAAGGAAAATGAGTATGTGAAACTTGGTAAGACAGCATTTACTGTATACCCTGAATGTACAAATCCCAGGATCACTTTAAGGCTTGCTCACATGGCAGCCAATCTCTTTCCCTTTGTTAAAGAAGAAAATAGCAGAGAAATTGGTTGTAGAGCAGGATACCATGGAGAACTTTCTCATCTTTTTTTCTCAAAATGTATCAGCTGCACACACACACAGGCTACAAAACAGGAATGCTAGAAAAACATAACTTAAAATTATCTGATTCTGTTTTTGCAGGCTATGTGTTTGCAGCTGATACACAGAGAACAGAGGACAATGGCTTTTAAAATGCCCTGCTTTGGCCTTCCTCTGGTGCCCTAGCAATTTTTTTTTTCACAAAAATCATGACAAGGAAGAGATACGCCTTCAGACCATGGTGTGAACATAGGCTTACACAGCCTAACTTTTCAGACTTTGACTTGCAGGTTCTAAATTCTGTAACTGCTATTAAAAGTATGTGACAATTGAAAATATGTTTTCTTAATGTGGTATTAAACCCAAAACAAACATAAATTATATTGCAGCTTACCAATTCTTGGTTGTGATGGCTGCAATTGTATTCTTTTTCTCACCGCCTTTTTTAACCTTGTAAATGATGCACCACTATACCACAATCATGTGCATTCCATGCAGTTGGGGGTGGTTGTGGAGCAGCTTTATTTGCTTGAATGGGTCACGGCACTGCTCACCAAACACAGGAGGGGGGATCATTTTTGCTGTGGCACAAATAAACCCACTGTTAACTGCCTTTTTAGCCTAAGGGGCAGTAAAATGTAGCTCAACCACCTGGTTGTACCGCCCTCCTCTGCATTACTGCAACAGAACAGGCACAATGAGTCACTACAGTTGCAAGGCAGTGCCTGTCTCCAACAGATTATGGTGTCCTTTTATGAAAATGAGATGAGCAGTGATCCTGCTGATCACAGCTCATCTCGATCATTATTGGTTTATCAAACAGAGATGATCGGGGGAGAACATGTTCTCCGCTGATCATCTCTACACACAGAGAATCTGTCATTGACTGACACAGAAACAGCCAGTTTATGAAGCTGCGATCTCTGCACTTCACTGGTGATCTCTGTCAGAATTCACACACAGGGTGCCAGAGATGTGAAAGGTGAAAAAAATTCACAGTTTCATAAACGTACACCAAAGTCAATATCACCTCTGTGTTCACCATTAAAGATAGGCTCAGGCATTTTCGAGATCCTAGTCCCGATCCAGTCACCTGCCCGATCCCACCAGGAAGCCGACACTACACACCGCTAACCACGGGCAGTGAGACATTTCCCAGTCTGTGCAGCTGCAGGTGGGTTGGGACTAGGATCCTGAACATGCCTGAGCCCATCTCTATTCAGCATAAAGGTTTCAGTGTTGCCAAACTCTCATGAGTTGTCAACCTAGAAAATGTACTGACAAGCCACATTTTTTATTGACAACCTGAAATATGACAGAAACTAACAAAAATAAGGACAATCTATATTTAAACAATATGTAAACCTTAACGATACCCATAACAAGTAATTTTCCTGGCTTTGCAATTGAAAGGTCAGCATAACAAAAAGGAGAGTGTGACTAGGGCCATACATTATGCAATTTTCTTTCCTTCAACCAGGCCTGGAAGGAAAGAAAATCACTTGATTCCCCATCAACACTGACTGAATCCCTCCCACTGCGGTCATCTATAGCCAGCAGCAGTGATCGTATGAAACAAACAACAGGCTAATTGTGCTAGATAAACATTAGTATAACCGTCCTGCCCATAGATGGATCAAAATTCGGCTGGTTCTTGCTGACTGGCTTTAGATTATGAAATACTTTGGGAATTGTTGAATGGGGATGATGGTTAAGATTACATACAACATGCTTGATTGCAGGAGTAAGTAACATAAAACAGGGGTGGATGGGGTGGTCCGGGTTGTGCAGGGAGAGAAAACGACAGAGGAAAAGAGAAAGGGAGAGGGAGAGCAGAGAGAGGAAGGAAGAGAGGAGGAGAGAGCAGAGAGAGGAGGAGAGAGTGGGGGGGAAGAGAGAGCAGGGGGGTGTAACGCTCCTGCGTTTTTGTAGTAGGCTGGATTTGCAGCTGCAGAATCTCCACTCAGTAGTCATGTAGAGATGTGTTGAATAACCAGATCCAACTCTCCAGACTCATCACTGTGGGCCTGTCAGCTTCAGCATACAGATATACACACTCAATAAGATGTTCCTGGAGTGATAGGATGTATATGATAGTATGAAGATGATGTGCTGAAGGGACAGGTGTGAACAGTGACAGAGATGGTAAGCACTTGATAGAAATGTTCAGGAGAGTATTAGATGGTATTAGGTAGAATGCAGATAGGTTAGTAATCGAGTATGGTAATAGGTGGTAAGGACAGCAGATGACAAATACAGGATAGACTAACCCAGTGCAAGGATAGATGGTAGTAGTCTCAAGAGCTAGCAATCTATGTAACAGTGCAGATGATAGAATTAGTATGCATAGATAGTAACAGTCCTTATGTGCAGAGGTAGATAGTGTAAGTAAGGTTATGGAGGATTCCCCTGTGGGGTACTTATCACTAGTAAGTTAGTAGTAGAAGGGTCCAGTAGTAAGGGAGTGATCCAGTAGCGAGATACAGGGATCGGTAGCGAGGTTCCGGTCTGTTTCCAAGTAAAGGGAATAGCTGGAGGTTCCGGTAGCAAGGCAAGCTTGTAAGCATGTGGACACACGGCAGGTTGAACGAACAATGTGAGAGAGAACCCCGGCGGTTGAAATAGCCGCTCTGCGGCGCTCGGCGATGTCGTCATCCGTCTTAAAGGTGTATGCGTACCACCTAATTAGAAAGGTGGGACGCATATTTGAAAAGAAAATAGAAAATAAGGGTACCAGAGGTACCAGAATCTTACAGGGGGGAGGAAGAGAGCATAGAGAGGGGGAGAGAGGGGGAGAGAGAGCAGAGAGAGAGAGGGGGAAAGAGAAAGAGCAGATAGAGGAAGAGAGAGAGGAAGAGAGCGAGAAAGAGAGAGCAGAGAGAGGAGAAGAAAGAGAGGGGAAGAGAGAGCAGACAGGAGGGGGGGAAATAAGGCAAGAGGGGGGGGAGGGGAAGAGAGAGCAGAGCAGAGAGAGAGGGAAAGACCAGATAGAGGGAGAAAGAGCAGAGAGGGAGAGAGAGGGAGAGAAAGAGCAGATAGAGGGAGAAAGAGCAGAAAGGGAGAGAAAGAGAGCAAAGAGATGGAGAGACAAAGATAGCAGAGAGAGAGAGAAAGAGAGAGGGGGAGAGGAAGAGATAGGGAGAGAGAGAGCAGAGGGATGGAGAAAGAGAGCAGGAGAGAGAGAGAGGAAGAGAGAGCAGAGAGAAGGAGAGAGAGAGAGAGAGAAAGAGAGTAGGAGAAAGAGAGAGAGGAGAGAGCAAGAGCAGAGAGCAGGAGAGAGAAAGAAAGCGAGAGCAGAGAGCAGGTGAGAGACAGCAGAGAGTGGCTGAGAGAGCACACAGACAGATAGAGAGAGAGAGAAGAAGAGAGAGGAGAGGCTATGGCACTACAAATCCCAGCATAGCAGGCTCCCATTCCTTAGGTCATCATACACAGCATGAGGAGATGTTCACCACTGGGGTCACTACAGCCTGCCAGCGTTTCTCCGTACCCTCACTCCCTGCCACACACCACCAGCACCATGCCACTCCCCCTCTACATCATGGTCTTGCCCCTCCTTCTCTCAGCTGCTCTTTCGGGCTGCTACCTCCTCCCCTCTCTAATCTGTCCTCCAGCACTGACTGCAATCCTCTGTCCCTCCATCTCTGCTTTGGCTCCCTCACAGACAGCCTCACAGATTCTCCAGCCTTACCTCAGGCTCTCAGTCAGTTCCCTTGTCAGCATAGGGCCACAGAGGCTGGGGGAGGTGGGTGAAGCAGATCACTAGAAGGCTGACGCCTCTGCATTACATCACTGGTTGCTAGACGCTTGGCGATCCTAGCAACCAGTAATTTTACAACGGTTTGCTTTAATATGTGGCATATTTACCATTTCACTCTAAAGGAGCTATAAATCAGTTATACTGCCACCTACAGAAGTATTTGACACTGGCAAACAAAAAATCAAGAAAACAACATAAACCCACAAGTCTTTAGGAAAACAAAATCCATGCATAGTCCTGACAGAACAGTATACAGCCTCACATTCCAAAACCTGAAAATCAACAGCTACAAATACTGTAGCTTCTGACTTTTACTATTAGGACACATACCTGTCCAGGCATCCAGCAGTGTCCTCACCCAAGCCTATTCTTTAATTGGCTCTCAGAGGCTTATGGCTTCACAGCCAATTTCCTACTATGCACGCATGAATTACACTGCACTCTTTGAATAGGTCGCTGGTACCTTCTCCCACCTCTCCCCAAAAAGGTGCCAAATGTGGCAGTGGTGAGGAGGAGGCAGACAAGCGGAGTCTCCTCTTTATGGGGGGAGCTCTGCTTTATGGAGTTTTTCATAAAACAAAGTCACCTAGCACAACCAATGCTTTAGATTCCGAACAGTTTTTAATCTTTTAAATCTAAGCATTTAACTGAAGGGACTCATAGCTAAGTAAAATTGTATTTTAAGGTTCAAAATCTTTTATCCCTTCTGAAAAAGTGTTTTTATAATAAGTAAAATTAGAAAAATCATATGCCTGAAAACGCCAAACTAGCAAACTGGAGGTCGAGGAATCAGAAAGTTGTTTCAAGCTCCGTAGTGGGTTCGAATAGAGATAAAATCTTACTCCACTGGTCATCCTGCAGATAACTTTTTAGTACCATTTGCACCTGTAAATAAAACAATTGTTTTATTTTTCCATGGATTATATTGATATATCAGCTTTTGGTTAATATGGTCTATGATTAAAGGCGTACTTCACCTTTACCAACTAAAAACTGACTATACAAGGAGCATTTGTTGATAAAAACAAACTGTGCAGCTTTAACCAAAGTTGAATAATGTATTGGCTATATGTGTAGACAATTTATTTACATCCTGAAGCCTGACTGAAAAAACTCCCAGAGATGGCATCTTACCTTTTTGCTAGGAGGTTGCCAATGCAAACCCCCTCACATGCACTCTCTCCCTCCTGTCGCAGTAGCTGTGAGCTCAGTGATGATGTGATGAAGGAGATAGGTAACCATGCATGTGCGAGGGTGAACAATAATGGCTGGGAGTGTCTTAGCAATGTCCTAGCAACAAGGCAGGATGGGATGCGACGATCTCTGGGAGTTTTTAGGAAAGGCTTCAGGACAGTTCATAAATGGCCTACAACTATAGCAAGTGCATTATCCAACTTTAGTCAGTGCTGCACAATTTGCTTTTAGTTACAGATGCAACGTACCTGCATAGGCAGTATTTTGATAAAGGTGAACTTACCCTTTAAGGCCTCGAAATCTATTTATGATTTACCTAGGTTAATATTTTTTTTCCTTTTCTGGGTGGCATTAAAAAAATATTAAACTGTAACACTCTCTAGTTTGCTCTGATTGAATTTCACTCTTTTGTAAATTACAGGCTTTGAAGCAGTGTAGTACACATGCAGCTCTTAAACCTAGTGCAAATGGACTTTGGCCTTTAAACTTTAAATTGAAGAGTGGAATGTACAGCAAAACATTACAAAGCATTTGCAAAGCCTTCAGACAGCTTTAAGTAGCGCTCTTGAAGCCTTTAAAGCATCCAGCTCCAGATTGGAGATGTTAAACACAAATCCTAAAGTGAGCATTGACAATTTTAGCAGGCTCAATGTAAGTAGTGCTGAAGCTTGATAAAATGCCACTAAAGCTAGGGAGAAGAATGGGGCCATAATTGACTTTTACAAGATGTCTAGAATTACATATAGTATCTATAACTTTATATGACAACATGTCAGCAACTACTGTTCATTTTAACATGTCACTGAAAATAACATGTTTATGCATTTTTTATTATATGCCAGTGAGTTTGAATGGCCTATATGTGTAACAGCTTCACTTTAAGGCCCTTGTCAATGAGCTTCCATGTGCAAATGGATGTAACCTCAGGCTACGCAGTGGGTTCTTTACAGAAAGGGCTACTAGACTGTGGAATTCTCTACTATGGCTACTTTTAAAAGACTCTTGGATGTACATCTCAAGGATCAAAACATTCAGGGGTATGGGAAATGAATATGTCCACACACACCTACACAGGTTGAACTGGATGGACTATTGTCTTTTATCAACCTCAACTACTTCTACTACTACTACTACTATTATGTAATATATATACAAATACAGCATACATTTGACAATAGTTTCAAGATTATTAAGAAATTCATTGCAGGTACATTTGACCTGCATCTCACCTTTTTGACACCTTCTCGCCCAGTCTATAGCAGATTGATAGCTGGATGGGCCTTTTCTCTTTCTGAGTGGACATCATATGACATCATCAGAGCAGATCACATGACAACTGTAAACAATGGCTGGCTTCCTTCCATCACAGCAGATCACATGACAATTGTAAACAATGGATGGCTTCCTTCCATCACAGCAGATCACATGACAATTGTAAACAATGGATGGCTTCCTTTCATGCCATCCATTGTATACAATTGTGTTGCTAGCTGTGATTGGTCAGGGTGATTACATGGAACAGACAGGGCCAATCACACCCCATCTGTACCATGTAATAATTAAACATGGCTAATCAAAACAAAAGATATTGATTGTATCAGTTTAATTTAGTAAAAATGGTTGCTTATTCCAATGAAATTCACTGGTATAAGCAATAAAAAAATCCTGATCACTTCCCCAGAGTAGTACAGTGTTACTTTGGTGACACTGTATTGGTCTGGTCACTGCCACATCAGTTATATGATAACACTGTACTGCACTGGGGACAGTAGGTAAAAAATGTCTTTATTTTCCAAAAAATTGTGACAAAAAAATTACAACCTCCAAAAACTCGCCATGCCTCTTACTAAATACTTTGGACTGTCTACTTTCCAAAAAGGGGTAATTTAGGGATATATGTACTGTCCTGGTGTTTTAGGCATTAACCACTTACTGACTGCCTAACGCCGACCTACGTCGGCAGTCAGCCCCTCACAGGCAAAGCGACGTAGGTCTACGTCGCTAGCCTGTGAGGCTCTAGGGAGAGAGTGCGTGCCGCCGGAGGCGCTCGCCCGCTCCCGCTCGCTCACGGACCCCCCGCGGGTGGCGATTGTCCGTTAGAGAGGGAGAAAGGCATTCTCCCCTGTGTAAGAATGGAGATCACACTGTAGGACCGTTGATCTCTGTTCTTACACCAGTAGCCACAGCCAATCACAGTTAGAAGCATGCCCCTAGGGACACACTTGACCCCTCCCTCTCAAATAAAGTTAACTCCATCCCTGCTAGTGTCATTTTTACAGTAACAGTGCATATGTATAGCACTGATTACTGTAGTAATGTCACTGGTAACCCCAAAAGTGTCAAAAATGTCAGTCAAGGGTCCGATCTGTCCGCCGCAATGTCGCAGTCCCACAAAAAAAAACGCAGATCGCTGCCATTACTCGTTAAAAAAAAACAACAAAAATTACAAAAATCTTTCCCTTAGTTAGTAAACGCAATAACTTTTGTGCAAACCAATCAAAATACGCTTTTTGCGATTTATTTACCAAACATAGGTAGCATAAAACAAATTGGCCAAAAATGTTAAAAAATTTTGATTTTTACATTTTTTTTGTGTGAATTTCATATAAAAAAAAATGTGAAAAATATTATTTTGGCAAAATTTAAGCTTTTTTTGTTTATAGCGCATGATCAAAAAATTGCACAGGTGATCAAATACCACCAAAAGAAAGCTCTGTTTGTGGGGAAAAAAAGGACATCAAATCTGTTTAGGTACAGCATTGCACGACCGTGCAATTGTCCGTTAAAGTCACGCAGTGCCGAATCGCAAAATAGGCCCTAGTCAGGAAGGGGGTAAAATCTTCCGAGGCTTAAGTGGTTAATGAGATAGTCCGTCAGTACATCAGGATTGATCAATTTTCAGATATATACTGTACCATAGTTTGTGGACTCTATAACTTTCCTACAGACTAAATAATAAACACTGATTTGGGTTATTTTCACCAAGGAAATGTAGCAGAATACATTTTGACCTAAATTTATGATGAAAATTATTTATTTGCAAATTTTTATAACAGAAACCTAGAAAAATGCAGTTTTTTCCAACATTTTCGTTTTTGTTTTTTGTTTTTTTGAATGAAATGATAAAAAATTATTATGGGTACAGTGTTGTCTTTCAAACTGTGACAGCACTGAAAACTGAAAATTGGCCTGGGCAGGAAGAGGGGAAAAGTGCCCAGTCTTGAATTAAGAGGTTTTTGCATTTCTATAGACTTTTTTGGAGGGGGCAGCAATTCTGAAGTGAACAAAAGCCCATCGACACAGCTCCTAATAATAAGTGTGGTCTATTTATTTAATATGAATATTTTAATCATATTCCTTGGGCAAATTACATAAAAACACATTGTGTTTTTTTATTTCTAGCTCAAATCTTGTTAGTTTACTCTTCAAATTTGAATTAATATTTTCACGTTTCCCTATGATCAGACCTTATAAATCGAATGTCTCCACCCTGTTCCTAGGTAGGCCTAGTTTCAACATCTTTTTTTTTTTTAAAGTTGCTAGCCTAAAAGAGTGGTTAGCATAAAAACAAATTCTGTTTTCTTGCTAAAGACACAGCTTTTGATGTTAGCAGTGATCCCATTTCCCATATTACACATCTTTTATTTATGTGTTGCACGTAGCACAAGCTGAAGCTATTCTCCGTTTGAAAACATGGATGCCTTGGATCTCTGGTGAAATGTACTGTGCATTGATGGTCTTTGGTTATTCTCTAGTGAGTGCATGGCCAGCAGTGTATCCATCTAAAGCATTTTAACAATTTATTTTTTAAAAAAAGCACATCATTTTTTTTTTCTTTTATGCACATTTCATAGAGCAAATAAATCATTGCAAAATGATGGGTCTAAAACAGCATTAGAATTTTATTTTGCATAACCAGAGTGTTAAAGGACCACTACACATTTATTGTCATAGATAAATATGTAATAATGATGTATTATCATAGCAGAAGATACAGTGTATATAATAAAGGTAATGGAGCTAGAAAAACATAATTAACAGAAAATTCATTGTGGCAAAGATAGAACAGAATGGACCTTACTGTTCAGTCTTCTGGGTAAATATTCCATTTGACTGGAGTAATAGGAAACTGGTAAAAAGTGGTTGAAAGGAACACTTACCAGTCATTCTAACACAAAGTGGCAGACTCCCTCCCCCCAAAAACCTGGATGTGGCGGGCTAGCCACTCCCTGGTCTCCTGGCAGAATTCAGCAGAGATACAATAAATGCTGGGAAATATGCTGCAATGTTTGAAAATGCAGTGATGTGGTGCTGCTCTATTAGAATATTAAAAAAAAAAAAAAATGTAACTTTTGGCACTTTTCCACTGCAAGTACCGGCTCGGCTCTACTCGGCCCTGCTTGGCCCGGTTTGCTTTTCCACTGCTGGTACCGCATGGTATAGTGTCGGAATGGTTCGGTACGGTACGGTATAGGTTTGTTTTTCCACTAAAGTAGTACTAAAGTTAAGTGGGTGGGATAACAACGGGGTGGGTGTGATTCTCTGACCAATCAGTGGCTAGTAGTGACTGCATGCAAAGGATTGTGGGAAATGGTACCAGTTTGGTACCTGTTGGAACCACAATCGAGTAGGTACTGTTTTTTCAGAGCCGTACCGTACCGTACCGTTCGGTTCCATGCAGTGGAAAAGCAAACCTATACCGTACCGTACCGAACCGTTCCGACCCTATACCATGCGGTACTGCAGTGGAAAAGCACAAAAGCGTGCCAAACCGGTACGGTTCCATGCAGTGGAAAAGCGCCATAAGATCTGTAATACTGATCTTAAACAAATCAACCCCATACAACGATGATAACAATACAACTAACAAATAGTAAAACAAGTGCAATAGTATCCAGAACAACAAAAAAAAGAGAAAAATAATTCAAAATAAATGAATAAAATAACTGTATTGTTATATCTGTCTGCTGGGCTCCAATACACAATCGTGCGACAGGTGAAACAAACAATAAAGTGAACAAATTAAAAAGTTCTTTTCCAAATGTCTAAACTGTTCAATACGTTTTGTCCCTTCAGCGTGTGATATAAATAAGCACTAAACCGTGAAAACCAACAAAAGCAATTCTTCAGCGAGATGACACCTCCATGCTCACAGGTCGCTCACCTTATTGCTGTAAGGTAACACCATTGGGTTTGTGTGTCTTTAAGATGTGGCTCCTAAAATCTCCACTCTCATCTGGGGGTCTTTACACTTTTAACTGGCTCCTGATGTTGTCTCCACTGTGTTCCTCCCGAGGTTTCTCCTCAGAGCACTCCATAATATGTGCAGGTATAAAAAGGGGTCTCCATAGTGCAATACAGTTTTTTTAAAAACGTTTATTGATTAAGAACAGCTTAGGTACTTAATCTTTACAAAATGTAAAACTCGTATACTCCACAAGCACCGAGCTCGTCAGACCTCACTTCCGGTATGCCTCCGCCCTGCGTGTTACGTCACAGACACATGACTTCATCAGTGGATGGCAGGGGGCATGCATTGGCTACTTTTATAGGATGATAATGGTCTACAATATGGCGGCTATTTCTTTGAAGACAATGGCCCTCGTGTACTGCGGTGGCCATATTTTAATAGTCCGGACTGATGATTTTAAATGGCGGCCATTTCGTTGGAGATCAAATAAAGGTAATGGTCCTCCATGCAATATATATGGGCATGGCAACCATTTTGCTCTAGATAATCGGCTGTAAAATACAATCTCTGCATGTATATGTCTTGGGAAAATGTAATTAAGACAATTAAAATATAAATAAGGTGGAACCCGTGAAATAATGTTACATTTAAGCTGAAGCTACGGAATACCGAGAGGGACTCCTCTATATAAAACCAACAACAAGTTAGAGGAGTCCCTCCCGGGATCCCGTAGCTTCGGCTTAAATGTAACATGATTTCATGGGTATGTAATAATTATAATAAAATGTATAATGAATGATTTATCAGTAGACTTGCAACTTGTTATACATTAGGAATCTCTGTCACACCAATCCATCTCACTACCACCTACTCCCTCCTAGATAGACATCACATTCCCCATGCTTCATAAAACCCAGACCCCAGACTTTTATTTCCTTTGACCCCTAATGTGAGCCTCACCAGGGAGGCCTGGGGAAGATGGTGGACTGGGCTTATTGGGTCTTGCTTCCCCCCTCAGCCTGGCCCAGGCCATTTCCTTTGATAGAATACTTCATGTTGCTCAAAAAGTCTGTCTTTGACTGTATAAGTTGACTCTGGACTGAAAAAATAGTTTTTCTAACATTTTCAATATCTGCTGCATTTGTAACTACTACTTCTGTATCAAATCAGTCAACTGCTATGTAATTTTGGTTGAAATGCTTAAAATACTTTTCAATGAACATATTTTGGGGAATTTTTTTTTTTTACATTGGGGGAATTCACCAAACCTGTACCAGACAGAATATGGAGCATCTGTGCATGGCAATCAATCAATCTCTATCTTTAGCTTATTTAGTTAAGCTTTTAAAATGAAAGATATAATCTGATTCGTTGCAATGCACAGCTCCTCTAGATTCTGACTGCTTCCATTTTGAAAAATACAGATAGTGTTGATATGTAGAGTTGCAGGGATCAGAGAAAAGCTTGTCATGAAATCAACAGATCTATCATTTTAACCAGAAAAAACACAGAAAAAAATATTTTCTTTGTGGGGTTTAACACAGGCACTTATCAGCTTTTGTAAATCTGAGCGCATCTCAATTTGCAAGAGCCCTAGTTAGCAGGTTGCTGGGAGTTACTGCAATTTCCTTCCTAAAAGTTCATAGATGTGCCCAAATGGATCCCCTACTGTACTGTAAGACTATAAAAGCTCTACTCTCACAGACCATAATGGTTTTCCTTGATTGCCTTTGTACTCTTGCCTGCCTTGGTTCTTTATTTCCATGGATCTCAGGGCAGACATAACAGGTTACTACATTGCACATGATGACAACTCCCCACTGCTCCTCCGCTGTGAGATACGCATGCAATACATCAGTGACCAACACTCCATTTTAATTGCATCGTAATAAAGCTGGAAGCAGGTAGCAGTCATTAAAAATGGGACAGCAATTCTTGTGTAAATGAAAGCTAAAGTCAAAATGCACAATTCCCTCTCTCTCTCAAAAAAAAAAAAAAAGGAGTTTTGTGAAACAACATATATGAGAAGTACGGAATGTCATTGCTATAGAGTATATTAGGCGTATTCACAGCATTACTGCAAGTTGTGCAAGTAGAGTCTGAACAAATTATTTGTTTATTTACAGAGCAGCCCACAAAAAGCCCATTTAGGGGCCGGAAATAATAGGAAATAAAATATAGGTCTAAATTACAGCTGAACAGTAGTTACTCCTGACAGTAACTGTGTCTGTAATGGTTTTACCTGGAAGGAAAGCACAATATTCACCATTTACTGCTTTCAGGCTCTCAATAGCCTTGAATTCTTTCAGTTATTTTTCTATGAAGCAAAGAATATATGTACACTTTTCAAAAAGCAATTACGACTGATAGCAGGTATTGGGGTTACACAATTATATAGTAAATCAGGTCGAAGAAAGACTCATGTCCATCTAGTTCAAACAACATAAAGAAAAATAATAGAAATCTCTACATACATGATCTACATATTCCTATACCTACAGTTGGGTAGAGGAAGGCAAAGAACTCCAACAAATCATGATCCAATGGAAAATTCACAATGGTATCAATGGAGAATTTGGGACTATGCGATACCCAAATGTAAAGAGAAACTATAAAAAGAGAAACCAAAGTAAAGAGGTAGCACTATGTAAAGAATTATACATTTTATTCATACAAAAAACTTTTTTTTCAAAATACCTAAGAGGAGGACCATTAATGGATACACAATAAAAACAATAAAGAAAATGGAAACGTCATAAATACATAGGGTAAACCCCAATATGGACACAATAAGGTTGAAATCTGTGGACACAGAGACCCCTACGCCGTTTAACATACAGTCTTCTTCTGGGGGTAGGAATGTCCACTTGTCAAGCATATCTAGAGAAGAAAAATAACTATACAGTCATTTTACTTGGTGCAAACCCAATATTGAACAGAGTGCAACATCACAACAATCATTACTTACATTTGGTAAATCAAATACAAATGTATATGAACATAAGAAGGAAAACCGAAACCCAGCTGTGTGTCAGAAGCTCAGGGACGGCACACCACAAGCACGCCAAAGTCTCATGAAACCGCACAAGGAATCATATGGCAAAAAGGAGATAAAGTCCTAAATCGGAGAAGTTTGTATTAAAAAGGCGAAATATAATAATAATAAAAAAAATAAAAAAACATAGTGTAACAGAAAAATCTCTAAGTAACTTCAAGAATTTAGAAAAGTAGTTTCAAATATGGCATCCCCGATATGAGCTCAGAGTGGGGGCCCAGAATATTCCAAAATAGGGCCTATATATAATGAAAATATGTTACTGTAAAAAAAAGAAAAAAGGAGGCCTTTACCTGCAATTGTACAACAAACCAAATGTGAATCTCCCCCTAGTCAAGAAAAAAATGAGGCAATTGGCCTTAAAACCTGTATATAGCATAAAGCATGATCCAACTTGCTCCTGCAGGGGACAAACATTTCTTCCTGATTCCCCAGGAGGAGGGAGTATCCAGCTCTATTTTGTGCATTTAGGAATGCATACAGCTCTTTCATAAAACAATCTACTGCACTGGCCAGAATTAGTTCTTGAAGGAGTCTATTCCACGTTTTCACAGCTCTTACTGAAAAGAAGCCTTTCCTTATGTGAAGGTTAAACCTCTTTTTTCCTTCAGACAGAGAGTTCCCTCTTGTCCTCTATATTGACTCTAAACGTGAATAACTCACCAAGTTCACTATATGGACCACTTGTGTATTTATACATGTTGATCATATCCCCCCCCCCCCCAATCTTCTCTTCTTAAGAGAGAATAAATTCAGTTCCCCTATTCTTTCCTCATAGCTGAGCTCCTCCATGCTTCTTTTCACTTTGATTTCCCTTCTTCGCACTTTCTCCAGTTCTCTGAAACCTTTTTTTGTGAACTGGTGACCAAAACTGAACTAAATATTCCAGATGAGGTCTTCCTAATAATTTCTCCTGGGGCAACATTTTGCTAGCTTTAAAAACTGCAGCTTGGCATTCCATGCTATTATTAAAGCAGTATTACACCCATAACCAAAAATGTAATATATTGCAGTTTACTAATCTGTAGATGTGGTGGCTGCAGTAGTTTTCTTTTTTATGTTTTTCCCCCCTCTGTTTTCACCCAGTAATCTGGCCAATAACAAACCTCCTATATTAGGCAGCCTACACTCCGCAAAAGAGATTCCCTAACCCGCCTTCCTCTTTTTTTCTCCTCTTCTTTGCTCTTTCTGATATCTAGCCACTTTCTCTTTGTTTTCTCTTATTTGGACCAACGTTGCATAAGTCCAACAAAATATTCTGTATGTTGATTGTAATGAGGTATATAATGGTGCCTAAGGGAGCAATCTGTGGACTCTGTGAATAACTAGCACTGTACTATATGTATTGTAATGTATGTGAACTGTTTTTTTGTTTTCTGGAATGGTGATACAGTTTCTGAAAAAATAAATAATTAAAAAAAAAAGGAGCAACAGAGACACATTTGAACAGCATCATTATCAGTCTGGGGTGAGGGGAGTGTTACATGTATGAGCAGATTTAAATTTGACTAAATAAATTTAAGCCAAACTCCACCTAACACATTTATAGCAATTAGCAACACTTTTGCTCCTTTTCGGATAAAGGTTTTACGTAAATAAATAAAATCTGATCAATGAAAGTACCCCTATTAGTGGTAAATAGTTTGTCTCAACCTTAACCGTATAACTGCTACATCTGCAGGCAGGGCCGCTGATTGAGGGGGGACCACCAGTCCTGCTGTAGGGGGCCTGGGCACACAGGTGGGGCCCCAACAGCACGGGGAATCGGTGCAGTCGGGCCCCCCCTCCCTGTGTGCCCCCCTTCCACTGTGCCACCCCCCCCCCCAGAGCACTTCAGGCTTCCCTGTCCTGTAAAAAAAAAATAACAAATTCTAAAAAAAAAAATAATAATAATTAAACATTGTAATAAACAATTAAAAAAAAACTGTAAAAAAAAAAAATAATTGTAAACATTGTTAACATTTTATAAAAAAAAAATATTTTTTTTTTTTTTAGATGTACAAACGACTCAAAAATGGCTAATTCACACAAGTTCTCTGTTATGTTTGTGTCCGTTAATAATGATTTTAGTGAAAATATTGTCTTGATGTATTCGGGGGGGGCCCTGCCTGGTAGGTTGTACGGGGCCCCGTGATGTCTACAGGACAGCTTGTTCTGGTAAAAACCACAGACTTTGGTTTGTAACAAAAATGTTCCCCCGGTTACGTTTGGCGGGCAGTACTGCCATCGAACTTAACATATTAAATGGAATGGGCCAACAACACAACTTCATACAATGCATGCATTTGCTGTGTGGTGGTGCACCATTTACGAGACTAAAAGTGAGGTGGCAACCTATCGCCTTCTCCCTGCCTGTCAAACGCCTCTGAAATGGATCCCTTTTCCCATGGAAATCTGTGTAGAAAACTAAGCCTTAGGATGTTATCACTGGAACAGGTGTCCCCCTTAGACATTTACTCTCACCTCTTGTTCTTGTGACAACAGCTTTTGGTTTTCCAATCACTTTCTGTACTATAGAAAATGGTCAAATAGAGAGGATTAATCTCTCCAGAGGGGGCACAGGCAGTATAAAAAACCTGACAGGGACTCACTTCATTATTCTTTTCAAAACTGATGAAACATTTGGGCTTTAGATACACTTTAAAGTAGAACTGGGACTTGACTAAATGTTATCAAAATAAAAATTTTAAATATCATCACAGAGAATTATTTTGATAAATTACATTTTTTATGCAGATATTCTGGCCCTTGTGCCACAATTTATAATAGGGCGAATGTACACCAGGTGAATGTGTGTAGCCAGGTGCTTTGCTGGCTGTGTGATCCTCCATGCTTCCCCCACCCACTGCTGGGATCTGTGTAAACAGCAGGCTATATGTGCAGCAGTCTCCTCTCACCCTGAGCTTCCCTGTTGTGCAGCATCAGAGCAGCTCTGTTTGTGTTTCCTCACTCATTTCCCGTCCCTCCTGTCAAACAGCCGAGGGACCAATCAGGAGAGGCTGGTGGAGGATCATGGGGCATATAGTCCCCCTGGAAGTGTTGCCCACTTAAAGTATGGGGGCCAGAACTACAGCCCCAACCAACCCCTGCAGAAGAGGGAGGAGGACTAAGGACCCTTGCCCGGGCAGTTTACTGTGTGGAGCAATAGAGCACAAGGACCTGCTGCAGTGCTTTGAGCCACATCAAAGGACACGGGGAGAGAAACTGAGCCACTGGGAGCCTTGCTGTGCCAAACACCAGGGAGTACTGAAACTGTGACCTGTGTGCTGAGGGACTGAGCCACTGCCAGAATACAGTTGAGGAAAGTGGAAAGATAGTGCTGGCTTATTTTTACTGGTATTGTTCTCTTAAGGTATTACTGTTACATAGTTACATAGTTACATAGTAGGTGAGGTTGAATAAAGACAATAGTCCATCCAGTTCAACCTGTGTAGGTGTGTGTGGCTGTAATCATCTCACATACTCCTGAATGTTCTGATCCTTGAGATGTAAGTCTAAGAGTCTTTTGAAAGCCACCATACTACCCGCAGAAACCACCTCTTGTGGTAGAGAATTCAACAATCTTGTTGCCCTAACAGTAAAGAAAGGTTAAAACGCTTCTCCTCTAATCGCATTGTATGCCCTCGAGTCCTCATGCAATCCCTTCGAATGAACAGCTTTTTTCTAAGCTGGGATCCCCATTAAGATATTTATAAATTATAAATTGTTGATATAAATGATCTGGTTCCTAAGCAGGCGGCTTCTATACCCCAGAGGATCACCACAGTCTCCTTGGCTTGTAGTGTGATGTAAAATGGGCTGAAATTGAAGTGCCACACCACTTCTAAGAGGTCCAGATAAAACTTTATTCCATTAGAGGTCAGGGGTACAGTTAAAAAGTAAATAAAAGTAAGCTGCGCTAATGAGATCTGATGGGTATGTGCAATACACCAATCACAATAATATTAGAGTGAGTATGGAAATTCCCCCAAAAATCATAATAATAAATGAGCATCAAATGCCAGGTGGGCAACAAAAATGATGAATAAGTGTATATCTGGTAACCACTGAATCACAAACATATGGATATGTAAATGAATGCATAAACAGTAAAAACACTAGATGTCCAGTGAAAAACAAGTAAATCACAAACACATGAATAATAAATCAAATAATATTAGTCCATAATAGAGCTTAATAGAGTCCCAAAAATAGATTCCAGAATTAAAGTAATGAGTGAAGTGAATGGAAATGATCCTGTAATGCTAATCACCACGGTGCTCCCACACAAGTGACATGCATGTCTCCTTACCAGATTCTGGTATAAATGAGCCTCTAAGTATGGTTCCTCACAGCGCCTATCACGTACCTGGTGGAGACCAAGCTGTAGAGGGGGCTTCTCTTGCACCTCCTGTCCAACACCCCTGATAGAGATGACAGGCGGTGTAGGACACAGAGTGGCACGAGGGCCGGTATAGCAGGTGATGTCTTGGCAGAAGACTGATGGCTGTGGATCACCGGATGAACACCTGGAACTGGAACTCGGTGATGCTGGATGAGAAGGCAGGAGCGAAGTCGGAACACAAGCCAAGGAGTTGTCAACAGCCGGACAGCACGGGTACAGGAACGTGAGGCAAAAGCGGAGTCAGGATACAGGCCGAAGTCGGTACACAGTCTGGCAGCAAGGTACAAAGGCATAAGGCAAGGCAGGGTCAAACACAGGCTGAGGTCACAGGTAGGCAGGCAGGAATCCAAGGAGTCAAAGGCAAGCCGGGTCAGTATAAAGGGAAATCCACAAGCAGGTCAGGGCACAGGTAGACAGGAACACAAGCTGAAAGACCACTCAGCAATGTGCTCCTGTCACCGCTTGGTATAAATAGGCCGTTTGGCGCCAATTGCGTGCGCACGTTGCGTACGCACGTTCGCGCCTTCGCGCATTCGCGCGTTCGCGCGTTGGCGCATGCGCATTCGCACATTCCTTCCCGTGTGCCTGGGCATGCGCACTGAGCGTCTCTTACATTGCCCCCCCCCAATGGGCGGCCTCCGGATGCCCATCTGCAACATCTTCTCAGGATGAAACTGAAAAAAGGTTTGTATTAGATCTGTAGCATGGAGGTTGGCTTCTGGTTCCCATGAATTTTCTTCCGGGCCATAGCCCTTCCATTTAATCAGGTACTGGACAGTACCTCCTCTTTTCCTACAGTCCAATATTGCTTCAACCTCGTATTCTTCGTTGCCATCAATAATTTCAGGCGGGGGTGGATCCGACTCACGGTCAGGAAATGGATTGGGTCTGGTAGGCTTCAGTAAGGACACATGGAAGACAGGGTGAATTTTGTATGTTTCCGGGAGTGAAAGTTCGTAGGCAGCAGGATTGATCTGTCTCTTAATAGAGAATGGACCGATATATCTAGGTCCCAATTTTTTAGATGGACATGACAGTTTCAAATTAATGGTGGATAACCAAACCTTGTCTCCCGGTCTGAGGTTCAGATCTCCCCTTCTCTTCCTATCAAAAATTTTTTTGTTGTCTTGCTGTGCTTTGACAATGGCGTCTTGCAATAGCTTGTTGTTGGTTTGCAAAAATGTGGCTCTTTCCTGGACTGCAGGAACCAAGGAATCAGGCATCACATCAGGTATAAAAGCTGGGAAGTACCCATAGTTTGCAAAAAACGGGGCTTGACCCGTGGCCGAATGCACTGCGTCATTATATGCAAACTCTGCCAGGGGTAAAAGTGATGCCCAGTCATTCTGTGAGAATGAAGAAAAACACCGGAGATACTGCTCCAGGGTCTGGTTTGTACGCTCCGTTTGCCCGTTCGTTTGTGGATGATAGGCAGAGGAAAAGTACGTGTCGATTTTCAAAGTTCTGCAGAGGTCTCTCCAGAATCTGGAAGTAAATTGCACCCCCCGGTCTGAGGTGATGTTGCTAGGTACCCCGTGGAGCCGAACCACTTCCTTGATAAAAGTTTGGGCGGTTTCCATTGCTGAGGGAGTTCCTGACATAGGGATAAAGTGGGCCATCTTTGTTAATCTGTCGACCACCACAAAGATGGTCGTGAATCCTTCAGAAGGAGGAAGCTCAACTATAAAATCCATATTTATCATCTCCCAAGGCCTCTTGGGAATGGGCAAGGGCCTTAGTAGACCCCAGGCTTTGGCCTTGTCATTCTTGTTCCGAATGCAGATTCCACAAGTGCTAACATAATTATGGCAGTCAGACCTCAGACCAGGCCACCAAAAGGACCGTTGTACCAGGTCAACCGTCTTAGATATTCCAAAGTGCCCTGCCAAGGGGTGATCATGGCACAGGCCGAGGACCTTGGCACGTAGACTTGGGGGTACGAACACTTTTTGGTTGTAAAAAAACAGTCCCTCTTGTTCCTGAAGGCACATACCTGATGGTAGAACATCCCTTGTGGACGCCTGCTTCAGCTGTGTTAACAGATCTGTTTGCAACAGTAGAAAACTTTGGGCCGGCAGGATTGTGTCTACTTGACTACACTCTTCGTCCTCTGGGTACATGCGGGATAGCGCATCAGGTTTGCCATTCTTGGAGCCCGGCCTGTAGGTGATATGGAAGATAAAACGAGAAAAGAACAGTGCCCACCTGGCTTGACGTGGTTTCAGTCTTTTAGCTGTTCGGAGGTACTCCAGATTTTTGTGATCGGTAAAGATCAGGATAGGGTGGGATGCTCCTTCTAACAGGTAGCGCCATTCTTCCAAGGCTACCTTGATGGCCAGTAGTTCCCGGTCTCCAACATCGTAGTTCCTTTCTGCTGGGCTGAGCTTCCTGGAAAAGAAGGCAACAGGGTGAAGAAGAGATTTCGTACCTGAACGCTGTGACAGGATCGCACCAACGGCATTTTCTGAAGCATCCACCTCAAGAACATAGGGTAATGCAGGATTTGGATGTTGTAAGATAGGTGCAGTAGTAAATAGGACCTTTAACTGGTCAAACGCAGCTTGTGCTGCCGGTGTCCATTGGAAACGGGTACCTTGCCTTGTTAGCTGGGTGACCGGAAGGATAATAGCGGAGAAGTTCTTGATAAACTTGCGGTAGAAATTAGCGAATCCAATGAACCTCTGTGTGCTCTTCCTGTCTGTGGGAGTGGGCCATTCGAGGATCGATTTGACCTTTTGGGGGTCCATGGAGATCCCAGAAGTGGAAATGACGAGTCCCAAGAATTGGATTGATTCCTTTTCGAACTCGCATTTCTCGGCCTTCGCGTATAATCCATGGTCTTTTAGGCGGCCGAGAACCTTCTTGACATGTTCACGGTGTACTTGAATGGAATCTGAAAAGATAAGAATGTCATCAAGGTAGACAATCATAAATAGATCAAGAAAGTCTCTGAAAATGTTGTTTACAAAATGCTGAAAAGTGGCTGGAGCATTGCACAATCCAAAGGGCATGACAAGATACTCGAAGTGTCCGAATCTTGTGCGAAAGGCGGTCTTCCACTCGTCGCCCTCGCGGATCCGTACTAGATTGTATGCTCCTCGTAGGTCAAGTTTTGTGAATACCGTGGCTGCCCTGAAACGTTGGAATAGTTCAGGAACCAAGGGCAGAGGATATCTGTTTTTGACAGTAACCTTGTTCAACTCCCGATAATCAACACAGGGGCGTAGAGAATGATCCTTCTTTTCAACAAAGAAAATACCAGCCCCCGCTGGGGACGTAGAGGGCCGGATGAAGCCTTTTTTCAGGTTTTCATCAATGTAAAGGCGTAATGCCTCGAGCTCCAGTTCAGAGAGGGGGAAGATACGCCCAAACGGTATCTCAGCACCTGGTAAAAGTTCAATTGGGCAGTCATACGGCCGGTGAGGTGGTAGGATGTCTGCTTTCTGTTTATCAAAGACTTCCAAGAACTCATGGTAAGCTGCGGGCACAAGTTGGGATGCAGAGGGATCAGGTTGCAGGCCCAAAAGTGATGCAGGTTTCCCAGGACTGGGCTGGAAGCAGTTTTGTTGACAGTAGGTGGATGGAAATGCCACTTCTCCTGACTTCCAGTTTATCTGAGGATTGTGTGCTTGTAGCCATGGAATACCGAGAATGATAGGGAACAGAGGAGATGGGATAATGTCCAAACATAAGTATTCTCGGTGGCCTTTATTAGAGATAGCCAGTAATGGGCAGGTTTCTTGGGTTATAGGCCCAGACTTGAGATGGGATCCGTCAGCTAGATGGATAGATAGCTGGCGGGTCTTTGCTTGCAGAGGGATTTGATGACGCTGAGCAAAGTCACTGTCCATGAAGCAGCTGCAAGCGCCGGAGTCAATAATGACTGGGACTTGGATGGTCTTTCCGAGAATCTGTAGCGAGAGAGGTAGGGTAATGTGAGTGGACAGATCCCTCCTATAAGTGTTTGCAAGGTAAGAAGGGAAAGCAAACTGAGACTTACTAGGCCGCACCGGGCAGGTCTGAAGGTAATGTCCGGCCTCCCCACAATAGAGGCATAAGTTGTTCCGGCGTCTTCGCAATCTCTCCTCAGTGGTTAGTGGAGAGCGTAAAAGTCCGAGTTGCATGGGCTCCACACTGGAGGTTGTGGGGAAAGAGACAGGTGGACGAAAAGCCGGAGGTGACGGCACTTGAGGCAACATCCAGGTAGGTCTGGAACTTCCAGCTCTTTCCACTCTCCGTTCCCTGAGCCTGCGGTCAAGCTGGATAGTAAGACTAATAAGGTCATCAAGAGAATCAGGCGTACCCACTCTGGCAAGTTCATCCTTAAGGCCCTCTGATAGGCCGAGACGGAATTGATGCCGTAAGGCTGCATCATTCCAGCCTGTATCGGAAGCCCATCTGCGGAATTCGGCGACATAGTCCTCAGCAGGGCGGCGGCCTTGTTGTAACGTATGTAGGGTTGCTTCGGCTGTAACAGATCGCTGGGGGTCATCATAAAGCTGCGCCATTGCTTCGAAGAATGATGAGATGGTGTTCAGGGCTATACTATTTTGTTCCAGCAGACGGTGGGCCCAGGATTGCGGCTCTCCGAGAAGTAGAGAGATCACGAACCCCACCTTGGTGGATTCAAGTGAGAAAGTCCGTGGCTGCAGGGCAAAGTATAGCTCACAAGAATTCCTGAAAGCCCGGAATTTGTGTCGGTCACCCGAAAATCGTTCTGGAGCAGGTACCCGAGGTTCTGGTGGTGGCAAAACCACTGCAGGTGTAGATAGAGCCCGTTCGGGCACGGAGGACCCAGGTGCCGGGGTTGCCGGGATAGAAGCCATGGATTGGATGCGACCCTCTAATTGGAAGTAGCCCTCTTGCAAGGATTTGACTGCTTGGGTAAGCGAAGCAAGTTGCTGGCATAATGTCTCTAGAGGTGAAGCCCCTCTCTCGGTCTCCGACATCTGGCTGAGTGGTACTATCACGTACCTGGTGGAGACCAAGCTGTAGAGGGGGCTTCTCTTGCACCTCCTGTCCAACACCCCTGATAGAGATGACAGGCGGTGTAGGACACAGAGTGGCACGAGGGCCGGTATAGCAGGTGATGTCTTGGCAGAAGACTGATGGCTGTGGATCACCGGATGAACACCTGGAACTGGAACTCGGTGATGCTGGATGAGAAGGCAGGAGCGAAGTCAGAACACAAGCCAAGGAGTTGTCAACAGCCGGACAGCACGGGTACAGGAACGTGAGGCAAAAGCGGAGTCAGGATACAGGCCGAAGTCGGTACACAGTCTGGCAGCAAGGTACAAAGGCATAAGGCAAGGCAGGGTCAAACACAGGCTGAGGTCACAGGTAGGCAGGCAGGAATCCAAGGAGTCAAAGGCAAGCCGGGTCAGTATAACGGGAAATCCACAAGCAGGTCAGGGCACAGGTAGACAGGAACACAAGCTGAAAGACCACTCAGCAATGTGCTCCTGTCACCGCTTGGTATAAATAGGCCGTTTGGCGCCAATTGCGTGCGCACGTTGCGTACGCACGTTCGCGCCTTCGCGCATTCGCGCGTTCGCGCATGCGCATTCGCACATTCCTTCCCGTGTGCCTGGGCATGCGCACTGAGCGTCTCTTACAGCGCCACTCTGGAGAGATCCCAACTCCAGCAAACCCCCAGGTTACGGCCAGAAGTGGATAGTAGTGCCGGTAATGTCCACAAGATGGAACTCAATACACCATAAAGAAAAAAGTGGACTGGATAGTGTGATACCGTACAGCATTTATTAAATTAAATATAAAATATCACTCACATGATACAGATAAAAACTCACATGTTCAAGAAGCCGGCCGGCTCTCGTGTAGCCCGTCCTCAGGGCAGCGCAGTGACGTCAGCATTTTTTTTTATAAAACACAGAGACAGGAAAAGTTTTAAATTCAGCAGGAGGGGAGGGGGCGGGCTCTGAAACAGGAGCAGACAGGCAGGGAGGGAGGGGAGAGGAGCACAGAGGAGGGCAGAAAGCTGCGGATGACAGAGGCCCGTACACTGACCACGGTGTCAGGGCTCAACAGCCATGATATACTGTGGTCCAGTGTTTCTCAACTACGGTCCTCAGGGCACACTAACAGGCCAGATTTTAAGTATTACCTTGGGGAGATGCAGACTAGAATACTGCAGTCACTGAGCAGCAAATTATATCACCTGTGATGTATTTCAGTTTTCTTGCAAACCTGGCCTGTTAGTGTGCCCTGAGGACCGGAGTTGAAAAACACTGCCGAGGTCAGTGTACGGGGGTAGTAGAAACTGGCAGGAACAGCCAGGTTTTTCAGATGATATGAGGTGCCAAATTACACTGCACAAGCACTGTGCTGCATAACATGCTTTAACCAGTTCTGGACCGGAAGGATTTGTCCCTTAATAACCAGGCCATTTTTTTTCAGATTCGGCACTGCGTTACTTTAACGGTAAATTGCGTGGTCGTGCGACACTGTGCCAAAATAAAATTGATGTCCTTTTTTCCCATAAATAGAGTTTTATTTTGGTGGTATTTCATCACCTCTGCGATTTTTTTTTTTTGCGCTATAAACAAAAAAAGAGAGACAATTCTGAAAAAAAAAAACCTATGTTTTTAACATTCTGCTATATACAGTATCTCACAAACGTGAGTAAACCCCTCACATTTTTGTAAATATTTTGTTATATCTTTTCATGTGACAACACTGAAGAAATTACACTTTGCTACAATGTAAAGTAGTGAGTGTACAGCTTATATAACAGTGTTCATTAACCACTTGCTGACCGCCGCCCGACTATATACGGCGGCGGTCAGCCCCTCCCAGGCAAAGTGACGTACCGGTACGTCACTAGCCTGGAAGCGAATAGGGGGCGAGCGCGTGCCGCCAGAGGCGCGCTCCCGCCCCTGCTCGTACCCGAAAAAGCCGGCGCGTGTGATCGGCGGACCCGATGTCCGCCGGTCACTCGCAATCGACGGGTAGAGAGGGAGAAAGGCAGGCGGCTAATGTAAACAAAGCCGCCTGTCACTCTCCCCCCCTGTGTAAAAGCACAGATCACTTGGTCCTGCTATGTAGGACCGTTGATCTGTGCTGTTACACACACAGCCATATCCAATGACAGTAAGAAACACGCCCTAGGGACACACTTAACCCCACCCTCTCCAATAAAGTTAACCCCTTCCCTCCCAGTGTCATTTTTACAGTAACAGTGCATATGTATAGCACTGATTACTGTAGTAATTTCACTGGTACCCCCAAAAGTGTCAAAAATGTCAGTCAAGGGTCCGATCTGTCTGTTTTACATTTTTTACAATGTACACTCACTATTTTACATTGTAGTACAGTGTAATTTTTTCGGTGTTGTCACATGAAAAGATATAATAATATATTTACGAAAATGTGAGGGGTGTACTCACTTTTGTGACATACTGTAACATTGCCAAAAAAAATTTAAAAATCAAAATTTTTTATTTTTTTATGCCAATTTGTATTCTGCTACATATTTTTGGTAAAAAAAAATCGCAGTAAGCATATTTTGATTGGTTTGCGCAAAAGTTATCGCGTCTACAAACTAGGGGAAAGATTTATGTAATTTTTATTTATTTTTTACTAGTAATGGTGGCGATCTATGATTTTTAGCAGAATTGCGACATTGGACCCCTAACTGACATTTTTGTCACTTTTGGGGGGACCAGTGACATTACTACAGTAATCAGTGCTAAAAATATGCTTTGTTACTGTAATAATGATACTGGCAGGGAAGGGGTTAACCTAGTGGTGATCAAAGGGTTAATTGTGAGTGTTTTCTAACTGTGGGGGGAGGGACTTATCAATTATCATAGAGACCTGTGATCCTATATAGAAGGATCACAGGTGCTCTGTGATCATTTCGGAGAGAACAAAGGTCAGATGGGTTTACAACAGCAGACCATCCTCTCTCAGCGGGGATCGATTACGGGTGCCTAGCGGCAATCGCGGTCGCCGGTCCCGTGGATCGGCATCCCCGCTGCCTAGTGGGGGCGGGAGTGCCTCGGCGGCGGCACGCACTCGTCCCCAGGAGCGTTCCAGCGGACCAACATACCCTTACTTTGATTTGCGCAGCCGAGCCCTCCTGCCGCAGTAAAACTGTGGCGGGCGGTCAGCAAGTGGTTAAAGGAACAGGATCTTTATTTAATTTTTTGGGGTAACAAACGCTTTAATGCATTCCCTGCATTAAGGTAAAAAATATTTAGGAGTCCGATTGTCACTTGGGGGATCAGGAAGGATTTTTCCCCTGCTGGAGCAAATTAGATCATGCTTTATTGGTTTTTTTTTTGCCTACCCCTGAATGAACTGTGATGTTAGGATTGTTTTCCCTTTCTATTGGTTAAACTATATCAACTTGTGTCTTTTTTCAACCAGACTAACTATGTAACTATAACTATGTAAGTATACCATGTTTTTTTTTTTACAATCACTTTAATGCATGGAATGCAATCATTCAAGAAACTATTCAGACTTTAGAACCACTGGTCCCCCAGTGCACTCATTGGTTTCTCCTGTTGACCCAAGTGTCACTACTGTGTCCTGTAGTGGTCAGCCGGAAAAAATAAGGAGAGCAGCAGGGGACATAGGCAAGTATAGCAGGGTATACAGAACATGTATTGAAATTAACTGGCCAAAAATTCGATATGTATGTACTAGGAATCGACCGATTATCGGCAAAACCGATATATATCAAGGCCCATACGCACTTTTCCTAATATATCAGAATCGGCCCCTGAGGTTACCGATATTGCCGATATTTTGGGAAAGTGCATTTACCGGAGTCATGCCTGCATCTAGAGGCATCACCTTGGTACAAGTGTCCATAGCCGACGGTCGGCTGTCTTGTAATGACAACCGATGCGGCTGAGAAGCCGCTCGGCTGTCATTACAAGGAGCAGAAAGGGATGCCCCCCCTCCCGCTGCCTTCCGTGGCTCGCCTGGGTCAACCTTCCCACCGGGAGACCCAGGCAACCATCCTGCACGGCTGCCGAAGAGAAGACCCAATCAAAGCCGCATTCGGCTCTGATCGGGTCTCCATGTAAAAACCGGAAGTGATGTCATGACATCACTTCCGGGTACTCAGCGCCAAAATCAAAAAAATGACAGCATTCAAAACAGCCAATCTTGGCGTTTTGAATGCTTTTAAGTGCAGAGGAGGGGTTTGGGGTGTTTCAGACCCCCAGATCCCTCCATAAAAGTACCTTTAAAAAATTACGTTTTTAATGTAAGAAAATATCGGCCAATATTGGCCGATACCGATATGCGATGACCAAAATATCGGTATCGGCAATAAAAAAATTATATCGGTCGATCACTAGTGTGTAACCATCTGTGCAACAGAAGCTGGTTGTTAGACTTTCTGTTGAACAGTCTTGCTGGAAAATCAGCATCCGATCAGTGCTTGCAGCCAATTGCTTTAGCCCTGATCAGTGTATTCTGACAGGAAGTGGGTGGGAATCCCTGCTGTAAAAATGCAATAATGTGACGGGTGAGATCTCTGCATTCCAAATGCTTGTGTGGTAGTAAGGATCTGTCCATTTGTTTTGTTTTTTTCACTCAATCTGCTGTTTGAATTTTAAAAAATCTGTCTGTGTATACCCTGCATAACACTTCTGTAACTGTTGGTTTCTGGGGAAACTTCAGTTGGGAATGTATCCTAAATGTAGTGGTGAGATCAGCAGTGTGGGCAGCAATAGAACTAAGTATGTACTTTCTTTTTATCAGGTACAGCTTTACTAGCATGTTCAGTTTGGGAACAGAGTCCCTTTAAAATTTAAAATTCTATAAACCTAAAAACTTGCACTTCAGGAAAAGTATGTGCATGATTTATAATACATGAACTGTGTGTGAGTCATAGTCCTGTGCTTACACAGACCTAGTGCTGGGCTATATCAAATGCAGCTTATTCCTCACCCATCTTTTGTGTTTAATTACACACAGAAATATAAGGCTTATATTGCTGTGATTTCCTAAAGGGTCAAGCAGGCAGGAAGCATTATAACATGTGTACTTTTAATTTTGAAAACTGAATCTCTACAGTCTAGTGGGAGTCCTAGGAGTGAAGGAATCTGAAATGAAATGTAAAGTAATCCAATTCTTTCATGTTGTGAATATTCAGAGGTTCACAGACACAGCGAGTACACAGTGGAGAGTTGGATGGTTTCCATGGTGACGACACGGTTATTTGACAGGACGTAAAATTAATTTGAAATCAAAAGGATAATGATATGAGTGATAAAAATATCAGACCCATTATAAAATATGGATGTTATTTCATTATGGTACACACTGTCTCGACAAGTTACTGGAATATTTCCTAATGTAATTTCTAAATGCAAAACTTATGTGTTCCAATGTAGAAAAAAAAAATGAGGGAGAGCTGTGTGGTACCTGGAAATTAAAAATCACTTTCCTCTGCATCTGTCTGGTAGGAAAGACATTTGCATGAATCAAGCGGTTGATTAAAGGATTCTCAGAGCTGTCATCATTTCTCACTTGGAGTGACTGTCACTTAGTCAGCATGACATCAGTGTAATAGGGGTAACTTTTTAGATAAAAGGTGAAGTGTATGTGAAGTTTAAAGTGCAATGCTCGTTATGTTAAAACCTGATGTAAATATATATATATATATATATATATATATATATATATATATATATATATAATTATATACACATCACTTTTCAATTTAAAGTGCAACCTCAGGTAACAAAACAAAAAAAACAGCTTTCAGTGTTGTACCTAGAATACAGTATTTGGCACCTCAAGACATCAAAATAGTTTTTAGTAATAAATATAAAATTAAAGTGGTTCTAGAGTTTCAAGTTTTTCATCTTCATGCACTCTATGCATGAAAGTAAAAAATACCGGTATCGGTGCCGATACTAAGCATCTGCGCGAGTATTGGTACTCGTGCAAATGCTCCAATACCTAAAACTGATACTTTCAGGCTCAGTTCTTTTAGCTGTCAGTGGGATTCCCCAGTGACAGCTGAAATGAGAAGAAAAAAAAAGCCACCAATTATTGGATGTTTAAGAGTGGGGCCGCCACGTCCTTTATAACCGATGACTCATTCAGCTCATTCAAAAGGGGTTCCCCTGTTGACAGCTGAAGTGTAAACCAAGTTCCAGCAATTGGAGTTGTCAAAAAAAAAAAGCAACCAGGCAATGTTTATCAACAGGCACTGAAACAAAAAGATACAAAGAAACATTGTTTATTTTTGTATTTTTTTGTTTATTCATCTACAGATCAAAGAACTTTGATCTACAAATGAAGTCAGTTTAACCACTTGCCGACTGTCGGAAGTACATTTACTGCGGCAGTCAGCCGCTCCTGGGCAAAGCGACGTAGTAATACGTCGCTCGCCCAGGAGCCTGTAGGGGGCCAGCGCGCGCCGCCGGAGGTGCGCTCCCGCCCCCGCTCATTCACAGGGATCCCCGCGCGTGTGACCGGTGGCTCCGATGTCTGTCAGCCACTTGCGATCTCCCGCAGGAGAGGGAGAAAGGCAGACGGCTGATGTAAACACAGCCATCTGTCATTCTCCCTGATGTAAGTGCAGAGACTATATGATCCTGTTATGTAGGATCGTATGTCTCTGTGGTTACATCACAAGCCACGCCCCCCATAGTTAGAATCATGCCCCTAGGGATACATTTATCCCACTGATCACCAATAAAGTTAACCCCTCCCCTGCCAGTGTCATTTTTACAGTAACAGTGCATATTTATAGCACAGATTACTGCAGTAATGTCACTTGTACTCCCAAAGGTGTAAAAAATGTCAGTCAGGGGTCCGATCTGTCCGCCGCAATGTCGCAGTCCTGCAAAAAAAAAAAAAATCGCAAATCACTGCCATTACTAGTTTAAAAAAAAAAACAATAAAAATGACATAAATCTTTCCCGTAGTTATTAAACGCAATAACTTTTGCGCAAACCAATCGAAATGAATAGGCTTATTGCGATTTTATTTACCAAAAATATGTAGCAGAAAACAAATTGGCCTCAAATGTTAAAAAATTTTGATTTTTACTTGTTTTTGAGAATTTCATATAAAAAAATGTGAAAAATATTGTTATTTTTTCAAAATTGTTGCTCTTTTTGTTTATAGTGCAAAAAATAAAAATCGCACAGGTGATTAAATACCACCAAAAGAAAGCTCTGTTTGTGGGAAAAAAAGGACGTCAATTTAATTTGGGTACAGCGTCGCACGACCGTGCAATTGTCCGTTAAATGTGCCGAATTGCAAAATAGGGCCTGGTCTTTGAGCAGCCAAATCCTCTGGGGCTTAAGTGGTTAAAGCAACCTGTCAAGTAAATAAAACATTTTTTTGTTTGTTTTTTAATATTTTTTTCCTCTGTTTAACCCCTTATTAACCCTTCTAATTTACTGTAATCACCTTTGATTATCTCCTTAATTACCTTCTCCACTTAATTATTATTTTCCTGCTGCTTTCTTTGTTCACTCTTATTTTAAAAAATATTATTAGTTCAAACATTTTTTTTGTTTGCTTTGCTTATTATTATTTTTACACCTTTAACATATATTTACATGTTTCACATTTAAAAAAGCCTAAAATAAAACTAAATTTAAAAATGTATTTAATTTGTAAATACCATTTCAATGCTTTGTAAAATTGCTGACAGCTGAAGTGTAAACAAAACATTTGCAACAGGTATCGGTAAATGGTATCAGCAAGTACGAAAAAAAGGTACTCGTGAAAAAAATGGTATTGGTGCAACCCTAGTAAAAAACCTGTGTGCTGCTCCCCCGATAGCTCTCCCTAATACTCAACTGAGCCCCTCTCAATCCAGCAATGTGCACAAGAGCCTTGGCTGTCCCTGGACTCCATCTCCTCGTTGGCTGACAGACCAGGGGGGCGGGGCCGAGACACGGCTCTATGTGTCTTATGGACCTATAGAACAGGGCTCGGGACAGAACATGCACCAGTCCCCCATAGCAAGCGGCTTGCTATTGGTGGCACTGGTCAAGTGGGAGGAGGAGTGCCAGCAGGGAAGCTGAGAAGAAGAGGATCAGGGCTGCTCTGTGCAAAGCCATTGCACATAGCAGATAAGATTGACATGTTTGTATGTCATGCGCCTGGTTTGATGATCGTGCGAAGCTGCAAGACAGGGGACTCCTTGGTGAAAGGCATCTATAGCTAAGTATTCTTGATACATTTACCAATAATTTTGCGTTTGTTATCTTTATCTGATGTTTTTTTATTTAAATGTTATATACAGTTTAATTTTTAATTTTACCTACAAGTATTTGTGTGATCTCTCTTTGCACACCTTTAAAAAAAAAAAAATGCAAACTATCACATAACCATAATAAAAGAAATAGCTAGTGAAGATTTATAATATTCCACGCCAGAACATAAAGTATATTGGCATATGTAACATGCCATTCCAAAACAAGGAGATAATAAGGAAGTGCTAAATATTAGAAGGTGTCATAGTGGCACAACAAGTACGTCATGTTGAAGCATGAGGACAATAGCAACATGCTTTGATAGCGATAGGAAACGTGTAGGGAGAGAGCGAACCGCTCCGGTGAGGGGATGATCCCAAGCACATCCAGCACAGGTGCAGGCAAGGATCCGCAATCCAGAACAGCAACAATGGGAGGAAGCAAGGAGCCGCACAACTGGGAGGAGATGTGAATTGTAAAAGTCCAAGTTTTATTGAATTCCAAAGTTAAAAACACATTCAAAGTGTGACCACAACAGTCGGAGACATGGAAAAAAGCACGGCGGTTGACGCGTTTCACGGACTCTACCGCTTAGTCGTAACCATGATTACGACTAAGCGGTAGAGTCCGTGAAACGCGTCAACCGCCGTGCTTTTTTCCATGTCTCCGACTGTTGTGGTCACACTTTGAATGTGTTTTTAACTTTGGAATTCAATAAAACTTGGACTTTTACAATTCACATCTCCTCCCAGTTGTGCGGCTCCTTGCTTCCTCCCATTGTTGATAGCGATAGGCCCACAGGGAGCTAAACTATAGGAATATGATCCTCTAAAGAGTTGTGACTTGACAATGTGGGCAAATATGTCAACAATGACATTGTAAGGAGTACAAATAGACAATCATATACAACCCACAGGTATCAGTCAATTGTTATAATATTATGTCATGTGACGTCAGAAGGGCGGTGCTACCAGGTGAGATAGCTGGGTGGCCCCGCCCCTTGCCTATAAAAGAACTGTCAAAGCCGAAGATCGGGCATACAGCTGGTAGCCTCTTAGGAGGCAAAGCGTTTTATAATTTTTTTCTATTTTTCGGGTCCGAGCGTAATGATTGATGATGGATTTACATCGAGGGACACTTTTTTTTCTTTTTTCTTTTTAATAAAAGACTTGTCAAAAACTACTTTCTGTGGTTGTTACACTTTTTTTAATGGGTAGGGGTACGATGTACCCAATACACATTCACATGGGGGGGGTGGGATCTGGGGCCCCCCCTAGTTAAAGGAGGCTTCCAGATTCTGATAAGCCCCCCACTGGCAGACCCCCACAACCACAGCCCAGGGTTGTCGGGAAGAGGCCCTTGTCCCCATCAACATGGGGAAAAGGTGCTTTTTGGGGCACCCCAAAGCACCCTCCCCATGCTGAGGGCAAGCGGCCTGGTATGGTTGACAAGGCACTGGTTGACATGGCACTGTTCCCGGTCTTTAATATTGGCTTCTATAGGAAATATTGGTCAGCTTGACATTGCACTGCTCCCTGTCTTTACCATTGGCGTCTATAGGAAATCTTGGTAAGCCCGACATGGCACTGCTTACGAATCATAAGTGACAGGGACACCAAACATGGGGAACACCAAGAGAGGACCCAGGACTACAACATACCCGTACATTTTAAAATTGGAGTATGCCTGTACACTACACTGACTACACTAAGCTTACTGAACTAACTACACGCCTAATCTCCATTGTCACACACTATACGCGGCTGCCATGGGCAGCAGCCTTATATATGAATTGTGTGAATTGTGGACTTAACCCCTGAGCCATGATTGGCCAAAGGCACTCTGCCTTTGGCCAATCATGGCTGTGACAGTACATTGTGCTGTGATTGGCCAAAGCATACAGGTCAGGTGCGTGCTTTGGCCAATCATCAGCAATCAATGCACTGCAAGAGCGCATGGCATTATAAGGCGCTCATCAGTGGGCGAATTTCCCACCGAGCTCCCCATTTGTTTGTGTGTTCAGTGAACACAAGAACAGCGCCCATCCCTGTTCTGCATGGGACAAGCGAATTTCTTTGAAACAGCGAATGAGGCCGTCCAGAGCTGGATGTTAATGAGGCCTCACTCAGTGTGCACCGCCAGGAAGCAGTGGATTGATTTTTTTCCTCAGTTTTGTTTCTTTTGTTTCTCTACTGGTGGTTTTTGCAGAATGCCTGCCTTTTTCAGTACTCTCCGTATGGCCAGGGAGACTTCACATGTTGCTCTCTAACTATGAGAATGGTTCCTGAACATGGTTTATTCTCTTCAAGATATGCGCTGTGAGTGGCTGGTTAGGATGTTAGGGGCCTGCACAATCCCTTGAAATGCTGCATGGTCAGTGCATCTTTGCGCAAGTACCATCCCGGTATCTATGGGCTGCAGAAGACACATATGACCAGGGACACACTCAGGTGTATTGATTATTTATGGGCTTGCCATTCTTATCATTCAACTCATACCCCAAACTCTATGAAGGTGAGCCTATTGGTTCATCACCCACTGGACTTTTAAGAATTTACTTCATGTATTGATCCTGATGGCCAGTTTATCTTTTTTCACTGTAGAATATATGCTGTACATTGTATTCTTGCTATGGTCTACATACGGCCACCGTTCTCCATGGAAGTCCTGGAACAGTTGGTAAATTTTTTGGTGGATAAACTAGACCTTCCTCTTTTTGTGCTAGGCGATTTAATGGGGTTTTGCAGCCATCATTGGATAAACACCCTCCTCCAGTTATGAGTCCAACCAGCAGAGGTATCTTGGCCAGATTACTGGACGAGGTGGGATGGGTAGATTTATGAAGAGCCAGTAATTCCCTCGCGCATTGAATTTTCCTGTTTTTCAAAAATGTACACTACTGCATCTAGAATAGATTTATGTCTGGGGACAGCTGTCTCCAACACTTTCATTAAAGACATTATTTATGACCCTGAGGGCATTTCGTACCATTTCCCAAGTGTTACAAGTGGAGGTTCGGCCTCATACCACTCTCTCTCGGCCCCCTTGGAAAATATATGCATTTTGGCTAAATCTCATGCTTTCTATAGGCCATTGCAGCCTATATTACCCAATTTTTTGTACATAATGACTCCTACCAAAATGTATTCATACACTAGGGTGCTTTTAAAATGCTTTCTTAGAGGGGTCTTTTTTGCTGAAATTACAGCCATTAAAACAGCTAGTAAACACCAGGTTGAACAGCTGTCGCAGTTTGTGTAGAGAACGAAACAGGCATATATTTCTGATTCCACTGCAGCTATCAACATACAGACAGATATCAACATTTTAGCCAGGCTTTTACATAAGGTCAGTATTATACATTCTTACCAGGTTGGTTTTTTCTCCAAAAATCAACTGCCATTAATTTACATACAAACCCTTTCTGACAATATGGGTTCAAGGGCCTTATTGTCACTGGATACCATCAAGGCTTTCGATAATGTTCAGTGGCAGTACATTTGGTAAGTCTTGAACAGTTTTGGCTTTGGGAAAACTTTTATCTCATGGGTGAAACTCCTGTAATATGATCCTCAGGCAGCCAGCCAGGGGGAGGATTCTCAGCCTATTTTCCTTGGGCAGGGGCACTCGTCAGGGTTGTATGCTAACATTAAAACAGTGCTTCCACCTAAAGCAATAATAAATAGTATAATAGTGTTCATGAGCAAAAAACTACAGAACCACAATAAAGTTCTAAATTAGTATGATATATACATGCAATAGTGCTCTAAATAATCCACCAAAAATACATAAAATGCAATAGTGCTCCAAAAATGTTCATAAGTGTACAACGGGGCTTGGAAGTAAAAAAGTGCTGGAGTGCTTCAGCTCAATCAGGCAGTGAGGGGTGTATATTGATAATGGTGCACCACTCGCACCACTGGGGTTTGTACTTGATGGTAATATGAGGGTGAGCAGCTAGTTGCAATAGATACCTCAGGAGGTAAATATAAGATTAAAAGATAGGTGAAAACTGTGCTAGACCCAGTGCTAGAGGGTATTGACGCCCTACTAGTAATAAGTATCTGTGTAAGAAAATTTTTTTTGTAATGCAATATAAATAAAGTGCTATCGGTATTACTACCTCATAACATGAAATGCGTGAAGTATAACTGACTGCACACAGTCAGTTATTATTTTCTAAAATTAATCCAAAAGTGCAATAAGTGCCAATAAATAACATCAATACCATAAGAATAACTAATATGATTAGAAACACAACCACAAGTGCAAATATGCCATAACATAAAGTACAATGTGAAGCAGCAAATGACAGTGCTTATATACTAATACATAAGTAAATAAAGTCTGTTATAAATGGTGCTAGAAATAATGTGCAAATATATATATTATAAACAATAGTGCAGGGAGAGAAGGTGAATCCTTTATAAAAATTGATTCAACTGCATCAGGTGCATAAGTAAGAATTTAAATAAAGTCCGTTAAGAATGGTGCTAAAAATAATGTGCATACATATATTTTACAAACAATGGTGCAGAAAAAGAAAGTGAGTCCTTTGTAGAAAATGATTCAACTGGATCAAGTAATGGTGCATGCGCATAGGCAACAG
The DNA here is from genome assembly GCF_965119305.1 of Pelophylax lessonae. Lineage (NCBI taxonomy): Eukaryota > Metazoa > Chordata > Amphibia > Anura > Ranidae > Pelophylax > Pelophylax lessonae. The sequence goes on from NC_138776.1 coordinate 64,630,776, forward strand.
TGATGGTGTGACCCTCCACTTCGCCACCAATAGGTTATGGTAAGATAACACACTTACCAGATGGCGTTGATCCTAACTAGCGTATGCCAGCAAAGGATCAATTAAGGCTTTAATATTTTCTCACACTGGTAGCTCTAATCTCCTGTGGATGGATGGATATCCGCGGTCTTCACCAATTTGCACTCGTGGGAATAGAAAGGAAAGAGGCTCCTCATAGTGCTGTAGGTTTAAAACTTTCCATCTTTATTTGAAAGTTGTTCCAAAAGCAAAAGGATTCCCCGAAATCACAATAAAAAATAAATAAAAAAAGTTGGTGCCCTTAGTAATGCTCCCGTGTAGACTCAGTGCCTTGCGGCTATCCGTGGAGTCTGTTAGGGAAGCCGGGCGGTACCCAGAAGTGAGGAGAGTGGCGTGCGGTTCAACTGCAGGCCCAGAACGAGGCAGCGTGCGTTACAACTTGACGCATTTCGTCATTGAAATTGCATCATCGGCAGCTGTACGTACACTGCGTTGGTCTTATTTTATAGGGAAAAAGGACACAACCACCCGTGATTAATCCTCCCCCCTCCTTTGTAACATATGCCGTTACCGGATGCACCCCACGGTGTCTTTAATTCAAGAGAGTTTGGCGTGGTTATAATTTCAATTAGCGGATAATTTTCTATATATTCTGGATATTCAAAGGGCAGATTAAAAAAAGGGGGACAATAATAAAAGCACTAATAAAGGGAAGGCAAAAAAGGCCTCAATGTTGATTTTTTCTTGTAAAAGAACCATGTTGCGGGGTGTATCACTCCCCTCCTGTGTCCCCACTCACCGGAAACAATAGACCCTCAGCTTTTCAGTCTGAGGGTCAAATAAGCTTTAAGTATGGAAAGATAGGTCTTTGTTCCACCTGTAGGATCTTGTCACTCTATCACTTGGTGGCACCTTAAGCGGGTCTTTGAGGGCTCAAGCAGAATAAATAGGCAACATAGTGAAGTCCATAAAAGCAAATTTAATGTGCAATTAAAATGTTACTGTCAGCGGGTCTTTGGTAGTGAGCCCTTATAGATCCCCAGCTCAGGATTCCCCAGGGTGCGTAGTCTAAGCCCCAGCCTGCTTCTTCACCGGGGCCCCTGATGGTGGGGATGGACTTGCAGCAAACTGGAACCAGGTCACGGCCCCCAGGTAGGCCCAGCTGAAGATGTGGAGACTGCTGGAGAGTAAACAGAAGACTTTAAGGATATCCAAGAGACAAGCCGAGGTCAGGACAGGCAGCAGACGAACATAGACGGAGAAGCGAAGTTGGGTCGGTAGACAGGAAAACAGATACAATAGCCAAGGGTTACACGGATGGGAGCTCAGAGAACAGTGATGTTGCTCAAGCATGGAGCAGTGCACTGAGCATGTATATATATATATATATATATATATATATATAGGGAAGCGCAAAGGGAGGTGACCCAGGAAGTAATAGACAGGAAAAGGATATAACCATATAACAGTGTATCAGGCGACGCCCATAGGAGAACAGAGAAGCCAAACACCACATGTGAAAGGAGGCAAGATAGAAGCACTGCAGCAAGGAGGTAAGAGTATACAAACAAAACTACGGGCTAACTTTTGACAGTTACTTACAAGAACATGTAGAAAAAACAGCTCGTAGAACGAGGAAGTACAGCTTCCGGGAACGCTGTCCTGCATTATTGTTAGTATATATATTTCTGAGTTTTTACTTAGTAAATAGCAGCTGCACTTTTTAATAATTGTACCAACAGTTTCTACATAGCGAGGGTTTATTAATAATTTGATCACTCGTCAGGGTTGTCCTCTGTCGCCCTTACTGTTTGCCCTGGCAATAGAGCCCTTGGCTGTGCATATTTGGGCATCTCCTCCATCCAGGGCTTTCAGTATGGAGACCTGTGTGAAAAGCTCCTTCTATATGCAGATGATATGCTGCTTATGTTGGGGGATATAACATATAACAAATATAACAAATATAACAAATATGACAAATATAACAAATATAACAAATCGTGATGGGCACTATTGTAGAGTTTGGTATGTATTCGGGCCTGATGATCAACTGGTCCAAATCAGCTCTGTTGACTTTAGATGGCCCAGCTGATCCATCCTTACCCCCCTTCTGCCTGGTACCAATTGTCTCTACTGTTAAATACTTGGGCATAGTAATTTCCTGAGAGGTCACTAAGTTCTTGAAACTAAATATTAAACCTCCTACTACACGGCTTTTGGAACAAAATCTAGGTGTGGAAAAAATTGTGGAGCTCCTTGATAGGACGAGCCAACCTGGTTAAAATTATAAGTGTGCCCCAATTATTGTATTTTTTGCATAATTCCCTGGTGATAATTTCTCTTAAGATTTTCTGTACCATTAATTCTGTTTTCAAGCTTTATTGTGGAAACAGGGCTCTCCCAGGGTTCGTTTAGAGCAATTACAACACCCAAGGACTGCAGTGGTTATTGCATTTCCTCACCAATGGCATTAATATATAGCTGTGCAATTGTAGCATATGGTGCCTGGCATGTCCATTGGTGATTATGCCTTGCTGATGTCCCGAGATGCCACCTTGACATTAAAGCGGTAGTAAACCGTAAAAAAAAAAAAACAGCTTCCCCCTGCAAATGAATGTCATAATGTGCTAGTATGCATGTATGCAGTATGGAATCAAATGAATAAAGAATAAGAATAAAGAATAAATGAAAGACAACCTCTTCTACTTGTCCTTCTAGCTCTTTGCTTGTACCTAAAAGTGAGTCACCCAGGTTGGGGGGAAAGACACAAAAGGTAAATGCTCCCTCTTCTAAACAAGTTGCAAAAAAGACTCTACCACCACTAAGGAAGTTAGTTGGGTCTCAGGCTATAGAGTCACAAGCAAGAGACTTTCCGAAGAACTTGGTAGGGCCTTCTCCAATAGTTTCACTTCAAGTAGAAGGGATTTAAATGAAAGGACTGCTTGATACTGAGGTTCAAGTGACGCTACTGTACAGGGATTTCTACGACAAGTATTTGAAGCATATTCCACTGTGCAGGCTGGAAGAGTTATAAATTTGGGGTATTGGCACCCAAAAGTTTCCCTACGATGAGTACATTCCTATCAAGATAATGTTTGTCCCCTCCTTGGCCGGGAAGCATGAGACCTTCGATACATTAGCAGTTGTTTGTCCTAGCCCTCCAGGAGCAGGACAGAATTCCCTGTTAATGGGAACAAACACTGATCTAGTGAGAATAATACTCAGCTGCAGAGGAGATAAACCACAGTTGAGACAGGCTTTTCAGTGAGTGGTCCAGTAACAAAGGGCACCAGCTGAAGGAATGGGAAGATTATGGTGACTGGACATCCAAGAGAGTGTTACAACCCAGGGAAAGAGTATGTATAAAGGCCATTGTCAAGTTGTCATGGGACCCCCGGGTCTGTTCCTGGTGCTGGAAGATGACCAGTTGGGAGAAGAGACAGGGATAGAATTGGTCCCAGAAACTGTGTCCAAGAGTATCTCAGTCAGTGTCCAAAAAGTTACTGGTCAACCTGTCAGCCTGAAGCCTCACATGGTGATAGGATGGGTGAGTGTGGCTACTTCCATGACGTTGGATGGTTTGGTTCAGAGGGCCTCTCAAGTGAAAAGAGAGGATCAAAGCCCAGTTAACAAGATGGGAAGAGATTTTTTCCAAGAATGACTTTGATGTGGTTGCGCTAAGAGTGCACTACACTGAATTTAACTGAGTGAAGACAAGCCTTTTCAAAAAAGGGCTCGGTGAATACCATTGAGTGATATCGAAGATCTTCGGGAGCAGTTAGCTGAACTAAAGAAGTCTGGAGTCATTAGAAAATTCAGGAGCCATTACGCATCCCCCATTGTGGTGGTGCGCAAGAAAAATGAAACCATTCAGATGTGCACTGATTATAGAATACTGAACCAAAGAACCATTCCTGATCAGTACCCCACACCCCACATAGAGAATGCCTTGCAGTGTCTGTCTGGAGCAAAGTGGTTCAGCGTATTGGATCTAAAGAGTGGATACTTATAAGATACCCATGCATCCTGATTACCGAGAGAAGACGGCATTCATCAGCCCATTGAGTGTAATGTTCCGGTACCTTTGGTACCCTAAATTACACTTTCCACAAGTGTATGCGCCCTACCATTTACTTTTGGAAAGGTGCGCATACACCTTTAAGACTGGAGCTGTCATCACTCAGCGCCGGACTAGATGGCTATTTAAGGCGTCGGTTCTCACTCACATGTGTTCGTTCAAACACCCTTATCTGGATGCTAACCTTGCTTGAAGCTTCCATGCTTGCAAGCTTACTTCGCTGACGGAACCTCGCTGCGCTGATCCCTGTATCCCGCTACTGGATCATCCGCCTCTCCTGAACCACCCTTTGGCTGTATCGCTAATAGTGCTAAGTACCCCGCAGGGGAATTCTCTATAAACTTATACTAAGCTTACACTATCTAGCTCTGCATAGTAGAGACTGTTTATCACATCTGCATAAACTAGATTGCTAGCTCTTGAGACTACTGCTACTTTTCTGCACTGGGTTGATCTCTTTTGTATGTCCACCTGCTATTCTATCATCTGCTATCATACAACATTGCTAAACCTTCCTGCATCCATCTGCTACTGTCTCACCTTCAAGTGTCTATCACCTACCACCTCCACTCAACCTATCCCTCAATCTTCATCATTGTGTTACCACATGCATAAAGTCACTCTAAGAACCAGCTTGCTAATTGTGTGTATTTACTGGCTGAAATAAGACCTTCCACACATGATGAGTCATTGAGGTTGGGAATGGTATCTCGGCATATCTCTTACATGACTGCTGACGTGGAACTATTTCTGCAGCTGAAAATCCACACCATATAAAAACGCAGGAGCGTTACAGATTGAACGAACCTAAAAATGGATTCAGCAGAAATAGTTCCAGAAATAACCACTCAGGTGACACAATTAAAACAGCAAGTATCTGCGTTAATACACGCACTTGCTGAATTAAAAGAAGACAATCAGGCTCTGTCGCAGCAGGTAATTAGACTGACACAACTTACCTCTGCTCAGTCCCCTGAACCCAAGATAAATCCCCCTTTGATATTTACAGGCGATCGCAAAAAATTTCGCGAATTTAAAAACGCATGTGAGTTACTTTTTTTGCTAAAACCTCGTACCTACCTTACTGATCACATTAAGGTTTGTACTATTATTTCTTACCTATCAAGCGATCCTCGAGCCTGGGCAGATTCTCTTTTTGAGAAAAACGACCAGCTTCTCAACTCCTATGCCTTGTTCCTGGCAGAGCTCACTAGCCTATATGATGACCCCAATAGGCAGAGTACTGCTGATCTTCAGTTAAGATCCTTGAAACAAGGAAGGAGGCCTGTGGAAGACTTTGTCGCAGAGTTCAAGAGATGGACCCTTGATTCAGAATGGAATGATGCATCTCTGAAAACCCAATTTAGGCTTGGCCTATCAGAAGCCGTTAAGGACGAGCTCGCCCGAGCGGATCTGCCAAAAACCCTGGATGCATTAATACAACTCAGTATTACCATAGATAGAAGACTACGAGAAAGAAAGGCTGAAAAGATGGGAATGCCATTATCCGTTTCCTCTCGGAGTCTGGCCGTTCCTATGGAGGTAGGAACCATACGCCCACCGCTATCAACTATGGAAAAAGCCAAAAGACGAAATGAAAATCTCTGCTTGTACTGTGCATCCCCGGATCACAAGATAAACGTCTGTCCCCTAGTCAACAAAAAGAAGGGTGAGTGTTCACATGTCTCTCTAGGAGGATTGACAACTTCATTCACTAACCCCTACATTTCTGTTTTTTTGACATTACAGTGGGACCAGAACAGGATTACTACTAAGGCCATGATTGACACAGGATCTTGTGGAAATTATATGGATATATGTTTTGCTGCTTTAAATAAAATTCCTATTATTTCTAAACTCAAACCCGTCTCAGTAAGTCTTATTACCGGTGTTCCGTTATCCTCTGGTCCGATCACCGATCAGACACAAGCACTTCTAGTCACTATTAACGAGTCTCATAGGGAGACTTCTACCTTCGATTTAATACCATCACCCCACTTTCCCATTGTGTTGGGACTTCCCTGGTTGCACACACACCAACCAACCATAGATTGGAAGAAACGGTCCTTGACCTTCCCTTCTTGTTATTGCGAGGAAACGTGTAACCTCCCGTTTTCCGGGAAGATTCTGTCTGTGGTGACAGATGAGATTGCACCACTATGTTATCAGGATCTTTCTGAGGTTTTTCTTGAGAAAAATGCTCAAGCATTACCTCCTCATCGAGACTATGATTGTAGCATTGATCTACTCCCAAATAGCAAATTGCCGTTCGGTCATGTTTATCCTCTTTCACAGGATGAACTTGCCCATCTCAAAACCTATTTGGATGAGAACTTGGAAAAAGGTTTTATTAGACCTTCCACTTCTTCCACAGCAGCAGGACTCTTTTTTGTTCGCAATAAAGATTCAAGTCTCAGACCTATCATCGACTACAGGAAATTGAATGCTATCACAATAAAAGATCGCTATCCTCTACCGCTTATCCCTGAGCTCATTGAACAGGTGCGTGGAGCTACCTATTTTTCAAAATTAGACCTGAAAGGAGCATACAATCTCATTCGAATCCGTGATGGACACGAGTGGAAGACTGCGTTCAGAACTAGATACGGATTGTTCGAATATCTTGTGATGCCATTCGGCCTATGCAATGCCCCTGCAGTTTTCCAACGATTTATAAACGATATTTTTAAAGACTTACTAGATGTCTGTGTTGTGGTATATCTGGACGATATACTTATATATTCACGGACCCTGTCTGAACACATAAGACATGTAAGACTTGTATTATCGAGATTGCTTGCACATAATCTTTATGTGAAGCTGAAGAAATGCTTGTTCCATAAAGATGAGGTACTCTTTCTAGGCTACATCATATCCAAAACAGGAATCGAGATGGACATGAGTAAAATATCCTGCATTCAGGATTGGCCTACACCAACTACACGCAAGGCGCTACAGCGATTCCTGGGATTTTCAAATTTCTACAGGAAGTTCATAAAAAACTTTTCTGCTATTGTGAGACCCCTCACACAGCTCACTAGCATAAAAATACCATTTAAATGGTCAGAAGAAGCAAATAAGGCTTTCCACTTGTTAAAGACAAGGTTTACTTCCGCTCCCATATTACGCCATCCAGACCCATCCCTCCAATACATTCTGGAGGTAGATGCGTCAAACCTGGCAGTAGGAGCAATACTCTCCCAACGACCTACCCCCACTTCACCACTTCATCCAGTCGCCTTTTTTTCTAAATCCCTGAGCAGTCCCGAGATAAATTACCCCGTGGGTGAGAAGGAACTGCTTGCTATAAAATTGGCTCTGGAGAATTGGCGACATTTACTCGAAGGCACCCAATTACCAATAATTATATACACGGACCATAAAAACCTCCAATATCTTCAGACTAGCAAAACTCTCTCGCATCGACAGGTACGATGGTCACTATTCTTTCTAAGGTTTAACTTCCTAGTGACCTACACACCTGCAGATAAGAACAAAAAGGCGGATGCACTATCACGACTAACTGAAGAAAACTACTTTGAAATTCCTTCCGTTCCTATAATACCTCACAAACGCATTATTGGAGTTGTCCGTTCCTTGAAGGAAGAGGTTCTGCATGGTATCAGGTTGGATTCACCCCCACCACAACTAACTACCGATGCAGAAGGCTTCCTCTACTACAACGACAAACTTTACATACCACCTACCCTACGCACCAAGATCTTGGAATTATCGCATGATGTGCCTATGGCAGGACATATGGGTATGACAAAGACTTTCAATTTGATTTCTCGGCAATTCTGGTGGCCTGACATGAAAACATCTATACAAAAATTTGTCTCTTCATGCAATGTCTGTGCCAGGTCCAAAATTGACACTACGAGACCATCCGGTCTACTATGCAGTCTACCAATACCCCAAACTCCATGGGAGGTTCTGTCATTGGACTTCATCGTAGAATTGCCTCCTTCCAAAGGATTTAATACCATCTTAGTGTCAGTGGACCATCTGACAAAGATGGCACATTTCATTGCTATTCGCAGACTACCTTCGTCCAAACAAACGGCAGAACTCCTGATGAAACATGTCTTCAGATTACATGGTATCCCAAAAACTCTTTTGTCTGACCGTGGATCCCAATTTATTTCTAAATTCTGGCAAGAACTATGTCACATACTACGGATTGAGCGGAAGCTCACTTCTCCTTACCATCCGCAGACCAACGGACAGACTGAAAGAGTCAACCAATGCATCGAGCAGTATTTACGTTGTTACACCTCTTACCAACAGGATGATTGGTTGGATCTTCTCCCCCTGGCAGAATTTGCCTACAACAACGCAACTCACAGTACAACCAAGCAGAGTCCGTTCTACTTGAACTATGGGTTCCATCCCTCTATTCTCCCTCCACGCATCCTTCCTTCAAATAACCCAGTAGCCTCAGACTATCTTTCCCAAATAAAGGATTCTCTGGGTTTACTAAATACTACCATTGCACACGCTCACAGTCAACAAAAGAAGTACTATGATCTTCGTAGAAGACCTTCTCCACAGTATACTATCGGGGACCTCGTTTGGCTCTCAACAAAAAACTTGAGACTGAAGATCCCTAGCAAAAAGCTTGGACCTCTGTTCTTGGGACCTTTCCCAATCAAGAAACTTATTGGAAAAGCTGCAGTGCAGCTTACATTGCCAATGGACCTAAAAATCCATCCCATTTTCCATGTGTCGCTACTAAAACCCCATGTTCCGGACCAAGGAATAAGGCCTAATATTCCACCTCCCCCTCCTGTACAAGTTGAAGGTGGAGAAGAATACGAGATAAAAGAGATTATGGATTCTCGTATCTACAGAAGAAGACTTCAGTACTTGGTTAGATGGAAGAACTATGGGCCCCAAGACGACACCTGGCTAAACACCTCTGACATACATGCCCCTAGATTAATCCGCAATTTTCATGCGAGATACCCAGACAAACCAGCTCCAGAGGCCTTCAGGAGCAGGCCTTAAGGGGGGGGTATTGTAATGTTCCGGTACCTTTGGTACCCTAAATTACACTTTCCACAAGTGTATGCGCCCTACCATTTACTTTTGGAAAGGTGCGCATACACCTTTAAGACTGGAGCTGTCATCACTCAGCGCCGGACTAGATGGCTATTTAAGGTGTCGGTTCTCACTCACATGTGTTCGTTCAAACACCCTTATCTGGATGCTAACCTTGCTTGAAGCTTCCATGCTTGCAAGCTTACTTCGCTGACGGAACCTCGCTGCGCTGATCCCTGTATCCCGCTACTGGATCATCCGCCTCTCCTGAACCACCCTTCGGCTGTATCGCTAATAGTGCTAAGTACCCCGCAGGGGAATTCTCTATAAACTTATACTAAGCTTACACTATCTAGCTCTGCATAGTAGAGACTGTTTATCACATCTGCATAAACTAGATTGCTAGCTCTTGAGACTACTGCTACTTTTCTGCACTGGGTTGATCTCTTTTGTATGTCCACCTGCTATTCTATCATCTGCTATCATACAACATTGCTAAACCTTCCTGCATCCATCTGCTACTGTCTCACCTTCAAGTGTCTATCACCTACCACCTCCACTCAACCTATCCCTCAATCTTCATCATTGTGTTACCACATGCATAAAGTCACTCTAAGAACCAGCTTGCTAATTGTGTGTATTTACTGGCTGAAATAAGACCTTCCACACATGATGAGTCATTGAGGTTGGGAATGGTATCTCGGCATATCTCTTACATGACTGCTGACGTGGAACTATTTCTGCAGCTGAAAATCCACACCATATAAAAACGCAGGAGCGTTACATTGAGATTCTTTGAGTTTGATCACATGCCACAGGGATTGGCAGGAGCCCCAGCCACCTTTCAGAGGTTTAAGGAGAACACGGTTGGAGATTAGAGATGGACGAACATCGGCTGGGGCGGTTTGAGAAAGGCAGCTGCAAATTTTCGAGTTCGCGGCGGGCCCCATTGACTTTAATGGGAGGCGAACTTTAAAAACCTTTAGGTCATATTTGCAGCCACAAAAGACATACTAGCTGTGCACAAATATTTTGGCCCCAAAAATTGGCCAGTAACTGTTGTCACTGTGTGTAGCACAGTTAATACAGCAAAATAGGCCACATTTTTGCAGGACTAAAATACAATCTTAGAAAATTATACTGTTAAATAACACCCCACTTCAATATGTGGTATTGGGGGGCCCCTGGTCTATCACACCAGTTGTTCAAAAAATTGGCCAGTGAGTTTGGCACTGTGTGTACCAGACTTAACACAGCAAAAGAGGCAATATTGTTGCAGGACACAAATACAATTGTAAAGGTTTACTCAGATAACACCCCGCTTCAATATGTGGTATTGGGGGGCCATTGGTGTATCACACCAGTTCAAAAAATTGGCCAGTGAGTTTGGCACTGTGTGTACCAGACTTAACACAGCAAAAGAGGCAATATTGTTGCAGGACACAAATACACTTGTAAAGGTTTACTCAGATAACACCCCACTTCAATATGTGGTATTGGGGGGCCACACGTTTATTACACCAGTTCTACAAATAATTGGCCAGTAACTGTTGTCACTGTGTGTAGCACAGTTTACACAGCAAGAGGCCAAATTTTTGCAGGACTAAAATACACTCTTAGAAAATTATACTGTTAAATAACACCACACTTCAATATGTGGTATTGGGGGGCCACTGGTCTATCACAGCAGTTCAAAAAAAATTGGCCAGTGAGTTTGGCACTGTGTGTACCAGACTTAACTCAGCAAAAGAGGCAATATTGTTGCAGGACACAAATAAACATGTAAAAGTATACTCAGATAACACCCCACTTCAATATGTTGTATTGGGGGGGCCATTGGTCTATCACACCAGTTATAATACATTATAAGTGCTTTTGTCACTGTGTGTAGTATTGCCGCAGCAACGCTCAGTCACCACACCTGTCACAATGCTGCACAGTGCACAATAATACTACTAATCCACTATAATATGCTTTCTACAAAAGTATATTATACTGTGGATTACCCCCTCCCTTTTTAGTGCACTGCACAGCAATACCAAAAAATTTGCAGCCCTTTAAATGACTTTTGTGGACATTAACAGAGCGATTTGTGTCACTGCAGATGCCGATATCTAACTGCCCCTAAAGCACAGACTGGATACCTGACTCTATACTGAAGAGACTGTAATAGACCTATATCGACATTGCAGCCCTTTAAATTACTTTTGTGGACATTAACAGAGTGATTTGTGTCACTGCAGATGCCGATCTCTAACTGCCCCTAAAGCACAGACTGGATACCTGACCCTATACTGAAGAGACTGTAATATACCTATACCAACATTGCAGCCCTTTAAATGACATTTGTGGACATTAACAGAGCGATTTCTGTCACTGCAGATGCCGATTTCTAACTGCCCCTAAACCACAGACTGGATACCTGTCCCTATACTGAAGAGAGACTGGACCTATACCGAAATACCAGCCCTGAAAAGGACTTTTGTGGACATTAACAGAGCGATTTGTGTGTGACTGCTGCCGATTACTAACTGCCCCTAAAGCACCGACTGGATACCTGCCCTTAACCTGAGAAGATACTAGTAGACCTATACCGAAATACCAGCCCTGAAAAGGACTTTTGTGGATCTTCACAGAGCTATCTGTGTCTGGCAATCTTTCCCTCATGAGCACAGCAGACCTCTCCCTACACTAGCAAAAAGCGGAATGTGAAATGGCTGACAGCTCAGGTCTATTTATAGTATAGGGGGCATGTCCATGTGCTGAAATTTTTAAATTGGCTGTCCCGTTCCACTTGCCGGCTGTGTCATGGGTCGAAGTTTTCACCAATGTAAACTAATATGGCCACCGTGAACAACGCCATGTGTTCGCAAATTTGGCGGGTAGCGAACAAGCAATATTCTCCGCGAACCGACCGCCGGGCAAACCGCAAGGCCATCCCTATTGGAGACATGAATTGATAGAGCTGCTTGTGTATCTGGATGATATCATTGTTTTTGGCAAGACGCTGGAGGAGCATGAAGCATGACTCAAAAATGTCTTCCAGAGACTTCACGCAGAGTGGCTGAAACTGTTGTTGGAGAAATGTCAATTCTACCAGACGTCAGTCACCTATCTGGGGCACGTGGTCTCAGCCAGTACAGTGGCAACCGATCCACGAAAGCTAGAAGCTGTTACTTCTTGGCCTTGACCAAGGACTGTTACAGAATTTAGGTCATTTTTAGGATTTTGCTCCTATTATAGAAGATTTGTGAAAAACTTTGCACAAATTGCGAAGCCTCTGAATGATGAATGAGTTGTTGCAGAGGGAAGTGAATGAAGGTTCGCAGAAGTCAAACTCAGGGGAGCCCAGGCATTTGGGGCCCGGGAAACTGCATAAGTCTGTTCAGGATCAATGGACTTCGAAGTGTGAGAAGGCTTTTTGATGTCCGAAGGAGAGCCTCACTGAAGCTTCAGTTTTTGTTTCTTTGAGCTCCAACTGCCAGCGAAGATAATTGCCTTGCATTCTGAACACTGTTATTTTATTGCTCTTAAAGGGGACAGGCTACTGGTATTGATATTACTTAATCTCTCATTAAGATAAGGGTATTATAGGCCGGCCTGGGGTTTCCCCTTTAGCAGTAGTATTATGTACATCAACCAATAACCTTATTTGGAGATCCATTAACTTACTGTCTGTCTATCTGTTATTGTGTACATTCGTATAATTTGCTTGTCATTGCTAATTGTCATTTAACTGCTCTAAGAACTATTTCTTGGCTGTTTATCCAGGACTTAGCTGACTACTACCCTTTTTAAGTCTCTTCTCTTGACTCAATAACATGTGAGAGAGCTAAAACAATCTGCATTGTGTCAGTGTGTTATTTAAAGGTATACACAACATGTCTGAACCTAGAGTGTCAAGAGGACTGGAAAGTTCACAGGGTCAAGGCGGCACAGAAGAACAAGCAATTACAAGCAACCACCTAGGAGGCAGTGCTACACTACCACTTTCATTTTGCTTTTTACTGATTTGGTATTCTTGCCCGAGGGCCTTGATTCCTACTACTTTGCTAAACCGACAAGGTTGTTTCCCTCTTATAGACTGATGCTTAAAATGAGGCATAAGGCCAAACAGCTGCAGGGTGCTACAGAGCACACTAGTTTCAGTACATTATGAAACAATTCTGCATATCCTGAACAGCCCAAGATTTAGTATGCCACTAAATGGCAGGCTTATGGGATTGCACATGTTAGGCAACTTTTTACGGATAATACACTACTGTCATTTTCAGATCTGCAGGCTAAATTTTGTCTTTGTCAGGCTAGGAGCAGATAGCAGGAAACAGTTCAGATGTGTTGATATGCAAAGAGTTCAGTAAACAAGAGTACATACCATGAGCAGGTCTAAGCAGAGCAGGTCAGCTGGAACCTGTAGTTCACCGCTGCAGATGAAGGTAGAGGTTGGCTGGTGCTTGTGGTTCACTGCTGCAGATGTAACAGGAGGGTGCCTGTTGCTCGTGGTTCACCACTGCAGATGAAGCAGGAGGTTGGCTGGTACTTGTGGTTCACTGCTGCAGATGTAACAGGGGGTTCAGGAAAACCAAGTAGTAATGCTGAGTCTGGCACTATAGTAGAATCAGGCAAAGCGTAGTCTAGACAAGCTGGGTCATACACAGGTAGATCAGAGTCCAAACGGTACAAAATCAGAAGCGAGCAAAGCGTCAAAACTAGCCGGGTCATACACGATATATACAGAGCAGATATTAGCTGGGTCAAGCAAGAGCACACAAGGTAACAAGGCTATCACGAGCAATGGTGGTATGCTGATACAGGTGATTTAAAGGTGAGCTGGCCAATCACCGTTGATTCCCAGGCAAAGGCTGTGTCAGGTAAGGTTCGCTGGTCTTAAAGGGATACTAGTACTGACAGTCTTCCTCAGCAAATGCTTTTTTACTATTTACAATTACAGCATGCAGTGGCTGCCCAATGGTTTCCGACTGGTTTTTCCTTTTTCCCTACTCCAGTGTTTTATATGATGCAACAGGCTAATATCACTAAGGGATTCATCTGTAACTGCTGCTCTCAGGTTCTTGGGACATAACTAGATGATTATCCTTGTAAAGCAAGAGTGCAGTAGGAGTCAGATGTCAGGGACTTGACGGGAGATCATTGGGATTAAGCAATGGAGGCGGGTTGTCTTAGCTCACATGTGTTACATGACACATGTATCATCTATCACAAAGTCTCTCTGAATTGTACATATTACTTTGAGTGCACTATACCCAACTTAAGTTGCACAAAATACAAACCCAAATCCAAAAAAGTTGGGACACTGTACAAATTGTGAAATGTGTATTTTATTCATATTATAATATAGATAACATATCAAATGTTGAAATTGAGACATTTTGAAATGTCATGCCAAATATTGGCTCATTTTGGATTTCATGAGAGCTACACATTGCAAAAAAGTTGGGACAGGTAGCAATAAGAGGCCGGAAAAGTTAAATGTACATATAAGGAACAACTGGAGGACCAATTTGCAACCTATTAGGTCAATTAGCAATATGATTGGGTATAAAAAGAGCCTCTCAGAGTGGCAGTGTCTCTCAGAAGTCAAGATGGGCAGAGGATCACCAATTCCCCCAATGCTGTGGCGAAAAATAGTGGAGCAATATCAGAAAGGAGTTTCTCAGAGAAAATTTTGAAAGAGTTTGGAGTTATCATCATCTACAGTACATAATATCATCCAAAGATTCAGAGAATCTGGAACAATCTCTGTGCATAAGGGTCAATGCCAGAAAACCATACTGGATGCCCATGATCTTCGGGCCCTTAGAAGGCACTGCATCACATACAGGAATGCTACTGTAATGGAAATCACAACATGGGCTCAAGAATACTTCCAGAAAACATTGTCGGTAAATAACAATCCACCGTGCCATTCGCCGTTGCCATCTAAAACTCGATAGGCCAAAAAAGAAGCCATATCTAAACATGATCCAGAAGCACAGGCGTTTTCTCTGGGCCAAGGCTCATTTAATATAGACTGTGGCAAAGTGGAAAACTGTTCTGTGGTCAGACGAATCAAAATTTGAAGTTGTTTGTGGAAAACTGGGACGCCATGTCATCCGGACTAAAGAGGACAAGGACAACCCAAGTTGTTCTCAGCGCTCAGTTCAGAAGCCTGCATCTCTGATGGTATGGGGTTGCATGAGTGCGTGTGGCAAGGGCAGCTTACACATCTGGAAAGGCACCATCAATGCTGAAAGGTATGTCCAAGTTCTAGAACAACATATGCTCCCATCCAGACGTCGTCTCTTTCAGGGAAGACCTTGCATTTTCCAACATGATAATGCCAGACCACATACTGCATCAATTACAACATCATGGCTGCGTAGAAGAAGCATCCGGGTACTGAAATGGCCAGCCTGCAGTCCAGATCTTTCACCCATAGAAAACATTTGGCGCATCATAAAGAGGAAGATGGGACACAGAAGACCTAAGACAGTTGAGCAACTAGAAGCCTGTATTAGACAAGAATGGGACAAAATTCCTATTCCTAAACTTGAGCAACTTGTCTCCTCAGTCCTCAGACATTTGCAGACTGTTATAAAAAGAAGAGGGGATGACACACCGTGGTAAACATGGCCTTGTCCCAACTTTTTTGAGATGTGTTGATGCCATGAAATTTAAAATCAACTTATTTTTCCCTTAAAATTATACATTTTCTCAGTTTAAACATTTGATATGTCATCTATGTTGTATTCTGAATAAAATATTGAAATTTGAAATTTCCACATCATTGCATTCTGTTTTTATTCACAATTTGTACAGTGTCCCAACTTTTTTGGAATCGGGTTTGTAGGTTTAATGCCTGATTCTATCTGCCCTAAATGCAAAAGGGATCATGGGGATTTGATCCACATGATGTGGCACTGCCTCAAGTAGCACAGATACTGGGACACTATTATTCATACCCTTAATCAAGCACTTCAATTAAATCTCTCACTGGACCCACTGTCCTGTGTACTTGGTATCTTGGATCCTGTGATTCCCAACCCATTCATTAAATTCTAGAGCTTTATTTCAGGCTCGAAAAGTACTTTTAATGCACGGGAAAAGTTTCTACTCTCCATTCCCCAAGCATAGATTATTCAGGTGGGCACTACTCTTCGCTATGAAAAACTCATGTACCAACACAGGGGCTATCCTGCAAAATTTAACAGTGTGGGATGGATGGCTGTCTATACCAGGTCTAGCGCCTGTGGAGTTAGTCTTACAAAGGCTGCTAAGTTAAGGCTGATTATATGTTTACTTGTGTGGCGTTCCTGCAAGATCGCTAAATAGTCTGAGTATTTCAATTGGGGCGAGTTTCTTTATTTTTCACAATGTAACTTTTATTATCGAATGTCCCAGTGAAGCATGATCTGCTGTATTTTGTTATTGTGATGTAGAAGTTCCAGAGTCTTGGTTTATTAAATAAACTTTATTACTGATTTAAAAAAAAAAATCCTGTCTGCAAACACAATTATTACCATTTCCCAACCCACTATAGGGCAATGCATACTGTACTGCATATTTTCTACTGCATGCAATTAAATATGCACAGAGTAAAAGGAAGGTATACAGTATGTGCTTCAAAGGGCATTGCAAAGCATTCTTTGTTGCACATTAACTCACATATACAGTGCACTAAAGCAGACCACAACACAGATGGAAATGTTGCTTTGTGGAGCACTGCTAAAAAATAGTGCATGATCTTTTTTATTTGTAATGGTCCAATCCAAATGAAAAAAAGCTGCCTAATGCAACATTTCTCAATGGAAGAAAATATGGTCATTAAATTATGGTCCTGTAAATGAGTCACAAAAAAAACCTTAAAAAAATAAGATAATGCATGCAACAATTCTTACATATCATGTATACAGTTTAGGTGGGTGATGCGCTTCAGAAGTGGATATAAAGTAAAAATATAATAAATGTATAAACTGGCGTGGTAAAAAGTGTTCTAGTGATAGAAAGTGTTGATGCTGGTTAATAAAAGGTGATCCAATACTTCATATATATCTCATATATATATATCAATATAAGTAAACTATTCCAGTTATCTTCTATACAATAAAGTGCTGAGTGTTTATACTTTCCTAAAAGGTATCAATAAATAAACCGTAGACAAGATAAAAATAAAGATACTTCAAAAAAAGATACAAAGTGCTGTGTGCTCATTTGCTTAGATCAAAAAATAAATAAATAAATAAAGTGCTGTGTTTATAGTGTCCATATATATAGAAATCCAAAATCAGGTGTCATTCCCTTCGATATCATTAAATAAAACAAGGTGCTCTCATGCAGAGTATGGGTGTTGTGACTTGTTGCCTCCACCAGGTGTCACATCTAGGTGCTCTATATTCTCACCTCAATAAGGTGTATATTGCGCCTGTATACAAAATTTAGCCTCCGAATATCATATAGGCTTTACTTATTCCGATATCTTGCTCCACCTCCAAGTGTTTCCTGTCCTGTCCTGTTTAGTATTTTGGGGTGCATACACTTTCCGTCCTTAATTCCATATCGTGGCCTCGTAATTACTCTTCATTTGTCTTCTCTGCAGTTTCAAGGACAGACATAAAGACCCTGCACTTTCTGCTTCCCAGCGCCTCCTCCAGCTTCTTCCTGGCAGCAGCACAAGCCCGAGGCCACGATATGGAATTAAGGACGGAAAGTGTATGCACCCCAAAATACTAAACAGGACAGGACAGGAAACACTTGGAGGTGGAGCAAGATATCGGAATAAGTAAAGCCTATATGATATTCGGAGGCTAAATTTTGTATACAGGCGCAATATACACTTTATTGAGGTGAGAATATAGAGCACCTAGATGTGACACCTGGTGGAGGCAACAAGTCACAACACCCATACTCTGCATGAGAGCACCTTGTTTTATTTAATGATATCGAAGGGAATGACACCTGATTTTGGATTTCTATATATATGGACACTATAAACACAGCACTTTATTTATTTATTTATTTTTTGATCTAAGCAAATGAGCACACAGCACTTTGTATCTTTTTTTGAAGTATCTTTATTTTTATCTTGTCTACGGTTTATTTATTGATACCTTTTAGGAAAGTATAAACACTCAGCACTTTATTGTATAGAAGATAACTGGAATAGTTTACTTATATTGATATATATATATGAGATATATATGAAGTATTGGATCACCTTTTATTAACCAGCATCAACACTTTTTATCACTAGAACACTTTTTACCACGCCAGTTTATACATTTATTATATTTTTACTTTATATCCACTTCTGAAGCGCATCACCCACCTAAACTGTATACATTGTATTAACTGGTTCCTGGTACCAGCACTGTGGTGCAGCAGTAAGAAGGGAAAAATACATATCCTCAGATAGCGCAGGAACCACCCATACATATAAAATTCTTACATACCTATACTCCCTACATGAGTATTTGAAATCACGTTTTTTTTTTTTTTTTTCACGAATTTACATATTGTCTGGCTGCATTGCAAAATGGAAGCATCCACAATAAAGAATTTACATTACATATACATTAATCATACATTACATTATATGTACATTACATATACAATACATAAACATTACACAAACATGACATTTACATAATAACTAGTTTTTTATCCATTATTATTACTTATTATCCTGAACTGAGTAGTGCTCATGCGTCATTATGTAGGTGCCACTGCAGAAGGAGACATTGTCCAGTGGCATCACCAAGGAAGAAAAGGAAAGGACCGGTGATGTCAATGAATTAATCTGAAGTCTGCAGAATGTATAAGGATTTGGCTGGGGTGGGGGTTTCATATAGGAGGGCAGGGTTGGTCAGGGATGGTTTATAAAAACTAGGGGGTCTGCTTTTATGAACTTTCAGCTATTAGATGAAAGTTAAAATCAAGTTTGTTGTGGAAATTACTGCTTTGTGATCTGAGGGGCAAGAGAGGAGGAGAAGCTCTAAAAGGTGTGGTCATCCGTTTTATGCTATTCAGTTATTTGACATAGCAGGGGGGTAGTTCCCATATACTGTATGTCTGGCTACAGCGGGACTTCAGTTTTATTTAACATTAGAAATGTATCATTCAGTCTGCAGCCTTTTATAATTTTCTAAAAAAACAAAAAAAAAAGGCAAAGTAAAAATCATTTGCATTGTACCATTGGCAACAAGCTATACTGTAGTTTATAATCAGAATGTTCATGAATCCATACTGTATACTCCATATACACCTGTTCCAGTAGCTGGCCCACTTCCTCTTTCACACAGCTATGAACTGAGCCTGAGATCTTATGTAGCCCTTTGTATGATGTACAGTATGTCATCCCCAGCATTGATTTGCATGTGAATAGAGTTGAAAATCCCACTAAAGTAAAACACTCAAATAAACCAAGCCTCATAATCCTATAAAAGGTAAGATTAATGTATATTCTACTTAGAGAGGGAGAGTTTTTAAGGAAAGGTAAAACCTTTGCCATTTTATAGAATAAACTGTAAGGAATAGGTCACACTGGCAGTTCCACATCTGTCTGCAAATGTATATACAGGTGTTTGTGGGGTGTCATTAAATGTCTTTCTGTTGTCATGTTATGTAGTTATTTCAAGCTGCCCAGAATGGGAAGGGGATAACTGTGTCTAGACTCTTTCCTGGGCTTTCTGGGTCCTGCCCCCTGTTATAAGTCACATAAATATAAGGGAAGGACTTAGAGCTGCTCTCTCTCTTCCATGTGGGATTTCAGAGGAAGGACTGCTACAACCTGTAGCCTTTCTGGAGCACATGGCCCCCTTCTGGTCATTCTGCTTGAGATCTCCCTGGACTTGGAACCCATCACTGAACTTCTACTGAATGGGCTTTGCTTCTCTGAACCTGGGCAGCCTCCTCTAGTTAGTTTGGGCTGGACTTTCATGTTTCATGTACAGGTTGCTGGTGAACTGTGCTGATGAGTGCTCAATACATTTTCATTAACTGTTTCATGCCTTGTCTGATGTCAATGAAAGGGGTACATGTGGGTATATGTCATATCAGAAGAACAGGGCCTGGAAAGCGCACACAGGGTAAAAGGTGAAGGCCACCACATAGGGTTAACTCGGAAGGAGAGTCTAAGTAGGAGAGTAGTTGCCACAAGTAACTGTGAACTGAAGGGAATGCAATAGCAGCTGGTCAGCAGTAGTACCTGATGCAGGTGACAGGTCCTCCGGTAGCAAGGAGGATGGTATTCTGCCTCTCTAGTGATTGGTTCACCCAAAAGTAACCAGGACAAAACCCAAGGTACGGAGACCCCACGTATGTCGCTGCATGGTACGGGAGAGAGGAGTTAATTAGTGCACGCATGAGGTTCGCGCTTGATGCACAGTGGGACCCCATTCTGAGGTGGCAGAGCTATGCTGGACTGGTGGAGTAGGGCACAGCTTCAGCAGTGTCCCTCCTAAATGTAACATTCATCCTGCAAAGGTGTGTAGTGACATGAAACAGGATATTTCATAGAGGAACTTTATATGTTAAACAGCAGCACACAGTGTGCAGCTCATCTCTAAGCTGGGGTTCCGCCTTAATGTTGACTTTCACATGACCAAAGTCCCCACCTGGTCCACCCTGGGCATTGCTGAGCGGGTACACGAGAAAAGGTACCCCCAAGTGTAGGGCAGTATGCCCCACCCACAAATGGCTTTACCAGCCATTAGCAAGAAATTTAAGCTGAGTGCATGGCTGGGGATCCAAATAGAGCACCCAGGGACAGCAGAAGAAAGGAAAAACAAAATGTTTATATTCAAAGCCCTAATGGTTTTGTTGCAATACTCACAACCTTTATGGTGCTGTTCCCTGTCACTTTCACCTTCTCTGGGTTACAGCTCTGGACCCTGCCTGTAATGTGACCAGAAAAAAGGTATAAAAAAAAATTTAGGAGTGGCAGGATGAACATAGGCTTTTTATTAAAAAAAAATTCAGTTTGAATTTTTGTTTGAGATAGTAAAATAGCTGAGGAGGATTTAAAGTGCAACTATTCTTTATTTTTGTTGTATGATTTTAAATGCAAGGCATGCTTCTTTTGAGTGATCCTATGGAAGACTTTAAGAGCAAAGCTAGGTGAATTCAGAGAACCGAAATGGTCTTTGATACACACTGTGGAACAGGAATGAATAAAAGGCAATAGATCGTAAGTAACATTTCCTAACAAAACCAAGTATAAAACATTGTGCTGCTGAGTAAAATTCATTTTTCCTGTTTCAGCTCCAACAAATATACGTTTTTCAAATCCCCTTACCTTTCAGGCAAATCATCTTAATTGAAAAGTAGGTTTTAACAACAGTGGTAGAATTTAAATTACTATAAGCCAAACAAGGCAAGACAGTGAAAGAAGCTTTTAACAAGATCCCAATGAGAGCCCAGCCAGCATTTAAATATTTCAGTCAGCATCATTAGACAACCCTAGGATTTAATCAACGGACTCCCATCATTTCTGCAGCCCCACATCAATACCCTCTAATGTGATTTATAATGTCTGCTAACTGGGTTAAAAATAAAACAATATGAGTAGCTGTAGTGAACTTTCGGTGATACAAATTAGAGAGCAATATTTTAGTTGTAAGAATCCATTTACTGATTTTCAGCAAACAAATATGTTTTTAAAAATGTCGAGGCATGGGTTTATATATCCTAAAATATGTTATTTCAAACATTGGTGCACCTACAAGTCTTGACTAGTGTTGAGCGAACACGGACTGTATTATTCGTGTTCGTACCGAATAATTGGATTTTTTGTACCCGAACACGGACACGGACACTTTACTGTATGTTCGGGTAAAAATCCGTGTTCGGTCGTTTTATTTCCGGGTTTTGCATGCTTTGGCGCTCTTTTCATGGCGGGCTTTCAACAGCCAATCAACAATCGTTTAACTGGTGTGCCTTAAGCCATCCCAGCCATGCCTGCAAATGTCTCAGTAGCTGTGATTGGCCGTCTGAAGCATGTGACCAAGTCTTTATAAGTTCGAGGCAGCCGCAGCGGCGTCATTATGCTGCTTAGATTCAGGGACAGAGCACACATCAACGTGCTGGCTGCTGATTAGGGAAAGATAGGCAGGAAAAAACCATTTGTGTCCGGATAGAATTGAGGGACAGGTCGGAGTGTTTAGGCAGGGCGAGTTGTAGGCATTTTAGGGATAGAGTCTGCTGAATTATATAGGGTCAGTGTCTTCTACAAACTACAATCGATATTGCTGTGTGGGGGGTGGGGTCTGCACTCAATCCTGATCTACGATCTCTTCTCAATCCTGTTAGGGACAGAGTCTGCTGAATTTTAGGGAAACTGTGTTCTACAAACTACAATCGATATTGCTGTGTGGTGTGGGATTGGAGATAGGCAGGTGTCAGTGATCCACATCCATTTTTCTGTGTGTGAGCTGCAGTGAACACAATCTTTTTGGGCTGCAGTGAACACAATCTTTTTGGGCTGCAGTGAACACAATCTTTTTGGGCTGCAGTGAACACAATCTTTTTGGGGTGCAGTGAACAAAATCTTTTTGGGGTGCAGTGAACACAATCCTTTTTGGTGTGCAGTGAACACAATCTTTGTGGGGTGCAGTGAACAAAATCCTTTGTGGGGTGCAGTGAACACAATCTTTTTGGGGTGCAGTGAACAAAATCCTTTTTGGGGTGCAGTGAACAACATCCTTTTTGGGGTGCAGTGAACACAATCTTTTTGGGGTGCAGTGAACAAAATCCTTTGTGGGGTGCAGTGAACACAATCTTTTTGGGGTGCAGTGAACACAATCTTTTTGGGGTGGAGTGAACAACATCCTTTTTGGGGTGCAGTGAACAAAATCCTTTTTGGGGTGCAGTGAACAAAATCATTTTTGGGGTGCAGTGAACACAATCTTTTTGGGGTGCAGTGAACACAATCTTTGTGGGGTGCAGTGAACACAATCTTTTTGGGGTGGAGTGAACAACATCCTTTTTGGGGTGCAGTGAACAACATCCTTTTTGGGGTGCAGTGAACACAATCTTTTTGGGGTGCAGTGAACACAATCTTTGTGGGGTACAGTGAACAGAATCTTTGTGGGGTGCAGTGAACACAATCTTTGGGGGGTACAGTGAACACAATCTTTGTGAGGTGCAGTGAACACAATCTTTGTGGGGTGCAGTGAACACAATCATTGTGGGGTGCAGTGAACTCAATCTTTGTGGGGTACAGTGAACACAATCTCATACTGAAGGTTTGAGGGTGCTGCCTGTTCCATACTCCCCCTACTCCTCATCTAGCCTTTTAGGGGTACAAACAATAGTAATTGGGGCCTAGTGTGGTTGTGTACGTGTGATATACATACACTTTTTTGGGATCATATTTTCTATTCCGCTATTTAATCAAAAACCTTTGGGGATCAGTTAAATTGGGGGATAGTCTGTGTTGGTACGTGTGAGAGAGATCCACCTTTCCAAGTTGTTGGGGTTCATCTCATACTTCTGAAGGTTTGAGGGTGCTGCCTGTTCCATACTCCCCCTACTCCTAGCCTTTTAGGGGTACAAACAATAGTAATTGGGGCCTAGTGTGGTTGTGTACGTGTGATATACATACACTTTTTTGGGATCATATTTTCTATTCCGCTATTTAATCAAAAACCTTTGGGGATCAGTTAAATTGGGGGATAGTCTGTGTTGGTACGTGTGAGAGAGATCCACCTTTCCAAGTTGTTGGGGTTCATCTCATACTTCTGAAGGTTTGAGGGTGCTGCCTGTTCCATACTCCCCCTACTCCTAGCCTTTTAGGGGTACAAACAATAGTAATTGGGGCCTAGTGTGGTTGTGTACGTGTGATATACATACACTTTTTTGGGATCATATTTTCTATTCCGCTATTTAATCAAAAACCTTTGGGGATCAGTTAAATTGGGGGATAGTCTGTGTTGGTACGTGTGAGAGAGATCCACCTTTCCAAGTTGTTGGGGTTCATCTCATACTTCTGAAGGTTTGAGGGTGCTGCCTGTTCCATACTCCCCCTACTCCTAGCCTTTTAGGGGTACAAACAATAGTAATTGGGGCCTAGTGTGGTTGTGTACGTGTGATATACATACACTTTTTTGGGATCATATTTTCTATTCCGCTATTTAATCAAAAACCTCTGGGGATCAGTTAAATTGGGGGATAGTCTGTGTTGGTACGTGTGAGAGAGATCCACCTTTCCAAGTTGTTGGGGTTCATCTCATACTTCTGAAGGTTTGAGGGTGCTGCCTGTTCCATACTCCCCCTACTCCTAGCCTTTTAGGGGTACAAACAATAGTAATTGGGGCCTAGTGTGGTTGTGTACGTGTGATATACATACACTTTTTTGGGATCATATTTTCTATTCCGCTATTTAATCAAAAACCTTTGGGGATCAGTTAAATTGGGGGATAGTCTGTGTTGGTACGTGTGAGAGAGATCCACCTTTCCAAGTTGTTGGGGTTCATCTCATACTTCTGAAGGTTTGAGGGTGCTGCCTGTTCCATACTCCCCCTACTCCTAGCCTTTTAGGGGTACAAACAATAGTAATTGGGGCCTAGTGTGGTTGTGTACGTGTGATATACATACACTTTTTTGGGATCATATTTTCTATTCCGCTATTTAATCAAAAACCTTTGGGGATCAGTTAAATTGGGGGATAGTCTGTGTTGGTACGTGTGAGAGAGATCCACCTTTCCAAGTTGTTGGGGTTCATCTCATACTTCTGAAGGTTTGAGGGTGCTGCCTGTTACATACTCCCCCTACTCCTAGCCTTTTAGGGGTACAAACAATAGTAATTGGGGCCTAGTGTGGTTGTGTACGTGTGATATACATACACTTTTTTGGGATCATATTTTCTATTCCGCTATTTAATCAAAAACCTTTGGGGATCAGTTAAATTGGGGGATAGTCTGTGTTGGTACGTGTGAGAGAGATCCACCTTTCCAAGTTGTTGAGGTTCATCTCATACTTCTGAAGGTTTGAGGGTGCTGCCTGTTCCATACTCCCCCTACTCCTAGCCTTTTAGGGGTACAAACAATAGTAATTGGGGCCTAGTGTGGTTGTGTACGTGTGATATACATACACTTTTTTGGGATCATATTTTCTATTCCGCTATTTAATCAAAAACCTTTGGGGATCAGTTAAATTGGGGGATAGTCTGTGTTGGTACGTGTGAGAGAGATCCACCTTTCCAAGTTGTTGGGGTTCATCTCATACTTCTGAAGGTTTGAGGGTGCTGCCTGTTCCATACTCCCCCTACTCCTAGCCTTTTAGGGGTACAAACAATAGTAATTGGGGCCTAGTGTGGTTGTGTACGTGTGATATACATACACTTTTTTGGGATCATATTTTCTATTCCGCTATTTAATCAAAAACCTTTGGGGATCAGTTAAATTGGGGGATAGTCTGTGTTGGTACGTGTGAGAGAGATCCACCTTTCCAAGTTGTTGGGGTTCATCTCATACTTCTGAAGGTTTGAGGGTGCTGCCTGTTCCATACTCCCCCTACTCCTAGCCTTTTAGGGGTACAAACAATAGTAATTGGGGCCTAGTGTGGTTGTGTACGTGTGATATACATACACTTTTTTGGGATCATATTTTCTATTCCGCTATTTAATCAAAAACCTTTGGGGATCAGTTAAATTGGGGGATAGTCTGTGTTGGTACGTGTGAGAGAGATCCACCTTTCCAAGTTGTTGGGGTTCATCTCATACTTCTGAAGGTTTGAGGGTGCTGCCTGTTCCATACTCCCCCTACTCCTAGCCTTTTAGGGGTACAAACAATAGTAATTGGGGCCTAGTGTGGTTGTGTACGTGTGATATACATACACTTTTTTGGGATCATATTTTCTATTCCGCTATTTAATCAAAAACCTTTGGGGATCAGTTAAATTGGGGGATAGTCTGTGTTGGTACGTGTGAGAGAGATCCACCTTTCCAAGTTGTTGGGGTTCATCTCATACTTCTGAAGGTTTGAGGGTGCTGCCTGTTCCATACTCCCCCTACTCCTAGCCTTTTAGGGGTACAAACAATAGTAATTGGGGCCTAGTGTGGTTGTGTACGTGTGATATACATACACTTTTTTGGGATCATATTTTCTATTCCGCTATTTAATCAAAAACCTTTGGGGATCAGTTAAATTGGGGGATAGTCTGTGTTGGTACGTGTGAGAGAGATCCACCTTTCCAAGTTGTTGGGGTTCATCTCATACTTCTGAAGGTTTGAGGGTGCTGCCTGTTACATACTCCCCCTACTCCTAGCCTTTTAGGGGTACAAACAATAGTAATTGGGGCCTAGTGTGGTTGTGTACGTGCGAGATACATACACTTTTTTTGATCATATTTCCTATTCCGCTATTCAATAAAAACCTTTGAGGATCAATTGAATTGCGGGATAGTCTGTGTCGGTACGTGTGAGAGAGATCCACCTTTCCAAGTTGTTGGGGTTCATCTCATACTTCTGAAGGTTTGAGGGTGCTGCCTGTTCCATACCCCCCCTACTCCTCATCTAGCCTTTTAGGGGTACAAACAATAGTAATTGGGGCCTAGTGTGGTTGTGTACGTGCGAGATACATACACTTTTTTTGATCATATTTCCTATTCCGCTATTCAATAAAAACCTTTGAGGATCAATTGAATTGCGGGATAGTCTGTGTCGGTACGTGTGAGAGAGATCCACCTTTCCAAGTTGTTGGGGTTCATCTCATACTTCTGAAGGTTTGAGGGTGCTGCCTGTTCCATACCCCCCCTACTCCTCATCTAGCCTTTTAGGGGTACAAACAATAGTAATTGGGTCCTAGTGTGGTTGTGTACGTGCGAGATACATACACTTTTTTTGATCATATTTCCTATTCCGCTATTCAATAAAAACCTTTGAGGATCAATTGAATTGCGGGATAGTCTGTGTCGGTACGTGTGAGAGAGATCCACCTTTCCAAGTTGTTGGGGTTCATCTCATACTTCTGAAGGTTTGAGGGTGCTGCCTGTTCCATACCCCCCCTACTCCTCATCTAGCCTTTTAGGGGTACAAACAATAGTAATTGGGGCCTAGTGTGGTTGTGTACGTGCGAGATACATACACTTTTTTTGATCATATTTCCTATTCCGCTATTCAATAAAAACCTTTGAGGATCAATTGAATTGCGGGATAGTCTGTGTCGGTACGTGTGAGAGAGATCCACCTTTCCAAGTTGTTGGGGTTCATCTCATACTTCTGAAGGTTTGAGGGTGCTGCCTGTTCCATACCCCCCCCTACTCCTCATCTAGCCTTTTAGGGGTACAAACAATAGTAATTGGGGCCTAGTGTGGTTGTGTACGTGCGAGATACATACACTTTTTTTGATCATATTTCCTATTCCGCTATTCAATAAAAACCTTTGAGGATCAATTGAATTGCGGGATAGTCTGTGTCGGTACGTGTGAGAGAGATCCACCTTTCCAAGTTGTTGGGGTTCATCTCATACTTCTGAAGGTTTGAGGGTGCTGCCTGTTCCATACCCCCCCTACTCCTCATCTAGCCTTTTAGGGGTACAAACAATAGTAATTGGGGCCTAGTGTGGTTGTGTACGTGCGAGATACATACACTTTTTTTGATCATATTTCCTATTCCGCTATTCAATAAAAACCTTTGAGGATCAATTGAATTGCGGGATAGTCTGTGTCGGTACGTGTGAGAGAGATCCACCTTTCCAAGTTGTTGGGGTTCATCTCATACTTCTGAAGGTTTGAGGGTGCTGCCTGTTCCATACCCCCCCCTACTCCTCATCTAGCCTTTTAGGGGTACAAACAATAGTAATTGGGGCCTAGTGTGGTTGTGTACGTGCGAGATACATACACTTTTTTTGATCATATTTCCTATTCCGCTATTCAATAAAAACCTTTGAGGATCAATTGAATTGCGGGATAGTCTGTGTCGGTACGTGTGAGAGAGATCCACCTTTCCAAGTTGTTGGGGTTCATCTCATACTTCTGAAGGTTTGAGGGTGCTGCCTGTTCCATACCCCCCCTACTCCTCATCTAGCCTTTTAGGGGTACAAACAATAGTAATTGGGGCCTAGTGTGGTTGTGTACGTGCGAGATACATACACTTTTTTTGATCATATTTCCTATTCCGCTATTCAATAAAAACCTTTGAGGATCAATTGAATTGCGGGATAGTCTGTGTCGGTACGTGTGAGAGAGATCCACCTTTCCAAGTTGTTGGGGTTCATCTCATACTTCTGAAGGTTTGAGGGTGCTGCCTGTTCCATACCCCCCCTACTCCTCATCTAGCCTTTTAGGGGTACAAACAATAGTAATTGGGGCCTAGTGTGGTTGTGTACGTGCGAGATACATACACTTTTTTTGATCATATTTCCTATTCCGCTATTCAATAAAAACCTTTGAGGATCAATTGAATTGCGGGATAGTCTGTGTCGGTACGTGTGAGAGAGATCCACCTTTCCAAGTTGTTGGGGTTCATCTCATACTTCTGAAGGTTTGAGGGTGCTGCCTGTTCCATACTCCCCCTACTCCTCATCTAGCCTTTTAGGGGTACAAACAATAGTAATTGGGGCCTAGTGTGGTTGTGTACGTGTGATATACATACACTTTTTTTGGATCATATTTTCTATTCCGCTATTTAATTTAACTGGGCCTCCATGCGAGACCTGTGTGCCTTGTTGCGCTGTTTTGAGTACTCCACCAACATGGCCAGTGGCAATGACGCCGTTCTCAGCTTAACTATCCCACTTCTATGCCTCCTTGAAAAAACAATTCGGGCGATGATGGAAGAGGATGTGGCACAGGATGAGGAGGAGGAGGAGGATGAAGAGGTAACATTTCCAAGGCTTTCAGGGCAGTCATTCGCAAGGGGCTCCGAGGGTGGGTTCCTGCACACGCAAACGCCAGGGACGCAATTGTCCAGCAGGGGCACAGTTCTGGAGGATGAGGAGGATGAGGAGGAGGAGGAGCTGGAGGAGGAGATGGAACCATGTTCACAGCAGGGTGGCACCCAGGCCAGCTCATGGCCATCACTGGTGCGTGGCTGGGGGGATACAGAGGACACGGACCATACACCTCCCACAGAGGACAGCCTTTCGTTGCCTCTGGGCAGCCTGGCACACATGAGCGATTACATGCTGCAGTGTCTCCACAACGACCGCCGAGTTGCCCACATTCTAACTTGTGCTGATTACTGGGTGGCCACGCTGCTGGATCCCCGTTACAAGGACAACGTACCGTCCTTAATTCACTCACTGGAGCGCGATCGCAAGATGCGCGAGTACAAGCGCACGCTGGTAGACGCCATGCTGCTGGCATTCCCATCTGACAGCGGGGCCACAGTGGAAGCACAAGGCAGAGGAGGAGGAGGAGGAGGTCGCCAACGCAACCAGGGCACCGCCAGCACCTCAGAAGGCAGGGTTAGCATGGCCGAAATGTGGAAAAGCTTTGTCAGCACGCCACAACAAACAGCAGCACCAGCAGCTCAGATGGAACGTCTTAGCAGGAGGCAGCATTTTACCAACATGGTGGAGCAGTATGTGTGCACACGCCTACATGTAGTGAATGACGGGTCTGCCCCCTTCAACTTCTGGGTCTCCAAATTGGGCACATGGCCTGAGCTTGCCCTTTACGCCTTGGAGGTGCTGGCGTGCCCTGCAGCCAGTGTATTATCTGAACGGGTATTTAGCACGGCTGGGGGCGTTATAACAGACAAGCGCAGCCGCCTGTCCAGAGACAATGTGGACAAGCTCACGTTCATTAAAATGAACCAGGCATGGATCCCACGGGACTTTTCCGTACCTTATGCAGAATAGCAATGGATACCGACCTTACCCACCCATTGTTCCATTTTTGCTCTTTCTCACTCTTTTGGGGTGTACCCTCATTTAAAATTTGTGAAAAGAAGCAGTGTTGGCTACCTCGTCCTCCTCCTCAGGGCCAGATTAATGTAGGGGCTATTGGAGCTGCAGCTCCAGGCCCCTACCTTTTATATAGGCCCCGGGTTGGCCATATTCACTGTTACCGCTCTTCTGTCACTTGTAAACACAGAAGTCTGGCTTCTATGCTCGCTTCCCCAGGCAGCACCCTCAGAACCTCCCCACACAGCGTGAAGGCCGGACAAGGAGGGACAGTTGGCGATGCATGGATGTGTTTATGGGCTTCAGAGACAGCATCCCATGTTGAATTAGGCATGCATGGCTGCACCCTTCCTCCTCTGGGTGCATGGCAAGGCACGGCCCTAAGGCCCTTCAAAATCCTCAGCACCAAGCCCATGATGCTGTTAATCCGGCCCTGGTCCTCCTCCACCGCCGCTTCCACCTACACCGCCCATAGGTGTGCGCAGCCTATTGCATTAAGGTGTGCACCCCAAAGTTGAAATACACATGCATGTGTTTGCCAGCAGGGAGAGTAATGTATCGGGGCCATGTACCTGTAGGCAAGGAGAAATAGAGCAGAGCAGGTCCCAGGGAGATCTTTCCCATCTCCTCACTGGCAATGCTATGTGCCCTAGGTGATTAGGGTGTGCCCAGGCACACCCAGCACACCCTGTGCGCACGCCTATGTCACCGCCACATCCACCACCACCTCAACCTCCCTCCTACTCCATATGGGCCTCGTCCTTCAGAGATGAAGAAGAACATTGTTTTATTTTTCTGTTTTTTTTTGTTGTTTTAAGTTATTTCCCTATCCACATTTGTTTGCAGAGCACTTGCCATGCTCTTAATTACGTTTTGCTGCCATTTGCAGCACTCTAGCCCTTTCCTTTGGTGTTTTAGAGCCATTTTAGTGCCTTAAAGTTCGGGTCCCCATTGACTTCAATGGGGTTCGGTGTCCGGGAAAAGTTCGGTAAAAGTCCGGGACACGGACCCGGACTTTTTTTTAAAGTTCGGCCGAACCCGTCGAACACGGACATCTAGGTGTCCGCTCAACCCTAGTCTTGACCCTTAAATTAACCTTGTGTAATCAGAAAAAAATATCACATACCATCTTTTGTAAAACACATATATATAACAAACATGTAACATTGGAAAAAAAGTTTGGATTTAAAAGACTATTATATCTCTAATTCTATCTTTTTTGTTCAAAAACCACTGTGGGATGAGCAACACGTATCTTGATTTAGCTGTTTGTATAATTTTTGTTTTTTCACTCATATACTTATAATTGAGTTTACGTTTTTCCTGACACGTATACAAATAAAGCACATCACAAATAAATATACAGAGGGAAAAAAATTAAGTAAATAAAAAAAATGAAAATATGTAAAATAGTTAAATACATTTAACAATAACATTGTTCCAGGATGTAGCAATCATTGCTGGGAAATGTTTACAATCAGTAATGCAAGTAAGTTCTGCACTACAGACCCATCACAGCGCAGCAACACTATTAACAGAAGCAAAGAGATCATCCACAATAGTGCACACTATATATGGGGAGGATATCTAAGAAAAACAGATCTTATTAAATGTATTCATACAACACAACATTTACCACAGTGCACCACTGAACACAAGTTGGAGGGTTAGAAGATGGCTAATGTTGAGAAATCAACTCACGGGCAAGAAATAACAAACGGGTAAATACAATTTCCTGATATAATGGTGGCCAATCCTCTGGAAATCTGCTCAACAGTACAAGTTTAGGATCAGGAGTCAACTGAATTGAACAAAGTTCGGAAAAAAAAATTGAAATATATCTTTCCAATACAGAAATAGTTTAGAACAATGCCATAACATATGAATTAACATAGCCGTATGCATATTACAATTAGGTGAAGGTTGACAACCCCAAGAAAACAATTTTTGAGGGATATAATAGACACTATGGAGTATCTAAAGCTGTGTCAGCTCTTGTGAGGAGGAAAGTGAAACTTCTGGAATGAGCTTTAACGCCACTATTCACTGATCCTAGTCCAAATTGCCTTTATCTTGACTCCATGTCTTCATTTAATCAAAGCTAACTGCCCCCACTAAAAATTCATATAAATCGCCAATTAGAGCCTTTATAGATTCAGATGATGTCACCACCATAGAAAGAATGTTTGAAAAGTTAAAATATATGGGATCTAAATTAGTCAGAGACTGTAATGCATGGCAAAGCTGTTAGTACTGGAAAAGTACTCTATTCAACAAGTGGTACTGCTATACAATGAGGTCAAAAGATAGCATAGTACCTCCATTATACAGTTGATGAAGATATACAAGACCAGACTGTTTCCAAAGCTAAAAACCTGTACATTTCTTTACTTCTGCAAGATTACAATTATTTCAGATGGGCTTAAACTGTGTAACCTTATGTATTAACAAAAAGGTTTGGGGGAAAGGTGCTTCCAAAAATGATCCAATAAGGAGACAAGAGGATCTTTAGACAAAGATAAAAAATAACTTTCTGGATT
Organism: Pelophylax lessonae; assembly: GCF_965119305.1. Taxonomy (NCBI): domain Eukaryota; kingdom Metazoa; phylum Chordata; class Amphibia; order Anura; family Ranidae; genus Pelophylax; species Pelophylax lessonae. Next base: position 64,663,298 of record NC_138776.1, read on the forward strand.
GGATCAGGAAGGTCAATTACCGCCCATCCTGCCATCTGTTGCAACTGAGATGCCAAGAAATAAAATCTAGCATTGGGGACTGCCAACCCACCACCATCCTTAGGAAGCTGTAAAGTAGTTAGACAGATCCTGGCCTTCCTATGCCTCCATATGAGTTCTCAAAATCTCAAAACCTATCTGTCTAAATATGATCTGAGGCATCCAAACTGGACAATTATGTAGCATAAAAAGGAGTTGGGGTATTCACCCCATTTTTATCAAGTTAACCTTCCCACTACTGAAAGCGGTAATTTTCGCCAAACAGCAATAGCTTTGCGCATTTTACCCAGTAATTGTAAGATATTCAAATTATGATATTTTCCCACATTATAGGACACCTCTACTCCCAAATAATAAAAAGATGTAGCCAGCTTTATTTGAGAAGCTGCAATTAGGAAGGGCTCCGTAATGGGATCTAAGCAGGAAGTTCGGCCCCCCTCTTCCTTCCCCCCACAGTTGGTCCATTCACAGACAGCAGCACACTTTGTTCATGCACAGTAGGGAACCAGCTGTGAAGCTGCAAGGCTTCACTGCCGAATTCCCTTAGAGAAGATGGCACGGCAGCACCCAATAACCAACTGAAAAATTGGCTCGGTCAAGTACACCACTGGATTCCTGGACAGATAAGTGTCCTAATATTAAAAGTCAGCAGCCACAGTATTTGTAGCGGATGACTTTTAAAGTGATACTAAAATCTTGTTTTTTTTCCCTTAAAAATAACAAACTTGTTAAACTCACCTGCTCTGTGTAATGGTTTTGCACAGAGCAGCCCCAATCCTCCTCTACTCTGGTCCCTCTTTGGTGCTCCTGGCCCCTTCCTCCTCAAGTGCCCTGTGGAGCTGCCACCAAGCCCGCCCCCTTTCTCTCCTCATTGGCTCACTGACTTTGATTAACAGCAGGGGGAGCCAATGGCGCTGTGCTGCTGTCTCAGTCAATGAGGAGGGGAGTCCTGGTCAGCCGAGTCTTTCATGCAACATCGCTGGATCTAGATGGACATCAGCTACAGTATCTCACAAAAGTGAGTACACCCCCCACATTTTTGTAAATATTTTATTATATCTTTTGATGTGACAACACTGAAGAAATGACACTGTGCTACAATGTAAAGTAGTGAGTGTACATCTTATATAACAGTGTATATTCACTGTCCCCTCAAAATAACTCAATAAACAGTCATTAATGTCTAAACCGCTGGCAACGAAAGTGAGTACACCCCTAAATAAATGTCCAATTTGGATCCAAAGTGTCAATATTTTGTGTGGCCACCATTATTTTCCAGCACTGCCTTAACCCTCTTGGGCATGGAATTCAGCAGAGCTTCACAGGTTGCCACTGGAGTTCTCTTCCACTCCTCGATGATGACATTAGAGCTTTGCGCTCCTCCACCTTCCGTTTGAGGATGCCCCACAGATGCTTGATAGGGTTTAGGTCTGGAGACGTGCTTGGCCAGTCCATCACCTTTACCCTCAGCTTCTTCAGCAAGGTAGTGGTCGTCTTGAAGGTGTATTTGGGGTCGTTATCATGTTGAAATACTGCCCTGCAGCCCAGTCTCTGAAGGGAGGGGGATCATTCTCTGCTTCAGTATGTCACAGTACATGTTGGCATTCATGGTTCCCTCAATGAACTGTAGCTCCCTAGTGCCGGCAGCACTTATGCAGCCCCAGACCATGACACTCCCACCACCATGCTTGACTATAGGCAAGACACCCTTGTCTTTGACTCCTCACCTGGTTGCCACTTGCCACCACACACGCTTGACACCATCTGAACCAAATAAGTTTATCTTGGTCTCATCAGACCACAAGACATGGTTCCAGTAATCTTAGTCTGCTCGTCTTTAGAAAACTGTTTGCGGGCTTTCTTGTGCATTATCTTTAGAAGAGGCTTCCCTCTGGAACAACAGCCATGCAGACCAATTTGATGCAGTGTGCGGCATATGGTGTGAGCATTGACAGGCTGACCACCACCCATTTAACCTCTGCAGCAATGCTGGCAGCACTCATACATCTATTTCACAAAGACAACCTCTGGATAGGACACTGAGCATGTGGTCTTTGGTCGACCATGGTGAGGCCTGTTCTGGGTGGAGCCTGTCCTTTTAAACCGCTGTATGGCCTTGGCCACCATGCTGCAGCTCAGTTTCAGGGTCTTGGCAATCTTGTTTTAGCCTAGGCCATCTTTATGTAGAGCAACAATTTTTTTTTAGATCCTCAGAGAGAGGTGTTATGTTGAACTTCCAGTGACCAGTATGAGAGAGTGAGAGCGATAACACCAAATTTAACACACCTGCTCCCCATTTACACCTGAGACTTTGTAACACTAACGAGTCACATGACACTGGGGAGAGAAAATGGCTAATTAGGCCCAATTTGGACATTTTCACTTAGGGGTGTACTCACTTTTGTTATGAGCGGTTTAGACATTAATGGCTGTGTGTTGAGTTATTTTGAGGGTACAGCAAATTTACACTGTTATACAAGCTGTACACTCACTACTTTACATTGTAGTAAAGTGAAATTTGTTTAGTGTTTTCACATGAAAAGATATAATAAAATATTTACAAAAATGTAAAGGGTGTACTCACTTTTGTGAGATACTGTAAGTATTATGGAGGCTGAGGGGGGCTGCTGCACACACAAGGCTTTTTATCTTAATGCAAAGAATGATTTAAGATAAAAAACCTTCTGCCTTTACATCCACTTTAATTTTTTCTGAAGGAGCCTGGAGCTCCTCTTAAAGAAACAAGTGTTGAATATTGAAAGCCAAGAATCTATTTGGTATAATTGATTGATTGATCCGGATGGATCAGTTTTCCAATAAGAGTAGACAATCGATTGGATAATACTGTAGCTAAAATTTTTACATCAGCCAAAAGTAACAAAATTGGGCAATATGATTCCAGCAGTAAGGGATTTTTATCTGGTTTTAAAAATACAACTATCAAGGCTTCATTCAAAGAATGCGGTAATGAACCATATTCAAATTCTTTATTGAGCACGGCCAAAAGCTCAGGTAAAAGAGTTTCCCCATAAGTTTTGTATATCTCACTAGGCAGCCTATTGGCTCTTGAAACCTTATTATTAGGAATTCTAGCAATCACTTTCTGCAGCTCCTCCATAGTAAGAGGAGAGTCTAAGAGAGACCAATCCTCCTCCGGAAAAGTCGGTAGAATCATAGAATCAAAAAATTGTTGTCGTTCATACATTTCATACCCTACCTTACTACAATACAAATCTGTGTAAAAACACCAAAATGTATATATATCATCAGGGGTAGTTATCCTTTTACGTTTATTATCTATTATTTCTCTTATATACCTTAAAGTTCTTTGGGCATTTGTAATTGTCACTAGAAGATGAGCCGTACATTCTCCCTCCTCAAGGTTGTTGCAGACAAAAATGTTTCTCCTCCACCTTTTCCGTTGCTATAGAGGCAAATGATTGCTATTGTTCTAACCATGTCACCTGATTGTCATGAGTGGAACTAGTAATGTATCTTGCCTGGTTGACAGCCCTAATAATATTAGTTTCCCATATCTTAGGTCGCTTTTTTATCTTAGAAATTTGAGCTAAAGGAATACCCCCTAAATATGCCTTCAATGAGTCCCATACTGTTGGTGCTGAGGGCTTATTATTATTAAGAAATCCTGTAAACCTTACAAAAATACCATCTGGGGGGTCAAAGATAGTTAATCAATGAGGGTTCATTATCCAATATCCCTTAGGGACTGGAGACTGTAAAAGTAAAGTAAGAACCAATGGGGAATGATCTGACAGACCCCTAGCAAAATACATGGAGCCAAGGTGTTTTGTTCTGTTATAATTGTGTTTTTTTTTTTTGTTCCAGTGGGAGTCAATTTCAGGATTGGACTTTTGTTTTTCTTGCAACAATTCTGGATTTGGGTGACCAAGTATTGGACAGTTCACTGATGGTAGCTGAATATGCTTTAATAGTGTTATGGGCTTACTTTGCCCCCTCATTACATCTTAAGTATTAAGATGGCAATATATAATGGTTCTGTTATGGTTATATTTTCTTAGAATGTACAGGGGTTAAGTAATGCTACTAAATGACAGGCTATTTCTTCCTCCCTTTAACAATTCTCTGTGGCTGTGGTCTGCCTGCAGGATATTCATCTCCATAAGGATACACTACATTACTTAAAGCGTGCCCAGTATCACACACAATATCATTCGATACATAGCTCATATTTTTGGGGGGTATCGATCTTGATAGCTTATAATGTGGAATATACTTGCAGACAGACCAAGCTGGAAAACTTGGGGCACTATGTATTTTTATATTGTGTGCTTTATAATCAACCATAAATAATAGCTAATGTTTAAGTTCTTCCTTCATATTCCTCAGGAGTGCAATTTTTGACAGATATTCCTATTGTGGGTGTGGGAGATTTTAACAATTATCTAAATCCTGCACTTGTTAAGTACAGTACAATGTGACAGATAACCCTACGGTTAATTCCCCTGCTCCCTTTGCATGTTTTCTTCAAGAAATAGACCTAATTGACATTTGGCGCTTGAGGAACCCCGAAACAGCTTTTCCATCTGTCTCACTGGCTCGAATAAACAGGTTAGGGGTATCTTTTGTACTTTTACTGCTAGATTAAACTTGGATCCGTTAAGGGGAGACATGGGATACCTAGAAAGAACAGAATTTACCGAGGAAACTTCTTGTCTCACTATTTTGGCATACAGCTTCTGCAAAGTTCATTATTGACTGGGAAGATACCCTGGACTTGCTTTTGTAGAACTGGGAAATCCACACAGTCACTAGGGCACAGAATGTAGGTTAGTACTCACAATGCCACACAATCATCAGTTGCCTCCTTCTGATATCCACCAGGCACTCTTCTGGGCACTCTTCATATTTCCTCCCACTGTGCTTTGTGCTTCTAGAAACCGCTAGAAGGTAGGGGGAAGTATACAGACCAGCAGCCCGTGAAACATTGCGCAGACAAAAACAGTCAACCCCCGCTCCACTGATTACAGAGGAGCTAAATAAAACTGAATAACATCCTACATAAATGGGGGAGGGTGTTACAGATAGTTTCAAAAGCCCCCACTGTGATTAGGTTGTTCCAGGTTGACATAAATTACCTATTTCATGTCTCTTGTGAGCCTGTTGTCCTCTTTGTCCAAAAATGTGCACCTTACTGTCCTCAAAAGAATATTCCTTTCCTGAAGGTTTAGGAAGAGTCCTAAGCCTAGACCTGCACAGTCTATTGCCTATGCTAAACTTGTTGAATGTGACTAAAAACTATTTTCTTTATATGACCTACATAAATGAGACCACACCTTTATGGAGATACATAATACAGGGCATACAGAACTTTAGATTTTATTAAAGGATAACTACACCATTGCAGAGAATTCCTAATATAAATTCATTACCCATCTTTCTGCAAAAGCCATTTTGTCCATGTCATTGCTTACTTGAGTTATCCTTCTATTTTTTTTTTTTTTTTTTTGCATACCCTTAGTCTCTGAGGTTAAAATGGGAGGTATCCTATCTGTTCAGCTGGAGTTTGACCACATAAATTACCCTAAGATGCCTAAGGTGAAAGGCTGCTGTTAATTATGTCCAGCCCTATGAATAAACTACCTTCTAACTTCATTTCAGAAGTCCTAATAGCAGGTGAGGGACAGTGGGAAGACAACCTAACAAACATACACTGACATAGACATGCCAGAAACCGCTTTTAAAGTGCACCAATCCTTTGAACTGTATAATGTTTGACTATATAGGATTCCCTGGATCAGTAGCAAGGTTTCCCTTAAAATTATATTTTTAATTAGGAAATTATTAAATTTATTATTTTTGGTTTGCTATGCCTACAGCCATTATTTTTACTATTAATCTCTCATGTAGTCCAGGAAATATGAGCATAAGGTGTTTAGCTTCTAGAGCAAACGATTGCTAAATTTCCTATGCCTAAGCCTTAACAAACCCCCCCCCACACACACACACACACATACAAAAACACACCACTTCCAAAATCTTAACCACTTAAGCCCCGGAGGATTTGGCTGCTAAACGACCAGAGGGTATTTTGCGATTCGGCACTGCGTGACTTTAACGGACAATTGCGCGGTCGTGCGACGCTGTACCTAAACGAATTTGGCGTCCTTTTTTTCCCACAAACAGAGCTTTCTTTTGGCGGTATTTGATCACCTGTGCGATTTTTTGATCACGCGCTATAAACAAAAAAAGAGCGTAAATTTTGCAAAAATAGCAATATTTTTCCCTTTTTTTTATATGAAATTCCCCCCCAAAAAAAAGTAAAAATCAAAATTTTTTAATATTTTCGGCCAATTTGTTTTATGCTACCTATGTTTGGTAAAAAAAATCGCAAAAAGCGTATTTTGATTGGTTTGCGCAAAAGTTATTGCGTTTACTAACAAAGGGAAAGATTTTTGTCATTTTTGTTGTTTTTTTTTTTAACGCGTAATGGCGGCGATCTGTGATTTTTTTTGCGGTACTGCGACATTGCGGCGGAAAGATCGGACCCTTGACTGACATTTTTGACACTTTTGGGGTTACCAGTGACATTTCTACAGTAATCAGTGCTATATATATGCACTGTTACTGTAAAAATACACTGGTAGTGAAGGGGTTAACTTTATTTGAGAGGGAGGGGCTGTGTGTGTCCCTAGGGGCGTGATTCTAACTGTGATTGGCTGTGGCTTCAACTGTATGCAGAGTGATCAATGGATCTACATAGTAGATCCATGGGATCAGCTCTCATACAGAGAGGAGAATGACAGGCCGCTTGTTTACACAAGCTGCCTGACTTTCTCCCTCTCCCCCGCCGATCGCAGAGTGGCCGGCGGCGATCGGGTCCGCCGGTCACACGCGCGGGGGGGTCCGTGACCACGCGGGAGCGGGAGCGCGCCTCCGGCGGCGCGCGCTCGCTCCCTAAACCCTCACAGGCGAGCGACGTAGACCTACGTCACTTTGCCTGTGAGGGGCTGACCGCCGCCGTAGATAGTCGTGCGGCGGTCGGCAAGTGGTTAAGGAAACATACTTTTATAACCTATTTCAAGGAAGTTGACAGGAATGGATATATTCCGAAGGGAAGTTGCCATCATCCAAGATGCCTAATGGAGTATCTAAAAGCCAGATGATAAGAATACGGAGAAACTGTGATAACGAGAGAGATTATGATAGCCAGACAGCCACCATTGTAGAGAGATTTCAAGAAAGGCTGTACAAATGAATGAGCTTGTGAAAATTAGAGAAGAGGTACACAAATTAGATAGAGATAAACAGCTGGAAAAGAAAGAAAAAATTATAAGTAGTGAACATGGACTGGCCTTTATGACCAGCTTCTTGAGGCAATACAAGGAGATAGAGTAGATAATACAAAAACATTGGGTCATACTTTTTAAAGACCAACATTGGGTACTATACTACTCAAGAGACCACAATTTACTCACACCAGGCCCCCTACATTAAGAAACAAGCTGGCAAGGAATGTAATGGATCGCCCCTAAAAAACGGCTACATTTTTGGATCAGGAAAGTTTTTTTACCTGCAGGAGATGTGTAGCATGTATAACAATTAAGGACAGGAAAAGGAAAACTACCCATTGTAAATCACAGGTTAAAGGGAAAACATTCATGATAGATAAGTTAATTTCTTGCGAGAGTACGCATGTAACTTTTTTGAACATCTTGAATGTCCATGTAAACTTCAATATGTTGGGAGAACCACTAGAAATCTTGGAGTTAGAATGCGGGAGCATATCAACAATATTAAAAAGGGTTTCAAAAACCACAGCTTATCCATGCATTTCAGATTGGCCTACAACCGCGACCCAACTGTCAGAAGTTTTGCGGTATAGATAGAGTAATGTCCAATTGGAGGGGAGGCAATATGAAAAAGGTTATATCCCAAAATGAAACTAAGTGGATATATTCATTAAATACAGTGAGCCCCAAAGGGTTGAATATAGAACTAGACCTTAATTGTTTTCTGTCCAATTGGTAATTTTTACACTCGTTTTATAATTTAATGATATCTGGACCTTATGCACGTATCTCTGTGGGTTTTATAGATATACAATTTATAGTATTATATATTTTTTAATAAATATATTTTTAATACATTTTTGGAATGAAGTATGTTATTTGTGTGTACATGTAATCCTATATAGGACAAATTCTTAATAAGTATAGATGATTATTGGTTATTTTTTGAAAAAGAAAGAGTATACAACAATTATGTGTTCTGGCTAATGTCACCAGTGTGGTAGTATAGGCAGGAAGTAGCCCCATATGATAACCATGAAGCCGAGTACACCCAACAGGATATTGCATCATGGTCATGGGAAACGGAAAACTTCAGCGCATGGCTATTTAATCTACTGAGCAACCAGGAATCTGTGTCCTTGAAAACGCCCTATGGGAGTGGCGAAACACGTCGACGTAGATTCTGGTTGCTCAGTTGCGTAACGTCCGGTCAGCGGTGGAACGCACGCAGAGTTTTGCGAATCACTCCAACCATGCTAGTACGGACTGTGGTTGACGGTAAGACCACCATGTATATGATTGTCTGTTAAAGGCGATGTTTACTCTAGAACACTGTAAGTGTGATTTTAATGATTTTTATCAATAAACAAGAATGTACTACTCTATTGGGATTCTCTCTTCTCCATTTATGAGCAATAAACTATCACAGGATACAGAGGATGTGACATCTTCCTTCTTACCAGACTCAGCCTGATAGACCCACATGCAATACTGCTAAGGTTTCCAAAATATCTGGTAAGTTCAAGCACAAGAGGGTGAAGAGCATAGTTCACTGCATGATTATTTAGAGGTTTTTGTGGCATGCCAGCATTTTCTTGGATCAATATTGGAAACTTTTATGGACTTTCACTTGTCACTTGCTTGAAATAAAAATGTGTATGAAGTTCCACTGGTCACTTGCTTGTTTTTTTCATTTATATGTAATTCTTCTTATTGGCACTGTTTTGTGCTGTGGTTTGTGATTTAGCAGTTATTGTTTATAAACAGCAGCAATGGTGATATTGTTTTAGGTTAAGTTTCACTTAGCGCAGGTTTTTTTATATAGATACTTCTATAAGTGTGAAGCTTTGCCTACATCCACGTATACAGTGGACTTAAAGATTCCCTGCCCCAATTTTGCAATGAAATGCTTCTACAGCTTTACCAATTTATTTTTTGCTGTCACCAATGGAGGGAGAACCCGGTTCACTGAACAAAAAAACTGTCTTATTTTCATAATGAAATTGCATTTTTGTTCTCAGTGCCATCCACAATCATGCGTATGGTCTTTGTGTTGTTGCAGTTTATAATTTTCAGAAAAGGACTTAGCATTCCCTGTACAAGAAAATGTGATCTGTGTACATATGTTAGTAAGCATTAAAAAATAAAATTATAATACAGTCCTCATTTTACGTACATATTTTTAAGCTACTCAAGAACATTCCAGAAGCCGTCCTCCCGATTTATTTGTTTTTTTTCACCGGTAGATGCATAAAACTTTAAGAATTTCTTCAGTATGGAGCTGACATATTTTTATAGCAATAATAATTAGCTTGTTATTTAAAGAAAACCTATTGAGATAAGCAAAATAGAATTAAAGATACCATTTAAAGCTGCTGGAAAAAAAACAAGCTACACAACAGAAGAGTTTGCATGTGATAAATGGGTTTTAAATTGTGAGACACAAACATTGCTCGAGTGATAAGAATAAGTTATTTACCCAGTGACTTTTTTTTTAATATAATGAGTTATTTATTTAAAGTGTTATATGTTTGATAATAAAATGTGAGATAATAGAACATAAAATAGATTTATGGAAAAACACAAGGAATAAGAGCCGGTTCACATTAGCGCGACTTGTCAGGTGACTTGTCAGCCTGACAAGTCGCGCTCCCTCGCGGTCCATTGACCGCTACAGGACCCGTTCTAATAGGAGTGACACAAGTTGCTCCGACTTAGAAAAAGGGCCCTGTACTATTTCGTGGCGACCTCGGAGCGACTTGCATAGACTTCCATTATGTGAAGTCCCTGCAAGTCGCTCCGAAGTCGTGGTGCAATGTAATGCACAAGTCGCCCCCGAAGTAGTAAGGAGTCGTGTCGCCTCAGTGTGAACCGGCTCTAAAGGGCTTGTATCTAAATGACCAGACAAAAGATTATAGCCTCAATATGTAAAAGATACTTAATGATGAAAAGTTGTTTTATGTCTGGATAACAAAAATAGACATTTAATGAGGTGTTAAAAAAGAACTCCAGGTTTGGCAAAAAAAACAACATACACTTGCATAACTATGCTTTAACCGCTTAAGGACCGCCCCACATACATATACTGTGGCAGGGCGGCCCTTAAGCACGAAATCATATACCTGTACATGATTTTTTTCTTCGGCTCTGGGCCGCATACGCGCACTGCCAGAGTCCTGCTTCTGCTGTGATTGGACACAGCGGAAGCCAATCTGTGGGTTCGGCGGAACCGATGTCCACCGAAAACCCAGGGATTATTCAGAGAGAGGCAGAACGGTGGTCTGCCTATGTAAACAAGGCAGATTCCTGTTCTGCTAGTAAGGAAGACAGAAACCTTGTGTTTCTGCTAAGCAGGAACACGGATCTCTGTCTTCCTTCAGTTAAACTATCCCCCACACAGTAAGAAAGCACTCCCAGGGAACACATTTAGCCCTTTGATCGTCCCTGGTGTTAACCCCTTTTGCTGCCAGTGTCATTACTACAGTGACAGTGCATTTTTTAGTACTGAACTGATCACTGTATGTATCGGTGTCATTTGTATGCCGTAATGTTGCAGTCCCGCTAAAAATGTCTGTATGCTGCCATTACTAGTGGAAAATAAATAAATAAATAAATAAATAACAAGTACATTAATCTATCCCATAGTTTGTAGACGCTGTAACTTTTGCGCAAACCAATCAATATGCACTTATTGGGATTTCTTTTTTACCAAAAACGTGTAGCAGAATACATATTGGCCTAAATTGATGAAGAAATTCAAATATTTTACATTTTTTTTGTTGGATGTGTTTTATAGCAGGAAGTAAAAAATATTGTTTTTTTTAAAAACTGTCTGTCTTTTTTTGGTTATAGTGCAAAAAAAAAACTGCAGAGGTGATCAAATACCACCAAAATAAATCTCTATTTGTGGGGAAAAAAGGAAATCAATTTTATTTGGGCACAGTGTCGCACAACTGTGCATTTGTCACTGCAATGCAGTGCAGTATCGCAAAAAAATGCCTGGTCAGGAAGGGGGTGAATCTTTTGCAGCTAAAGTGGGTAAATATGTGAAAATATAATGAAGTAAAACTTTTTTTTTTTTTTGCTGAAAGATGTTCAGATCTGTTGGTTAGAGTGGGTATTGCCAACATCGTGCCAAAAGTCATGAAACTGAAGAAAAATCCCCGAGGGTGTGGGACTTTTAAGGCAATAACTAATCCTTGAGTAATTGTCATAAAATATATGAATAATTTTATCAATGTTATACAAAATATGAAAAAATATACAACTTTTTGCCTGCTGATATCTGCCCAAGTGCTATGTAAACAAATGAGATACCCTTGCAGAACATGAGTCACAGTATCTTTCTGAGAATATGAGCAAAACGTATACTGACAGGCTGGCAGTCCAGCATCTTTAGAGTACAGTTTCTTTTTTTTTTTTTTGTATTACTGCTGCTTAATATAATATATATGACCTCATGCTACTCTGTAAAATGGTGGTTTACAGCAGATTTGGGGAGAAGCAGGCACATGAATGGCTCAGGTGTGTGTTGGCTTCATATTGGAGCCAGAATTAGAGCTCAGGGCCCCACCCCCTCAAGGAGGTCAATGTGTGAAGGGAGCTGTGGGGTGCTTGTGCACAATGCAGGTTGGGATAAACTAAAGTCGAAGCCTGAGAGAGTCCAGGATGGACAATCACAGCTAGAGAGCTGCCAGGAAAGATGTAGAGCTAAGATAAAGTGTCTGTGCATAGACACTGGGGTGTGTTTGATGGTCAGGAAGACCAAAAGATGTTTGATGGTCAGGAAGACCCTGCAGAGGTACTCGGAGCAGCCACAAGAGAGCCAGGAGGATGAATGTAATGCTCTTGCAGTGATGGTTAGAACTCCCCACTTGGGAAGACCTATCTGTATGAACTTTGACTTGGGCTGCCATGTCCTAAAATACAGTTTTGGACTGGAACAACTCATTGTAAATGCACCTACCGCTTGAACTTAATCACCCCAATCTCACCATATATATATATATATATATATATATATATATATATCACAAATAATAGGAACATCCACACTCGGACCCCCACAGATTAATCCTACCACGGCTCCTTGGCTAGTGACAACAAAATCAGGGCAAATGACACTCTGATCACATAAAAGATATAAACAACCTAGTGCGAGCCAGCATTAAAATATAAACAAATAGAAACAATAGTCGAATTCCCAAAGATGAAATATGACATGCAGCGCATTTAAATATAATCCTGTGTAGGTGAAATAAAAGTCGTAAGACCAACAGTTCAGAGAGAGTTCATAAAATATGGTTCAATCCAGGAAGATGCTTGCCGTCCACCACACCACGTGAGAAAGCGACACCACTCCCTTATTCAGCCCCATCAGTAACTTCTCAGCCCCATCGGTTGTCATTACAAGACAGCTGACCATCAGCTATGGACGCCGGTACCGGGGTGATGCCTCTAGCTGCAGGCATCACTCCGGTACAGCACTTCCCTAAATATCGGCAATATCTGTAACCTCATGGGCCAATTCCGATATATATCGGGGAAAGTGCACATCAGCCCCCAATATATCGGCTTTGACGATAATCGGTTGATCCCTAGAATTAATCCATGCTGACACCAGCGCTTGCTTTAACCACTTTAGCACTGCTCACATTGCTGCTACTGCAGCAATGTGGCTCGTTATTGTCCAGCGACGTAGACCTACCGCTCGCCGCCGGAGGCTCGCTCCCGCTGTGTTCAGTCACAGCGGGAGTCGGGCCAGGGGAGCAGTGGTGGCGATCGCCGCTGCTCTTCCCCGATCGTCAGGGAATCTAGTTTGGAGATCCGCCCGCTTGTGTAAACAGAGCGGGCGGATCTCCTAAGTGACAAGGAGTGACAGATTGCAGTGTTCAGCATAGCTGAACATGCGATCTGTCCTTGTGTCACTCAGTCACCTCCCCCCCCACACATTAGTAAGCCCCAGGCATACATTAACCCCTCCCTCTCCAATAAAATTAACCCCTTCCCTGCCAGTGTCATTTTTACAGTAACAGTGCATATACAGTATATAGCACTGATTACTGCAGTAATGTCACTGGTACCCCCAAAAGTGTCAAAAATGTCAGTCAAGGGTCCGATCTGTCCACCGCAATGTCGCAGTCCCGCAAAAAAAATCGCAGATCGCCGCCATTACGCGTTAAAAAAAAACACCAAAAATGACAGAAATCTTTCCCTTAGTTAGTAAACGCAATAACTTTTGCGCAAACCAATCAAAATACGCTTATTGTGATTTTTTTTTACCAAACATAGGTAGCAGAAAACAAATTGGCCAAAAATTTAAAAAAAAATTTGATTTTTAAATTTTTTTGGGGGGGAATTTCATATAAAAAAATGTTAAAAATATTGTTATTTTTTCAAAATAAACGCTCTTTTTTTGTTTATAGCCAAAAAGTAAAAATCGCACAGATGATCAAATACCACCAAAAGAAAGCTCTGTTTGTGGGAAAAAAAGGACGTAAATTTCGTTTGGGTATGGCATTGCACAACCGCGCAATTGTCAGTTAAAGTCACACAGCGCCGAATCGCAAAAAGTGGCCTGGACGTAAGACAGCAAAATCCTCCGGTGGTAAAGTGGTTAATAGTGAAAAAAGTGTGATGGGAATAAACAATATTCAATCTAATTAATATACAATATATGCTCCAAATATAACATGAATACAGTTTTTGTGCAATTCAAATAGTACCATAGACCTCAATTAAGAAACAAAGTGGCATATGCTAAATAATATAGAACAAAATTCATAATAAAAACAGTGTGCATAAGTGTCCAGTTAGAAAAAAAAAAACAGTCCAAATATGTGTGGCACAATATACTCCGTGTGTTTCAAAAATAAAGGAACAGTATTTCTTTCAACAGTAAGGTGAAAATTACTCCCAATATTAAGCACTCAAACCAACAGGAAATGGCACCCGATCCGATCAATCCTGCAATCCCCCTCGCTGCCGACTCAGATACTCCAGATAGGGTGGTTCTGGTGCTGGTCACTGGTGCTGGTACTGGTCACTGGTGCTGGTACTGGCCTGGTCACTGGTGCTGGTCATTTGCTGGTACTGGTCTCAGGTGCTGGCTCTCTGGTGCTGCTCTCAGGTTAGGTCACTGTGTCTGTCACAGAGTGGGGAGTCACGATGATTGGTCCCGCGCCAAAATGCCTCCTGGAGTAGAAGATGTGGCTGTAGTAGAGAGCAAAGCCGCAGCTTGCTCTCTGCAGCTCCTCCCACAGGCGGAGTGCATGACTCATATCACTCCGCCTGTGAGCCGGATCTATTTCTCCGACGTGATTTCTCTGTGCAGGCTCAGCTTGCTGACAGCTGACACACTGACTCTTCTGCCTGCATCGATAAGTCATCTGACTCACTTGACTCACACACACAGCCGGGATATTGCCCTGAGCTCGCGGGTGTCTGTGAGCTCAGGGCGGAAAGCGGGAGTCTCCCGCGACTTGCGGGAGACTTGAGATGTCTGCAATAAATAAAATAAAAAAGTCAGCGGTGGACAAAAAACTCCCATGCGGCTTCCCGCACTAGTGTACGGGAGCCATGCAAGGGGCAGCGCCGCATTCCCGGCTTGCGTTCCACCTACAACATGTGACCTCACATTCCAACTTTACACGTTTTGTCATTGGCTTGACGTCTTCAGATATATACTGTGATTCTTTGCTTGCCAAATATACTGCAGAAATCTCCCTCCACTAAGTCTGGCTGCAGCTATTTTAACTGTGGGCAGCTGAAGCCACTGCCTGTTCACTTCCTGGATTTTTGTGCTCCTGGCTTCCCAGCATGCACATCCTAGTCTCGTGCAAGCAAACTGTGGGAGCACATTGTTGCTATATGTTGCCAGAGTAATAGCAGCTTCTGTGGAAGTTCATGCTCTGTTTTTTTTAAAGTATCAACAACATGGAACACAGAAACAGCCAAGGAAAGTGTACATACTATGTTTGCTCAAACAGGAAAGCAGCAAACAACTGTTTTTACATTTTATCATGATGTAACTATTTCTTTCTTTCCCAAACTGCACACATTGTGGAGACCAGACTCAACTGCTGCAGCCGAGTCCTGTCACCAAATCTTTTCATACATACAAATCCTCTGTGTTAGAGAACTGCGAAAAGAGGCGGGGTCCGAGCCCAGAGAAAGAATCTTCTATGCAGCTGAGATAAGGAGTGTGAACTTATGCAGGGGAGATTGTGCAGACTGGCCTGGGGGTGTAATAAGTATATACGGCTGAAATTTCCACATTAAAAAGAGAGAGGAAATCTTCCTTTCACTGGGCTAGACAAAGTTTTACTCCTCTGTGTGAAAGCACATGGATCCTTTCAGTCTCCTCCTTTACCGGCCCTCATCCGGCCCCCTCCAGCCCTGTAGCCGACCTCAGCTGTCTTTAGCTCTCCTATGACTCCCCGCCCCGTACCCTGCCAGCTAAGGCTTCATGTACACGAGACGTTTGAAAACCTCTCCTGAATGCTGGATCTTGACAGCTAGTAACCGACGGTTAAAAATTTCAGTTTTGCCACGCTTACATGCCGCGTTTATGCCCGTTTAGCGGCGTTTGCGTTTGTAAAATGATCAGAAATGTATCCCCATTGAAAACACCTATAAATGAAAAGCTTATAAACGCATTTAGACGTGTTTGAACGCTGCTACAAGCATTTGGGGTTTCAAATGCCAATAAACTTCCTCTGAATGCATTTTTTGCTTTAAAAAAAATGCCACTAACCTCAACTGCCTCTAAACGACTATAAACATCTCAGTGCCCATGGACAGATAAGATAACAGAGGAGAGTTCAGGACTGCTGAAAAAAACACCCAACTACTCATAAATGTCCGTTTATCAGCAACAGTGTACATGAGGCCTAACTCTCACGAGAGTGAAAGAAAAAAAAAAAAAGAGGAAGAAATGAGCACTGCTGGGATAGCTGACGTTTCTCTCCCCGGAGGCAGTGCAATGCAGGAAACCCCATCACTAGCCTAGGCATTTTACCAGTAATGAAAGAGGAAGTATACCAGTGTTAATTTTTGCAGCAAATTTCGATTTAGTTTTAGTCATAATCTTTTGACCAAAATGACATTTTAGTTTTAGTCGTATTTTAGTCATCTGAATTGTTTTAGTTTTAGTCGTATTTTAGTCTACTAAAATCTCCAGTACATTTTAATCGACTAAAATCTCATACATTTTAGTCAATTACAAATCAAATGGGTTTAGGTAAATTGTAATGCATTATTTAAACATTTCTCTTGAATTTTCAAACTAGTTATACACTCCTGGAGTAAAAATCTAATAACATGTTATTATTTATGCTAGGTTTCAACACGAACTACAGACACAGATTTAGGCCCCGTTCACATAGGGGCAATCCGACTTCGGGGGGAGACCTCCGAGGTTGCGGTGCGAGCAGCGCGCCGCGACCTCAGAGCGGCCGCCACGGACTTCATAACATTGAAGTCTATGGCTGTCGCCTCCGGGTCGCCCCAAAGAAGCTCCGGACCCTTTTTCTAAGTCGGAGCGACTTGTGTCGCTCCTATTAGAACGGGTCCGCAGCTTCCCTATGGAAGGCGACCTACGGCGACCTGTGAGGCGACCAGGTCGCCTCACAGGTCGCCAAAGTTAGAACGGGGGCTTAGCCGTTGTTATATATAACGTCTTTATAAATAAAACCAAGTTTCATAAACAAACAGAAATATTCCTTTTTGAAACAGAAGTGCAACTTTAAAATACAAAAAACTCAAAAACTGTAAACTCTGTTGGCTGTACTGTCATTGCAAATATTACCTGAATATATTACCAACATTATTAGGAAAAAAAATATAAGAAAAGCCTTATTCCTAATTTTTTTTCTCTTTCAGAAGCTTAGTAGATGCCCCCTACTTATGCTTAAGCGGTAGTGCAATACACGTTTAAACTTTAATGTGCTATTATTACAGGCTTTGGATGGAATTGTGTTGCCGATTTAGAAATGGCCAGCAGAGTAGTGTTAATTTTGATGTCAATTTTCGATTTAGTTTTAGTAATTTTTTTTACTAAAATGTCATTTTAGTTTTAGTCGTATTTTAGTCATCTGAATTGTTTTCATTTTAGTCATATTTTAGTCAACTAAAATAGTGTTAATTTAGTAGATGAAAATATTTTAGTCGACTAAATTAACATTGAAGTATACAGAACAAGGTATTTACTGCCACCAAATTACAGTTTTGATTTCCAATGATAACACAGCAAGGGCAGAAGGTTTAATTGAAGAAAAGATGTAAAAAAAAGACCGAAGGTCCGCTTTAAAAATAAATGGACCTACCTATCAGTGTGTGAAATAAAAAATGTTCTCAATGCCTATAATATTTTTCATGTTTTTCCTTTTATTATTGCTGTATAGTATAGGAAAGTAAATGAAAGAATCAGATTGGCTGCCGTGAGCAGCAAGAACACAAATTCCTTCAGGCACTCTGCAAATGAAAGCAACTATTTGCTCTTGTCATCACAAAGACCACAATGTTTGTTCAGTAAATGTGATTGTTCTTTAAAGAGACCCTGTTGATTCCAATACGTCATCTATACCCTGTAAAAGTAGAGAATACTTTCCCATCCAGACACCATTATTCACTCTCCTGCAGTGCTAGTAGCACTGGTGCTATATGATGGTTCGATATGTCACATACAGTAGCGTGTCCTCTGTTGGGCACCATGATTTCTCTTGCTGTTTGCTTTGTTACTACAGTACACACGACATTATCAGGACTTTTTAGGTACATAGTGGGACATATTTTTTTGAATGAAAACAGCCTTTTATTCAAAAATGAACATAAAAATTACAATCATAAAACCAGACTGTCAGGATCTGGATCTAAACTTGCAACCTCTGCAGTGTCTGACTGTGGCTCTTCTTGCTGTGCCACCGGGCATGCTGGAAAGCTCCCTACCTGATTTCTTGGACAATCTTGCTTTGTATCTTGTCTCTGGTGAACTTTGAACCCTTTGACCCTCCCATGAACTTCCTGATTCAAGCCATATCTCTGCACTTCCTGTTTGCCTGATTATTTTATGTTTGCTCTCTCAAGCCAATATCTTGCTCCTTTCATAACTGCTGCTGTCTTTATCTTTGCTACCACTTGCTATCGACCCTTGGCTTGTTCATCGACTACCCATCCCATCCAGCTACTACATGCGTCTGACATTTTTACCTGTTCATCGACTACAGTTCTTTTTGTTCCTTGTCTGCTTCATCCATTACCTGACCCCCGCTTGCTCTTTTTCTGCTAGGGCAATCCAGAGGGCCATGACCTGGCATTGACATGCAGCAATACCCATCTCCTCCAATAGGAGCCCTGATGGGCCCTGGGTCATCTGCTAGGGGGATCTGCTTGTACATTTCCATACTCTTCTATTAAAGGGTGGAGCTGCTTGAACATATTCCATGCGGTACTGGACGTTTAACATAGTATATATCAGTGCATATATATAACGCGGTATACTGTATATCAGTGTATTACTGTACATTTAACACGCTACATATCAGTGCAATACTGCACGTTTAATGCGATATATATTTCTGTGTGTTACTGCACGTTTAACGCAGTATATATCCATGCATTACTGTACGTTTATTGCAGTAAATATCCGTGCATTACTGGATGTTTTACTGCAGTATATATCAGTGCATTACTGCACATTTAACACAGTATATATCCGTGCATTACTGGACGATTAACACAGTATATATCAGTGCATTTCTGCACAATTAATGCAGTAGATATCCGTGCATTACTGCACGTTTAACACAGAATATATATATATATATATATATATCAGTGCGTTACTGCATGTTTAACGCAGTATACATCAGTGCATTACTGCACATTTAATGCAGTATATATATATATTAGTGCATTACTGTACGTTTAACGCAATACATATCAGTGCAATACTGCACGATTAAGGCAATATATATTTCCATGCGTTCCATGCATTGTATATATCCATGCAGTATATATCCATGCATTGCTGTACGTTTAACACAGTATATATCCATGCCTTACTGTATGTTTAACTCAGTACATATCCATGTGTTACTGGACATTTACCACAGTACATACCTGTGTGTTACTGCACGTTTAATGCAGTATATATCCGTGCGTTACTGGACGTTTAACGCAATATATATCTGTGCGTTACTGCATGTTTAACACAGTATATATCCATGCGTTACTGGATGTTTAATGCAGTATATTTGAGTGTGTTACTGCACGTTCTGAAGCAGTCCAGAAGAGTTTGTAGCCATTTCAGACAGCCATACACAGCTAGTGCTTGTTTGGCTAAAAATTCAGCAGGAATTTCAGCTGCACATAAACGCCTGATTTGTGATATGCCCAAAATGTGGAACTCGACTATGGCAATGCTGCAGCGGCTGCACATGCAGCAGAGGGCCCTTAACGAGTACCTGTATGAGTATGGCACAACAACAGGCTCAGGCTGGCCTTGCTTTTTTTCCCCACGCCAATGGCTGTTGATAAAGGATACATGCACTGTACTGTCACCATTTGAGGAGGCCACAAGGATGGTGAGCAGTGACAATGCATGCATCAGGGACACAATCCCTGTTGTATTCCTGCTGCAGCAGAATGTGCATGGCATTATGATCAGGGCACTCGAGGAAGAGCAGCGGGAGGAAGAGGAGGACTTCCTTTCCTCTCAAGGCCCGCTTTATGCAGACACCATTCTTCCTATGCCACAGAACACACAAGAGGAAAGGGAGGAGGATGAGGATGAGGATTCTGGCAGCTTTGAAGACATTGAAGCAGAACAAGACATACGTCAACCCTTAGTCCTGGATTATCAGCAGCTATCAAGTGGTGTATGTTTCATGGGCACAATTAACACCCAAGGACCAATTTTTTCGCACCTGTTTGACAGGTGCATATCATTACAATTTTTGACAGCAAGAACAATTCTTGCTTTCACCAAGAGTATCTGTATAAGGTTACAGTGTGAAGGCACCACCTGACACCCAAAGACCAATTTTTCCACACCTGTTTGACAGGTGCATATCATTGCAACTGTTGACAGCAAGGTCAATACTTGTGTTTATCAAGAGTGCCTCTATAGGGTTATGGTGTGAAGGCCCCACCAACACCGAAAGTCCAATTTTTCCAAACGCTATTTCTATCCAAAGTCTGCGAAAGACACACCAGAATTTTTTATCCAAAGCATCTCTACTCTTGTTCCAAATGCAGTAAATTGTGGCCTCATCATACAGGCTGGCTCCCTAAGCCATTGTTTATAAAATAAAGAAAGCTTGAATGGAAAATGTCATTTTGAGGCTTCTGTTGGTCAAGAGAAGAGCAGATGCCTTTTAACATTTTTTTAGTCCTGGGCGTCCAGAGCTTTCCACTTGAGGATCCACTGGATTACTGGGTCATCATGAGAATAGACCATTGCATTGAAATACATAAGAAAAGAATAGGATAGACTATAATAGAATAAAAATAATATAATTAAAAAAAAAAACAATAGAATAGAATAGAATTAAAATGACCATTTACCAAAATTCAAATAGAATCAATTCAAATTTGAATAGAATAGAAAATAATAGATTAGAATAGAATAGAATAGAACGAATAAAACCATCTTCCGAAATTCGAATTTAGAATAGAATAAATTTCAATTTGAATAGAAAAGAATATCATATAACAGAAAATAGAATAGAATAGAATAGAATAGAATAAAAAAATAGGAAAAGAATAGAATTAAAAAAACAGCAAAAATGGAATAGAATAGAAAGAATATAACCATTTTCCAAAATCCAAATAGAATCAATTCAAATTTAAATAGAATAGAAGAGAATAGATTAGAATATCACGATTATATTCTATGATGGTTATATTCTTATTTTTTGAAGAGTATATTCTTTATATTCTATTCTATTCTGTTTTTTTCTATACTATTCTGTTATTTTTCTATTCTATACTTTTTTATTCTATTCTTTTCTATTCGTACTTCAGAAGATTTTTATATTCTTTCTATTTTATTCTATTCTTTTTTTATTCTATTCTATTATATTCTGTTCTTTTATTTTCTATTCCATTTTTTTTCTGTTTTACTCTATTATATTCTACTCTTTTATTTTGTGTTATATTCTTTTCTATTCTATTATATATTTTTTTCTATTCTATTCCTTTATCTTCTTTTCTATTTTATTGTCTTTGGCATTTGGAAAACAAATCAAAAACTTTTTGAATTTGAAAACATTTCAAACTCGAAAACTTTTCGAATTCGAAAACTATACAAATTCAGAAAATTTGAATACGAAAAAAACAAAACAGATTAAACAAATTTAACTAAACAAATGTATGCAAATAACGAATCGAAATTAAATGAAACGAAATGAAGCAAATTTTTGTGTTTTGCGCATGTCTAAGGCCAATTCTTGCATTCATCAAGAGTACCTGTTTAGGCTTACAGTGTGAAGGCATCACCGACACCCAAAGACCAAATTTTCCACACCTGTTTGACAGGTGCATATCATTGGAATTGTAGACAGCAAAGCCAATTCTTGTGTTCATCAAGAGTACCTCTATAGGTTTACGATGTGAAGGCACCACCGACACCCAAAGCCCAATTTTTACACACGTTACTTCTATCCAAAGTCTGCAAAAGAAAGAATTTTTCCAAAAAATCTCTAATCTTGTTCCGAGTGCTTTAAATTGTGGCCGAATCATACAGATTGGCTCCCCAAGCCGTTGTTTATAAAATAAAGAAAGCTTGAATAGAAAATGTAATTTTTATGGGCTTTATAAATGGTATTTTTGCTGCAGCAGGTTCTATACATGGTACAGATATGCTGCTTTACAGGCATACTAAGGGGACCCCCTAGGCACTATATAGAAAGAAATACCTGTGTGCACCAGCCTATAGTGAACAGAAGGAGATTGTTATAAAACAAATCTTGCTTTAATACACATTTATTGCATCTTCACTTATCACTTTGCTCATCATTTTGGTTTTGTTAATATTGGCTTAGATTCAATATGGACTTTTTCTTCAATACTAACAACACTGACCCTTCGTGTTCAAAATCAGACTTTGAAAGATAAAAGATTGTTCATTTGTTCATTATATTTTGAACTGATTAGGTTCCAGTTAAGTTAGTGACTGTAGGAAGCAATCTAATTATATTGTTGCTCCAGGCAGCATGCCATTTTGTATAAATTACTCTTCTATAAAAAACAAAAAAAAAAAACAAAAGAAACAGTTTGTGAAACGTTGCCTAGCTTTAAAGAATAGCAGACGCCTATCTCTCAATGCTGCCGCTTAGACTCTGATATTATAATGCTCATGCAACTATGATGAAGAAGCCCCAACAGGCCATGGGAAAGAAAGGTGGCAAAAAAACCTCCATTGAAATAGCAACTTTCACTGCAGAATTGCATATAGAATGATTATAGCATAAAATATTTTATTCTTAACTGCATGTGGTTAATGTCTTTAATGATAGCAATCAGTTTATACAGCACATTTCTCTTTTTTAATTTCACATAACTTTATAAAATTTTTTCTCCCCTTCTCATTCAGACAAAGCTGTAAAGCATAAGTGACAGTTACAGGGGTTGGGCCAAACCATACAATACTGCTGGGGGTACTTATAACTTTCAGCTTTTATTCAAATGGTTTTAACATTTATTTAAAAAAAAACTATAGTTTTGGAGACTAACATTTAGGAAAACAGATAAAAGTTATGGAGCTTTAACATCCATCCATGCAGGATTTAGAAAGAGTGACTTCAACCAAAACCTAAAAACACACAGAGGATAATACACACTTAAGATTTAAGTATCAAAACGCTGAAGAGGCTAAAGTAGTTTAAGGGATTGTAAAGTCTCGTGTTTTTTTTTTTTTTTTTTTAAATAACAAACATGTTATACTTACCTTCTCTGTGCAGTGGTTTTGCACAGCCCCGATCCTCCTCTTTCGGGTCCCTCTTCACTGCTCCTGGCCCTTCTTTCCTGTCAAGTGCCCCCACAGCAAGCAGCTTGCTATGGGGGCACTCAAGCTGAGCTGTAGCTCCGTGTATCCATTCAGACACACAGCTACTGTTCGGCCCGCCTCCTCCCTATCTCCTGATTGGCTAACTGACTTTGATTGATAGCAGTGGGAGCCAATGGTGCCGCTGCTGTGTCTCAGCCAATCAGGAGGGAGAGGGACGGCCGAGGGACTCTTGGACTTCGCTGGCTAGAGATGGGGCTCAGGTAAGTATTAGGGGGCTGAGGACGGCTGCTATACACAGAAGGCTTTTTATCTTAATGCATAGAATGCATTAAGATAAAAAAAAAACTTCTGCCTTTACAACTCCTTTAACCTCCCTGGTGGTCTATTATGTCAGAATTTTTGATCTAAAAGTTATACATTGCTTTGCATAGAAATGTGTTGTTTTATATTTCAGGCCTGTAATTCTTAGGAATAACTCACTTAAATCTATCTGTTAGGTTGCTGGTGGTAACCTGACGGCAGAGGAAGGCCCTGATGTTCGCTAGAGGGCGGAGCTTGGACGGGAACCCCCATGGACACAGGCTAGCCTAAGGTGCGGAATCTAAGTATCCACCGGTTTTCGCCAGAGCCTCTGGTGGTGAGGATGGACTTCGCTTCATGTGAATACCAGGTCGCGGTCCTCAGGGTCGCCCCACCAAGGGTGAACCAGTCAAGGTCCGTAGGCAGATAAACAGACAAGGAAGATCCGAGAGAATGGTCAAACAAGCCAGGGTCAGGACGGACAACAGACAAGCGGAGTCAGGGACGAGCCAAAAGGTCAACGGGAAATCAGCAGGAAACAGGTCACAGGTTCAGGAACAACGGCAAGAGCTGGAGACAAGACAGCAAAGACACAGTGCTGCTTAGGTGTTTAAATAAGGCAGCCTGTTGCCAATTACTGCAATTAGTCTGCACTGGGTTAACCCTTAAGATGGCAGACTCATGACAGCACATCAGTGTGCTCAGGGAGCGTTCCTAACACTATCCAAACAAGAGTCTAGTAGACATCCCGGGTATGATAAAGTTTGAAACACAAATCATAAATTATAATATAATAATAAAAAATTTTAATCAATAATATAATCAAACCAAAAACACTGAAATGTATACCAACAAGGAGTGCAATATTACTAGTCACTGTAATAATGGTTTAGAAAACATCTCAGGTATGAAAGATTTTGAAACATGGGACTGCACAAAGTCCGACAACACAATCGGGACAATAGAATTTGGTTTCTTTTCTTATTTTCCTTCCACTGCCATCTCTCTTCGAGCAATAAACCACGCACATCCTTGTAGGTGCTGACTTTTTCCCAGTTGGAGGGATGTAGTCCATGAAGTGACGACAAGTCAGGCATTTTGGGTTGACAACGCCAACAGCACGACGTCCAGATCTATTCCCAGCCATTGATGGTGTTTGGTGATTAAGAAAGATACGTTTAGCAACTTTCCAAATTAAACCCAAATAATCATAGGCTTGTCACCCTTTTTTTTTTTTAGCAGAATGTAGGCATTCCACAAGCATTGCTCAAGAAGATGTCTGAAGATCTTCTTATAGTACTTCTTTTGCTTTTTCCCCATTGCTGGGTAGAATGTCATTGCTTGGTCAGCTCTGTCAACACCTCCCATGGTGTTGTTGTAGTCTATCACTACTTGTGGCTTCATAACTTCTTTCCCACCTTTCATGCATGCCATAAGAGTGGAGGTATTATGAAATGTACTCATTAGGCACATGTCTTTCTTGTCCCACCTTTGCAGTGCCATAATTTTACTTTTCTGCCAGGCAACCATTTCTCCAGTCTTGAGCTTCTTTTTGACAAACATTGGCGGCATGTCGTGCCGGTTAGCCCTTACGGTTCCATAGGCATCAGTTTTGTTTTGCAGTAGAACCTCATAAAGTTCAGGAGATGTATACAAGATGTCAGTTGTTACACAATAGCCCTGATTAAGCAATGGCTCAATTAAGAAGATGTTGCCATTCCATAATTGCTGTATGTTTGATCGAATTGTGTTCCTTTTCCAGTGTATATCACTGAATTCCAAATGTAGCCAGTTGACGATTTGCATAGAATGTAGAATTTTACGTCAAATCGTGCCCTCTTTGATGCAATGTATTGCACCCAGCTGAGCCTTCCCTTGTAGGCCATTAGACTTTCATCTATGCTGATGTCTCTCTCTGGCCCATAACTCCGTTGGAAATTCTGTAGAATCATTTGATATACTTCCCAAATTTTCTTTAGTTTTGGTGCAGGATGAATTGTTTCATCAAATTCTTGTTTTCGAAGTGGAGATATTTCATTATGAGGGAGGATCTGTACTCTGACATGACCGTGCCAAAGAATGGAGTGGCAAGTAATGTATTGGTTGTCCAATACCACTTCTGCAGGGGTTTCCACTCCAGGAAGAATTATTAGGCCCAGAAATTTCCAAATGTCATCTTTGGTCACTGGTTCCCACTTTCAGCATCTTGAAAACTTCTGATGCATAGCCAATTGTTGCTCCTTGTCTCTGTAACTATTTTTTCAAAACCTCATCGGTTAGAAATAATTGTTGGTATACCAAGGGGTTGTCAGACCACTGGCTCCCGCTGCTGTCAATCAAAATCTGTGACATGGTAGGGGGGGGGGGCGGGACCAAGTCCCGCTGTCTGTGTCAATGGACGCAGAAGTGAGACTCAGGATCGAGCCTGTATGGGTGCCCCCCATGGAAAGCGGCTTTTGTGGGAGCACCCGATGAAGAGTAGGGGCCTGAAGCATGGACGGGGGAACCCAAACGAAGAGGATTGGGGCTGCTCTGTTCAAAAACATTGCACAGAGCAGGTAAGAATAGACATGTTTGTTTTTTTTTTTTTTTTTTTAAACAAATGTTTTTCAAACACGGAGTCCTAAATCAACCTATCACTGTATGGCTGCATCTCTTCTCTCCCCTATCTTCCTTTTCATATAGGGACTTGGGCGGCAGTAGTAGCCATTGGCTCCAGCTGCTGTAAATCAAATGCTGTGAGGAGGAAGCAGGGACAGGGCCAAGCCACACTGTGTGTGTCTATAGAGCGTGACTCCATAGATGCACACAGCTCAGAAGAAAGCCCGCACATGTGCCCCAATAGCAAGCTGCTTGCTATGGGGCACACAAACAAGAGAGGGGCCAAGATCGCAGGCGCGAGTCCCCAGGAGAGGTTCGCTGCCGCTCTGAGCAAAATCATTGCACGGCACAGGTTAGTATAACATGTTTATTATTTTCATTAAAATAAAAAAAAAAAATGCCTTTGGTAACACTTTATTCAAAAGCTTTTAGTCAATATATGCAGTACTATAATTTTCTAAGTAAAGATGATGTCAAAGCAATATATGTATAATATTCAAATATTTTGCATTTACAATATGTTTGTTTTGTATCCTAATAAGAGACGTCTTTGCCATAGCAGTACTGAAAATTTAGAGAAAATAAGTGTAGACTACCAAGATCACACAAAGGAGATCCATCCAGCTGCTGATAAACAAAATATATCTTAAAGGTTATAGAGAAATACTTCAGTGCCTGCTTGATGAGGGTCGCTTCAAACTTTCATCTTCCTCCTCCACAACTGATCTTTGGTGGTTTTTTTCTTTCAGTGGAACAGAAATGAAAGCTTTTAATGCACTGCAAGGTGCAAACCCGGCACACCTCATCTTACAGAGAAGAGAACAAATTATAAAAATCAATTTCAGGGTAAAAAGCTTCCTTCTTTTACTTTAAAAGTATGCAGTAAATCTGGAATCACTGGCACAAAATCTAAACTATAACTTAGTTTTTATAAAATATTAGCTTCCTCTCAAATTCATGAGCTTTTAACATAGAAGTTAGTTGAGATAAACGTGTCACAATGGTAAGAAACTTTCTCTGACTGCCTGTCTATTATAGACAGCCCAGAGAAGAGATAACGCTGCTTGAGATTCTGTCAATTTGTATTGCATAAGAGAGGAAAAACCTCTCCAACAGGGTGTCACATACCTGATAGAAGACTGAAATGACAAGGTTGACCTCTCCTGTATCTCAGTCCAAGCAATACTGGAAGTGAGAGAGATAGTGTTAAGGGACAAGAGGAATTTAAGTGCAGGTAGAAGTTGATGACAGAACCTTGGGCTAAAGGTGCAGACTCTGAAGATCCAAAAGAATATCTGGTAAGGAACAACAGCACTGAGAGAAAAACCAGCAGAGGTTAAATGGGAACTCTGATTGCACTGCAGATTCAAAAGGCAGAGCCCATTAATGCTCCCAGTAAGCCTGCAATAGGAATACACAGGAATGACTGGAACTGATGCTAGATGCAGCTATAGTGAGCACTCGTAATAGCATGAAGTCAAATCAAGGGCAGAAGTATGGTCACATGGGAAGCCATGGTGAGCAGCGAGTGGGTAGTGATGTACAGAGTCATAAGCAGAATCAGAGTCATGGACAGAGCCAAGGTCAGGAACTAGAAAGAAACAGTACAAGCAGAATGCAAGATCAGGACAGGGCAAGCTGAGTTGATATCAAGAGTCATACACAAGACACAGCTGAAGACCAGTCAGCACTGAAACTGCATTAGAGCATCCCTTAAATAAGCCATATGGCAGCAATGCCAATTCTGGGCCTGCATGCAAATTTGAACACACACCTTGATACATGTGCACAACCGCATGTACTCTCTAATGTCCGTGCTGAAGGATACACATCAACATTTCTCTGAGCAAGCTGCCTAATAGGAATTCGCTGATACAGGGACACAGTTGGAAATAAAACGATTACTAACACTTTCAAAACAATTTTAAAACTGAAAAGAAACATTCTGGGTCAGGTTCCACTTTAAAGTACTCAAGTGCAAACAAATTTGTGGTAGCAAGACAACCCTAGTAAATAAACAAATGTTCAGGGGAGACTGTTATTCTTAACGAAAGCTAAATTCTTTGTTTGGAATCAATAAAGCTTACAAAATCTAACATGTGGCAAAGGTATCTGTTTCTTCACTGTCCTACACCATTTTCCAAAGTTACACAGCTCCAAGCAGAGTGCAAAGTTCACACAGTTCATTTAGGCTTCCCTCAACTTCCTATTCCTAATAAAGGGTCAATCACTCTTCTTCCTTTCACTCCAAGCACTCGCATGTTGGCTACTGATGTGTGTTCTGTGCGAATGAAGTTCCTCTTTAACTTTCTTTCAATGAATAACTAATTGAACAAACACACCAACTTCACCCTCCATTCCTTATAGTGGAACAAAACCCTGCTATCCTTTATGAAAAGAAAGTTGCCATATTAGCCTTTGTTTAAACTGCAGTTGCCATGGTGCTGCATATGTGATCAGCTAGGACACTAGCCATTTCATTTCTGAAAAAAAACAAAACAATATTTTTCACTTTTTGCTATATAACTTTCCCCCAAAAAAATTTAAAAATCAAATGTTTTTAACATATTAGGCTAATTTGTTTTCTGCTACATATTTTTGGTAAAAAAAATCGCAAAGGGCATATTTTGATTGGTTTGCGCAAAAGTTATTGCGTCTACTAACTACGGCAAAGATTTATGTCATTTTTATTGTTTTTTTTTTTTTTACTAGTAATGACGGCGATCTGCGATTTTTTGCAGGACTGTGACATTACGGTGGACAAATCGGACCCCTAACTGACATTTTTGACACTTTTTTGGGGGGGACCAGTGACATTACTACAGTAATCGGTGCTAAAAATATGCACTGTTATTGTAATAATGACACTGGCAGGGAAGGGGTTAACACTGTGGGTATTAAGGGGTTAAATGTGAGCCTAGTGGAGTGATTCTAACTGTATGGGGGCAGGGCTAAGAATCTGGCTATGCCTATGGGCAGTCCCAGGGGGTATACTCTCCCTGCTATAGGTACTCAGTTTAGTTACAAGCAGTGTCAGAAGAAAGCCAACTCCACAGAGGGGTGGCTTCTTTGTCCGTCAATGAACATCAGAGAAATGGATTTAATGGTAAGTCAAAAATCCCATTTTCTCTTTCGTTCATTGATGGACACACTTCATAACTATTGGGACGTCCCAAAGAATTGTTAAAAATGGGGGGTGGGAACAGCAAAAAATTCCCATGGCTAAACAGTAGCCAACCAGGCAACAGGAGCTCAACCAAAATAACTGAAGCCCACCTTAAAAAAACAATACACCCTCAAAGAGGATCAGGTCCTCTAAACAGCAGCCTGCAAAACCTTGCAGCCAAAAGAAGCATTTGCAGATGCCAACACATCCACTTTATAAAACTTTGTGAAAGTGTGCACCGACAACCTGGTAGCCGCCTTGCAAACCTGCGTCACTGATGCCTGATAACGGAAGGCCCAGGAGGCACTAAGCACCGGAGTAGAGTGCACCTTAATAGGGAAAGTAGGAACCTGACCCTTGCTGGAATAGGTCTGAATCACCGTCTGTGTAATCCATCTGTAAATAGTCGCAGAGGAAGCAGACAACCCTTTCCGAGGCCTATCCGTGAGCACAAATAGTAAGTCTGACTTACGGAAAGACTTTGTAGCTGCCAGTTACACCCTAATTGCCCGGACCACATCCAAGGCATGCAAGGCAATTTTCTTGGGACGTTTAGGCCTGGGACACAGGGAAGGCAGCACAATGTCTTCATTCAAATGAAAATCAGAGACAACCTTTGGGAGGAGCGACGGACAGGGACGAAGAACCACCTTATTTCTGTGATTTACCAGGTAAGGTGAATGACAGGATAACGCCGCCAGTTCTGACACTCTGCGTGCAGAGGTAATAGCCACAAAAAAAACACCTTCTGAGACAATATAAGCAAGAGAATCCCCCAAAGTTTCTCAAAGGTAGGCTTCTGGAGGACTGAAAGCACCACATTGAGGTCCCAAGGCGGCAACAGCAACACCCTGAAGAAAGGCACGTACCAGGAAATGTGTGGCCAATGGTTGTTGGAAGAAGACCGCCAAAGCCGACTCTTGGCCCTTGATGGTACTCAAGGCCAATTTCTGTTCAACCCTCCATTGAAGGAAGGTCAAGATCCGAGCCACTGAGAAGGAGCGAGGATAAACCTCAAGAGACTCACTCTATGCAATGTACGTCTTCCACGTACGATGGTAGATCTTCCTAGAAGTAGATTTCCTAGTTTTTAACAGCGTAGGAATCGTCGACTCAGATAAACCTCTATCCTTCAGCTCCTGACGTTCAACAGCTAAGCTATCAAACCCAGGGACTGTAAAGCAGGATGGAAGATTGGTCCTTTGGACAGCAGATTCTCCCTAAGAGGAAGCTTCCAAGGAACGTTGGCGATCAGCCACACCAGATCGGCGTACCAAGCCCGGCGAGGCCAGTCTGGAGCCACCAAGATGACCAGAATCCCTTCTGCCTCGATCCTGCATAGAAGTCTTGGCTTGAAAGGAGAGAAGGTGTAAATCAGATGATTCTGGCTCCACGGAGCCACCAGCGCGTCTGTGGCGTTCGATAGAGGATCCTGTGACCGAGCCACAAACTATTCTGTTGAGCCGAGACACCAACAGATCCACCTCTAGGATGCCTAACGTGAGACACAACTGATGAAACACCTCTGGATGAAGGAACCACTCCCCTTGGTCCAACCCCTGCCGACTGAGGTAATCCACCTGAAGGGTTTTCCACTCCTGGAATGTATATGGCAGAGAGGGCAGGAATGAACTGTTCTGCCCACCTTAGAATTAAGGCTACTTCCAGAGCCGCCAGGACACTTCTTGTATCCCCTGGTGATTGACATAAGCCATGGTCGTGGCATTGTCCGATTAAATGCGCACTGGGCTTCCCTGAAGACGAACTGTCCAATAGTCCAGACACAGTCTGATCGCTCGGAGTTCCAAGGCATTCATCAGTAGTCTGGACTCTTCCATTGTCCAGATCCCCTGAGCAGAATGTTTGCCAAGGACGCCACCCAGCCGGACACTCTCCAATACAGGGGAAGGAAGGATTTGCCCAGGGGAAGCGCTGGAGAAAAAGCCACCATATTAGGGACTCCTTCGTTCCCCGACTCAGCTGGATCTGATTTTCCAGAGACTGCAGAGTCTAGTCCCATTTGGCCAGAATCTCCCTTTGCAGGGACCTCGTATGGAACTGTGCAAACGGAACCGCATCGAAGGTCGACACCATCATGTCCAGCACCTGCATGCAAGTCCGGAGGGATGACCATTTGCTGTACAGCAAGAGATGAATTGCAGCCTGTAATTTCTGAGTTTGTCCAGAGGAAGGAGTGCTAAGGCCGAGTCCAGAGTGAGACCCAGATAGTCCAGCTTTGTGGATGGAACCAGAGCAGACTTCTGAAAATTCAGAATCCAGCCAAACATCTGCAGAGTTCATATAGTGATCTCCAGGTTTTCCACCATAGCAGTAGGAGACTCCGCTCACAGAAGGAGGTTGTCCAAGTAGCCCAGTGTTAACACTTTTGTGAAGACCCGAGGAGCAGGGGTGAGACCAAAGGGTAATGCCACAAACTGATAATGCTCCTCTCCCACGGTAAAGCAGAGGAAGCGCTGGTGACAGGCACAAAAGTTATTGCGTCTACAAACTAGGGGACAGATTTATGTCTTTTTTTTAGACGATCTGCGATTTTCAGCAGGACTGTGAAATTGCGGCGAAAAAATTGGACCCCTAACTGACATTTTTGACACTGGTCCCCCCATTTTGGGGGGACCAGTGACATTACTACAGTAATCAGTGCTAATAATTTGCACGGTTACTGTAATAATGACACTGGCAGGGAAGGGGTTACCTAGGGGGGATCAAAGGGTTAATTGTGAGCCTAGGGGAGTATTTTCTAACTGTGGAGGGAGGGACTTGTGAAATGAACATAGAGACCTGTGATCCTATATAGAAGGATCACAGGCGCTCTGTGATATTTTCAGAGAGAAGAATGGTCAGCAGTATTTACAATGGCTGACCGCCCTTCTCTCTCAGCGGGGAGAGATCGTGGGTGCCCGGCAGCAATCATGGCCACCGGTTCCATGGATTGGCATCCCCACTGCCTAGTGGAGTCAGGAGCCACTGACAGTTTTTTTTTCCCCTTCTCATCTTTTCTGACTGTTTTTCACTAGTTTTGAATATGGCTATGGTCAGTGTCACTACTAGTAGCATGAGGCAATACCTGGACCCTATATAGGTAGCAAAGGCAGTCTAACTTCTCCAGGATGGCACATCAATACGTGCCATTGCCAGAAGGTTTGCCGTGTCTCCCAGCACAGTCTCAAGAGCATGAAGGAGATTCCAGGGGACAGGCAGTTACTCTAGGAGAGCTGAACAGGGCTGTAGAAGGTCTTTACCCATCAGCAGGACCGGTATCTGCTCCTTTGTGCAAGGAGGAACAGGATGAGCATTGCCAGAGCCCTAACAAATGACCTCCAGCAGGCCAGGGGTGAGAATGTCTTTGACCAAACAATCAGAAACAGACTTCGTAAGGGTGGCCTGAGGGCCCGACATCCTCTAGTGTGCCCTGGGCTCACTGCCCGGCACTGAGGAGCCTGATTGGCATTTGCCATTAAACACCAGAATTGGCAGGTCCACCACTGGCGCCCTGTGATTTTCACTGATGAGGGAAGGTTCACCCTGAGCACATGTGACAGATGTGAAAGGGTCTGTGTAAGCCGTGGAGAACGTTATGCTGCCTGTAACATCGTTCAGCATGACCAGTTGTGTGGTGGGTCAGAGATGGTATGGGGAGGCATATCCATGTAGGGACGCACAGACCTCTACAGGCTAGATAATGGCACCCTGACTGCCATTAGGTATCAGGATGAAATCCTTGGACCCATTGTCAGACACTATGCTGCTGCAGTGGGTCCTGGGTTCCTCCTGGTGCATGACAATGCCTGGCTTCATGTGGCGAGAGTATGCAGCCAGTTCCTGGAGGATGAATGAATTGATACCACTGAATGGCCCCCACACTCGCCTGACCTAAGTCCAATAGAACACCTCTGGGACATTATGTTTCAGTCCATCGGCCGCCGCCAGCATGCACCTCAGTCTCTTCAGGAGCCCAGTGATGCCCTGGTCCAGATCTGGGAGGAAATACCCCAGGATACCATCCATTGTCTCTTTAGGAGCATGCCTCAACGTTGTCAGGCATGCATACAAGCACATGGGGGGGGGGGGGGTCATACAAACTACTCAGTACCATTTCGAGTTGCTGCAATGAAATGTCAGCGAAATTGACTAGCCTGCTGCACAATTTTTTCACTTTGATTTTCAGAGTGTCTTTGAATTCAGCCCTCTCTAGGTTTATCATTTTCATTTCCATCAAATGATGTAGCATCATATTGTTCCTAGCACATTACCCAGTCCATATCAGTGTAGATACCCAGCATGATATTTTTCCCCATTGAGATCTGATGTGTTTTCCGAGTGTTGCTTTTTTTTTTTTTTTTGAGCAGTGTACTGCATATTCTTGAATCAGCTGTCCAGCAAGGATACTAACCACACTGCCTGATTTTAACAGAGTTTTTAAATATCTGTGTATAAAACTTTGATTTAAATAATCTTGCTCGGTAAGCAAGAAAATATAAGAAAAACACATAAAATTACTTTTCAGAGACCTTTTAATAACTGCAAGCTATGCTTGAGAATATGTGATAGTTTGCCTTTAAAAGCCAACCTCTTGTCACATGAAGTTTCCGCAGTCATTCATCATACTCAGCAGTCCATGCTGATTAATGTGAGGATCAGACCTTGACTGACCAAGTAATCCTTGAGTCATTATCTGGGTTATAATGAAGACACAATAATAAGGCCTCACACTATCACTCAGCCACTGCTGTTCTGTAATAGTATGATAAAGACTGACATGCAGCATAGATCATTATGGATAGGAGATACAAGCTCATTTTTAAATGCTTGATAAAGAACCATTAATGTACGTCAACTATAAATTTAAAAAATAATAATAAAAAAAGTAAATTAGTTGTGAACCTGTGCATTCAACCACAAGGCATCTCTAATATCCCCCAACAGATTTTCATCACTGTTTACTCAGACCTCTCACTGTGGAAGAGAATACAGCTCATTTATTTACTCTACAAGCATATCACGGCTTTGCTATTAAATTATACCGCAGGACAGCAATAAATATACCCAAGAAAACATAAATTTAATTTATTTTCATCACATATGTTTTCTTAGGAATGCACACCTACCTGCACCAGGCATGCTGTGGTATTTCTACAAAACACTATCTTAAAGGGAAAATTCTCTTCATACCTAGGGGAAAAAAAGGTTATACTGTGCTCATGCTGTTCAATTAGACATAAACATCTTTCTACAGATATGTCAGGTTTTTAGGTTTTTAATATCATTCTCTGCATTAAGGTAAAAAAAAAAAAAAAACTCCATTACCTTTGCTTCTCACCCCCATTCCTAAACACTTTCCTGGCCACAGTTCCAGTGCTGTCTGCGGCTCCAGCACCATTTCCGGGCTCTTGCTGCTGTCAAACTCCTGTGAAGAGGAAGCAGGAGCGTGGCTTACCAGCACTTGGGGAATGCAGGTGCAAGTACCACCTTAACACCCAGCTTACTAAGTAGGCACCCAGGGGAGGGAGAAGTGGACAGAAAAGGACACATGGGCTATGCAGACCGAATATATTCAGACAAGCTCAAAGATGGGATAACTCCCAAGCATGCCACCAGATGGACTATTCGTAACTAAATATCCTCCATACAGGAGCATGTAAAGAGTGTTGAGTGAGGGAGGGTGATGAAGTAGTCCAAGAAAAGCTGTCAACAGAAAGAATTGGTAGCTCAGTAACATACAACCTACATACAGTTGCCAAAGCCCAGAATTCCCTTCAAAATGACCACCACTACATGATAGAGGACAAGAAAGTCCCCTCCCCCTTTTTAGGAGTACAATGACATATAATAGGCATTTCCAAGTTAAAGAGATAGAAGAGGCAGATAAGAGTATAAGAAAAAGGAGGGCAGAGAGAGAAGAAGGACAGGGAAGATATTCGCTCGCCCAGTGCCAACCTCACAGGAACGTTAATAAGAAGTCATGACGAAGGTTGAAAATATCGTATTCACGATGACCAAACACTCTTAAAGCATAGTTGTTAGTCCTGGTATGCACTAGCAATTTTTTTCATGCAGCATTATCCAGTTAAGTTTACATTTAGACATGTTAAAATCTACTATGGGGCTTTTCCAGGAGCTATTGATATTTTGGCCACCATAAACATAAAGAATATCAACAATTGGGTGTGTTTAGGAGCTCCCTCCCCAGGCACTGTACATGGGTTTTTAGGTTCGTTAACCATAGTGACAGAATAGATCAGAGCATGCATCCTAATCCAAAAGCGCATAACCTGTTATCAGGCTACCATCAGAATTGGTGGGGGTGCAGCCCATGTGGTAAAACCTGCCGTTACTAGATACCCCCCACCACCGACAATGGAATGTTAGAAGAAAGATGGAGCCTTGGCACAGTGCCTTCAAGAGAAGATAACATTCATAAACTCGAAGGGGACTACCTTATAATGGACATGACTAATCAGAAAGCTGCAAATAATCAGTATTATGCTAATATTATGCTTATGACGTAGTAACATACGACACCGCCTACTGACTATTTAATACGCTGTACATTAGAAATAAACAGGAAGTATCATTTACCTGAACAATGTGTGTCAGTATGTGATATCCTCGTGCATGCACTCTAATTACCTATTTAATTAGATCTAGCAGAAAGAAATCTAATTTGAACCATTACAATTGGCGCCCAAAAGTGGGACCCTCAGGTGTTCATCTGACGAAAAGCCACGTAGGAGGTTTGGCGACTGGATGAGACAGACCAAGAGGGACTTGCGCACCCCTGAGAGTACGGTAGGTACTTTTACCTTACCACTGTACGACTTGTTTTGTGTCTTATCTTAATCGCGGATCTTTAGTGCTTTTCCAAAGACGTTTCAGAGGTGGGTAATCTTTTACTCCTCACCTGGGGCTGTTTTTTTATTAACCTGCTGCAAGATTTCTGCTGGCTGTATATTGTTTGTTCAGTGTCTGCCACCCTGGCTGATTGTGACTCTGCAGACTGAAAGACAATCCATCCTGAGTGATTGGGACTCAAAAGGAGGTTGCCCGACACTAGGGTGGATGTACGTCCTTCAGGATGGGTTACTCAGGGGGTTGACTGGTTAAAGTGACCCCCTGAGGGTTAAGCTCAGCTGCAGGTGGATACCCGAAAAAAAGGCAGGCAGGAGTAATGTCTCAGTGTCTGTCGTTTTGTTTGAAGTGTGTCTCTACAGACTGAAAGGTTGCATTTGTGTGTCCCGAGAGGGCGGATATTTGCAACGTCCTTCGGGACGGTTACTCGGGGGGTTGACAGGTTAAAGGACTCCCTGAGGGTTTAGCTCAGCTGTTGAGGTCACCTGACAAGAGAGAGACGACAGGAGTTATGTTTTGTTCTGTGTGTGTTGTGAAATTAAACGTACATTATTGCACAGATAAAGCCAGTCAGGTTTGAGGTTGCTACGGGCAACAGAGAGAGAGAGACAGAGACAGAGAGAGGAAGGGGTTACGTTTTAAGTTTTTTCAATTCAAACCCCCCCCCCTTCCCTTCTGTGTGTCCCTGATAGTCTTTCAGAGACTTGTGCTGTTGCGTTATCAGGTAAATCTCCCCCGCTTGCAGCTGGCATAATTTTCTCGTGAGAAAGCGGGAGGGGGGGGTCACTCCGTGCACGGAGCTTGCATTTATTTTTTACTTTTTTTATGGAATTTTTGGAGTTTTGCCATTTATACATTTGTGTATAAAGCATAAGAACCTCTGGGAAGGCTATTTTTTTTTTATAGAATTATAGATAATGAGAAATTACATTTTGCAAATGGGTCCCTATGTAAAAGGGAGGTCTGGTGCAAAATTTTGAAAATTGCCTACTTGCCAAGGGGGGTTCAACTGTGAATATCTTTGTTCCTGTAATAGTTATAGAATTTATTTTTGGACAGAAAGGGTTACCGCAATTAGTGTGACCATTGAACCCTGTTGGCACTGAGCCAAAAGTTTCAAATCAGATTAACTTTTTATCTGATTATAGTATTTAAGAGATATTTGGGGGGCATCCTCTATTGCAGAAGGGGAACCTCTGGTCAGCTCTGGTCACCCCTGGTCTGAGTTTTGAAAATTTTCAAATCAAGTTAAGCGATTAGTTGCCAGTACTGCCCCCTCCGGCCGTCAGCTGAGATATGGGTCAGCATGTTAGCAAACCGGAGAAGGCAAAAGTTTGTGAGTTTGTGAGTTCAAACAAACCCGTGGTGACGTGACAGGCTGCAGCAGTAGCAGCGTACACTGATAACAGAACAGAAAGGAATGTTGTGTGAGAACTGCTAAGAAATTGCATAACAAATGATGGATCGTAGAAGCTAAGAAAGATGACGATCAAGGTTGGAAATTGCATAATGTAGGAGTATCATAAAGTCGATCGTAAAGCCAATAAGCCTCCGCCCTATCATGGCGTCTGGAGAGATAACGGGGAGGGTCCTTACTCTCCCCCTACCGCCCATTATCCCTCACACCACTCCTACTCAAACGCAACCCACAGGGACACTTCCTACAGACGCCATCTTGGTGCAGTCAAGTCTTCAGTTTCTGCCCGCCCAGTACAGTTCCTACAGATGGCCATCTTGGTGCAGTCAAGTCTTCACTTCCTGCCCCGCCCAGTACAGTTCCTGCAGACGGCCATCTTGGTACACCAGGAAGGCCTAACAAAGGCCTATATGCAATTCTCCCTGTTCTAACACTCCCATCCTCCCTGGATTACAGGTCCAATATACTAGTGATGAAGACACATCAGACTGGGACGACCAACCGCAGGTGACAAGGGCACCCAAAGATTTAACCCCATCACAAACAGCGACCTTATTGACAAGTCTGCCTGACCCAGAAACACAGCCAATGCCCCTCTACCACAGGATAGTGCAGCTACAAGAAATTTACCTAGTCCCCTTACTGAGCCACTCAGAGTGGGGACATTTCCTGATTTGCTTGCCAGATTTGTGGTGTCTTCTACATGCACCTTGAATCTGCAAGGAGCTGATGCGCTGTCCAGACTACAGGCCTCAATTATTTTTACAACCGAAGGAGGAGTGAAGCTACATACACCCCTATCCTTAGAAGACTTATCTGCCTTGTGTTCTCTGCCTCTCACAAAGACACTCCGTGAAGCGACAACTCCAAGTTCAGTACCACTGAAGTACTTGGCAGGATCACTGCATGCCTATGGTCCACAGAACCGGAAGACATTGATCACTTAAAAGTACCACCAGTCATGGTGCAACTAAAACCTGGGGCACTCCTACCTAGAAAAACACGCCTCCAGAGAGACTGGCCCCCTTGAAGCCAGCTAAATCCGAAGCTATCTCAAAAAAGGTTGAGACCCTTGTGACTAATGGAGCTTTGATACCCTGTACTTCTGAATGCAATACACCTTTGTTCCCAGTGAAGAAACAGATCCCAAAAGGTGAACCAGAGAAATACAGAATGGTCCAAGATTTCCAAGGCAATTTGCCAAAGCCATAACCTCCGTCCTTGATACCTGGCAACAGGAACCCCCTACAGTGACTCTTCTCCTCTGTGCAGATGACTACCCCGCTGCTGAAGAAAATTCAGAAAGTCTACTATGCTACCTTGCAAAACAAGGCTGTAAGGCCTCCAAAAAGAAAATACAGTGGTGTTCCAAGACTTTCACCTTTTTAGGCCACTGCATTTCTAAAGACACAAGACATATCATATCAGACCGAGTAGCTGCAATCCAGAATATTCTTCAACCAAAAGCAGTTAAACAACTGCATGCCTTTCTTGGACTCATATCTTACTGCAGGGCGTGGATCCCTTATGCATCAATCATCATGCAACCACTCTATGATGTTCTCAAGTCTGTGCCATTTACCCTGTCAAACGAGGCCCTGGACAATTTTATTCTGCTGAAGCAAACAATATCCACAGCTCCTGCTTTGGGCCTTCCAGATTATGAGTAACTCTTCAAACTGTTTGTGTCAGAGAAGAATGGCCAGGCCACAGGGGTCCTGGCTCAGGAACATGGAGGACGGACTAGACCCATTGGTTACTACTCTTGCCGCCTAGACCCCGTGGCTAGGGGTGGTCCTTCCTGGCTAAGGGCTGTCTTTGCTGCCCAAGCACTCCTAGACAAAACTTCAGACCTTGTCTTAGCACACCCCCTGCTTCTTCTGGCACCGCATGACATTGCTGCCATCTTAAATCAGGTGCAACTCCGACACCTGTCAATGGCCAGACATCTACGGCTGCAAATCTCCCTCCTACTTCCTGACAACGTGACCCTCCAAAGGTGTCTCACTCTCAACCCGGCCACCCTTCTGTCGTTTTTCGAGGGGGGAGAAGGAGAAGGTGAAGGAGATCCCTATGACCCCTATGATACTCCACACAACTGCCTTGAAATGATGCGCTTGGAAACCTCATATCTCCCTACAGTGAGTGAAATTCTTTTGGAAAACCCTGACTACGCACTTTTTGTGGATGGCTCTAGATATGCAGATGAAGGAGGCAAGTACCACACAGGTTATGCTGTGACTTCTGAATTTGAAATCCTACAAGCAGGAGCATTACCACCAACTGTATCTGCCCAGGAAGCAGAGCTTCAAGTCCTCACTGCAGCGTGCAAGATAGCAGAAGGCAAAAGAGCCAACATTTACACAGACTCAAGATAGCTCATGATTTGGTATCATCCGGAGAGCTAGAGGGTTCCTGACAGCGGCCGGAACACCGGTGAAACATGGTCCTGCCATCAAAGATTTAATGGATGCACTACTCCTACCGGAACAAGTGGCTGTCTTGAAGGTTAAAGCACATGGCAAAATGAATTCTCAAGAGGCCAGGGAAACCACTTGGCGGATAAAGCGGCTAAACAAGCAGCAACAAACCAACGAAAAACGGCCGAAGAAGCTGAAGAGGAGAATGAATCCCCAGAGCATGTGCCATCTGACAGACTATACCTAGCCTCTATGCAAAGGCTGCTCACACAGAATAAAGATGGAATGGATCGACAAAGGAGCAGAATACGAAAGGGGAGGACAGAAAAGACACCGCAGAAACATTTGGAAAAACCCTTACGCAGCCACAAACATGACAACTAAAACCACGGCTAAAAAGAAAAAACTATTTAGTTTTAGTTTAGATAGTATGTAGATTTGGGGTACCAGAGGTGATAGAGAGCGATCAGGGCCCAGCTTTCACAGCCACCCTAACTAAAGAGATTTGGGCAGTACTGGGAGTTCAGTTGGTTTTACACACCCCATACCACCCTCAAAGTAGTGGGAAGGTAGAAAGGATGAATGGGACTCTAAAGAATAGGATGTTAAAGATGGCCCAAGAAACTAACATTAGTTGACCAGACAGTTTGCCTATTGCCTTGTTCAGTGTCAGATAAACCCCCGGGGGAAACATGCCCTGTCTCCCTATGAAATTTTTTTTGGTTCAGCCCCCAGACTTGGCTGTTACTCCCCACAGCAGTTGCAGTTACAATCTGATGTTTTAACTTGTTATGTTACATATTTGTCTAAAGCCTTAACTAATATCCATTCTCGAGTATTTTCCCCCATTCCAGTTCCAGAGACAGACTCTGGAACCCACAGTCTTCAGCCAGGAGATTGGGTGTTAGTGAAGAAATTCACAAGGAAAAACTCACTTGATCCCCGATACGAAGCACCTGGATACACGCCTTTCACTGCAAGAAAGCCCAATCTCCTGAAGACAAGATTCTGCCGGCAGCACAATGATTGTGCTGTATATCCTTTTTTTTCTTATAAGTTTGATAAAAGCTCAGCAGGTGATTACCACCAAAACAGGTACTCAACAGGTGGCCTTCACTAAGACAAATGGTGTCACTACATTTTGGTACAATTCATAAAGCACACAAGTGGTTACGTTTATTTTTAATCTTTGTAGTATAATACCCCTGATAAATACACTGACCCAGCACCCAACCACAGGAGGAAGCGTGCAGCTCCCTCTGGTAGCTTTGATCCTCATGTGTAAATAGATGCCATTAGGATCCTGAGGGGGGTCCCAGATGAAAACAAAAAAAAACGGGAACCTGTTGCACATACATTCCTGACAACACTGGTCCAAATGGTAAGGTTACTCTAGCTATCAAGAAATTGGAAGATCTGTTGTTTGAGTTGAAGAAGAACTCAGGTAATACAGACCCTTGGGATCAATATTTTAGCTGAATGAGTGGATGGCAGAAGGCGCTCTTTTAGAACCAATTGTATGCTGTATTCTAACATTTGTAAAGAAGCTAATGAGCAAAGCTGTAGACAATAGCACACCTACATTTCTCCACCAAGAAGAAGAAGACTGCCTTATGATGGAAGAGGACAAACCCTTCACCCCTCTACAGTCACTCCCTGTTCATAATTTCACAGTTCTATAGGGTTATAGGGATAGATAGCACCTGACTACCCTCTCCAGGCTGTATCGAGGGGGGTAGTGAACTAGTTACTGCTCTTCTCTATGTACAGCCCTAAAAAGTTCCGGAGGAGTATGGGCCAGGTGAGTAGGCACTTTAGTATGAGGGACAGAAGAAATATAGCCATTTTAGGGGGGACTGTGAAGGAATATGATGAACACTTGTGAATTAAGCAAAATGTCTATTTTTCTATGTCTGTTTTTCTGTAAATGTACATATCTTTTTTCTGTCTTCCTTACTCAAAATGGCCGTTACTAGATACCCCCCACCACCGACAATGGAATGTTAGAAGAAAGATGGAGCCTTGGCACAGTGCCTTCAAGAAAAGATAACATTCATAAATTCGAAGGAGACTACCTTATAATGGACATGACTAATCAGAAAGCTGCAAATAATCAGTATTATGCTAATATTATGCTTATGACGTACTAACATACGACACCGCCTACTGACTATTTAATACGCTGTGCATTAGAAATAAACGGGAAGTATCATTTACCTGAACAATGTGTGTCAGTATGTGATATCCTCGTGCATGCACTCTAATTACCTATTTAATTAGATCCAGCAGCAAGAAATCTAATTTGAACCATTACAATTCTTGGTAGGCAACCATATTATTAGGTCTTGGGGTACATCCCCACAGGCTTGCGACTCTAGGGGTTTATGAAAAGAAGAATATATTTGAATTAATTGGGTCAATTGTGCCACTAAATAGGAAAGTCGAGGAAGCGCAGGCCTTCCGGGTATTTGGGGGTTAATAGCATGCAGTTTGCCACTCTTTAAACTTTGTTTCGTCAAAAAAACCTACAAACATGAGCTTCAAGTCTATTAAGTTCTATGGTGGGGCAGATACTGGCAATGTCCTGAAATAATCTAACAATTTTGACAAGATGGACACGAAAGCTATCCTGCCCATCCAAGAAAGGGAATAGGAAGACTATATCTCAAACTCCTCACCAAGTTTAACATATAAAGAAAAACATCCAATTTTATTTTTATTGTTGTGATCCATTAATTAGATATGGCTTAAATATTTAATCTGAACTTAATTCCCTGGCTGTTAGGCCTCTTTCACACGGGCGCTCCATTTTTTTCCGGCACTTTTTTTTTTTTTTTCACGTACACGGATGACACTTGTGTCATCCGCTCCATATGTCCGCATATAATCCAATCCGTTTGCGGATGATATACGGACATAATGTATGTCTACGGGGATTGTGGATGTCAGCGGATGACACCGCGGACATCCGATTTTGCATCCGTTCCGTTTTTTAAATGGAAGTAAAATAGGGTTCTGTTCCGTTCCAAAAAACGGAACAGAACTGAAAGGACGCAAATCGGATGTCAGCGGATGGTCATCTGCTGACATCTGAAATCCCATTGACATGCATTATGTCCGTATATCACCCGCAAACAGATGGGGTGATATACAGACATACGGAGCGGCCGTGTGAAAGAGGCCTTATTGTAGTATTTTGCTTCAGTTAGTATTCATTTTTTAAATAGAAACATTTCTGTAAAATGTGTTACTCCAGTTTAGATTGCTCACCAGACACCCTGAGGAGCTCTATTTCTAAGCATATTGATGAACAAGCAAAAAATGTTTAAAAGAATCAATAAGGTCCATTCCATCATTCTAAAACTGTCTAACATTTCAATATGTTTGATTGAAGTTGTTATATGACTACAGTTTTCTAAGGCTTAGCGCCAAACAAATAGTAAAATGGACAAATAAGAAATCATATATTTTCATGGTTATGTGTTATTTGTTACAATTGCAAATCTACTGTGATTCATGCAAAAAAAAAAAAAAGATATGCACACTCAATATGAAAGAATGTTAGCTTACTGAAAAACAGACAATAGGAAAAGAAATGGGAGATGCTATTTACTGCAACCAATGAGTTTCCAGCTGTGTCCTGCCCCAAATTAAATAAATTACCCTTAAGACTCCACCACAGAGTTTACAAACTTGTACGGTTTACAAACATGCTGGTTTGAGCCCCGCTTCACACTGTCACATTGCATGGGATTCACACAGGTATCGCACCACATTCCTGTGCAAATCACATGCCATTCTGTGTAGTGAGATTTAAGCCCATCATTTTGTATGCCTCAAATCGCAATGCATCCGTATGAAAAAAAGGCGCAAAACATCTTTGGAGGCAGGCAAAACATCTGAACTTCTGTATAGGGGTATATATACACACACTTATATGTATATATACACATACACATATATAGGTGTGATAGGAGCGGAGACATATGCCTGTTAATTATTTCATTAGCGCAAGCATAGTGTTCTGCTATTTTCACACCTATATGTGTGTAGGTGTATATATACATACATGTGTGTGTATATATACCCCTATACAGAAGTTCAGATGTTTTGCCTGCCTCCAAAGACCCACAAAAAATGCCCAAAAAAACGCCTGCGCCAAAAAAAAACACCCAGGTGTGTTATTGCAGGCATTTTTTGGGGGCATTTTTTGTGGGTCTTTGGAGGCAGGCAAAACATCTGAAATTCTGTATAGGGGTATATATACACACACTTATATGTATTTTACACATACACATATATAGGTGTGATAGGAGCGGAGACATATTGGTGTTCATTATTTAATTAGCTCAAGTATAGTGTTCTGCTACTTTCACACCTATATATGTGTATGTGTATATATACATATAAGTGTGTGTGTATATATATACCCCTACACAGAAGTTCTGATGTTATGCCTGCCTCCAATAACCCCCAAAAAATGCCCAAAAAAACGCTTGCTACAAAACCGGCAAGGTGTGAAAATAGCGGAGCCATATCCCTGTTCTATAGTAATTCTAATACAAACTGTCAGGG
This sequence comes from Pelophylax lessonae, assembly GCF_965119305.1. Classification (NCBI taxonomy): domain Eukaryota; kingdom Metazoa; phylum Chordata; class Amphibia; order Anura; family Ranidae; genus Pelophylax; species Pelophylax lessonae. Next base: position 64,707,963 of record NC_138776.1, read on the forward strand.
TCCGGACTGGTAGCAGGAGCGGTGCAGGGAGTGGATCCGCTGTGTCAGTGAGGGATTGGCGTGGACCGTACCGGAGGATCGGTTCTAAGTAGTTACTGGTTTTCACCAGAGCCCGCCGCAAGGCGGGATGGGCTTGCTGCGGCGGTAACTACCAGGTCGTGTCCTCTGGTAGCGGCTCAACCTCACCGACTGCTGATATAGGCGTAGTACAAAAGGGACAGGCAGAGGCGTAGTCAGACGTAGCAAAGGTCAGGGCAGGCAGCACAGGTTCAGAGGCGATAGTCGTTAGCAAAGGGTTCGGCAACAGGCAAAGGATTACACAAATAACGCTTTCACTAAGGCAACAAGGCAACAAAGATCCGGCAATGGCTGGAAGGGGCAGGTCACTTATATAGGAAACAGGTCACAGGAAACAGGTCACAGGAAACAGGTCACAGGTCACAGGTCACAGGAAACAGGAAACAGGAAACAGGAAACAGGTCACAGGAAACAGGAAACAGGAAACAGGTCACAGGAAACAGGAAGGGAGTTTTGGACCAGGCACCAATTACTGGTGCACAGGCCCCTTTAAATTTCCTATGGTGCAGGGGCGCGCACTCCGGGAACCATGTGAGCGGGGAGCGGAGGAGGGAGCCGGAGCGGGCACAGGTGAGTGGATCTGGAACGAACGCTGCGAGCGCTCCGGTCCAGAAGCAGGGACCGGAGCGCTCAGCGTTACAGTACCCCCCCCCTTTGGTCTCCCCCTCTTTTTGGTACCCAGAAACCTGAGGATGAGGTTACGGTCCAAGATATTCTCCTCTGGCTCCCAGGATCTCTCTTCAGGACCGCAGCCCTCCCAGTCCACCAAAAAATATCTTCTCCCCCTGACCAATTTAGAGGCCAATATCTCCTGAACGGAGAAGACATCCGAGGTACCGGATACAGGCGTGGGAGGAAGATTCTTGGGGGAAAAGCGATTAAAGACCGCAGGCTTGAGGAGGGAGACATGAAAACAGTTGGGAATTTTAAGGGAGGGAGGGAGATGGAGTTGGTAACACACAGGATTGATCCTCTTCTTGACCTTGTAGGGTCCCAAATAACGAGGACCAAGCTTGTAACTAGGAACCCTGAAGCGGACGTACTTGGAGGAGAGCCAAACTCTGTCCCCAGGAACCAGGACAGGAGGAGACCGACGTTTCTTGTCCGCTTGGATTTTCATGCGGGATGAGGCCTGTAAGAGGGACAGGCGCGTCTCACGCCAGATGGCAGAAAAGTCTTGCACCAGGTCATCCACTGCAGGTACACCGGAGGAGGAGGATAACGGCAGAGGAGGCAGAGGATGACGACCGTAAACCACGAAGAAGGGAGACTTGTTGGTGGCAGAAGAGTCTTTGTGGTTATAGGAGAACTCCGCCCACGGGAGGAGGTCGACCCAATCGTCTTGACGGGAGGAAACGAAGTGGCGAAGGTAGTCGCCCAAGATTTGATTGACCCGCTCTACTTGTCCGTTGGTTTGGGGGTGGTATGAAGAAAAGAAATCCAGCTTGATTTTAAGCCGTCCACAGAGAGCCCTCCAGAACTTGGACACAAACTGGACTCCTCTATCGGAGACAATATGTGAAGGCAGGCCGTGTAACCGGAAGATGTGTCGGAGGAAATGCTTGGCCAACTGAGGTGCGGATGGTAAGGCTGGCAACGGGATGAAGTGCGCCATCTTCGAGAAGCGATCTACGATGACCCAAATTATCGTTTTCCCGTGAGATGGTGGTAGGTCCGTAACAAAGTCCATCGCGATATTGGACCAAGGGGTCTCTGGTATGGGAAGTGGCTGGAGAAAGCCGGCGGGTCTTTGGCGAGGGGTTTTGTCTCTGGCACATACAGAGCAGGACTGTACAAATTCAGAGATGTCCTTCTCCAAGGATGGCCACCAATATCTCCTGGAGATAAGTTGTAGAGTCTTTCGGACGCCAGGATGTCCTGCGAGAAGAGAAGAATGTCCCCACTTAAGAACCTTTAGGCGAAGACGGGGAGAAACATAGGTCTTTCCGGGAGGGAGGTTACGCAAGTCTATAGGTGCCACGGTGACCAGACATTCCGGGGGCACAATGTGCTGTGGCTTGACTTCCTCTCCTGTGACATCAGACGAACGAGAGAGGGCATCGGCCCTGAGGTTCTTACTCGCTGGACGAAAGTGGATCCGGAAGTTAAATCTGGCAAAAAATAGAGACCAGCGAGCTTGGCGGGGATTTAGTCTCTGAGCAGACTGGAGGTAAGATAAATTTTTATGATCCGTGTAGATGTTCACGGGATGTACCGATCCTTCCAGTAAATGCCGCCACTCTTCCAAGGCCAGCTTGATGGCGAGTAATTCTCTATCCCCAATAGAATAATTTCTTTCAGCGGGAGAGAAAGTCTTAGAGAAAAACCCGCAAGTAACCGACTTGCCTCTCGTAGTCTTTTGCATGAGCAAAGCACCAGCACCAACAGAGGAAGCGTCTACTTCCAGGTAGAACGGCTTAGTAGGATCCGGTCTGGACAGAACTGGGGCGGTGGCAAAGGCAGACTTAAGAGCGCTGAAGGCCTTCTCAGCCTGGGGCGGCCAAGATTTCGGGTTAGCCCCCTTCTTGGTTAGGGCTACAATTGGTGCCACAAGGGTGGAGTAATGCGGGATGAACTGTCTATAATAGTTTGCGAATCCGAGGAATCGCTGGATGGCCTTAAGGCCAGAGGGACGAGGCCAGTCCAGGATGGCAGACAGTTTGGCAGGATCCATTTGTAGTCCCTTGGCAGAAATGATGTAGCCCAGGAAGGGAAGGCTGGTACGGTCGAACAAACACTTTTCAAATTTAGCGTAGAGACGGTTCTTTCTGAGACGGGAGAGTACTAAGCGGACATGAGCACGGTGTTGATCCAAGTTAGTAGAGAAGATGAGGATGTCATCCAAATAGACCACGACACAGGTATAGAGCAGGTCTCGGACAATGTCGTTAACGAACTCCTGGAAGACCGCTGGAGCGTTACAGAGTCCGAAAGGCATGACTAAGTACTCAAAATGCCCGTCTCGGGTGTTAAAAGCCGTCTTCCACTCGTCACCCTCTCGGATGCGAATAAGGTTATAGGCCCCTCTGAGATCCAACTTGGTGAAGTACTTGGCGCCTTGTAACCGGTCAAAGAGTTCCGTAATCAGGGGAAGAGGGTAACGGTTCTTTACAGTAATGCTGTTGAGACCCCGAAAGTCTATGCAAGGCCTAAGGGTACCGTCCTTCTTCGCAACAAAGAAGAATCCTGCTCCGGCAGGAGAAGAGGATTTCCTGATAAACCCTCTCTGCAGGTTCTCCTGGATATACTCTGACATGGCTAGAGTCTCTGGAGGGGAGAGAGGATAGATTCTTCCCCTAGGCGGCGTAGTGCCAGGTTGCAAGTCAATGGGGCAGTCATATGGCCTATGTGGAGGCAACACCTCCGCCTGTTTCTTGCAAAAAACGTCTGGAAAATCCGCATATGGTTCAGGCAGACCGGGAGGAGGAGAAATAACAGGTGCAGACTTGACTCGTACCGACTTGAGACATCTGCCGAAACAAGCCGAACCCCAGCTTCGAACCTCTCCGGAGGTCCAATCCAGAACGGGACAATGGCGCTGGAGCCAGGGTAGACCCAAGAGGAGTTCTGAGGTGCAATGGGGTAACACAAAAAACTCCAATCGCTCAGAATGCAGGACTCCGATGTCCATCTGGAGGGGTTCTGTACGGAACTGCACCATACCGTCGAGTCTCTCTCCATTAACTGTGGAGATGAAGATGTGGAACTTGTTCACCAGCGAGGCGTCGATGAAGTTACCGGCTGAACCGGAATCCAGAAAGGCAGAGGCAGCAAAGGAGATCTTGGCGGACACGGAAATCCGCACGGGTACCGTAATGCGTGGAGAGGAGGTATTCACACCTAGCAACGCCTCTCCCACGTTGACTAGGTGCGAGCGTTTCCCTGACGCGGTGGACGGAGAGGACAGTCCTTTAGAAAGTGCTCAGTACTGGCACAGTACAAACAGAGGTTCTCGTCTCTACGGCGGTTCCTTTCTTGCGTGGTCAGGCGAGACCGATCCACCTGCATGGCTTCCTCGGCGGGAGGCCCAGAAGAGGGTTGCGGTGGAGGCTGGAAGATAGGCGCCAGACGAGGAAAGCGTCTGGGACGAGCACTTCCCTTTTCCTGTAGCAGTTCCTCTCGTCGCTCAGCAAAACGCAGGTCAATCCTGGTGGCCAAATGGATGAGGTCACTCAGGTTGGTAGGGACTTCTCGTGCGGCCAGGACGTCCTTTATGGCGCTGGACAAGCCTTTCTTAAAGGTAGCACAGAGCGCCTCGTTATTCCAGGAGAGTTCCGAAGCCAGGGTGCGGAAACGGATAGCATAGTCTCCGACAGAGGAACTCCCCTGGGACAAGTTCAATAACGCAGTCTCTGCTGAGGCAGCCCGGGCTGGCTCGTCAAAAACACTCCGGAATTCCACAAAGAAACTCTGGACACTGGCAGTGGCAGGATCGTTGCGGTCCCAAAGTGGTGTAGCCCAGGCCAGGGCCTTCCCCGAAAGCAGGCTAACGACAAATGCCACCTTGGCACGCTCCGAGGGGAACTGGTCAGCCAACATCTCCAGGTGAAGGGAGCATTGGGATAAGAATCCGCGGCACAACTTGGGATCACCGTCGTACTTGGCCGGCATGGACAGACGGACTCTAGAAGTGGCGGCGGCCACAGGCTGCGGTGGTGAAGCAGATGCAGGCGGTGGAGGCGGCTGCTGCTGTGCTGGAAGAAGCTGCTGCAGCATGGCGGTCAACTGTGCCAGCTGTTGACCTTGCTGAGCGATCTGCTGCGACTGCTGGGCCACAACTGTAGTAAGGTCCACGATACTAGGCAGAGGCACATCAGCGGGATCCATGGCCGGATCTTACTGTCAGGGTCCGGACTGGTAGCAGGAGCGGTGCAGGGAGTGGATCCGCTGTGTCAGTGAGGGATTGGCGTGGACCGTACCGGAGGATCGGTTCTAAGTAGTTACTGGTTTTCACCAGAGCCCTGCGGCGGGATGGGCTTGCTGCGGCGGTAACTACCAGGTCGTGTCCTCTGGTAGCGGCTCAACCTCACCGACTGCTGATATAGGCGTAGTACAAAAGGGACAGGCAGAGGCGTAGTCAGACGTAGCAAAGGTCAGGGCAGGCAGCACAGGTTCAGAGGCGATAGTCGTTAGCAAAGGGTTCGGCAACAGGCAAAGGATTACACAAATAACGCTTTCACTAAGGCAACAAGGCAACAAAGATCCGGCAATGTCTGGAAGGGGCAGGTCACTTATATAGGAAACAGGAAACAGGTCACAGGAAACAGGTCACAGGAAACAGGTCACAGGAAACAGGAAACAGGTCACAGGTCACAGGAAACAGGAAACAGGAAACAGGTCACAGGAAACAGGAAACAGGTCACAGGAAGCAGGAAGGGAGGTTTGGACCAGGCACCAATTACTGGTGCACAGGCCCCTTAAATTTCAAACGACCTGCGCGCGCGCGCCCTATGGTGCAGGGGCGCGCGCTCCGGGAACCATGTGAGCGGGGAGCGGAGGAGGGAGCCGGAGCGGGCACAGGTGAGTGGATCTGGAACGAACGCTGCGAGCGCTCCGGTCCAGAAGCAGGGACCGGAGCGCTCAGCGTTACACAAACAAACTTTTTTTCTGGTTCTGGACATGCTACAGAGCTGAAACTTCACAGGTACACTTATTAGACCCCCCAGACACTAAATCCAAAGAAATCTCTTTTTTTTTTCAATAATTTTTTCAATAATTGGCTCTCTATCAAAAATGACAATTTTTAAGAACTTTTTTTGTGTGATTAATAGTCCCTGGGGCATGACCCAGAACCCTAGGCACTTTTTAGGGGCATTTGTTGGGTTTTAGGGCTTCAAAATGGTGTTTTTTTGATTACCGAAGTTAGGGTCCCATTGATTTCAATGGGGTTCTGAAATCCGGGCCGAAGTTTTGGGAAGTTCGGGTGTTCTGGTCGAACCGAACTTTTGAAAAGTTCGATCATCCCTACTCATCACATCAGTGTGAACCTAGCCTGAAAGTCATGGAATGCTGCAATAAAAAGGAATGAAGGAATGCTGCGAAACAGTACCCAAATTCAGAGGAAATCTTTTCTGTTCTTTCCCTAGATGTGGACCCCGAACTACTATTCATATGTAAACCCAACATATCAAATTCCTGATATGTGCCTGCTGTACTAGTCCTGACACTTCTACCCCTCCCCCCCCCCCCCCCCAGGCACAGCCTTTCAATAGGAAGCTCAGTATATTGCTGTTTCTTCTCCCCTAGCTCTCTATGCAGCGGAGAACAGAGGGAATGTGACCACTTAGAAATAAAGGCTTAAAAAATATATATGTTTAATGTCTTTTATATCTATGCACACATTTTTTACATTTAAATTCTATTTTAAACTAAATTGTTTTAAAAGGTGAGGTTTACAATCACTTTAGGCATAGCAAGTGCATGCCTGCTAGATATGGTTTGTTTTTCTCACCACTGCTACCAGTAGCTATGCCAATTGTTGAAAAATGTACAAACAGTCCATGGGGAAATCAGATAGATTAGGATTCCATTGAGTACTTTTTGTTAGAGTGGAAAGATTTGAACCGCTATTAGGTTATTCTTCCTATACGTACTGTCTGTGTTCCAACAGTCTGCACCCAGGGCCTATCATTGCAGGTAATCACTCCATAAGTAAATACATGTAAGCACCCATGATTAGCTACAGTAGCTGTCAGCATCCGATCGATTTCAATGAGGCTGCCACCTTCAACTAATTGCCAACTATCACCCCCCCCCCCCACTGGGTCTCCCGCATGTGGTTGCTAATGCCCTTTTGGCGAACAAACTGCCTCCTGCTATGCTCCAACATTTTACATTTTTGATTCTGATTGTGACTTCTCAGTCCAGAACACTTGCTGCCATTTTCTGTACCCCAGTAATTCCTATGTTTCTGTGCATGGCTGAGTTGCTTAGCTTTGCTTCCATGTTGGAGGTATGGCTTTTTTGGCTACACTTATTCCATTAAGACCACTTCTGGCAGACTTGTCCAGACAGTAGAAGGTTGTACCTGGGTCCCACTGGTTTCCACCAGTTCTGTGCTGATGGCACAACTGGGCATCTTACAATGTCAAAGGGAAGTACGCATGACGTGTCTTTCATCTGCTGCATTAAGTTTCCTTGGCTGGCCACTGTCTCAACGGTCCTTAACATTTCCCATTTCTTTGTACTTCTTCAAAAGAGCTTGAACAGGAAATCTTGAAACCCCAGTTACTTTTAAATACTTGCATGGGAGAGACCTTGTTGATGCCTTGTTACTGTGGTCAGTCTTGCCATGTTGTACGATCTGTGAAATGAAATAGTCTTCCACAACTGACTGGTCCAATCTACATATGACATTTATGATCATGAGTACCTGCTTGGTATAATTAGTTAATCATACACCTGTCTTTAATCCTACAAAATCCCTGACTGTGCACAAATTTTGTAAGGGTAAGAATTGATGCTGCTTTGAAGCCAAACAGTAGTTACACTAGGCACTCACTTTGCATTTTGTAAATAAATAAAAACAAAACAATTAAAATGTATATACATTTAAAAGCATTCTTACATTTCTCTATGCCTGCCTACATTTTTGCACAATAATATACACACCATTGATAACATATAATAACAAATGTGCACAAACTAAGCTATTGTGCAACCTTATGAACATAACACTTGAAGCCCACTATTATTTACTAATGTGAGCAACACTACATTTAGTTCTTCCTTCATCCTTGTTCTTGAAAACATTATTTAGTGTGGTTATTGTATTGTAGCAACCTATAAAAATACTAGTAACTTTTTATTTGGTGCCAAAGTTTGGTTACCTTCCAACTAGTCTATTAATTTTCCATGATCTCAGGAGGACATACATTTTTTTTTACTTTAAATTTGCCAGAAAGGCAGAGAATGCTTTATGGCACAAACGGAGATGCTATAACAGTAATAAATAGATGATTTGACAGAGCACACAAATTGTAAACTGTGCTAACAACAAACATCCAAACATGAAAAAAACAGTTTTGTTTAGAATACCCTACACATTACTATTAGAATTTTTGTTGTCAACACAAATTAATTTTGCCTCACAATACATTATACTTAATAAGGCCCACTGACTAAAAGAGAGCATTGTTGGAAGGAGTAATAGTCTTGATGAATTCCATCCCAAAGCCTCGGTCTTCATATGCTCCTGTGGTCACAGTGGTATTGCCCATGCATATGTAGTGATGTCGCGAACCTAAAATTCGCGGTTCGCGAACGGCGAACGCGAACATCGGCAAATGTTCGCGAACCAGCGAACCGGGCGAACCGCCATAGACTTCAATAGGCAGGCGAATTTTAAAACACACAGGGACTCTTTCTGGCCACAATAGTGATGGAAAAGTTGTTTCAAGGGGACTAACACCTGGACTGTGGCATGCCGGAGAGGGATCACGCAAAAAAAAGTTCTTAAAAATTATAATTTTTTGATAGAGAGCCAATTATTGGAAAAATTAAAAAAAAATAAAAATAAAAAATTTCTTTGGATTTAGCATCTGGGGGGTCTAAAAGTGTACCTGTGAAGTTTCAGCTCTGTAGCATGTCCAGAACCCCTAAAAAACAGCATTTTTCTTATATTTTCAGGAATATGGCTTCTCTGCGGCTGGCTTTTTCTCTTGCAGGCATTTAGCGGGCATTTTTTTAGGCAGGCATGTCATTTTTTGTATTTAGTGTCTGGGGGGGTCTAAAAAGTGTACCTGTCAAGTTTCAGCTCTGTAGCATGTCCAGAACCCCTAAAAAACAGCATTTTTCTTATATTTTCAGGAATACGGCTTCTCTGCGGCTGGCTTTTTCTCTTGCAGGCATTTATCGGGCATTTTTTTAGGCAGGCATGTCATTTTTTGTATTTAGTGTCTGGGGGGTCTAAAAAGTGTACCTGTCAAGTTTCAGCTCTGTAGCATGTCCAGAACCCCTAAAAAACAGCATTTTTCTTATATTTTCAGGAATACGGCTTCTCTGCGGCTGGCTTTTTCTCTTGCAGGCATTTATCGGGCATTTTTTTAGGCAGGCATGTCATTTTTTGTATTTAGTGTCTGGGGGGTCACAAAAGTGTACCTGTCAAGTTTCAGATCTGTAGCATGTCCAGAACCCCTAAAAAACAGCATTTTTCTTATATTTTCAGGAATACGGCTTCTCTGCGGCTGTCTTTTTCTCTTGCAGGCATTTATCGGGCATTTTTTTAGGCAGGCATGTCATTTTTTGTATTTAGTGTCTGGGGGGTCACAAAAGTGTACCTGTCAAGTTTCAGATCTGTAGCATGTCCAGAACCCCTAAAAAACAGCATTTTTCTTATATTTTCAGGAATACGGCTTCTCTGCGGCTGTCTTTTTCTCTTGCAGGCATTTATCGGGCATTTTTTTAGGCAGGCATGTCATTTTTTGTATTTAGTGTCTGGGGGGTCACAAAAGTGTACCTGTCAAGTTTCAGCTCTGTAGCATGTCCAGAACCCCTAAAAAACAGCATTTTTCTTATATTTTCAGGAATACGGCTTCTCTGCGGCTGTCTTTTTCTCTTGCAGGCATTTATCGGGCATTTTTTTAGGCAGGCATGTCATTTTTTGTATTTAGTGTCTGGGGGGTCACAAAAGTGTACCTGTCAAGTTTCAGATCTGTAGCATGTCCAGAACCCCTAAAAAACAGCATTTTTCTTATATTTTCAGGAATACGGCTTCTCTGCGGCTGTCTTTTTCTCTTGCAGGCATTTATCGGGCATTTTTTTAGGCAGGCATGTCATTTTTTGTATTTAGTGTCTGGGGGGTCACAAAAGTGTACCTGTCAAGTTTCAGCTCTGTAGCATGTCCAGAACCCCTAAAAAACAGCATTTTTCTTATATTTTCAGGAATACGGCTTCTCTGCGGCTGTCTTTTTCTCTTGCAGGCATTTATCGGGCATTTTTTTAGGCAGGCATGTCATTTTTTGTATTTAGTGTCTGGGGGGTCACAAAAGTGTACCTGTCAAGTTTCAGCTCTGTAGCATGTCCAGAACCCCTAAAAAACAGCATTTTTCTTATATTTTCAGGAATACGGCTTCTCTGCGGCTGTCTTTTTCTCTTGCAGGCATTTATCGGGCATTTTTTTAGGCAGGCATGTCATTTTTTGTATTTAGTGTCTGGGGGGTCACAAAAGTGTACCTGTCAAGTTTCAGCTCTGTAGCATGTCCAGAACCCCTAAAAAACAGCATTTTTCTTATATTTTCAGGAATACGGCTTCTCTGCGGCTGTCTTTTTCTCTTGCAGGCATTTATCGGGCATTTTTTTAGGCAGGCATGTCATTTTTTGTATTTAGTATCTGGGGGGTCACAAAAGTGTACCTGTCAAGTTTCAGCTCTGTAGCATGTCCAGAACCCCTAAAAAACAGCATTTTTCTTATATTTTCAGGAATACGGCTTCTCTGCGGCTGTCTTTTTCTCTTGCAGGCATTTATCGGGCATTTTTTTAGGCAGGCATGTCATTTTTTGTATTTAGTGTCTGGGGGGTCACAAAAGTGTACCTGTCAAGTTTCAGATCTGTAGCATGTCCAGAACCCCTAAAAAACAGCATTTTTCTTATATTTTCAGGAATACGGCTTCTCTGCGGCTGTCTTTTTCTCTTGCAGGCATTTATCGGGCATTTTTTTAGGCAGGCATGTCATTTTTTGTATTTAGTGTCTGGGGGGTCTAAAAAGTGTACCTGTCAAGTTTCAGCTCTGTAGTATGTCCACAACCCAAAAAAAACAGCATTTTTCTTATGATTTTTAGTAGAAAACTAATGCAGTGTCTTTCCAGCTGTCTTTTTTTCTTTCTGGCAAGCTGAAATATGATATGCCAAGGCAAACATGCCTATCAGTTGAGCTATGACACAGACAACACTGCACACATGGGGAAATATGTAAAACAAAAAACAGGAAAAGGAAATTAGGTGACGGTAACAAAACATGATATTGTGATTGGCCAAATAAAAAGTCACCTCGCGATGAGGTCGCGCCAAAGTCGCGCTAAGTCGCGCCAAAGTCGCACTGGAAGCGACGCTACTTTAGTGGTAGCGGCAGTGTAAACCAGCACTAAAACATCCAGTGTGTGAATACGATCAGGTATGATGTTTTATCGGTCGAGTAGTGTAAGGGTTACGCCCGTTGCCCGCTTCACAGTGACAGACCAAACTCTGACAGACCAAACTCCCCGTTTAACAGTCAGTCAGTCCATTTGCACAACCGCAAACTCCCAATTTGCACAAGGTTGGATACCAAGCTAGCCATGTCCCGTTCCTTGTCCTCACTGACATCATTGAAGGTCTCTTCCTCCACCCAGCCACATACAACACCAAGGGTCCCCGAAAGGTGAGAACAAGCCCCCTGGGACGCCTGCTGTGGCTGGTATTCCACCTCCTCAAAGCCACCTTCCTCCTCTGACTTCTCTTCTTCAGACTCCTCTCTCTGCGTTGCCACAGGTCCAGCAATTGACAACGACAAGGCTGCTTCTGGTGGTGATGAGGACCACAACTCTTCCTCTTCATGCTCATCTACAGCCTGATCCAGTACTCTTCGCAGGGCACGCTCCAGAAAAAACGCATATGGGATGAGGTCGATGATGTTGCCTTGGGTTCGACTGACCACCAGGGTTGTCATCTCCGCAAAAGGACGCATGAGCCTACAGCCATTGTTCATGAGCATTCAGTAACGCGGCCAAAAAATACCCAGCTCCGCAGAAAGAATGAAAGAAAATGAATGTTTTTTTTTATGAAAAATTATCCTGCGGATCGCTTTTGGTCTGTACACAATGAAGCAACGACCTTATCATCTGGGGTGTGCCAACACAATCCTAGAGGTGATCGCTTCATTGTGATACGCAAGCCCCTTCACCACGACAAGGTAACGATCACGAAGGGGAATTGACACATGTATGTGCCTTTTTTTTTGTTTTTTGTTTTTTTGCAGCCACAGTGTAGCACCAGAGGCCAGAAAAATTAGGCATGTACACATGCATGAAAAAGTAGGTATTGTTGCAGCCGCTGCTGTAGCAGCGGCCTGAAAAATTGAGGTTTTAAGGCAGAAAGTGCACTAAAACATTGCTGCTTGAACCGTAGTTGGTGGCGGAGACGTCACGTAAGTCATCCGGCATGCAGAGAATGATTATATACAGCAGCGTGTGGACCATTTTTAGGCCAAGGCATCTCAGTCATCACCAGGCCTTTTTTAGTCAAATGCATCCCCCACTGTCAGTCCCTTCGGGATCCATGCCTCATTCATCTTAATAAACGTGAGGTAATCAAGACTTTTTTGACCTAGGCGACTTCTCTTCTCAGTGACAATACCTCCTGCTGCGCTGAAGGTCCTTTCTGACAGCACACTTGAAGCGGGGCAGGCCAGAAGTTCAATGGCAAACTGGGATAGCTCAGGCCACAGGTCAAGCCTGCACACCCAGTAGTCAAGGGGTTCATCGCTCCTCAGAGTGTCGATATCTGCAGTTAAGGCAAGGTAGTCTGCTACCTGTCGGTCGAGTCGTTCTCTGAGGGTGGACCCCGAAGGGCTGTGGCGATGCATAGGACTAAAAAAGCTCCGCATGTCCTCCATCAACAAGACGTCTGTAAAGCGTCCTGTCCTTGCCGGCGTGGTTGTGGTGGTAGGAGGAGGATTACTTTCACCTCTTCCCCTGTTGGATTCCCGTTGTGCTGTGACATCACCCTTATACGCTGTGTAGAGCATAGTTTTTAACTTATTTTGTAGCTGCTGCATCCTTTGCGACTGCCGGTAATTGGGTAACATGTCACAGACTTTCTGCTTATACCGGGGGTCTAGTAGCGTGGCCACCCAGTACAGGTCGTTCTCCTTCAGCCTTTTTATACGAGGGTCTCTCAACAGGCATGACAGCATGAAAGACCCCATTTGCACAAGGTTGGATGCCGAGCTACTCATGTCCAATTCCTCGTCCTCACTGATGTCATTGAAGGTGTGTTCTTCCCCCCAGCCACGTACAACACCACGGGTACCAGATAGGTGACAACGAGCACCCTGGGATGCCTGCTGTGGTTGGTGTTCCTCCTCCTCAAAGCCACATTCCTCCTCTGACTCCTCTTCCTCACACTCCTCTTCCAGTGTTGCCGCAGGTCCAGCAATCGATGGTAAGGCTGTTTCTGGTGGTGGTGATGGTGACCACAACTCTTCCTCTTCCTCTTCACGCTCATCTACGGCCTGATCCAGCACTCTTCGCAGGGCACGCTCCAGGAAAAAAACATATGGGATGATGTCGCTGATGGTGCCTTCAGTGCGACTCACTAGGTTTGTCACCTCCTCAAAAGGACGCATGAGCCTACAGGCATTGCGCATGAGCGTCCAGTAGCGTGGCAAAAAAATACCCAGCTCCGCAGAGGCTGTCCTAGCACCCCGGTCATACAAATACTCGTTGACCGCTTTTTCTTGTTGGAGCAGGCGGTCGAACATTAGCAGTGTTGAATTCCAACGTGTCGGGCTGTCGCAAATCAAGCGCCTCACTGGCATGTTGTTTCGCCGCTGAATATCTGCAAAGTGCGCCATGGCCGTGTAGGAACGCCTGAAATGGCCACACACCTTCCTGGCCTGCTTGAGGACGTCCTGTAAGCCTGGGTACTTCTGCACAAAACGTTGCACAATCAGATTCAACACATGTGCCATGCACGGCACATGTGTCAACTTGCCCAAATTCAATGCCGCCAACAAATTGCTCCCGTTGTCACACACCACTTTGCCGATCTCCAGTTGGTGCGGGGTCAGCCACTGATCCACCTGTGCATTCAGGGCGGACAGTAGTGCTGGTCCGGTGTGACTCTCTGCTTTCAGGCAAGTCAACCCCAAGACAGCGTGACACTGTCGTATCCGGCATGTGGAATAGCCCCTGGGGAGCTGGGGGGGTGCAGTTGGTGTGGAGCAAGACGCAACAGCAGAAGAGGACTCAGCCGAGGAGGTTAGCAAAGAGGATGGAGTAGGAGGAGTAGAGGAGGTGGCAGCAGGCCTGCCTGCAAGTCGTGGCGGTGTCACCAACTCCTCTGCAGCAGAGCCACGCATTCCATGCTTGGCAGCCGCCAGCAGGTTTACCCAATGCGCAGTGTACGTTATATACCTGCCCTGTCCGTGCTTTGCAGACCAGCTATCAGTGGTCAGATGGACCCTTGCCCCAACACTGTGTGCCAGACGTGACATGATTTCTTTTTCCACAATAGAGTACAGGTTGGGGATTGCCTTTTGTGAAAAATAATTTCGGCCGGGTACCTTCCACTGCGGTGTCCCAATAGCGACAAATTTTTTGAAGGCCTCAGACTCCACCAGCTTGTATGGTAAAAGCTGGCGGGCTAAGAGTTCCGACAAGCCAGCTGTCAGACGCCGGGCAAGGGGGTGACTCTGCGAGATTGGCTTTTTGCGCTCAAACATTTCCTTCACAGACACCTGACTGTGGGCAGGTGACGAGCAGGAACTGCTGAAGGTGAGAGGCGGAGGGGCGGGTTGTTGATAGGGGGCATGGAGGACAGCAGTGGTTGACGTGGCTGAAGATGCTGGACCAGGAGGAGGATGGTGGCTTTCAGTTTGTGTGCTGCTTTTACTCATGTGTTGATCCCATAGGCGTTTGTGATGTGAGATCATGTGCCTTCGCAAAGCAGTTGTACCTAGGTGGGTGTTGGACTTCCCACGACTCAGTTTCTTTTGGCACAGGTTACAAATGGCATCGCTGATATCAGAGGCAGACACACAAAAAAAATGCCACACTGCTGAGCTTTGCAAAGACGGCATTCTGGTGGTGGCAACAGCTTGCGTTGATTGGCGTGCTGTCTGGCTGACCCCGGGTGCCGAATCTACATGCTGTCTGACTGCGCCACTAGCTCCTTGCGATGACCTCCTCCCCCTGCTTCCAACTCGTCTCCTCCTCCTCTCTGTCTCCCCATCTGAACTTTCCCCCTCTTCTTCTGCTCTTCGAGCAGGCACCCAGGTGACATCCACAGACACATCGTCATCATCAGCCGCTTCACTTGACAACTCAGCAAAGGCAGCAGCAGCAGGTACAACATCATCATCATCACAATGTACGTCCATGTGTATAATGCTGCCTGACTGAGACATATCCCCGTTATCTACATCCTCTGGCACTAATAGTTGCGCATCACTTATTTCTTCAAACTGATGTGAAAATAACTCCTCTGACGGATCAAGTGAAGCGGCTGTGGTGCTAGTGTTGGTGGTGGTGCCGGCGGGCTGGCGAGTGGTAAATTGAGAGGTGCCCGAAGCTGAGCTGGAGGAGGATGGTGCATTAAGGTTCCGAGCGGAAGCTGTAGACGATTGGGTGTCCTGTGTAAGCCAGTCAACTATGGCCTCAGAATTTTTTGAGTTCAGGGGCTGTGGTGGCCTCTGAACACTGGGCATTATTCTAGAGCAGCACCACGACCACGACGGCCCTTGCGGGGTGGCCTGCCTCTGCCTGTCATTTTTTTTTTAATGTGTTGTTACTGTTGTACTATGAGTGCAAGCTGCTGTGCCACCTTATATATCAGTGGTGGGTGGGCAGTGGCACAGTACACTCTCTGTGGACCTGACAGCAGTCACTGGCACCCAGGCAACTGCAATTTAAAAAATATATATATATTTTTTTACTTTGCAAGCTGCTGTGCCACCTTATATATCAGTGGTGGGTGGGCAGTGGCACAGTACACTCTCTGTGGACCTGACAGCAGTCACTGGCACCCAGGCAACTGCAATTTAAAAAAATATATATATATTTTTTACTTTGCAAGCTGCTGTGCCACCTTATATATCAGTGGTGGGTGGGTGGGTGGGCAGTGGCACAGTACACTCTCTGTGGACCTGACAGCAGTCACTGGCACCCAGGCAACTGCAATTTAAAAAAATATATATATATTTTTTACTTTGCAAGCTGCTGTGCCACCTTATATATCAGTGGTGGGTGGGCAGTGGCACAGTACACTCTCTGTGGACCTGACAGCAGTCACTGGCACCCAGGCAACTGCAATTTAAAAAAAAATATATTTTTTTTTTACTTTGCAAGCTGCTGTGCCACCTTATATATCAGTGGTGGGTGGGCACACAGTGGCACTGCAGTGGGCACAGTACACTCTGTGGACCTGACAGTCACTGGCAGCCCAGGCAACTGCAATAATAAAAAATATTTTTTTTTTCAATTTATTGCAACAAGATGCTGTGCCAACGTATATATATCAGTGGTGGGCAGTGCACTGCAGTGGGTACAGTGCACTCTGTGGACCTGACACAGCACTCACTGCAATTATGACAGAGAAAAAAAAAATATTTTTTAAAATGCCAGGTACTGTGCCTGTGCCACCCGAAATGAGTGTGGTGTGCACACAGTACAGTCTGTGGTAGGTCTGTGGCCTCTCACACACAGCGGGCAGGCAACTGCAGTGTACAATAGATATATATATATATATAAAGAAAAAAATCTATTACCTTACCAGCCCTTGAAAGGGCTTTTGGGGACACTATATATATATATATATATGTATATATATATAAATAAAAAAAATCCTCAATTACCAGCCCTTAAAAGGGCTTTTGGGGACACTAGATAGATATAGATATATATATATATATGAAGAAACAACTCAATTACCAGCCCTTAAAAGGGCTTTTGGGGACGCTAGGTATATATATATATATATATATATATAAAAAAAAAAAAACCACAAATACCAGCCCTTAGAAGGGCTTTTTGGGGTGCTGATATTACAGCAGTAGTGGACCAAGAACACTGCAAGACCAGGAACACTGACTAACTGTCCCTAGCTTAACAGCAGCAGCAGCAGCAGCAGCTCTCTCCCTATTCTCACTACACACACTGCTTCAGAATGATCTAAGATGGATGCTGCCCTTGCTTATTTATAGGAGGTGGGAGGGTGTGGGAGGGAGGTACGCTGATTGGCTGGAAATGTGTCTGCTGACTGTAAAGTTCAGGGTCAAAGTTTGCCTCAATGATGTCTTATGGGGGGCGGACCGAACATCGCATATGTTCGCCGGCAGCGGCGAACGCGAACATGCTAAGTTCGCCGGGAACTGTTCGCCGGCGAACAGTTCTATACATCTCTATGCATATGCCAACTGAAGGGAAAATCCCATCCCAACGACATGCAGATCTAAGGGATCTATAAAACAAGATATACAGACACTAGAGGGTAGACCAGGTAATTTCAATAACCACATAATTCATTATAAATGCTAAAAAGTTCATTTAGTAAATTCTAATAAAAGTCTAAACATGAAGAGTCCACTTTCAAATCCAAAGTCTACTTAAGGCAAGCTGATTCAATAGTGAAACCAACTCTATATGACAAGACCAAGAGAAACAAGGGAAAAGCACCACTAAGTGTAGTATGTCGGAAGACTTATTGTAAGATCCAAATTTGGCAACTCTCACTGAAATAAAAAAAACCTGGCTCATCTGTAAGAATCATTTGAGTTGTGCCTGTGCAGCTGTCACTATGACCGCTTGTAGAGGGAGGGGGTACCGGCAAGTACTGTCCAATCCACAAAGGAACATGGAAGCACTGAAGGCGGAAGTGTTGCTGGAGTGCAGCCAGGGTCGCTGAGGCAAGAGGATGATGTCACAAAAGCCGAAGAGTGCACAATGTATTTTGGAGCATGTGTGGTGCCTGCTGAGGGCATGTGCGCTCCTTTCTCAAGCTGATTCTAATGAAAGCTATGCTGTTCTTAAATACACAACAAGACAGTGGGACTGTGCTGCCCATCAATGACAGTACTTATTGATTAGTTAAGGGGCGAGTATATAGCCAATTTGTTATGAATGTGGCAATCATTATCAATATAAAAATAAATAAAATACACATATTATTGGCAGTTGATAAACATAAAAAATCGAAATTAATGTAAAAATTAAGTAATAAATATTAAACAGTGATACAGCTACTCAGCAAAAATAGCAACCCCCAAATAATAAATATTAATTATAGAAAGTGCTTATTATATAGCTAATAACCAAAAGACAATTATTAACACATGATAACATTACCAATTATATTCTAAACTATAAGTAATCTGTATAAATTGAAAAAAATATAAAACGAAAAAATAATAATTTATGGGTGAAACCCCATATTTCTATAATTTGCCTAAAGTGTATAAGAACCAACACAATCCTCCTGGCAGACCTATAGTGGCCACTATAGATAGTGTAACTAGCGGTCTGTCATGGTATATTAATCAATTCCTACAACCCTTTGCCCAAAACCAACCAAGTACCTGCCACCGAAAAAACATCCCTACAGCATGATGCTGCCCCCACCATGCTTCACTGCAGGGATGGTATTAGCTAGGTGATAAGCAGTGCCTGGTTTCCTCCAGACATGACGCTTGCCCTTCAGGCCAAAGAGTTCAATCTTTGTTTCATCAGACCAGAGAATTTTTGTTTTTCATGGTCTGAGAGTCCTTCGGGTGCCTTTTGGCAAACTCCAGGCAGGTTGTCATGTGCCTTTTATTGAGGAGTGACTTACGTCTTGCCACTCTACCATATCGGCCTGATTGGTGGAGTGTTGCAGAGATGGAAGATTCTCCTCTCTCCACAGAGAAACACTGGAGCGCTGTCAGAGTAACCATCGGGTTCTTGGTCACCTCCCTGACTAAGACCCTTCTCCCCCGATCACTCAGTTCGGGGGACTAAGGCCCTTCTCCCCCGATCACTCTAGGAAGAGTCCTGGAGGTTTCAAACTTCTTCCATTTACTTATGATGATGGCCACTGTGCTCATTGGGACCTTTAATGCTGCAGAAACATTTATGTACCTTTCCCCAGATCTGTGCCTCGATACAATCCTGTCTCGGAGGTCTACAGACAATTCCTTGAACTTCAGGGCCTGGTTTGTGCTCTGACATGTACTGTTAACTGTGAGACCTTTTATAGACAGATATGTCCCTTTGCAAATCATGTCCAAATAACTGAATTTACCACAGGTGGACTCCAATCAAGTTGTAGAAACATCTCAAGGATGATTAGTGGAAACAGGATGCACATGAGCTCAATTTGGAGTGTCATGGCAAAGGCTATGAATACTTATGTACATGTGATTTTTTTTTTGTTCTTTATTTTTTTTAAATTTGCAAAGATTTCAAATAAATTTCTTGCATGCTGTCATTATGGGTATTGCTTGTAGAATTTTGAGGAACATAATGAATTTAATCCATTTTGGAATAAGGCTGTAACATAGCAAAATGTGGAGAAAGTGAATACTTCCTGGATGCACTGTACAATAACCAAGGCTCTGCAAAACCCAGAAAAGTTGAACTATCAATTCAGCCAAGATGAATGCAGTTTAGCGCCACTAAATTTAAATAGACACTCCTGCTTAGGGTAGGGTTGCTACATATATACATGTCTCAGTTTGGGTGCTTACATAGATTAGATTTGAAACATGTATACAAAGCACTTTGACACTTTGATGTGGTGGTGTGGTCTCGCATACTTTCTACAGTATATGGACTGCTAGGCAGGGTAAGAATACTTTTTGCATTTTTTATGTTAAATTGGCAACCCAATGGAATTACCCCCCCCCCCCTTCTTTCTCCATCTAATTACAAAATTACTTTAAGATGCTGTTATTTCTGGCACATCTTACTGCCCAATCAGCTTCCAGCTGTCATCTTTAAAGTGAAGGTTTAAAAATTAAAGGCAGAATCTGGTTGCGTGTTGGGAAATCAAGATCTAATTTCCTTTAGATCACCGATTCTCAAGAACAGTTCTTTCTTCAGGCTCTGACAGTTATCTGGCCTAGTGTTCATTCACAGTAAAAACGGAGAAGTGCCTATTTACTTTTTCCATCTGCCTTTCCCGGAACTTACTGATATCTGTTCTCCCATAAATTAATTCGCCAGCCAGATTGTCTACTTTTAATGCCATTTTTGTATTTATTGCCTTTACAGAAAATGTTATCTTGGGCAAATGTCACACAGGACTATAATCTATAATTGTCACATTTCTTATTCACTTTTCATAATCATAATAACCTTTTATTCACTATCAAATATGAAAATCAGTGAACTTTACAGACAAGACAGCAGAGCAGAAGCAGCTGGATTCTGCTCAGCTGATCTTATTCTAAGCAGCATTCTTTTAAAGGAACTTTTGTCCCCACAAATTCTACAGGCTTGCAAAAAAAAAAAATATATATATATATATATATATATATATATATATATATATATATATATATATATATATATATATATATATAAATTAAGAGAAAACTAATATACAGTCAGATCAAGGAACTACTAAACCAAGCCCACATCCTGGTTAATGAAAATAGGAAAAATGGGTATTGGATGGGATTGTGGTATATCCACAGGGTGGGGACCAAGGGGGACCCAGTGGAATGCCCATATTGAAAAGCGGACTTTGTAGGGCTGGTATAGTAATTGGTGAGCAAACAAAGAAATAAAAAATATAAATTTATTGAAAATTGTTAAAAACAGAGAACAACATGAATATGTCACATGTGGTAGCTAGCAACATAGTTTAAACATGGAGACATTTGATAAGTCCATAGACAACTCAACCATGTTGAAACATTGAAGGTTGTTTCTTTGTGGTGGTTCGACGCGTTTCGCCGGAACAAAGTAATCGGCTTCTTCAGGAACCAGTTATTAGCAGCTAAGAAAGCCTTTAACATTGAACATGTACAAAAAGGAGAAGAAAAAACAGACAATCATAAGTAACCTTCATATTGTACCATTAGACATGGGTAGTACATAGCATATAAATACCCTATTGAATAGGGTTCAAAACGATTATACATTACTAGTCAACTTGCTCACCTAGTTCACAGTTGGGGTTAACATGGATAGGATTCAAGATATCCGTGATCATCCAGTGAGGCCAGGATGCAGGTAACCCTGTCCAATAAATCCTCAAATGGGGGTCCAGAGAACCCTTTCATGAGGAGAGGTGGACCGAACCTCTTCCATTTTTCCCCAAGGGATGGATACATCCGATAAAGAGTGCCAACGAGTAACCTCTATGTTGTCACCATGGGGTACTCAACAATGATAAGATGGTGAAGGCAGGGGATTGATAAAGTAAAGCCCAAAACAACTCTGTAGTATTCCATGACAAGGGAAGAGAAAACACAAAGGGGAGGGCAAAAGAGAAAAATAAATGGTTATAACCCACCAAACAAATAACAATCCGCTTGGAGGTTAAATATGTAAGCCCATAAATGAGGGCTCCATTGGTATGAAAAAGCTCACCTTGCCAGGGAAATAGCTCTATGTAGAGGTCTGGACGCCGATGCCCGTGGTGCTAGTTACCGCTGCCATCGGCGTCACTGCCTCGTGGGCTTATAAGCAGGAAGAGGTTCCGTCAGAAGTGCGACGCCAGAAGCGTCCCGACGTCACTTCCGGCACGGGCGCAGTGCAAGTGCGCCACTTCCGGTGTGGCTGAAGATGGTAATGCAGCCATCGGCAATGGGGCAACTGAATCCCATTGCTGGGAGAGGACCGGATGTCTACAAGAGACATCCTTCCTCTGCTTTGCGCCCGAATCCACCTGAAGTGGAAAGGGAAAACACATCCACACTGGCTCAGACCGGATATATCGGCACCTTCCGATCCTATCAAGAAACAAAGATAAATGATGTGGTGATTGATACAAAAATACTTTGGAGGTCCCAAAATAAGAAAAACAAAAACAAAAAAGAGGGCATATATATACAGTATATATAGAAATATACATACAACCACATATACTAAGTATAGAAAAAAGAGTAAAAATGAATATAATAAACAACACTTGAGTACATACAGCCCCATAAAGGAGCATACTTAATAAGCATATCTCATTAAAACAATTGCCAAACAAAAAGCTCGAACAAAAAGATTTTCATACCAATGGAGCCCTCATTTATGGGCTTACATATTTAACCTCCAAGCGGATTGTTATTTGTTTGGTGGGTTATAACCATTTATTTTTCTCTTTTGCCCTCCCCTTTGTGTTTTCTCTTCCCTTGTCATGAAATACTACAGAGTTGTTTTGGGCTTTACTTTATTAATCCCCTGCCTTCACCATCTTATCGTTGTTGAGTACCCCATGGTGACAACATAGAGGTTACTCGTTGGCACTCTTTATCGGATGTATCCATCCCTTGGGGAAAAATGGAAGAGGTTCGGTCCACCTCTCCTCATGAAAGGGTTCTCTGGACCCCCATTTGAGGATTTATTGGACAGGGTTACCTGCATCCTGGCCTCACTGGATGATCACGGATATCTTGAATCCTATCCATGTTAACCCCAACTGTGAACTAGGTGAGCAAGTTGACTAGTAATGTATAATCGTTTTGAACCCTATTCAATAGGGTATTTATATGCTATGTACTACCCATGTCTAATGGTACAATATGAAGGTTACTTATGATTGTCTGTTTTTTCTTCTCCTTTTTGTACATGTTCAATGTTAAAGGCTTTCTTAGCCGCTAATAACTGGTTCCTGAAGAAGCCGATTACTTTGTTCCGGCGAAACGCGTCGAACCACCACAAAGAAACAACCTTCAATGTTTCAACATGGTTGAGTTGTCTATGGACTTATCAAATGTCTCCATGTTTAAACTATGTTGCTAGCTACCACATGTGACATATTCATGTTGTTCTCTGTTTTTAACCATTTTCAATACATTTATATTTTTTATTTCTTTGTTTGCTCACCAATTACTATACCAGCCCTACAAAGTCCGCTTTTCAATATGGGCATTCCACTGGGTCCCCCTTGGTCCCCACCCTGTGGATATACCACAATCCCATCCAATACCCTTTTTTCCTATATATATATATATATATATATATATATATAGTGTATATATATATATATATATATATATATATTTATTTTTTTTTTTTTAAATAACAATGTCATATGAAAATATAATAAGGAGCAGAGTGGGAACTTTCATTGTTTCCCTTATTTTTTTTTATTCTTCAAGTGCTAAAGAGTATGCACTTTGAGCAGAAAATATAAATATGTCACTGAATATTGTTTGCCTTGTGATTCTCTGTTCTGTATGCTTTGATTCTGGGACTGTGGTTAGAGACAGCAGAGAAATAGATTGATTGCCTCATTTGCTGTTGAATCCTCTGCAGTTGGGAATGTGTAAATCAAGGCAGCTAGGCTCATGCAGAGTTCTACCACCTTCACAATTTGGCATCAGATTATAAAAGCAAATAAAAAGAAAGTAAGTTTTGTTTGGTTAAACCAAACTACCTGCTGTTGTGCACCATCTGCAGCACCAATCCTATTGTGGCCATGAGGAAAGTTTCAATAGTAACAGAGGCATCTGATACCAAGACAAAATAATTCAACGCCTGCTAAAATGTCTTCCTTTTACCCAGTGCAAAATGTTCTGCCCAAAAAAATGGAGCACTCCAGGCAAAACACAAAATTTACTGAGAACATATAAAGAAAGTAAAATGCAATGTACTTGCATCTGCTTTATATCTGTGTAATTTAGAGGACTTAAAGGAGGATTGCTTGAGTGATTTTCATAAAAAGGATAAAACCCATACTTTTTTCTTTTGTTTTTTTTCTTTTTTAATTTATAATTAGCCCCATTAAATTTTAGGGTCTCTGTTGTGACAGGAAATAAAGCTTACCTCATAATGTGAACCACTATGTCTTCTTACACTAACTTGTTTTTTCACAATAGTAAGCCCACTAGAGCAGGGGTCTTCAAACTATGGCCCTCCAGTTGTTCAGGAGCTACAATTCCCATCATGCCTAGTAATGTCTGTGAATGTCAGAGTTTTACAATGCCTCATGGGATGTGTAGTTCAGCAACAGCTGGATGGCCTTAGTTTGAGGATCCCTGGACTAGAGACTAGCTTTGATGTCCTCCGAACTCATCCCAAGCCAAACTCCAAACTCGCACTCTTTTTTACTCCAGTGAGCTGTGAGCTGGCTCATTACTACCCTGCCTCTTTGTTCAAATGACTTGTGGCACAGGAATTTCCTAGCCCGCAGTCTATTGGAGTAAAAAAAAAAAAAGTGCAAATTCAAGGTTAGAGAGGAATTCCAAAGATGCCCAAACTCATCTCTAGTAGTGACATAGGGATCACCAGGGGATCAGGAATCTGACACTCTTAGAAGTGTTGGATCTTGCAAAATCTTTAGCAGGTGCTTTCTCTTAACTAATATCAGAGATCAACAGCATGTGCAGTAGGGGACATATTTATTGTCTTCTTTGCAGGGGCAGCTTTATTTTGAAGACTGAGTTTTGCAACTGAGTCACAGGGGGATCTTGCTCTCTCATTTTATGCAGTTAATGGGTTTTCAATGTATTTTATATTAAACAGAATGCAACAGAATGCAACAGAATGCAACAGAAACACCCAAAGTTAATGACAACCATTAAAAAACTCAATGGTGGGCAGAAAAAAGCCAGGGAGTTTGGCAGGAAAGGCTCATGCAGGAGTCCTAAAGAGATAAAAGAAGCCAGTGACGCAACCCCTAAGACTTGATGTACAGCTGAAAATATTTGGGGGCACAGCTCTTTATCCTTTTCTACAAGAAAGTTAATCTGAAAACGGTGTTCGGATGCTTCAACTCAAAATCAAAATTACAAAAAAAAGTCACATTTACATTTCTTGACAATAAAAATTCACTTTCACCGATGAAGAACCTAGCAAGATAGGAAAATGGATAAAAAAAAATAATTCAGAGAAAAAAATGAAATTGCAATAAATATGAACCACGGATTCAAAGTGTTAATGAAAGTAAATTGTAAAACCACTGTGCACTTTCAATGATGTATCAGTCTTTTGACAGTCATTAAGTCTCCATCAAACTCCACAAATAAATCTTCAACATCAATGTGAACAAAAAGGATGCTCACCTTACATACTGGACCTTTATTTATAAAGGTCTATTAGTGCATGTCCCCTTTAAGGCCAGGATCAGCTCTGTCTGGATAGACTCTCTACTACTCCTCTTCCCCCTAGGGTACAGCTCCAAGGTGGATGTAAACAGCATATAAAAAAAACATAGTAGAGGCAACACTACAACACTACTAGACTAGTGCTTGTAAACCACATTATTATCTGCTTAAAATTACACTCACAATGTCAGTGAAATTAAAGCATCAAATACATTCTCAGAGCGGGGTGAAAGCCCACTGCTCACCGCTCCACTCAGCTCCCAGTTGGTAACTATGATCCAAACACAGAGACTGGTCACAGCTGCTTAGGTCCAAGGCACCTTAGCTCTGAACAGGTGTGAAGGAAATAATATTATTTATAAGCACCCTAATATCAAGTTAGCAAAAGCTCCACTTACAACCTATATGAGGATTACTCTACAAAGGTTGCACCACTGCCCCCAGGGCGACTAGAAAATGTATACTACTCCAAGCTTTAGTTGCTTCTGAATCAGAGACAAAATTTTATTATCTTATTATTTACCTTTTTGATTATTTCCTGTCCCTCAAGATCATGGCTTGAACAGTGATGCTGGTAATGCCAGTGACCAAGAAGCAGGATGGAACACTGGCCCCTGGGAAAGGAAGTCTGGATGATCCAGAGTCCCTGAAGAGTCTGTCAGAAGTTTGGATATGTCATAATACCATGTTGTCCTGGGCCAGTTAAGTTCAATGAGGGTCACTGTGATGCCATCCTGTTCAATATTGTAAAGTAGGTGAAGGAGAATCTGGAGGGGCACAAAGGTGTAGATCAGAATAAACAGATCCCACAGAGCAATACCTGTGAAGCCCCAAGGATCCCTGGACCTGGCAACAAACCTGTCCAGTTTGTTGTTAAATATGGATGTCAGAAGACACATTTTTTTTCGATTCCCTACCTAGGGCGAACAGCTTGAAAGATCACCGAGGGAGAGCCCAATCCTCCGGAACCAGATGCTAACCCTGAAAGTCCAAATCTGCAAATTTTTACACGCCTGGGATGCTGACTACGAACAGGGCTATACCATGCAGCTCTGCCTAACCCAGGATCAAATCTGCTTCCCTTAAAATGGTATAAATCCTGATGCCTCCTTTATTACTGAAGTAGGCCATGGCTGTGTCTAGAGATGGGCTGAACATCCCCCGCTTCGGTTCGCACCAGAACATTTTGAATAGGGGTAAAGCTCTAGCAACCATTCGAACCTCATTAAAGTCTATGGGACACGAACATGAAAAATCTAAAGTTTTTATAAGCAAGTTATTGCCATAAAAATTGTATGGGGACCCAGGTACTGCCCTGGGTGGACATGTATGGATTTTAAAGGGGACCCCACCGCAAATTTTTTTTAAAAAAAGGGTACCCGAAGCGCTTTGTGAGAGCGCATTGCAGCCATATTGGAGTCACCCGTGGCATTTTTGTAGAATAGGGACACAAAAGCAATTAATTAATTTCCATAATCCCAGTAGTGTATCTCCATAGCCTTTTAACTTAAGACACATTTTTACAAAGGTCCAGAGTTTCAAAGGACCTGCTATCTCAAGTCAGGAATAGCAGAAACCATTATGGCCATTACTACAATACTCAATGTTTTAGCAGGAAATCTGTAACAGAACACTGCAGTATGCCAGGGTTTGGCAGATGTTTGTTGTTCATTTACATGGAGATGATAACCAAGGTTATCAGTACTTTCCACTAAGGGAATTAGGATTAGCCATCGTAAAGCTGTAAAACATTGTAATTTTGCCATGCTTTGGACCTCAGGGTAATTAAACCCATTAACAGTACATGGTGTGCAATAAAATGTCTTACCCATGGCTAACTGATATTGTAAAGCCCATTTAGCCCAGGTTCACACTGATGCGGTGTGGGACACCACATGTAATTCACAAAGAAATCACAGCATATTGCTGTACGAATTACATCCGGTGTCTCTGGGGTTCAATTTGAGCCATGGATTTGTATGGCACAAATCACACTGCATTCGCACCAAACCCATGTAGGACCCTTTTTTTTCCACACCAGAATCATATTGCATGGGTGTTCACACCCATGTGATCTAATTCTGCAAATCGAACTGCGTTTTGCAAACCATTTTTTGGGGTGTCGTTAACATACACTCAATTGGTTTGCATGGACAGTTGCGATTTTGGTGCGCTGCAGAATCTGAATTTGCACCATATCTAGTGTGAACCAAGGCTTAGGCCTGACTTGCCCTGCAAAAGACCCCTTCCTTAAGTCACAGTTTCAAAATCTACACAAAGTTCAAAAATAGATCAAGATCACACATGAATAGGTTATCATATACAGAAGACAGGATTGCTGTTTCCCATCTCCTGGATGACAGACAGGGCCGCTGATAAGGAAGTACAACTGGCCCTTTTGTACTGGGATTCAAAAGGAAAAAAAATTGCGCTGCAACAACCAATCAAAAGCTGCAACTTAATTGTGAGATAAACACAAATATCAATGTATACAGGTGAAGTTGTGCTGTGTCACAAAATATTCTTAAAAAATGATTTGCAATATTGACATAAATTCATAAACATAAAGTCAATTATGAAATTGAAAAATAGTCGATTAACATTAGTGTGCGACACCTGTGAAATAAAAATAATGTCCAACACAATATATTATGTGTCTTCCCCGTGGCAATATATCCTTCCACCACCAATAGTGATATCCTCCACCAAACAGGATGGCTTGCTTACCAGAAAAAAAGACCTCAGTGGGTCAGCAGCGCTTTGGGTTTACCCCACACAAGGCCTTGTGTCACCAGAATCTCCTTAGATTTTAAAAATGGCGCCACCCGGCGCCAACACGTCATTGCGTGTGCGCCGCCGCTCGGGTAAGCTCGAAAACGTTCAGCTATTCCCGGGAATGTGTACGGCTTTTACCGAGCAGCGGCACATGCGCAGTGACATGTTGGCGCCGGGTGGTGCCATCTTTAAAAATCGAAGGCCACTGATCGGAACTCCGCCTCCCGCCTCCCCAGCACATACTAATTCCGAACGGTGGCTACTGAAACTCGGCAGTACAACGGCCCTCACACCGCACCATTATCGGGGGTGACCCCCAACACCCGGCCTCCGACACCGAGGAGCTCCCCCTAGCCTACACAGGTCAGTGCCCGCCCCCCGCCCTCAGTCCCAACGGCTGTCCTGTGGCACATGCGCAGTAGCGCACTTCCACGGACACAGGGAATCTTGAATCTGCGGACGCAGAGACACTGGGGTTTTATTAATATAGATAAAAAATGTATGCACTTACAACAAAGCAGTGTATTCCCGCATATAAAAAAATCATAGCCAGCCGGCTACCACAATGTCGCCCGCCCTTCCATGATCTCTGAAATGCGGTGACATTAGCACGCCGCTAACCCAAGCTTTCCTTTTACAAGGAAAACAAGAAACATCAGCCAAGATCTATGAGAGGCACAGATCCATCTTACGCTCATTGATTGGATTGCACAAAAGCAGGGCATTGTTAAGTATTCTCACCTTTAATTCATTGTTTTTTCTCTGTTGCATTATTGTCTCTTTGTTAATTTATAGTACCCAATTTTTTGACAATATTTTGTTTACACTGTTTTACTTTTTCTATTATTAAAAAATATTTTGAAAAGTATTATTATTGTCTCTAATGCACTAACGCAGAACTTAAAGAAACACTGTCTCTTTAACTACTTAAAGACCGCCCAATGTACATGTACTGCGGTAGGGCGGCCCTTAGGCAAAAAATCACGTACCTGTACGTGATTTTTTTTCTTTCGGCTCTGAGGCGTGCGTGCGCAGGCCACCGGAGCCATGCTCCCATTGTGATTGGGCATAGCAGGAGCCAATCAGCGGGTCCGGTGGCCACAATGGTCGCCGAAAATCCGCGATCGTTCGGAGAAATGACAGAACGGTGGTCTGCCTATGTAAACAAGGCATACTGTCGTTCTGTCAGACAGGAAGAGAGAGATATTGTGTTCCTACTAATCAGGAACACAGATCTCTCTCTTCCTGCAGTCAGTTCATCCCCCAGACAGTTAGAAAGCACTCCCTAGGAGCACACTTAACCCTTTGATCGCCCCTAAGGTTAACTCTTTCCCTGCCAGTGTCATTTATATGGTGACAGTGCATTTTTATAGCACTGATCACTGTATTGGTGTCACTGGTCTCCAAAAAGTGTCACTTAGTGGCCATCTGCCTATGTAAACAGACGGTTGTTCTGTCACAGAGAAAGAGTGAGATCTTGTGCTTCAGCTAAGCTGAAACACAGATCTCTCTTTTCCTCTAGCACAGCCATCCCCCACAAAGTTAGAAAGCATTCCCTAGGAGCACACTTAACCCCTTGATCACCCCTTGTGTTAATCCCCTCCCTGCCAGTGTCATTTTTACAGTAGCAGTGCATTTTTTTAGCACTGATCCCTTTATTGGTGTCACTGGTCTCCAAAAAGTGTCGGATTTGTCCACCGCAATGTCGCAGTCCCGCTAAAAATCACTGATCACCACAAACAATTAAAAAAATAAAAAGTCCATAAATCTATCCCATAGTTTGTAGACACTATAACATTTGTGTACACCAATCAATATACGCTTTTTGGGATTTGCTTTACCAAAAATATGTAGCAGAATACAAACTGGCCTAAATTGATGAAGAAATTTGATTTTTCACATTTTTTTATTGGATAAGTTTTATAGCAGAAAGTAAAAAATATTGTTTATTTGTTTCAAAATTTCGCTCTTTTTTTGTTTATAGTGCAAAAAAATAATAATGGTGATCAAATACCACCAAAAGAAAGCTTTATTTGTGGGGAAAAAAAGGACATCTATTTTATTTGAGTAAATCGTCGCACAACGGCGCAACTGTCAGCTAAAGTAACGCAGTGCCGTATCACAAAAAATGGCCTGGTCATTAATGGGGTAAAACCTTACAGGGCTGAAGTAAAAGGTTAAAGAGTGTGCTACTATATGGTAAATCTCTGTGTATACCTATTTGTGGTGACAGTGTGTATTACAGACATTTATTAAAAGTCATGCCGTTATTGTAAATGGTTGATGGCAGTGTCATAAGTTTAAACCCATTGACGATCAGTTTCAGTCTGTTGGCACTTAGATTGTGGTCCTGTGAGCTAGAAAATCTTTGTACAGGGTGAGGCTGAGAGTCGCTTTGTCGTGTATTAGTAACAGCGTGGTGTGAGTTTGATTTGCCATTTGTTAAAAGTTGATGAAGGTCGCTAGGGTCTAACACCATATCCATCACATTAACCCCTTTATAACTGACATTAGGGAGTCCAAGCTAAGGGAGGGAATAGGGGCAGAAACCTCATGGAGGGTAGCAGTTCTGGCAGCAGGAGCAAGTGTAGCCAAGGCTACAGCACAGGTGAGTAAATGATGTTAGTTAGCATCTAATACAAAGTGACAAATAGTGCACACAGCAGAGTCCATTGAAGAAGGATCAGATGGCATAGGACACCCAGACCTCTTTTGTTTGTGTCAGCCATATTATCTAAGGTGACTAACTAGGCCCTGCACAATGACGCTATCATTTAACCCTCTGACAGAACATAGGTACTGACCCAGACAGCAACCCCAGAAGAAGCAGTACCAAGAAAATAAGGCTGCTATCCCAAGTAAGGTCACATAGAAGTGAAGTCAGTGGCCAAATTAAGCTCCACCATCACTGTAATAGAAGCTGAAAGTGCAGCTGAATAACCTAAAAAAAAAGTGCAGCATTCCAGAGCAAGCGCACATGGGCAGTAACCTGAGGTAGATGAGAAAAATTGCAAAAGGGCTGCGCCTATTCAATACAGCAGGGCTGACAATGACTGAGCAATAAAAAATAAGAATGTGTCAGTGGCAATCAAAATGCCAGGTCAGCAACCGCAATTTCCACAGAGTGAAAAAAATATAAGACATAAAAGTAAATAAAGGAATAAATAAAATTAAATGAGCAATGTAAGCCAAACTGGGGTGAGTAAAGGAGGGACAGAAGTATCAGCCACACCAGGCAAACCTCTGGGATCTAAGTATCTAAGTATCCAGGGCTCTGCAGCCTACATGCGATAGGCAAACCAACACTACCTATCATATTTGCCTATCACTACTGAACACTGTGATAGGCAAACCAACACTACCTATCATATGTTTACTAGTGCAAACGTGCTAAGGCCTGCCACTGTCCTAGGGAGAACAAAGCGTGCGTGGTAAGACTTGATCCAAATCAAAAAACACATATGCAAGTTGTCAAATCCAATCTGTCTACCAACTTAACACTCCGGAGCTGAAGAAGAAAATAGGTCCTTACTCTCCAATGCTAGAAGGAAAACTGATGCACTTTGATAGATTGGAGGGAAGGGGTTTAAGTCACCCAAGGGAGATTGGAGGGAAGGGATTTAAGTCACCCAAGGGAGTATCTCCAAGATGCCTGGTAAGTTGTTTGCGCCTAGCATAACCCACTGGTACTGATTGATCTTCAATTAAAAGCTGTGCCTTCCAAAGAACATATGAGAAATAAAAATTAAAAAGTCTTCTAAATACTTGCATGAGGAGCCCTTAAACACTGGTGCATCCTCAAATGGTACACTGTACACAAAGGTAGACTGTAACTCTAAACAGGTAATGGTTAAAAATGTTTAAAGTGTTGCCTATAGAGATTTTTCAGTACCATAGTTTGTCACCAATCCAAAGTGCAGTTTTAAAGTGTGACATGTTAGGTATCTATTTACTCAACGTAACATCATCTTTCACATTAAACAAAAAATTGGGCTAACTTTAATGTTTATTTTTTTTTTTAATTCATTGAAATTTAATTTTTTTATTTTTAAATTGCCTTTGAAAGACTGCTGCACAAATACATTGTAAAATAAAATAATGCAACCACCGCCATTTTATTCTGTATGTCTCTGCTAAAAAAATATATATAATGTTTGGGTGCTCTAAGTATTTTTCTAGCAAAAAATACTGATTTTAACTTGCAAATTGTCAGAAATAGGCCTGGTCTTGAAGTGGTTAAGCTATATACAGGTTTTCTTTACTGTTACAGTTGTAAGGTTATAGAAATCTGTTCCACAATCGATGGTGTATGCAGGTACAAGTGTGAATAACTTAAAAAAAAAAACTTTTAGATGGCTATCTAAGCTAACATAATATACAGGGATATTGGAAATGGCAGAGACATTAATAATTACACACTCATGCACCCACACAGATTGAACTGGATGGACCAATGTCTTTATTCATCCTTACCAATTATGTAACTATACTGTATTTTATTTAGGCAAGATATCATCGGATCCAAGATGGGTAATAACCACCAATAAAAAATTTCCATTAAACAGAAATTTATAAGGAAAAACATTTGGAAGGAGAAAATAATTTGTCAGGATTATGCCAATTAGTATAGAGAACAGGTCAGACTAATGTACTGTACTGTAAAAGTAAAACTGCTAAAGTTTTTTTTTTTTAAATGCTTTATTTAACCACTTAAGCCCCGGATGATTTTACCCCCTTCCTGACCAGGGCCTATTTTGCGATTCGGCACTGCATGATTTTAACGGACAATTGCGCGGTCGTGCAACGCTGTACCTAGACGAAATTGACATTCTTTTTTTCCCACAAACAGAGCTTTCTTTTGGTTGTATTTGATCACCTGTGCAATTTTTTGATCATGCACTATAAACAAAAAAAGAGCGTGAATTTTGCAAAAATAACAATATTTTTCACATTCTTTTATATGAAATTCCCCCAAAAAATGTAAAAATCTAAATTTTTTAACATTTTCAGCCAATTTGTTTTTTTTTTTATTTATATTTCTTTATTAATTTTTCAGATATAAAAGGCAAAAAAAGAATTACAACACTCCAATCACTGGAGAATTTATCTGTACATTTTATCCACATATTTCCCTTTTTCCCCTTTATCCCTCCTCCCTCCCTTGTCCTCCCCCCCCCCCCCATTTCTCTTCTTGTCAATTAATTCCCATAAGATCTTTATATTCCCTTGTAGCCTTAAAGTTTTGCCACTCCTCCCAAATTTTCTCTCTATCTCCCTGTTCATCTTCTTCCCAGCTTCTTAATTGTTCAAGCTTTCTAGTTTTTTCTACCTTGAGCAGCCATTCTTTACTGGTTGGAGGTTCTTCTTTTTGCCATCTTTGGGGGATTAGGCTTTTAGCTGAATTTAATAAATGGGGGAGAAGTGTTTTCTTATATTTTTTCACCTGACACCCCCTCCAACATAGCCTTGAACTCTCTTCCTGGATTCTGCCTACTTTATCGGGAGTATTATACCACCTTGCAATGAATTTATAGTTCATCTCCTCAGTGTTAGTATCTATCGCTGATCTATGTACTAATTGAAGACTCTTCTCCCACTGATTATTATTAGTGCAAGGGCCAAAATCTCTTTCCCATTTTTCTTTTAGTGAGGGTCCTCTCTCTTTTGTTATTATTGATAATATTTTATACGCATTTGAGATATTATTGGGTATCCTATCTGATAGACACATTTGTTCTAAGGGTCGTAAATCATTCATATCTCTCAACGGCTGTGGTAACGACAGTGTAAAATGCTTCAACTGAATAT
The DNA here is from genome assembly GCF_965119305.1 of Pelophylax lessonae. NCBI lineage: Eukaryota > Metazoa > Chordata > Amphibia > Anura > Ranidae > Pelophylax > Pelophylax lessonae. Next base: position 64,741,561 of record NC_138776.1, read on the forward strand.
ATCTCCACTCATTAATCTTCCAATCTCTCTTCCTTTGCTTTAAATCTGCCAAGGATATAATTTTTCCCTGCTCTAATATGTCCCCCAATCGTGCTTCTCCCTCCAAAATCCAATTTCCTAATTCCTTCCCTTCTCCTGGTGCAAAGAATTTTGTGCCCTGTAAAGGTATCATTGGTGAATTGTGCTTCCATTTTTCTTTTTTATTTATATTATCCCAAACCTTGATAGCGTGTCGTGTAATTTTGTGTGTATTAATATCTAAATTTCTGACCCTCGAGGGTATCCATATAACTTTTGCTAATTGTGTGCCACTCATTATATTTTCTATTGTTACCCAATTTCTGTCACTTTTTTTTGTCCATTCTATCACCCTTGTAAGTATTGATGCATAATAATAATTTTTAACATTTGGTAGTGCTAGTCCCCCTTGTCCCTTTCCTTTACTTAGTGTCTCAAACCTTACCCTTGGCTTTTTATATTTCCATATGAAACGGGAAATTAGAGTTTTGAGTGTTTTGAAAAATCCCTGGGGTATTGATATGGGGATCATCTGGAATTTGTATAGAATTTTAGGCATTATTATCATTTTTATCGCATTAATTCTTCCTATCCAGGAGAAGATTCTTGGGGATAATCTATTAAGTTCTGTTCTTATTTCATTTAAAAGTTGAATGAAATTTGTTTTATAAAGTTTTTCTGGAGTTGGGGTTAGTTTAATCCCTAGATATTTGATCTCATCTTTTTTCCAGTTGAACTGAAATTCTTTTTTCAGTCTCTCCTCTTCTTGTTTGGGGATATTAATATTTAATATTTCTGATTTTTTTTGGTTGATCTTTAAATTAGAAAGCTCTCCATATTGTTTCATTATTTTTATTAGATTAGGCAGGGATATCCTAGGATTACTTATATAGAGCAGGATGTCATCTGCGAAGGCTGATACCTTATATTCCTCTTGTCCCATCCTTACTCCCCCAATGTCCCCACTATTCCTGATGGTTGCTAGTAGGGGTTCCAAGGATAAAACAAAAAGCATCGGGGACAGGGGGCAACCCTGTCTTGTTCCATTGTACATTTTAAATGGGTCTGACAGAGTTCCATTAATCTTTACCTTCGCAGTTGGTTGGTTATACAATGTTTTAATCCAGGCCAACATTCTGGTCTTTATTCCCAATTCCTCTAGAGTGTTTATCATGAACTCCCAGTCTACTCTGTCAAATGCTTTTTCCGCGTCAATTGACAGTAGTAGACTGGGAGTTCTACTTTTCGCCATCTGGCTAATCAAAAGTATGGTCTTTATCCCATTGTCTCGTCCCTGTCTGCCTGGGATAAATCCCACTTGATCGTTGTGTATCCACTCCTTCATCAAATTCTTCATCCTGGTAGCCAATATTTTTGTAAATAATTTAGTATCGACATTTAGGAGGGATATGGGTCTAAAACTAGAGCACAATAACGGATCTTTTCCCTCTTTACGTATAACTGTTATTGATGCAGATAAGGCATCCTTGCTCATCTCATACTGGGTACCTATCCCGTTTATATATTCTATAAATCTTGGAATTAGAATTTCCCTGAATTTTTTATAATAATTTATTGTAAATCCGTCCGGTCCTGGACTTTTACCTGGACTCGTTTCTTTAATAGCTCTTTCTATTTCTTGTTCTGTGATTGGCCTTTCCAGGAAAGCTAGGTTATCCTCATCTATTTTTGTTAATCCCGCTTCTACCAGATACCTTTTGATTTTTACTCTCCTATCACTTTCATTACCCTGGTTATCTTCTTTTTTTACTGCATACAGATTTGAATAATATTTTTGAAATTCTTTTGCTATCCCTGATGTTGTTTGGATTATTTCCCCGTTTTTATTCTTAATTTTTTCTATAAAATTTTTCCCTTTCTTTTTTTTAAGGATTCTTGCTAAGTTTTTTCCCACCTTATTATTCTCAACGTACTTTTCTTTTATACATCTATTCATTTCCTGTCTAATTTCTTGTTCTAACAGGTCTTTCAGTTCTTCCCTTTTTAACTCTAATAGATTGTTTATTGAGGTATCTTGAGTATTTTTATGTTTTTGCTCTAGTTCATATACTTCTGTCATTAGCCTTACCTTATCTTTTATTTTTTCTTTCTTCCTTTGAGCCCCTTTTGAGATAAGTATGCCCCTTATATAAGCTTTATGCGCTTCCCAGACCATGTCTTTCGGTGCGTCCTTCGTGTCATTTATTAGGAAGTATAATTCCAACTCTTTCGCTATTTCTTTTTCCCATTTTTTATCTCTTAACATCTCTTCATTTATCTTCCACGCATCCATCCCGGGCCACTCCTTCGCCATTTTTATCTTTATTGTAATGGGGGTGTGGTCTGACCAAGTCTTAACCCCAATCTCTGCCCCACTTACCCTTTCGATCCATCTATGTTCAATTAAGATGTAATCTAGTCTCGAGAATGTTCCATGTACACCTGAGTAACATGTAAAATCTCTATCCTTCGGATGGAGAATTCTCCAGACATCTGCCAATTGATTTGTGAACAATTTTTCCTTTAATTTCCTTGTTTGAAGTCTATTATTTCGTGGGTTTTTTGATGTAGTATCTATTTTAGGGTCTAGGCAGAGATTGAGGTCCCCTGCCAATACCACTCCCCCTTTTTTAAACTCCATTAATTTTCCCAAAACTTTACTTAGAAACTCTACTTGTTTCTCGTTAGGGCTATATACATTTACTAGGGTCAGATTTTCGTCTCCTATTTTACCTCTTAAAAAGAGGTATCTTCCCTCTGGGTCTACCAATCTCCCTTCCAATACAAATCTAACAGCCAATTTGTTTTATGCTACATATGTTTGTTAAAAAAATTGCAAAAAGCGTATTTTGATTGGTTTGCGCAAAAGTTATCGCGTTTACTAACTAAGGGAAAGATTTTTGTCATTTTTTTTTAACAAGTAATGGCGGCGATCTGCATTTTTTTTTGCGGGACTGCGACATTGCGGCGGTCAGATCTTGACTGACCCTGTTGACACTTTTGGGGTTACCAGTGACATTACTGCAGTAATCAGTGCTATACATATGCACTGTTACTGTAAAAATGACACTGGCAGTGAAGGGGGTTAACTGTATTGGAGAGGGAGGAGTTAAGTGTGTCCTAGGGGTGTGCTTCTAACTGTGATTGGACATGGCTACTGGTGTAAGAACAGAGATCAACGGTCCTACATAGTAGAACCGTCTGATCTCCATTCTTACACAGGGAAGAATGACAGGCGGCTTTGTCTACACTTCTTCCGGTGTCACGGACGATCGCGAGTGCCCGACGGACATTGGGTCTGCCGGCACATGCGCGGGGGGGGGGTCCGTGACCGCGCTGGAGCAGTAGGCGCCTCCGGTGGCGCGCGCTCGCTCCCTAGAAGCCTCACAGGCTAGCGACATACGACGCTTTGCCTGTGAGGGGCTGACCGCCGCAGTAAATAGTCGTGCCGTGGTCGGCAAGTGGTTAAAACTCTTGACCTAACCTAACAAGAGCAGAAATCAAACCCAGAGAAAAAGTGTAACAATGAATGCTGGTCTAGCATGATACATCAAATGAAGATTTCCAATTACAGAGGTCAAATCTGTAACAAACGGCAATGTAAAAATTTATTGTACATAGTATGTAGCTTGTAATGACAGTATTACTACCAAAACTAGTAGGGAGGACATATAAAAACAGTGATAGAGCAGCAGGACTATGATGTACACAAGAACACCATTGTCCAGTAAAGAAGTCAGTAGAGTATGAAACATATGTCAGAGACCAAAAAAAGATTGAAATAAAGATCATGCACACGTGCTAGAGTTCTACAGCCAATGGTCCCTAATGTTGGTATACTAGAAAGGACAGCCGCTATGGACATAGATAAGCTTTTTGTAGGGAAGGGTGGCATTAATCTCTGACAACCAAGCCTGAAAGGTGGGAGGGATAGCTTGCATCCAGCCACACACTATCAATTTTCTTTCAGTGAATAAAATTTCATATAAAAAGGTAGTCATAAATTTATCAGCTTCAAGGTCTGGGCATAACCCAACAATACATTGTTTGGGGTGTAAAATCAATGGGGAACACATTCTATCATGGAGAACTCCCAACACTTGCCTCCAGAACCCCTGGATATTGGGGCATGCCTATAATACATTCAAGAAGGTGCCTGGAGCATTTGAACATATAGGGCCCAGTGGGCTGTGAGTAGGGCGGAATTTGAACATGCCAATGGGGATTAAATAGGCCCTATGCAGTATACATAGCAGTAAGAGATGATCTGAACATTTGGGGGATACCAGTTTTCAAGTATCAAGGACCTCATCCCATTTAATGGCTAAGCTGTCTTTATCTGCCTCCCAATAAATTTTGAATTGGTAACAATTTTGGTGGCAGAGGGAATGAGAAGAATATTAAAGCGGAGTTCCGGGCAGAGAAATGTTTTTTGGATGAACATACCCCCGGGACAGTCAGGGCTAGCACATTCCACAATGGCTAGCCTCTGATCTGTCCTGGTTCGCACTTACCTTTTAGAAGAAATACTTACTTAGAAATTTTCTTACACAGCGTTTCCAACTCGGTTGTGGGCAGCTGAAGCCGGCGCGGTCCTCTTCTCCGTCTTCTTCCGCGTCTTCGTGTCCCAGAATGCACTGCACCGGCCCCTCTCGTCACTTCCGGTGCGGCGCCGCATTCCTAAACAGCTTCTGGGCATGCCCAGAAGCTGTTTAGCAGGGGAATGCGGCGTCGCCCGGAAATGACGAGCGGGGCCGGTGCGGCGCATTGATTCCTGGGAGCTATGACGTTTAGCTCCCAGGAATCATCGCGAGGCAGGAAGTGACGGGGTGAGCCTCGGCGCTGGAGGAGGAAGCTGTCATAGGTGAGTATTTACGATCGTCAATAAAAAGGTGAGTAAACAAAAAAAAAAAAATAACTATCCAATTCCTTTTCAGGTGCGGCATACCTAGCGGAGGGGCACAAAAAAAAAATCTTTTTTGTGCCCGGAACTCCGCTTTAAACAATATTGAAATTAGTTTTTTAGGACTATTACCACAGATAACATCCAACAAGGGGATGGGCGTCTATATTTCAAAGGTAGTGGAAAATTGGGTGTGTGTGATTGCAGGTAGCGTAAGATCATGTTATTGGGGAGAGAGAATTCATCTTTCAGTGCTTGAAAAGATTTGAGACGTGCTTGAAAAGGTTTGAGACGTGCTTGAAAAGATTTGAGACCCCCAGAAATAAATAGGTTTTGTAAATAATAAATGCCCTTAGAGGCTCATAGTTCCGAATTTGGTATCAAAATAGGTTCAGGTAGATGTTTGTTATGCCAAAGAGGGGAATGGATTTGAGCCATAGAGAGGTTTAATTGAGTCATGGCCAGATCCCAAACACATTTTTGGTGGTATTGGTGGCCAGTACATTTGTCAGCTGTTGTGGATCCTTGTAGGCCATGCATTGGAGCACATATGGGATGTGGCATGGTGTGCATGAAGGAAGTACAAATTAAGGTCTGGTACCATTGTTTGTCAGTTTTGTCTATGTGATGAAAGGTGGGATAATTTGGCAGCAAGATAATATTGATTAAAATCAAGTAAAGAGCCTCCCCCCAGATTATTTGGGTTCTTTAAAGTATGCCAGGGTAATTTATGTCTACCTTTGCCCCACACAAAGGATGTGAGAATAGAATCCATGAGCTTGAAAATTTTCAGTGGCAAAAAGATGTTTTGGCAGGCTTGGGGCCTTTAAGAAAGCCAAAACAGGTAACAGCACTAGTGGAAGTCACTGGATGTTTCATTTTAAATGTGACTTGCACAGTATCAGTTAGAGCCAGTATGGGAAACTAGAATTTAGATAGAGTTTCTAAACACTTGTCGTGGTATCCTTAAACACTGGTCATGGTTTAAGAATGAGATATTACCTTGTTCAAGATGGGTACAGACCATGACGTAATAAAACCTTAATCAAATAGAAATTGATCAGCAAAACTTTTGGAAGGTGAAAATATTTTGTCAGGATTTTCCCAGTATAGAGAACAGGTTGAAGTGAATAATGAACTGGAAAAGCTTTGACAGGCTTAGGACCTTTTAGAGCCATAACTGGTAACAGCACTAGGTGAAGTCATTGATATTGTTTCTTTGAGCTGAGAGCAAATTCAGCCAACTAAGTCTCCTCAGGAACAAAGTCATCAATTAAGAACCTGTGAGTTGCCAATCCAGAGAGGATTGCTGCAGCAGACTGCACTAACGCAGCCATAGTTGCAGGTATATCACAATCGGAAAAAGAAGGTATGGAAGCAAATTTGAGCCCTCTACATTCTGAGTCAGAAAACAAATAATAACTTAAAAGATCCTTTATGATTGCAGAGAACTCCCCCCTGAATCAAGTGGAGGAGGAGACCATGCCTGACAGAGTGAGTTTGATCAAGTAGAAGGTAACATTCAAGGTAGTCAGTGTCAGATCCTTTTTGAGGAACACTGCAAGACGCCCTGGACTGTAACTGGGTGTTCTTGGGATCCAGCATGCTGTATTGTTTAAACAGGATTATCATAATAGTAACACTAGGTAACAACGGGGTTTACTCACCAGCAGAACGGAGAAGAAAGGAGCAACAGAGCAGGGAGCTCAGGCTACTATGCAGTTAAAAATGTTCATCACATAAACCCTTTCAATGAAGACTGATGAAAATTGGACATAATGGGAACAATAAAAGACACCAAAATGTAGTAGCTCCTGACGTTGAGATCAATGTAACATACTAATAAGAGCAGAGAGAATGGACACACTAAAGGCATTGCCATGTCTTTGTCTGTAAAATGGCCTGTGACTAATTAACACAGTATCCAAAAGACTACATAACATGATTGCAAACAAAAGAGGTTTGGGACTTTATATGAGGCATCACCTAATTAAGGCTAGGTGCCTCCATCCCTGGTCATAAATGACAAATGGGGGAGGGGAATGTAGGTTAAAAGTACATCGGCATGTATGTATAACATATGGTAAAAACAGGTAAAGTGTGGACGAATCCATAACACGGTAATATGGTACAAAAAGCCAAAGGCCTAGCAGCCCTAGCACTAAGGGAATACAAGAAAGGAAGGGGAACAAGTGGGACTTTATATGAAGTGCGTAATGGTTGGGGTGTATATCATGGCTTAAGTAGGTAAACAGATGGGTGCACAACCAGATAGCAAAAAGAAAAACAATTTTTTTTTAAATCAGAGAAAAATTTTTATTGAGAAAACTCATACCAATACAACAAACAATGAAACACTGCACAACAGTCTTGCAAAAGAAAACAATGTTCCCCTTTCCCTGGCATAGCACCAGTCGTATCAGGGTAACAAATACACACAATAGTAGAGCTGAGATCATCCCATATATAGTACTTAGAGTTAAGACAACAAACGATCCATAATAAGATCAGTAGGGGCCATACCCGGACAGTCAAGCCATGCTCCCCATATCTTAGAAAACTTTTGCGGGGAACCCCTATGCTGGTATATCACCTTTTCCATACGGAGGGTACCTGCCATCTGTTCTAGCCACATCTTGTATGTAGGAGGTTCCGGCGCTATCCAATGTCTCAGGATAAGCAAACGGGCCTGGAACAAGGCACGAGAAGCCGCCTCCCTTAAAAATCTATCCTCCACCACAAGATCCAGCATGCCCAGAATACATGGCTTGGGGTCACCCGGGATGTCCACCCCCAGGGCCCTATTGATAGCAGAGCGAACCGCAGCCCAGTACCTATGTAACTTCGGGCAGCGCCAGATCAAGTGGATCAGGTCCCCAACCTCTGTCCGACAACGACCACAAAGGTCATAAAGAAAAACAATTTAATGATAATTGTCATCATCCATACAGATATCCACAAGAGGCATAGGTACATGTATATAGTATTGAGTACAATAATACAATTAAAACAGCATGAATGTAAAATCGTAAAAAACTTGTAAGGCCTGAACAGATGAAGCCATGGCTAAATATGGGCATATAAAGCCATATTGGTATTATGTAAATAGAGTAATATAAGGAATGCATTATAACAGGCTCTGCGCATTTCGTGGAGTAAATTCCACTTCTTCAGGAGCGGATGCATCCCATGTCACTGCAAAGAGAGAAGAAAAATCCCCCTTACAGACAACAATATAATGGACATGGTGACAAGTATAAGAACATAGGTGAGGGAGGAATATGTCAACCCAACTTGAGCCAGCTTCACCCATTGTACTTACAGCTTAATGATGAGGTAAATATATAATATATGGGCAAAAGTCCAACAAGGAAAAACGTCTAGCCGGGAGCTGTGGGAGCCCAGTCTGTAGCCAGCAGGGAACGATGAGAGGACATCAAAGGAAGGAACTTATGGACCCCGGTATATTGGATAAGTGGAATATATTGATAGCAATCTCCAGTGGATACTGCATACAAATAATGTGTCAAAAATAAGAATAAGTGATTGATGCTAGTATAAGATGTATATTGTAGCCATACAGAGAGCCACATCCCAAGACAGAAACCTCTATTGCAAGGAATGTGAATAGACCATAATGATAGAATAGGGGGGTGCAATAAATTGTTAATAGACTAAAAAATGTGCTGGAAGTGAATAGATGACGTAACCAATTGCCACAGAGGGAATAGAACATAGACCCGATAGTAGTGTGTATTAACCCGGGAAGGATAAAGAAACAAAACAGCCAAGAAAAAGAGGAAAGGGGAAAGATAATGGTAAAAAACAAAGGGGATGTCCTCAAATAGTACCCAAATATACGGCCACAACCAGCTCATGATTGGCATGATTGGCATAACATGATTGGCATAGCTCAGTTCCCAAAGGGCACATTCCAAGTTAGCCCCACAATCTGCCTTCCAGCAGGCCCTGAGTCTCGCCTCCAAGGAAGCGCCAAGAATTAGCCAATCTAGATGAAGCCTTGATTGAGAAAAAAATAATTTGAGAAAGAAAAAAGGTTATAGAAGAAAAAAACAGAAAAAGGGGAAAAATTTCCCTCAAAAGACAAAAAAGTCACTAACTAAAAACTGGGGCATGCTGGGAGTGGTAGGAGTTATACCTTGCTGCCAAAATTTGGCAGGGTCCAGTTCCTCCTGAAGGTGGCGGTATAACTAATAAACAATTCATTTTTGGTTGTTGAGTTAAGGCTGCTTTCACACTGAGGAATACTGTAATGCAAGCACTTTTGCGTGGAGTTTAAGAAAAATGCTTCCCTTTAAAATAAATGAATGTGTTCACACTGGGGTGGTGTGCTTCGGTTGCGGTGAAAACAATCCTGCTTGCAGCATCTTTTGAGCATGTTTGGGGATCGAAAAAAAAAAAGCACCAAAAATGCACCTTCCCATGGAAAACAAAGCAAAAACTTACCAACTATGCGTTTTTGGTGCGGTTTTTGAGTAACGAAAAAAAAAAAAAGGCACCGCAAATGAGACGAAATTGCAGTAAAATCGAAGTAAAAACGCATATGCATTTTTTGAGGGGATTTGTATGAAAGCAGCCTAAGATATGCTCGGTTAACACCTATGCAGTTTGCTTTTGATCTGTTTCTGCAGTGCTTTTTGCTGTGCATTTTGTGTTTTTGCAAATATGATTTTGCTGTGATTTACCTTTTGTATTTTTTTATGCTTTTTTTTGGTCAGATTTAAAAAGCGCAAAATGCAAATTTTGGCAAAATCGCACTAAAATTGAAGCAAAATTGCAACAAAAGCGCACTACATGCTTTTCTGAAGCTTCTCCATTGAAGTCTATTGAACCAAAAAAGCAAAAAAAAAAAAAAAAGCACCGCTTTGCTTTTAAAAAAGTCCCTGACCCTTTCCAAAAAACGCAGCGGCTGAAATAAGCATACATGTGAACGTGTCCCATAGGAAATCATGTTAAATGAACTGTAGTTGTACTTCTGCAAAAAGCACCAAAAAAACACATACGTTTATCAAAAGCAAATTCTCATCAAATGCATTTTTTTTTTTTTATTCATACATGACTTTGTAGTTATGTCATGTCATCAGTTCACAGTGCTTAGTTTAAATTCTTATTTAATAATGTAAGATAAGATATGATAGATTGAAATGTGTTTCTATTTACTGTATATTTTTCCATACTTAGTGGTAAAAGAATTTTGCAGGTAATATTTGATTTGGCAGCAAGTATATTCCGTATACACCCCCTCCATTATGATAAAGAGATGTTTTTCAAAGGCTGTAATTGAATTTCACACATAACTGCTTACTCACTGAACCCTACCCATATACAGGTGCTCAGCTGCATGAGAATTCAGATCCTGTCGCTTCATCCCAGCAATTTGCACCCCTTGTTCATTTGCAGAAGAATTTGAGCTTTACTCAATATATAGACTTCCTAACCAAATTTCTGGATTAAAAAAAAAAAAAAAAAAAGTTTACACTTGCCATTCTATCGTTTTGCTCTTCAGACGGGCAGAATGCTGGGGGTTGTGATGATGCTGGATTTGATCTTGTGCACTCCACACACAGTAGGGTTTATTTTTAAGCACAGCTTTTCTATGTTTGTAAACCATTGAACTGTAAAATGAGTGATTTCAGCAGTAACTCACTTAACTGTTTAACTGTATTGTCTGTTTTGGTATGGTATTTAATATGCTTTGTTGTGGCTGTGAATTCCATTATGTGAGCATTGGGTTGGCAGCTTAATGTTAATTTATGACAATGTAAATGTTAGGGGCACTCACAGCAGACACGTGACTTTTAACATATTTTTAGTTTAAAAAAAAAAAGCTCATTCAATGTGCCAAAAATGAAACCTGCAAGATTTTTCTAAAAACACAACACACTTGTGTGAACATGCCCCCACTGTAAACAATTGAGTATCTCATGGCACCATATGCCCTTTGACAGCACTGGGAAAAAACAGGAAATGCATAAAAGCCCATAGCATGAACAAGCACATACATAGGTAAATCATCTAAAGCATATCTACATCCAAAAACAAAAATATAATATGTTGTAGCTTAGATGTAGTGTCTGCATTCGTTTTTTTTCAGGCTTCTTTTAATTTATTTTCACTTGGTGATTCTAACAGTAACACACTTCCTGTCCTAGGTGACAACACTCACTTTACCGTGTCCGTGAAAAAGAAGAGCTAGGTTAGGCTGCTCTCCTGATTTGTGTTACTCACAAACCTCCCTCTGTCCTCATTTCTATTGCATGGAGGAAAATGTTTCTGTATTTCAAAGAAGATAGCTTAGAAAACGTATAACTTTATGTAGTACTGCCCCCGCAGGGATATTGACTTTGTGGGCTCCCCTGGTTACCAGCACACGGTTATAATTAGATAAAGTTCCTGGATCCCTCCTTGCTCCTGTTAGGTCTTCACAGAAATAAAAAGTCTAGGGGTGTTGGTTTTTTTGTTGTTTATTGGTAATTGGAATAGGAGAAGGGAATAGTGGGATACTCCAACTGAACTATTCACATAGATGAGGACTTCTATCTTCAAAACTTCTTTAGTACGTAGGAACAGCCAGGCTGTTAATCCACACTGCCACAAGTGTAGATAAGGTTAAGTCTCTTGCTCTCTTTACTCTCTGACAAGAGGACTTGGTGAATGATATCTTATCTTCAGGACACTCTCACTAGCATCCTCTTCCCGCTGACACCCGTCCACTGACTATCCTAGGAGCAGGGGTGGCCCCCCCTCAGGTCAGGTCACTTGACACAAGTTTCTGTACTCACTGTACTGCAGAGACAGATACTCCAGTGTCTCCCCTTTCAGTTGGCTTTCCTGGACCTCTGGGTTCAGCTCCTTACTGCTACTCTTCCTGCCCTCAGGTGACTCCCTGAGGTTGCATGGCACCTCTACAGAGGAGGCAGCTGCCCTCCCGTCCGGGACTCCGATCCCCAACTAAAGACCTCAAGCACATGTGCTCCTAGATTTCTATACAGTATCCCAACATTCACCGAGGCGACTTTCCCTCTGCCAATCATCAGGACTGTATCAAAAGCACATGCACCCATTCGTCATGTTTCCTTCCACTGTCCAACATGCCTCCCTATTGGATCAGTGTGAAGCACTCTCTAGACAGAATGAGTTGCACTCTGAGCACAATGAGCAGACCTCACTAACCGATCCTGCTCTCTGGTAGGCAAAGAACAATATAGATTTACCTGCAACTCTTCTGGTAAGCAGACAGAGGTCAAACTATACTTTCTCAATAGCACCCACCTAGGAGGGTGCTACATTTAATTGAAATTTTCAGTTCATAGAAAGTCACAAGGATACTGGATTTATGATGAGATCAAGAGATATTTTTCTGTACTTGCAGAAAATGTACTTGGCCTGAATAAATCTAATGCAGCCACCAAATCTAAGGACTGGTAAGCTGCAATTTTTTACATTTTTGCTCTTGGGTTCGGTTATTATTTTATGGGCTAATGTACACAGGCATATGATTCTACCTTACATAATTACATAGAAACAAGTCCTTCTAGCTCAACCAATTAAAAAAAAAAAAAAGAACAAAGCCATACAGTCCCATATGCACAATCCTATGCCCACAGTTGATCAAGAGGAAGGCGAAAACCCGCCAGCAAAGCATGATCCAATTTGCTACAGTGGGGGGAAGAAATTCCTTCCTGATCCCCTGAGAAGCAATCGGATATTCCCTGGATCAACTTTACATATAAATGTTAGTACCCAGTTAGATCATGTACACCTAGGAAAGAATCCAGGCTTTTTTTGGAGGGAGTCTATTTTCACATTTTCACTGCTCTTACTGTGAAGAAACCTTTCCATATTTGGAGACTGCCCATCTCTTTTCCTCTAGACATAAAAGTGCCCCCTTGTCCTCTGTGATGACCTTAAAGTGAATAACTCAACATCAAGTTCACTATACAGACCCCTTATGTATTTATACATGTTGATCATATGCCCCCTTAATCTCCTCTTCTCAAGAGAGAATAAATTCAGTTCTTATAATCTTTCCTCATCTTTCCTTGAGCTCCTCTATGCCTCTTATCAGTTTGGTTGCTCTTGTCTGCACTTTCTCCAGTTCCCCGATATCCTTTTTGAGAACTGTGGCCCAAAACTGAACTGCATATTCTAGATGAGGTCTTACTAATGATTTGTAGGGGCAGGATTATCTCTCTCTCTCTCTGGAGTCCATGCCAAGAAAGGACTTTGCTTGCTTTGGAAACCACAGCTTGGCATTGCATGCTATTATTAACTCCCTTAGCAGTAACCTCGAGCGTGACTCGGGGTGGTTTTTTCATGCTAGGATCGGTATCCCCGAGTCACGCTCGGGGAAGATGTGCAGAGCCTGCTGCGGGGTTCCTTACCTTCTCCTGGCGATCAAGCGATGATCTCCCACTGCTGTGATCGCCGCCGAGATCCCCGCCGCGCCGTCTGTCGCTCTGATGACTTCCTGGTTCCGTTCCCTGCAGCAGCAATGGTGCATGGAAGCGAAACTGGGAGAGAAATTCAAATGTTGCACCAACACAAACACATAAAAAGGAGGTGATACAGTGTAATCTGAGAGGATTACACTGTATCACCTTAGTATCAGAAAAATATCAAATATTATAAATTGTAAATGATAAATTATATTATTAATATATATTATATATATATATAATATATATTATATATATTATATATATATTATATATATTATAATATTTATATTTTATAATATATTTTATATTTTATAATATATTTATTATTAATATAATATTTATATTTTATAATATATATATATATTATATATATTATAAATTATAAATATCAAAAAATTGTACCGCTTTTGGTACATAATTCCTGACATAATCATACCGCCAGGGAGGTTAAGCTCATGATCTACCAGAACACCCAGATCCTTCTCCGCTATGCATTCTCTCAGTTGTACTCCCCCTAGTATGTATGATGCATGCATATTCTTAGCCCCCAAGTGCATAACTTTACATTTATCAACATTAACCTCATTTGCCACATAGTTGCCCAATGAAGTGCAAGTCCAAGTGCATTGAGGCCGGCTTGTAAATTGGAGACATCCTGTAAGGAAGTTATTCCACTGCATAGCTTGGTGTCATCTGGAAAGAATAGAATGGTAGTTTTAATCCTAGACCCTATACCATTTATAAAGATATAAAAAAGTAATACAAAAACTAAGAGTGAACTATATGTAAAGACCGGAGGAAACTCAAACATATACCCACTCACCCTGCGCTCAGAAAAAAATATATAAAATATATAAGATAGGCAACTAATAGGTAATGACACAAAGTCTAAGCAGCTGCTATAACGAGTAACGATAACAGAGTAGGTGTTTATAGACTATAAGACCATAAACAAATAAATCTACAACACTAGCAGCGCTGAATAAAGGGACATACACGACATCTCAAGTAGTCCTTAGAATGAGAATACAGATTATATATATGATGCACAGTCCAATCGGAGACTCATATGTCTTGGGAGTCCGTCGTTAAGGGAAAGGGAGTGAGGTAACTTGGCTTAATCACCAGACTTCCACCACCGCACGGTGCTCCCCCCCCCTTATACCAAACACTCACCAGAACCTAGGTGAAAAAAGACCCTTCAAAACACATCCACCGCTAGCAGGATCAAAGGCTCCAGGACTTTGGACTGTTTAGCTCTCTCCTTCAAACGTTACTTGGTTCAGATGGCATGTAAATGAACAAAGTAGGGGCAACAATAGTATAATTCCGCAGACATAAATTAGATAAAATCACACAATGGGCCCCTCTCCCCTTTGGATGTCTACTTACAGGAAGCACGTTTAATAAAGGCGTGTAGTAAAATACCCGAGATGTCCACCAATTCCAGAGCGACCTCTAGGAAGTTGTCCGGCGTATTATGAATATATGTAGAGCGACCGTGCACTATAGCTCTGACATGTTTCGTCTTAAGGACTTCTTCAAAGAGCCTAAGTGCGTGGCGCGGTCTATCTCCATTTAAATAGACGCCGACGCATGCGCATCAGCACCATGCTCGGTGGTCTGCCGGAGGTACACACTATGCGTACACTTCCGGTATCTGTGAGGCGATACCTCACTTCCGCCCAGCACGCCAGCTACGCAGCTAACGTCCGCCCAGAAGTGTATCGCCGATAATAGCATCCGGGTCATTGAGCAGGATGTGTCACACCTCACATCCGCCCTGGATGTAACTCCTCTGGTGACGTATAAGCGTCCACCTCGATAATTGTTGCCTATCCAAATTTAACTTTTAAACAGGGAAAGATGACATTCAACAATGTCACTTCCCCTTGTATAGTTACTGCACTCGATCGATACAATTGTGCTTTGGGCAACTTAATATACGGCATCATTGTATTTGACTACATGCCTTTCATTGCACATATATTGATACATACAGAACCCTATAAAAATATATAAAAAATAAAAAAGGCATCACTAGCCTATTTTTGATAACACATACTAGATGCAAGAATAGCTTTACAATTAGAAGAAAAATCAAAAGAGATAATATAAATACATTCAAATCTCTTAAAAACTCAAAGCCAATAAAGCAAGTATATCACTCAATAAAACAGCTTAAAAACATTTTAAAAACATTAAACCCAGTGTCACTCTACTGGGATAAAGGCAAAATAATTATACACATAGATCATATAAACCAATTAATTAAATTATAAAAAATCTCATATTCATGTGTGGAAACATTATAAAATGGACATTAAGAAAAAGACACTATAAAAATATATATACAGGCAGTAACTGAGAAGGACTACATCTATATGTCAATAATTGCTAATAAAGCAATTAATGTCCAAATCTACGTTCAAACCCTTAGGATGTAATGACTCAGTTAAATAGATCCAGTGTGTTTCACGTTTTGATATCTCACGGACCCGATTAGAGCCCCTCCACACTGGTGCTACCTTTTCCACCCCCCAAAATTTAAGATGAGTGGGATCACTATTATGAAAGTCGCGGAAATGCAGGGACAAGTTGTGATCTTTAAATCCATTACGGATGTTGGTAATATGCTCTGAGATCCTGACTGTGATCGTTCTCTTGGTCCTACCTATGTAGAGCAGATTGCAAGGGCATTGTATACAATACACCACATGTGTGCTACTACAAGTTATTGTGTCCTTTATTGCAAAGGTTTGACCATTAGAGGGCGAGGTAAAACTCATAAAATTCCTCAGGTGTTTGTTCACCTGCTTGCAGGTTTTGCACCTCCTGCACGCAAAAAAAACGGATGTATTTTCCCAAAACATAATTGGCTTCTTAGGGGGATCCAACACCTTTTCTACTATCTGATCACCAAATGTTGGACCCTTCCTGTATATAAATGTCGGAGTATCAGGTAATACTCCACTCAGAACTTTATCCATACACAGGACTGGCCAATGTTTTTTAAAAATCTGTTCTACCTCCCGGTGTTGGGCACTGCATTGGGAAATAAAACTCCATTCATGGCCCTGCACATTACGCTTCTCAGTGTCTCTCAGACACTCGTCTTGGGACATCCTGCCTATTTCCGCTATCGTACAATCCAATTTCGTGCCTTGGTAGCCTTTTTCTACAAATCTCTGTTTTAAGATTTGTGACTGAGCTTGAAAGTCATCATCGGTAGTACAGTTCCTTCTGACACGAAGGAACTGACCCCTAGGGATGAAACAAACAAAGATAAAATTCCCAGTTCAATTTGCCAACCAGTCTGCTTACCAACCAAATTGGCCTGTCTAACAGTTTGCGTCAATACAGGGGTTTAGTTAGCACACATTTGCAAACGCATGTGAAAGCTGCAGGGCCACGTCAAGGCTCCCTGTTACCTGCAGTCCTAACTCTAATGAATTTTAAAGAGTCTCCACAGTGGGAGCACATGCAAGCTAATGGATAGATAGGGGGCAGGTGAGCCTGGAGGTGGCCCATCCCTCCTGAAAGGTAACTGGGGGCATAATGGAAGCCCAGCTGATAGTATTACAGCAAAGGCACCCAGTATGTCCACTCACCAGTACACATATACAACAAAGAAAATGGCCTCTGCCCCCACCTATAACTGGCCTTCATAGCAAAGAACACATGGAAGGGCAACGCACATGAAACAAACAAAGATAAAATTCCCAGTTCAATTTGCCAACCAGTCTGCTTACCAACCAAATTGGCCTGTCTAACAGTTTGCGTCAATACAGGGGTTTAGTTAGCACACATTTGCAAACGCATGTGAAAGCTGCAGGGCCACGTCAAGGCTCCCTGTTACCTGCAGTCCTAACTCTAATGAATTTTAAAGAGTCTCCACAGTGGGAGCACATGCAAGCTAATGGATAGATAGGGGGCAGGTGAGCCTGGAGGTGGCCCATCCCTCCTGAAAGGTAATTGGGGGCATAATGGAAGCCCCGCTGATAGTATTACGGCAAAGGCACCCAGTATGTCCACTCACCAGTACACATATACAACAAAGAAAATGGCCTCTGCCCCCACCTATAACTGGCCTTCATAGCAAAGAACACATGGAAGGGCAACGCACATGAAACAAACAAAGATAAAATTCCCAGTTCAATTTGCCAACCAGTCTGCTTACCAACCAAATTGGCCTGTCTAACAGTTTGCGTCAATACAGGGGTTTAGTTAGCACACATTTGCAAACGCATGTGAAAGCTGCAGGGCCACGTCAAGGCTCCCTGTTACCTGCAGTCCTAACTCTAATGAATTTTAAAGAGTCTCCACAGTGGGAGCACATGCAAGCTAATGGATAGATAGGGGGCAGGTGAGCCTGGAGGTGGCCCATCCCTCCTGAAAGGTAATTGGGGGCATAATGGAAGCCCAGCTGATAGTAATTTGGTTGGTAAGCAGACTGGTTGGCAAATTGAACTGGGAATTTTATCTTTGTTTGTTTCATGTGCGTTGCCCTTCCATGTGTTCTTTGCTATGAAGGCCAGTTATAGGTGGGGGCAGAGGCCATTTTCTTTGTTGTATATGTGTACTGGTGAGTGGACATACTGGGTGCCTTTGCTGTAATACTATCAGCTGGGCTTCCATTATGCCCCCAATTACCTTTCAGGAGGGATGGGCCACCTCCAGGCTCACCTGCCCCCTATCTATCCATTAGCTTGCATGTGCTCCCACTGTGGAGACTCTTTAAAATTCATTAGAGTTAGGACTGCAGGTAACAGGGAGCCTTGACGTGGCCCTGCAGCTTTCACATGCGTTTGCAAATGTGTGCTAACTAAACCCCTGTATTGACGCAAACTGTTAGACAGGCCAATTTTGTTGGTAAGCAGACTGGTTGGCAAATTGAACTGGGAATTTTATCTTTGTTTGTTTCATGTGCGTTGCCCTTCCATGTGTTCTTTGCTATGAAGGCCAGTTATAGGTGGGGGCAGAGGCCATTTTCTTTGTTGTATATGTGTACTGGTGAGTGGACATACTGGGTGCCTTTGCTGTAATACTATCAGCTGGGCTTCCATTATGCCCCCAATTACCTTTCAGGAGGGATGGGCCACCTCCAGGCTCACCTGCCCCCTATCTATCCATTAGCTTGCATGTGCTCCCACTGTGGAGACTCTTTAAAATTCATTAGAGTTAGGACTGCAGGTAACAGGGAGCCTTGACGTGGCCCTGCAGCTTTCACATGTGTTTGCAAATGTGTGCTAACTAAACCCCTGTATTGACGCAAACTGTTAGACAGGCCAATTTGGTTGGTAAGCAGACTGGTTGGCAAATTGAACTGGGAATTTTTTCTTTGTTTCATGTGCGTTGCCCTTCCATGTGTTCTTTGCTATGAAGGCCAGTTATAGGTGGGGGCAGAGGCCATTTTCTTTGTTGTATATGTGTACTGGTGAGTGGACATACTGGGTGCCTTTGCTGTAATACTATCAGCTGGGCTTCCATTATGCCCCCAATTACCTTTCAGGAGGGATGGGCCACCTCCAGGCTCACCTGCCCCCTATCTATCCATTAGCTTGCATGTGCTCCCACTGTGGAGACTCTTTAAAATTCATTAGAGTTAGGACTGCAGGTAACAGGGAGCCTTGACGTGGCCCTGCAGCTTTCACATGCGTTTGCAAATGTGTGCTAACTAAACCCCTGTATTGACGCAAACTGTTAGACAGGCCAATTTGGTTGGTAAGCAGACTGGTTGGCAAATTGAACTGGGAATTTTTTCTTTGTTTGTTTCATGTGCGTTGCCCTTCCATGTGTTCTTTGCTATGAAGGCCAGTTATAGGTGGGGGCAGAGGCCATTTTCTTTGTTGTATATGTGTACTGGTGAGTGGACATACTGGGTGCCTTTGCTGTAATACTATCAGCTGGGCTTCCATTATGCCCCCAATTACCTTTCAGGAGGGATGGGCCACCTCCAGGCTCACCTGCCCCCTATCTATCCATTAGCTTGCATGTGCTCCCACTGTGGAGACTCTTTAAAATTCATTAGAGTTAGGACTGCAGGTAACAGGGAGCCTTGACGTGGCCCTGCAGCTTTCACATGCGTTTGCAAATGTGTGCTAACTAAACCCCTGTATTGACGCAAACTGTTAGACAGGCCAATTTTGTTGGTAAGCAGACTGGTTGGCAAATTGAACTGGGAATTTTATCTTTGTTTGTTTCATGTGCGTTGCCCTTCCATGTGTTCTTTGCTATGAAGGCCAGTTATAGGTGGGGGCAGAGGCCATTTTCTTTGTTGTATATGTGTACTGGTGAGTGGACATACTGGGTGCCTTTGCTGTAATACTATCAGCTGGGCTTCCATTATGCCCCCAATTACCTTTCAGGAGGGATGGGCCACCTCCAGGCTCACCTGCCCCCTATCTATCCATTAGCTTGCATGTGCTCCCACTGTGGAGACTCTTTAAAATTCATTAGAGTTAGGACTGCAGGTAACAGGGAGCCTTGACGTGGCCCTGCAGCTTTCACATGCGTTTGCAAATGTGTGCTAACTAAACCCCTGTATTGACGCAAACTGTTAGACAGGCCAATTTGGTTGGTAAGCAGACTGGTTGGCAAATTGAACTGGGAATTTTTTCTTTGTTTGTTTCATGTGCGTTGCCCTTCCATGTGTTCTTTGCTATGAAGGCCAGTTATAGGTGGGGGCAGAGGCCATTTTCTTTGTTGTATATGTGTACTGGTGAGTGGACATACTGGGTGCCTTTGCTGTAATACTATCAGCTGGGCTTCCATTATGCCCCCAATTACCTTTCAGGAGGGATGGGCCACCTCCAGGCTCACCTGCCCCCTATCTATCCATTAGCTTGCATGTGCTCCCACTGTGGAGACTCTTTAAAATTCATTAGAGTTAGGACTGCAGGTAACAGGGAGCCTTGACGTGGCCCTGCAGCTTTCACATGCGTTTGCAAATGTGTGCTAACTAAACCCCTGTATTGACGCAAACTGTTAGACAGGCCAATTTGGTTGGTAAGCAGACTGGTTGGCAAATTGAACTGGGAATTTTATCTTTGTTTGTTTCATGTGCGTTGCCCTTCCATGTGTTCTTTGCTATGAAGGCCAGTTATAGGTGGGGGCAGAGGCCATTTTCTTTGTTGTATATGTGTACTGGTGAGTGGACATACTGGGTGCCTTTGCTGTAATACTATCAGCTGGGCTTCCATTATGCCCCCAATTACCTTTCAGGAGGGATGGGCCACCTCCAGGCTCACCTGCCCCCTATCTATCCATTAGCTTGCATGTGCTCCCACTGTGGAGACTCTTTAAAATTCATTAGAGTTAGGACTGCAGGTAACAGGGAGCCTTGACGTGGCCCTGCAGCTTTCACATGCGTTTGCAAATGTGTGCTAACTAAACCCCTGTATTGACGCAAACTGTTAGACAGGCCAATTTGGTTGGTAAGCAGACTGGTTGGCAAATTGAACTGGGAATTTTATCTTTGTTTGTTTCATGTGCGTTGCCCTTCCATGTGTTCTTTGCTATGAAGGCCAGTTATAGGTGGGGGCAGAGGCCATTTTCTTTGTTGTATATGTGTACTGGTGAGTGGACATACTGGGTGCCTTTGCTGTAATACTATCAGCTGGGCTTCCATTATGCCCCCAATTACCTTTCAGGAGGGATGGGCCACCTCCAGGCTCACCTGCCCCCTATCTATCCATTAGCTTGCATGTGCTCCCACTGTGGAGACTCTTTAAAATTCATTAGAGTTAGGACTGCAGGTAACAGGGAGCCTTGACGTGGCCCTGCAGCTTTCACATGCGTTTGCAAATGTGTGCTAACTAAACCCCTGTATTGACGCAAACTGTTAGACAGGCCAATTTGGTTGGTAAGCAGACTGGTTGGCAAATTGAACTGGGAATTTTTTCTTTGTTTGTTTCATGTGCGTTGCCCTTCCATGTGTTCTTTGCTATGAAGGCCAGTTATAGGTGGGGGCAGAGGCCATTTTCTTTGTTGTATATGTGTACTGGTGAGTGGACATACTGGGTGCCTTTGCTGTAATACTATCAGCTGGGCTTCCATTATGCCCCCAATTACCTTTCAGGAGGGATGGGCCACCTCCAGGCTCACCTGCCCCCTATCTATCCATTAGCTTGCATGTGCTCCCACTGTGGAGACTCTTTAAAATTCATTAGAGTTAGGACTGCAGGTAACAGGGAGCCTTGACGTGGCCCTGCAGCTTTCACATGCGTTTGCAAATGTGTGCTAACTAAACCCCTGTATTGACGCAAACTGTTAGACAGGCCAATTTGGTTGGTAAGCAGACTGGTTGGCAAATTGAACTGGGAATTTTATCTTTGTTTGTTTCATGTGCGTTGCCCTTCCATGTGTTCTTTGCTATGAAGGCCAGTTATAGGTGGGGGCAGAGGCCATTTTCTTTGTTGTATATGTGTACTGGTGAGTGGACATACTGGGTGCCTTTGCTGTAATACTATCAGCTGGGCTTCCATTATGCCCCCAATTACCTTTCAGGAGGGATGGGCCACCTCCAGGCTCACCTGCCCCCTATCTATCCATTAGCTTGCATGTGCTCCCACTGTGGAGACTCTTTAAAATTCATTAGAGTTAGGACTGCAGGTAACAGGGAGCCTTGACGTGGCCCTGCAGCTTTCACATGCGTTTGCAAATGTGTGCTAACTAAACCCCTGTATTGACGCAAACTGTTAGACAGGCCAATTTGGTTGGTAAGCAGACTGGTTGGCAAATTGAACTGGGAATTTTATCTTTGTTTGTTTCATGTGCGTTGCCCTTCCATGTGTTCTTTGCTATGAAGGCCAGTTATAGGTGGGGGCAGAGGCCATTTTCTTTGTTGTATATGTGTACTGGTGAGTGGACATACTGGGTGCCTTTGCTGTAATACTATCAGCTGGGCTTCCATTATGCCCCCAATTACCTTTCAGGAGGGATGGGCCACCTTCAGGCTCACCTGCCCCCTATCTATCCATTAGCTTGCATGTGCTCCCACTGTGGAGACTCTTTAAAATTCATTAGAGTTAGGACTGCAGGTAACAGGGAGCCTTGACGTGGCCCTGCAGCTTTCACATGCGTTTGCAAATGTGTGCTAACTAAACCCCTGTATTGACGCAAACTGTTAGACAGGCCAATTTGGTTGGTAAGCAGACTGGTTGGCAAATTGAACTGGGAATTTTATCTTTGTTTGTTTCATGTGCGTTGCCCTTCCATGTGTTCTTTGCTATGAAGGCCAGTTATAGGTGGGGGCAGAGGCCATTTTCTTTGTTGTATATGTGTACTGGTGAGTGGACATACTGGGTGCCTTTGCTGTAATACTATCAGCTGGGCTTCCATTATGCCCCCAATTACCTTTCAGGAGGGATGGGCCACCTCCAGGCTCACCTGCCCCCTATCTATCCATTAGCTTGCATGTGCTCCCACTGTGGAGACTCTTTAAAATTCATTAGAGTTAGGACTGCAGGTAACAGGGAGCCTTGACGTGGCCCTGCAGCTTTCACATGCGTTTGCAAATGTGTGCTAACTAAACCCCTGTATTGACGCAAACTGTTAGACAGGCCAATTTGGTTGGTAAGCAGACTGGTTGGCAAATTGAACTGGGAATTTTATCTTTGTTTGTTTCATGTGCGTTGCCCTTCCATGTGTTCTTTGCTATGAAGGCCAGTTATAGGTGGGGGCAGAGGCCATTTTCTTTGTTGTATATGTGTACTGGTGAGTGGACATACTGGGTGCCTTTGCTGTAATACTATCAGCTGGGCTTCCATTATGCCCCCAGTTACCTTTCAGGAGGGATGGGCCACCTCCAGGCTCACCTGCCCCCTATCTATCCATTAGCTTGCATGTGCTCCCACTGTGGAGACTCTTTAAAATTCATTAGAGTTAGGACTGCAGGTAACAGGGAGCCTTGACGTGGCCCTGCAGCTTTCACATGCGTTTGCAAATGTGTGCTAACTAAACCCCTGTATTGACGCAAACTGTTAGACAGGCCAATTTGGTTGGTAAGCAGACTGGTTGGCAAATTGAACTGGGAATTTTTTCTTTGTTTGTTTCATGTGCGTTGCCCTTCCATGTGTTCTTTGCTATGAAGGCCAGTTATAGGTGGGGGCAGAGGCCATTTTCTTTGTTGTATATGTGTACTGGTGAGTGGACATACTGGGTGCCTTTGCTGTAATACTATCAGCTGGGCTTCCATTATGCCCCCAATTACCTTTCAGGAGGGATGGGCCACCTCCAGGCTCACCTGCCCCCTATCTATCCATTAGCTTGCATGTGCTCCCACTGTGGAGACTCTTTAAAATTCATTAGAGTTAGGACTGCAGGTAACAGGGAGCCTTGACGTGGCCCTGCAGCTTTCACATGCGTTTGCAAATGTGTGCTAACTAAACCCCTGTATTGACGCAAACTGTTAGACAGGCCAATTTGGTTGGTAAGCAGACTGGTTGGCAAATTGAACTGGGAATTTTATCTTTGTTTGTTTCATGTGCGTTGCCCTTCCATGTGTTCTTTGCTATGAAGGCCAGTTATAGGTGGGGGCAGAGGCCATTTTCTTTGTTGTATATGTGTACTGGTGAGTGGACATACTGGGTGCCTTTGCTGTAATACTATCAGCTGGGCTTCCATTATGCCCCCAATTACCTTTCAGGAGGGATGGGCCACCTCCAGGCTCACCTGCCCCCT